>NC_057849.1:220566105-221191105 GCF_015237465.2 Chelonia mydas
TTTCAATGAGGACCTTATATCCCCCTCACCCCTGCCCCACTCACATAAAAATAAACAAAGGTACACAAATTAGTAACAAGCCCAATGTAATTGTTGGGCTGCATTCACTCTCCCAGTCGCTCTGGACTGGTAGAGATACAGACAAGATAGGGGCATAATCAGAATGCACAGCCGAAGCTCAGGATACAAATTCTGCCCACCTACCTTGTGGATCCCTGGCCAGCACCCCACCCCAGCAACAATAACCAAATTAGCTCTTTGCAACTGGCTACTGTGCCATGGGTTGTACTCTGTGACTCTCCAAAGGGAGCCAGAGGATGAAATTGCTCCCAGTACAGAGGGCCCACACAGGGAATCTATGTGCCACATACAGGAATCCAAACTTGAGCCCAGTGTAAAGCTGAGCTTACATAGTGCCGTGGGCTTGCATAACCCTTTGGCATATTAATTTTGATCTGCAGCAGAGTGGGAATATGGCACTTCGAGCAGCTGTTCTGCAACTCTTTGCCTGCCCAGTCCTCTGGCCATGCGCCTTTATCCATGCATGACCTATTGGGAGCTCAGATTTCCTGTGGAGAGAAAAAGGGCGGCTCCTCTGAAGAGACAATGGTGAGGGTGGGGAGTAGAGGACAATATGTTAAGATCGGATGTGAAGAGCTGCCTGAGGAAGCCGTTGGCGCTGCACAAGTTTTACTGGTACTATAACAATCAGGAACGATGCTGCATACTCTTGAGCACCATCTACTGGCATTTTAATGATTTTATATACACCGACATAAAAGCACACAACACAGAACACAACAGATCTTGTCCAACCACCAACACCCCTGCTACCGTCCTCTCCCTCCCCTGCAGTTTTAGTGATACTTGCACTGTTTTACTTCCCTCTAAGCACACAGGAGGAGATCATCTAGCCCAGCATTTCTCAGACTGGGGGTCCTGACCCAAAAAGGGATAGCAAGCCTATTATGGCAGGGAGGCATGGTATTGCCAAGCTTACTTCTGCACTGCCTTCAGAGCTAGGCAGCTGGAGAGCAGCAGCTGCTGGTCAGGCGCCCAGCTCTAAGGGAAGCACTGCTGCCAGCAGCAGTGCAGAGGTAAGGGTGGCATGGTGGGGGAGAGTCGTCACTTTTTTTTTGGGGGGGGGGGAAGCAGTCATTACTGCCTGAAATATTTTCAAAGGGGGTCCCAGCAAAAGAAGTTTGAGAACCCCTGACCTAGGCCTAAGTCAACACAGAAAATTCTGCAAACAGATTTTCAAAAGTTGAATACCATCATTGGCTGATGCAATGATTTCTTAACAAAGGGAAGAGATGAGCAACCTGGCTCAGGAGAAATAAGAACTGTCTTGAACATCTACCAAGAACTCACACAGAACCCAAAATAAACTTATTTTGAAGTTTGAAAACTAAAATACTCAGTCAACTTTCATGCACCTTTGCACTCCCTAGTTTAAGCTGGAAGCAGATGTTCCACAACACCTTGAAAGAGGCTATACTTGTGGCACTTCCAGCTACACTGAAAGCTCAAAATACTGGAAATCTCAGGAGAAAGCCCAATTCTGTGAGATTTTTCCTGAGGTTTCCACAATGAAGAGGCTTACACATGTTCGGGTAAATTTGTGATGCTGTGGATGATTATTTGGATTGATCCAAACCAAACCAAACCTAGGAATTAACATTGGGGCTGGTACTTGGTTTTGCAGAGCCATGTGTAAAGTAATAACACACTGAACGCCAGTCAGCAGGCAGATTTCCATAACCCACACAAGTCACTGCGTGGGAGCAGGCTTTTTGGCAAATGGTTGAGTCAGGAACACTTAACACTGTGTTGGGACATGTTCAAAAGTGTTTTGTCATATAGAAGGGAGGGGTGAGGAGAGTTTGTGCACCTAGAAGGAGGTTAAGACCCTTCTTCCCCAGTTAGTCTTGGGACCACTGGGCAAGGGAAGGTCTGACATAGCATTATAACATGCCACTTCTTTTCAGCTGATGAAAGCCTTTTGTCTACCTCCTTCACCCCCCGCAAAGCAGTGATAAATGTGTCTGACCTGCTCATCTACCAAAAAAACTCTCACCCGCATAGAATTCTGCGAGTTATGGAAAATTTGTTGGAAGCCAACAGGGCTGCGTGAGGGCACAAGGGCTTACCAGTGCAAATCTGGAGCCAGGATCAGGGATAAAAAATGTCAGCCATTAAAGTGCCAATTCTGGCTAAAGTGCAGTTCAAGGAAAGAATTGTGCTTGATCCAAATGAAATGCACTAATTTAATTTATTACATTATTCTATAGTAGAGAAGTATGCACTGAATTTGTTAACAACATATATCTATATATAGATAGATATATTCTTTACAACATACTTTAGCCAAAATTGTGGGTGTTTAGGGTTTTCTTTATGTCGTCTTTTGGA
The DNA here is from genome assembly GCF_015237465.2 of Chelonia mydas. Classification (NCBI taxonomy): domain Eukaryota; kingdom Metazoa; phylum Chordata; order Testudines; family Cheloniidae; genus Chelonia; species Chelonia mydas. The sequence goes on from NC_057849.1 coordinate 220,568,518, forward strand.
ATTGTATTGTGATGTTTATAATTGATGGGGAATGCTGTTGGCATTGTGCTTGCTATTTTTGGTTCTAAGTTTTCTCAACTGGAAGGATTATAAGTAAAGAACAAAATTGATAATTTTTGAGTGATCTTGAAATTCTACATTGAGAAGACACTCATCGGGAAGACAGCATCTGTGCCATTCAGGATACTAATTTCATGTTTAAACGGCAGGAAAAAAATGGAAACTGGACAAATAAATACAAGAATTTTGAATATGTGTGGTTAGCAGCAGAGTAAAACAAGATGAAAGATTCATCTTAATGGACACATAAAATGCCAGAGATCATATTCTCCTAGTCTCTTAGTTTTTGAGCCATTAGTCCAAAACCTTAGAGAAAAGGATATTTTTTATGACATAAGAACTAAAGCATGCTCTCCAAAAATATTTGTCCACCAGTTCAAAGTTATATATTATTGTGCAAACTTAAAAGATATAGCATCACTATTTAGAATAAAAGATATGTATCTTTATGCCAACAGACAGACAGACATCTTTAAGGAATGTATAAAATCACTGAGAGGCAGTGTGGTCTAATAGTTATAATAAAAAACTAGGAATCAGGGTGGTCCTCTGAGTTCAGATGTGAATTCAGCTACAGATGCGTTGAATGACCTTGGACAATCACTTGACCCCTTGTATTTGAGTCAGCCCAACTGTAAAACAGTGTAAAAGCATCTCACTGAAACCAGGTGCTGCATCGAAGTTGTGTCATTTTAGGTAAATAAAAAGCTACACCCTCCACCATCACTCCCCAAAAATAGTCCCAGCTGGGGCAATATACTGATATGTGTTTGATTGCATCTGTGGTGATCAAACTTGCTGGAACTGTTATTCTTTGAAGCTGTTTGACAAATTTTACTGAGCTGCTTTATTGCTTCTTAGTGCAGTATTTCCCTTGTAGGTTTCTTCTCCATTACCAGCTTGAATAAATAATAATAAAAATATGCATAATGAAAAAACAAATCTGCCACAAACACAAACCTTGTAGTGATTCAATTTTTTCTAAGCTTGGGAATCAAGAAAACTGCTTCAGAGTAAGGCAATCCCTAGGTCCTGAGCTCACTCTGAGAGTTAGGGGTTTGGGGGCTCATGTTTTGTTTTTTTTAAAGTTTCTGTGAGGTGAGCCCAAGGGCAGACAGCTGATTGCATCAGGGAGATGGAAAGATGAGAGAGAGAGAATGGCTTCAGCCCTAAAACAGCACTGTAAAGGGCGTTTTTCTTGGAGCTTGATTTTATCTGACATCAGTCAGAGTGCTTGAAAAATTTTGGATCAAAAGCCTAAAACTAAAACAAAGCATATAGGCCCTGATCCTGCACTCTGGTCCCAAGAAGCCCTGGACAGGCTCAAGGATCCAATCATGTAGATTAGACTGCAGGATCAGAACCTTAGGGGTCTTTTTGACTCTGGGAAATTTTGGGTCATTTTGGTACAGCTGACACTGCATAACGAGAATGAAAGAGACAGAGGGTAAAAAATTAAAGGTATTTACCATAGCCAAAAAAGTAAAGGTATTTATGAACCATAGACACTAATATAGGTTTTTCCATTCTCAGTGGCTTTCAAATTTCAATCAAAACCAATTTAAAGGGGTAGGATATCAATTTGGCTGCAGCTAGTCTGTGATGTTCAATGCCACTGGAGAATAGGCCTGCCCATAGCCACTTGTATCTGGCAGCCAAAGCTACCAATCTCAAAATGTGACAGATGTAAGAAGACAGGTGTGGGGTGGTGATTTTTTTTTAAAACCAGTACTACAATTTGATCAATGAAACTTTTTCAATCAGACCTTGCAAATAGAATCAAGGCTATCTGTATCAGCATTAAAAAAGAAAAAAATTACAAGTCTGAGAACCAATGGCATCAGCTACATAATTTAGGTTACAATCTTTTCTTAGATGAGTGGGATTCATTTGAGTAGCATTTCTGTCTTTTGGGATGATTGACATGGTTGCCTACAATAGCAGGGGACTGGACTCAGTGACCCAGGAGATCCTTTCCAGTCCTATGTCCTGAATATCTCTCAGTCACTACTTTCAGCCAGTGCATTCTAGGCCAGGCACTCAAAAATCAGGTGATGCTATTAATGTCACCAAGGGCCAGTAATCCGATTTATTCCACTGAATTATCTGTCAGATAGTTGGGGGCTGCTGTGAAGATACCTATTACTAAGGAACTTGAAGCAAGAGGTTACACCTGTACAAATATAATGCTATTTAAAACACCCTTCCTCTCAGATACAAGGGTAGCAAATCTAATGACAACCAAGAATGAGTGGCAGGGAGAATAAAAGTAGGAGCTTTGGCCAAACTGTGAGCCCATTAAACTAGGAAGGATTGGAGGATGTGTTAATTAATGATTAAATCCAGTTGACTCCACTTTTCCCACTCCCTCACCCTTTGCTCTCTTTATGTATCTTCTCTGGCAAAGCTCTTCAACATGATCTCTGTTGACTTGTTAGCTATACTAGCAAACGCAAGCTGAAACAACTACTTGTCAGATGCTTGCAGCTATACGTATGCCAATGAACACAACCCACAACAAGCTGGTTGGATTAATTAGGATGAATTGGATGGATGGCCCATTACAAAGTGAACAGATTGATTAACAGATAACACTTTTCTCCCATTCTTACTTTATCTGTGCTCCATATTCACATTAATTTTTTTTTTAAAAAAAAAGGAAGCAACTCTGCTCACCAGAAGGGTTATTATAAGTTTACCAAGCTCTTCTATTCTGGGCTCAAGGAACACTAGAAAAAAGCAAGACATAAAGTAGTGTGGAAAATTCGACTCAGATCAAGCGCCTGGCCAACACCACAAAATGGACTGGAGACAAATCTGATAATTAGAAAAAGCAGTGAATACAAAATATTTTTGACTCATGCCATATCAGACAGGCTCAAAAAATTCTTAGCAGCAACAAAAACAGCAACAAAAACAAAAATTCTTAGCAGCCACAAATTAGTCCAGTTTTATGCCAGTGTAACTCCATTGATTACAATGGAGTTATCCAGGTGTAAAACTGGAGAATCACAGTGCTGAATCAGGCCCACCGCAGCTAATGCTAAGATGACAGTGCATTTTCACATTTCTGTGAACTTATGTGGTATCAATGTAAATTTGCTGACTCTGATTGCATTTACCCCCAAGTAAACTGCTCTGAAGTCAGTGGAATTATATCTGTGTTAAATTGGTGTAAACAAGATCAGAATTAGTGCTATTGCATTTAACCTGATTTACCAGGAGTTTATACACAGACGATGATTGAATAATGGCTTGTTTCTGATAATCAGTTAATGAAAACCGACTCTCTCTCTCACACACACACACACACAACAATAGCTATTGAAATCAAATGGCTAGTGACCCTAGTCACGTGACAAGAGTCTATAACTTTTGATAAATCTGACCTGGATTATGTGATTGGGGCCAGAAAATAAAGATCAATCTTTTACAAGTAGTGCTGTATGTCACACCCTTAGTAAGTATGGTATGCTATTGTTGTTTCTCCTAACTAGACGTTGAGAGGTCATCAGAAACACCCAGTGCATTACTCACATTTCTTTTTAATTTTAGCAGTAGGCACTAAGAACTAGGTTGGGAGGCAAACAAAACCCAAACGGGCCTGACTCCATGGTCCAGACAATGCTCTCCCTCCCTGACAAAAGTGCTGGGGACTGGTATGCAGTTCCAATCCAATTTCTGACTTTTGTGAATACTTATGAACAGTAAGTAACAATTTTGGCCAGAATTCTCAAACGTGGTGCCTCACGTGTGACATCCCTCTCCCTTTCCCCCATAAAGCTTCACCTTGGCCTGCCTTGTCTCTGGCTCCCTCCCCATGTGAATATACCTGAAGCAATCTCCAGGTATGGAACCTTGCTAGTGACTGTGCCCTCCCACGCAGAAGGGAGATCCCCACGCGGAGCAGACTTTCCATGCACAAAGCTCAAGTGGGATAATCTAGGCCACAGTGAGGCAGCTCATATTTTCTAAATAATTGAGACTTGTCATGTCTATTAGATATGTTTATTTTGTCATTCATTCTTCATCTGGTTTCCTTTACCGCCCTCCCTCTCTAATAATAGCTAACCTTGATAAATAAAGCATGGATCCTCATAAAAGCACCCATAATAGCTGGCAGCTCATTGCACTGCTCTGACTAATAGTTTAGCTAAACAAAACCAGCCCAAGCATATAAAAGCTAATGCAGTCCTTTTGGGATCATGGACAGTATGAGGTAGAAAGAGGAAATGTGAAGTATCAGGATGGCAAACAGTACACACACAATGATGCTCCCCCCTTTAAGGCTTATATGCGGCAATTATCACAGAAATAAAGGATAACCTCTTTCTTAAAAATGAGACATAACTAAACAGTCCCCTGCATCTCTCCTCTGCAAAGGCCTTAGTCCTTACTAGCTCTTTGTAAGCTCCATTCATATACAGTGCATTCCAAATGAAGCAGGCGCATCCATGTTCCCAGATTTCATCTGCTGTGTGCCAATTGCATTATATAAAGAAGGGAAGATGCCGTGTGTGAATAGTTTTCCTTACTCAGAATCTGTTGCAGGGAAGAGGAACTTAACAAGTTTGTGCAGCGTTCTTTTGTACGAAATCAGCTCCCTTTTGAATCTCCATCTCATCTGGCAGTTCTGAACTCTTTCAATCGGAGCCCAACCTTCTAAAGTCAGCTCACCAGCCAGAGAGCCCTGGTCAGCTATAGTTCTGAGGCTGCCTGACTCCTGGGAGTCAGGGAATCTGGGAATCCAGCTATCCTGGGAGGTTGAGAAGCCCTGGTGCCCAAGCTCCCAGCTCCCCTTCAGCTCAGTAGAGTTTTGTTTCAAAGTTATCAAAACAAAACATTTTGATTTTTCAAAAGATTCGTTTTGGATTTCTGCTTCACACAGAATTTTGAATACTTTTTGTTTTCTTTCCAGATCATGAAAAGATCTAAAAATCCTCTGTGAAATGGAATTACCATTCTCCACCCCGCTGTGTGCATACGTTTTACTCTTGAAAAGTGAATTTTTAAGACTGGACGCTTTCACCTTCACCAGAAGCAAATTTGAACTCCATAACTAGCCAACCCTGATGAACCGTGAGTTTTATTCTTGATTTTGCAGCTTAGATAGCTTATGCAATTTACCAATAATATGGTGACTTTCAGTCAGGCAACAGAAGCATGCCACCCGCATTTCTGTAACTAATCTACAAAATGCAAATTTTTCAGTAGAGGGAATGAACTATTTGTGAATGACCCACAGACCAAGAGTTATTTGCTGAAAAGAAATTATGAAATATTTTGAACACTGAATAAACACAAGAATTCTTGAAAAATGTTTTGAAGAATTTGTATACAGGAAAAGGTCAAATTTGTGGAATGTGAATCAATTGTTAGTTACAGTATGAATTATTTCCCCGGATCCATGACTATTCATATGCTGCAGTTGTTTTCTTTATCCTCTCTTCTGGCAAATTCCCAAGTAATCTAGAGGGGACAAAACTAATAGGGTATTATAAAAATTAATACAGTGCTATAGAGATTATTTAAAATCTATAAAACTTAATTGAGAATTATATCTTTTTATTAATTTTTAGAATCACCCTGTAAAATTCTACATAAAGGACTGATCTAAAATGCACTGAAGTCAAAGAGAGTCTTTTCACTTGAATCAGTGGAAGTTGGATGAGGCCCATAATGCTCTATTAAACTCTCTATAAAGTGTTACAAAATTCTATAAAAAGGTTAGAATTTAATAGCAGACTATACAGAATTTTCCCACAATCCCAGGAAGACTGATCTGTGAAAAGGCAATTTCCTATGTCAAGAATGGTTTTGTGAACAGATTGAATTTTTTAGAGTGGGGAGGAAGTGGAAGGGAGAGACAGGCTGTTATAAGCGAATAATTTTTACTGTTCTGTAGCCAGTGGATGCAGTAATGAATAATAGGGCCAGAATCTGACATCCTTACAATGAATAACATTTTACTCTACAACTGAGGCCCATTGAACTGAATGGGACTAATTAAATAGTATGGTACTTTTTTCAGAGTGGCAGCCGTGTTAGTCTGTAGCCGCAAAAAGAACAGGAGTACTTGTGGAACCTTAGAGACTAACAAATTTATATTAGAGCATAAGCTTTTGTGGGCTACAGCCCACTTCATCGGATGCATAGAATGGAACATATAGTAAGAAGAAATATATATACATACAGAGAAGGTGGAAGTTGCCATACAAACTGTGAGAGGCTAATTAGTTAAGATGAGCTATTATCAGCAGGAGAAAAAAACTTCTGTAGTGATAATCAAGGTGGCCCATTTAGACAGTTGATAAGAAGGGGTGAGGATATTTAACATAGGGAAATAGATTCAACATGTGTAATGACCCAGCCACTCCCAGTCTCTATTCAAACCCAAGTTAATGGTATCTTGTTTCATATTAATTCAAGCTCAGCAGTTTCTCGTTGGAGTCTGTTTTTGAAGCTTTTCTGTTGCAAAATTGCCACCCTTAAATCTTTTACTGAGTGGCCAGGGAGGTTGAAGTGTTCTCCTACCAGTTTTGAATGTTATGATTCCTGATGTCAGATTTGTGTCCATTTATTCTTTTGCGTAGAGACTGTGTGGCCAATGTACGTGGCCAATGTACGTGGCAGAGGGGCATTGCTGGCACATGATGGCATATATCACATTGGGAGATGTGCAGGTGAACGAGCCTGTGATGGCGTGGCTAATGTGATTAGGTCCTATGATGGTACTGTTAATTGTGAGACATGGTGGCAGAATCTGGTTTAGGGTACTTTGTAATTTGGAGCACTTGACAGGGGTGTGTCGAGTGTGTGCTGGCTGTTTGTGAGAGAGAGGGCATTTCCCTTTCTCATCCAATTAGGAAATATTATTATATTTTTTAAATTCTTAAAATAGAATAAGAATTTATTTTACACTCTAAAAGTTTTATTTTACTGATGGTTAAACTGAGGTACAGAGAGAGATGAAGTGACTCGCCTGAGGATGCTCAGCAAGTCAACAGGAGAGGTGGGAATTGAATACTGAAATCCTGGTTTTCATTCCCCCACTCTAACCACTGGATTATGCTGCCTCCAGGTGTGTGTACGCGAAGTGCAGGAAGGGGAGCAGTAGAGGTGAAGAGGTAGCGTTCCCTCTAATTTTTTATGTCCAGGTGCGGAATGAATTTTGTTATGCGCATCAATATGGAGGTGATGTGTGAAACAACACCTTCCTATTGGTGCACATAACAAAATTCATGTGGTGGGGTTGGGGCCAAGTGATTCGGAGTGTGGGAGGGGGCTCAGGACTGGGGCAAATGGTTGGGGTGCAGAGGGTGAGGGCTCCGGCTACGGGTGATGGCTCTGGGGAGGGGCCAGGGATGAGGGGTTCGGGGTGTGGAAGGAGGCTCAGGGCTGGGGCAGAGAGTTGGACTGGGGGGCAGGGGGCTCTGGGGGGGCAGGGATGAGAGGTTTGGAGTGCAGGCTGCCCCAGGGCTGCAGTGGGGAGACAGGACTCCCCCAGCTCTCTCTTGCTGCAGCAGCTTGGGGCTGGGGGAGAGGCGCCTCTGCCCAGGCGCGGCAGCTCCAGGGGCGCTGGCTGCGCCGAGGGAGGGGGTCCTCTCTCCAGCAGCTCCGGTGGGCCTGGGCAGGGCCAGGCCGGGCCGAGGCTCCTCTCCCCAGACCTTGGCAAGTCCCCATCTCTCCCCGCCGCAGCCCTGAGCTCCTGCATGGGGCTTAATAGGCAGCTGTGTGGCCATGCGGCCGCGCAGCTTAGAGGGAACTTAGCTTGCAGGTTTAAACTAGTGTAAATAGCAGATTCTCTGTAACTTGGAGTCTTTAAATCATGATTTGAGGACGTCAGTAACTCAGCCAGAGGTTAGGGGTCTGTTACAGGAGCGGGTGGATGAGGTTCTGTGGCCTGCAATGTGCAGGAGGTCAGACTGGATGATCATGATAGTGTCTTCTGACTTCAAAGTCTGTGAGGCTGAGTCTTTTAGAAAGCTTTTTCTGGGTTTAATGGGAGAGGAAAGGTTAGAAAAATATATCGAAGAGCTTTCCCCTGGTAAAGTTTTCCATGGTAAACTGCTTTCACCGCATCGCCAGTGCTGTATTAAATGTGTGTCAGCACTCGGCAGACAGTGAAACCTCCACATACTCTGTCGGCTCTTTTTATCAGCTATTGCAAATGCCAGCTCCATGACAATGCCAGCCTGTATTCTGCAGAAGATAATACTTCTTAATCCTGGTCATTTGATTACAGAAACTGAAAGGCATTGTCTGTTATAACCTCGGCAATAGCTGCTTTAAATAAACTAAGAAAAAATATTATCTGTAATCCTGCTCTGAATCTACAATTTAACAGAGTCAACGCTTTCCTAAAACATTATACTCATGTGCGCCTCTTTGGTCTGTCATACACCAGTGTGGACTGTCAATGCCTATTTACAGGGCAGACTTGTATCTAGCTAAGAACATTTTGGCTTCTCAAGCTATGTCTGGTTTATAAAAAAGCATCTTAATCCTGACCTATTACACCTCTGTCATTCTAATTCTGGGTCCCCAATTGGCTTGGCTAGAGCATCACAGTTCTGACCCACATTATATATTGGCTTCCATTGAAGAGTCAGAATTTGCCAATAGCTACCATCAACGTTCCCTCTAATTTTTGAGAGGCCGTGTGCACAAAAAATTTCTTCTGTGCAAATTGTTGTGCTTCTGTGCAAACTTTTGTGCGCGTGGTGTTTCACCGTATGCGCAGGGTTTAGGATCACAGTTTAGAGGGAACAGTGGTTACCATATGTGGTGTGTCAGGCACATCAATTTTTCCTTCCATTTAAAAAAAAAGCCACCTGCCAATTGTACACCTATGTAATCTGTGTTCCTATTGCTGCTAACCTTGTCTTCCTCCTCCCCCCTGGAGCAGTGCAATCCCTATTGCCTCTCACCCTTATCTAGACCTGGATCCTGTAAGCTGCTCCATTCAGGTGGAAATATGCATCTGAATGGAGCTCCACTAACCTCAGCAAAGTTCTACATGGGCACAGAGGTCAGCCTGGCTGGAGCATTTTACAGGATATGCGACTGAAGATTATGCAAGCACTTTGGGATAGTGACCACCTTTATTAGCTGTTTGTACAATGCCTAGTATGTTGGGTCACTGCTTCCTAACTGGAGTCTCTGGGTGCTACCACAGGACTAAAAACAATGGTAGAAATTGGGTCACACGTATGCTTGAACATTTTAGACTAATTGCATATGAAATATTCTTCAAAAGCCAAATGTTTGCGGAAAAAGAGCCATTTTTGCTTGAAAAATTACACTTGTGAATTTTAAAAAAGCTGCTAGAGAACTGAAGGAGGAAACAGACTTTGTTGTGTTTATGTCATGCAAAAGCTACATGGTAGGGGATTGAGTTGGGAGCAAGGCTTTCCCAGCCTTGGTTCCCAGCCTTCTATTACCATCCCCCTTCTCCCCCCAGCTCCTTTTGCCACTGACTGGTTTTAATAATACCCTGCATTCAATGAGCATATTATAAATATATTTCGGTTGTGAAGCAGGTAAACATCACAGCCCCGTTTTACAGATGGGAAAACTGAAAGTCAGAACGGTTAAGTGACTTGTTTGGAAGACATTGCACTCTGATAGCTTGGGCACATGCCTAATAAGCAGGAAACCTGTTTTTTATCCTAGTTGACACTGACTTGCTGTGTGACCTTGAGCAAGTCACTTAGTCGCTCAGTTTCTCCTTTTGGACAAACAGGAATGTATTTATCTACTTCATAGCTAATGTGTTTAAAGTTAGAAGTATTATTAAGGCTGGTCAGAGTTAAAAATTGAATATAGCCCCCTCCCCCCAGCTTTTTGTGTAATGCACTTGACCACATTTTTGTGGGTGGGTGCTGCCATCACCTTCTCCCTCTACCAGCAGCTTCTCCAGAACTTACTAGTATGAATTTACACATGAAAAGTAGCTTTTGGAAGTTTTACATGACTCACTGCAAATCGTCAATCTTCCAGATTTCACAAACACTGATATACACATTCACATGGAGGTAAGGGAGCTGTACAAATGAAACCAATCAAAATGAGTTCATGAACATTTTTTACATACTTTTCATGCCTTTTTTCCACCAGCATTTCCCAGCTCTAGTTAAAACACCTATTTCTATTCCAACACTAGAGTGGGCTTTGTCTAAACAGAGTTTGCCAAATGTGACAAACCATAAGCTGTTTGTCAGCAATTTAAAGTCTGGTGAGCAAGCTCCACCAGACTGGGTTTAAGGATAAATTATGCTGACTACTTTATTAAAGCAATCTGTATTAAATCATTTGGTCAATCAAAAGTGAGACACTTAGTTTTGTTGAGATCAAGCACACTGTTACATTGGAATGACAGGAGCATTTGGCAGGCAACTCTTCCCTCTTGACAACTGTTAAATGAAAAAGCAGCAAATTCAAGACCTGTTTTCCATTATATGAAAACAATGGAGACACAGAGAAATGAAGCCTGTTTCGAAAGTACAGGAGGAGATGGAGCTATGTAAGGAAATAACAAATGAGTTCTAGGTTCAGGTACGGTATTAGTCCCAGCTAAAGGCTGGTAAATGTAATGTCCATTCCTGACAAGGGCTTTGGAACAATTAAATAAGATGCCAAGTCCAGAGAATCCAGGCCAAATTTGAGAAGTTTGGGGCAGGACTTAAGGTGAGGTTTGTGACCACTCAGTGCAGACATGATCAATAAAACTCAGAGTTCAATCTCAAGTCTCATTGAGTTGGTTTAAGGAGATCCCAGTAACTGGAACTTGTGAACAAATTCAATTAATTTGCTGATACGGAACATATGTACTGTAGACTGCTACATTACATAAGTAAGTGCAGCCGTCTCACTGGAAAAGGCAAAAGATTCAGCCAGGGACTTTGGAATAAAATGTCCTGGAGCTGAAATTTTTCATTGGTTAGTAGTTACATTTTTGTCCTGATGATTACAAAGTACTTCTGCTAACCTATAAGATTCTTCACATTGGTCAAGAATATCTTTACAATTTACTTTAATTTTACATTCCCAGTCATAATTTGAGGTCAGAGTCTGATTCATTGGCTTGTCCTAAATATAAATTGGAAACGTTTGGTGGCTGGAGCCTTCAGTATTTATGCCCCACGATTATGGAATCAGCTTCTTACATGTATTCGGAAATCAGAATCTGGTTTAGTTTTTGAATCAAAACTGAAGAGGCATGTGTCTGATGCTGCTTTTAATTATGTCAGAAATGTGAAGTTCACTGGGACTTTTTGTGAATGATGCCGTAGAAAAGCATTGTATTATGAAATATATGTAGCTAATTATTATGATTAGTGTGATCACAGGCCTTTGAAAATGTTACACAGTGTATACATGGTAAGCATTATTAGTATTACCATACATGCATTTGGTTATATAGAGCCAACCCACATAAGCTAATCCTAACAAAAGTTTGTCCTAAATTCCTCATACCTCATTGCCACTTTGGGCCTCTACTGACTTGTCTCCAGATCTTCTGTTTTTATCTCAAACTTCCTGCTCCAACAGATGAGCAAGAAGAGGTGCCATATTTTAACTGCTAGACGGACTTGCATCTAGACCTTATCCACCCAAACAATGACTTGCAATTTTAGTATAATATGTTTAGGTTATAATTTAGTGTAGAATATTTGGATAATTTTTATTTGGAGAATTAACCCACCCAAATCACAATCATTTGTGTGGGGGAGAGTGACTCAATGAGTCAATAAAATGAGAGAGAGCATGCATGTGACCCTGGTGCTACCTTGAGCACTGAGCCATCAGAGACAGGGAAGGAGACTGAATTATGTAATGCACATCCAAAGGCTAATTAAAAAGGAGCAAGTAACGACAGCTAATAATTGCCCTCTTTGCTGGAAAAGGGAATCCCTGCCCAGCTTTGCAACTATTGCCAGGGACTTGCCTCAAGCCCTCTACCTTGTTGTAACAGGGGAAGGTGGAAAGCCAGATGACTCATCCCTGTGATGGTTGTTACCTCCGGTTGATCACCCCAGCTCCATTCATAGTGTTAGTTAAAACCAAACCAAAATCCACCTTTAGGCTTATGTGCTCATCTGCAGTTCTCCCTTTCAATGTAGTTCTTTGGAAACTGAGACTATTAGAGCCAAACTTAAGAGGAAGCAAGAGCAAGCCCTGAAGAAAGGAGCTGATTATACCAGATAACGTGTGATGCCTTGTAGGGAAGGGAGACAGTGAAAGAAACAGCTGTAGCTGGGACTGGACTGGAGTTAGAAAAAAAGGAAACCTCCACCCTTGGACATGGACCCCAAGCAGGCCACGATAGGGATAGTCAGGACATGGGTAAAGCTCACTAGAGTCACTGAATTGCCCTTCCCTTCTCCTTTATGAGGCTGCCCCTCTAGCATTCTGTGGTGACTGGACAGTGAACTGGAGCAGGCTGGGGTGGGACAGGGAAACAGAAAGTAGCTCCTACAGTACATTATTTTACCCAGACATGGTTGTGTCCCCTGCTCTTCTTGCTTTGACCCTCAGCTCTTCTTCCAGTTAATGAGGGTGAATCAAACTGTTTCCAAGCTCCCACTCAATGCTATAGGCTCTAAGGGCATGTCTACACTGCCCAGAAGTTCAGATTGAGGGAGTATGAATAGCAGTGCGCACCATAGTGCTGCACTCCCCCAGGTAGATGCTGTGGGCATGTACTTAAAGGTCCTGAATTCTCACTAGTATAGTCCTCTTCAAAATTAGTCCAAACAGCAGGGCAGTGTAGACATGCCCTAAGACTGAAGTTCTCATTTTTGTGAAGAATACTTTAACGTGTATTCAGTGTTTGTGAGAGGTGCTGAACTGAGTCTTGGAGACAAAAGTCCTCTGTTTAGCTACAACCTGAGTAACACATAGATGACAGCAATCCATCCATCTGCAAACCAACCCAGCCAACAATCCTCAGTCTTGAGGTGGGCGGTGGGGGTAAAATCAGCTGTAAGGGTTTTTAGGGTAGTCCTCTTCTCGTGCTGCTTCAGTCCTTGACTTCTGTGCTGCAAAATTCCAACATTGCTGCCAGATCTGGTATTGTGAATGCTTGTGCGCTAGGAAACAATGAGACCACCAACTCAACCTACACAGATTACAGAACAACCTTCAACAGTCTACGCCACTACAAATCCAAACTAGGATTTAAAGCAATAAGTTAGAAGAAAAAGGTTCTACCCATCCCCCTACCAACTCCATTCACCTAGCAGAAGCTTGTGTAACTTCTCCATCTCCTCTTAACAGGATTTATAGGAAAAATCTGACTTAGACACTAGGGCTGCAGAGAACATTCACTCCTGGGAAGAACACTGCCAATAATGATTCACAAAGGAAAAAGAGAGCATGGCCAAAGCAGAAGACTGAAACAGGCTGATTTTTTACTAATGTCCTGAATGCAGCAAGGCTAACCAGAGGAAGTCAGAGTGCATGTTGTTGTTCCAATATGTCAGGAGTGGAGGCAAACTTATGTCTGTGTCCTCAGAGTCCCAGACAAACATATTCTTGACAGGTGTTTATGAAAGTTTTTTTGGGTACTACATGCACACCCTGTTTCTTAGTCTTAGCATTGCCAGTCACTCAACACACTAGGGAGGTCAATAAAAGGGCAGCGATGTCTTTTCCTAACAGACTGTAAGCTGTTGGTGCTGATGGGAAGGGTGAAGGCAAAGATAGGCTTTGATTTCATAACCTGCTCATATGAAGCAATGGGTACTCATTCCCCTCCAGCTTTATGGAAGCATTCCACATGACAGCAGTATCGCATGCCCTGCCACATATGTGCAATGTTTCATGTCTTGGAAGTTGAGGTGTATTGTTTAATTACTCAGACCAAGTTTTCCAATGGTAATAACCTACCCCTTTTTGAACTACTAATAGCAAAGACCTGAAAAATAACAGGCAGGTCTTAGATTGGGCCTGAACATCAGTCAATGGGGTACTAGAACCCAACACCCCTCTCCTGCCCTGAGCTCATCACAGTCACAAAGCTTGTGCAAACTCAGGCATATTGCGATTCATTGTGCACGTGTCATCTGGAAGAATTTAGCTGTAACTGCAGCAGCTGTGGTCCAAATTATAACTCAGCCTAATGTGGCTGATCTGTTTCCCCCCGCTTCCTTGTTTCCCCTCACAGCATGCGTAACAGAAGATCCTATGGGACTCAGGAAGATGAATGATCACCCAATCTACTGGAGGTAACTTAAGTAACTTTGGGTACAGGTATTGTTCTACTCAGGACTGCTTGGTAAGGTGCAGCTGCTCTGCTTGTTCCCCATCAAGGGCAGCTGAGACACACAAGCAGACCGAAGGTTGCTCAGAAGAATGAATGAAGGCACAAACCTAATTCAGTACAGGAAAGTTACCGTGTCTAATGTTTACTGACTTAAAAAAAAAAAACAGTTCCCAACATCACTTGAAGACACCAGCACTTAGGATGCCAAAGTAGAGGCCATGCATATTGGGTAAAGAGAAGAATTATTTTCCCCTAGATCCATCAAGTGTCATTTCATTCCACTTTTCTTTCTAAACTCACCATAGCCGGTGTACATCACGAGCTAGGATTCTAAATCACCCAGATAGCTGAATCATTTAAACCCCAAGTAAGGCACAAATAATTTCAAGTTAAAATTTGGCAAATGTGGATTGAATGGTGTAAGGGAATATTCATGGGATACCGAGCCATTAACTTCTGAGAGAATTTCACATCGGGGCCAGGATGGTAGTGCCAGAAAGTCATCATCACTATAAGCCTTATCCAATGCCGAAGGAAATCAGTGACAGTCTTTCCATTAATTCCAATTGGATTAGGCCCTTGTTTTATGGCCTATATGTCATGACTTCAATGTGTCAGTCCAATTCCTAGGTATAGTTCCGAAGTATAGAAAGAGAGCTCCCTTTTCGTGACAGAAGTAGTCCCACCAGAGCACTGTTGGAGCACTTTGGTGTAACAGCAATCGGGGGAAGCTGGCACTGTTGCTGCATGTTGTAGAACAATTTCATAAAGAAACAATGAACTTCTGTCCCTGGATGATTCAGGTGCTCCATTCAGCAGCAGTAACTTCACTAGTGAACAAAGTTTGACAAACTAAACATTTAAGTTGCAAAGGATTATTTAATTTTTAAAAAACAAAAGTTAAGCTAATGCTGGTGAAAAGTGCCACATTGCCAAACCCTGATGCGGAAGTCCTCTGTTTATCCACAGAAAAGGCACAACACCAAGAACAGCCATAAAAGCTTATCCCACATCACCTTGTCAAAGCACCTCAACTTCACGACAATATACCATATCTGAAGGTTAAGAGAGTGATACATTACCCATGTCCATTTAGTCCTGGGTGTCTGAGGCAGCCAACAGGGTTACTAGTTAGTTTCACTGGTGACAGTGTTTGTTTATGGCATGGAGACCTTTGAACTAGGAACTCAACTAAAATCAGCTGTTTAATATACTAGGGCCACCAAACAACTGTCTTAATGTTTTAAAAGGCTACCTGTCTAATAATGATCAGGGAGAAAAATTAAGAGGCAAGACAAAGCGGAGTGTACCAATGTGACCATTTGATAATGGTTATGATAATGTATTAATTATTTCTATTGTGAACCCTTTAATACTATTTTTATAGATTCACTTCCTTCTTGAGTTGTTGATTCTGTTGTTGACGTTTCTGAGCTGGTTTGATGGGGCTGAAAGCTTTCTTCTCCAGATGTACCTTGTTTAGAATCTTCGAAGTGGCTGATGCGTTTTTAGAAAACTGGGAACTTAATTGGAGGTCTCCCAGTATTTACCTGCCTTTGGGGCAGCAGACACATTGTTTGGTGAAACTGGTCATAGCCAGTCATTTATTATTTGTTTGCAGCCAATCTGAAGTCTAGATATATCTGCATTTGGACATGAACCTGAGCATTGCCAACTTCAGAGTGCTTCAGAGCACAGTTTATATAAATGCCAGTTCAAATTGGTAAGTCAGGCAAAGCTACTCATCTCATTCTGGTGTGGGATCTTTCCAGCCAGAGTGTCAAAGGGACAAAGTGTGACATATTGCATTCCTGAAAAGTCTTTGTATGCATTCACTTCGGTAAGGAGTATCTGATACTAAGGCACAATGTCTCCAGAAACCATGGGGGAAGCATTCTGGCCTGCAGGACTTGTATCACCTTTGAAAAGGTGCTGTAAATACAAAAACATCCGTCTTCCATTTAAACATCTGACACCCTACTGTTCCCTGCCAAACCCCAACTTCAGCTATATCCAGGCAAAGATTTCCTGTAGCCATGTTCAGCTCTTGTTTACCCAAATTGGTTTGCCTCTCCCTACTGAAGTCCTTCTTTTTAGCTTATGATCGACTCAGTGTTAAGAATTTTATGATGGTATTTGCAAGGATAGTATACAGAAATAAAATGCATTTTTTATTATTTTTAGCTTTAATTTGAGATGGTGCTAGAGTGATATCATGAGTTAACGTGAATATGCAGGTCTGGTTGTAATTGTTTCTACTGTTGACAATAACTTACAGTTTACACATCCTGGAGTAAAACGGTGTGCTGTGCTGCAAGGACTCATGCCAAGCACAAACGGAACTTGTGTTACCCCTCCAGCAGCAGTTGTTTTCAAGAAAGAGGTTTTTATGGATTTAACTTACGTGCCTAATTAACAGAGAAGGCCCCTGCAGGGTTGTATGTTTAATAATCCCTTAGCATTCTTTTTCTGCATTAAGAGTAACATAAAAACAGAATGATACCCAATACCCAGTGTTAATTAAACTGAAAGAATGAAAGAACTTTCACATTAGGACATCAACCGTATGCAGAGTAATTAAAAATGCATGTATTTCTTTTGGAGTAGATGTTCTCAACAAGTTCATTCAATCTCATCTGTATCAAAGCTTTCTGACTTGCTTGTAGTTTAGACCCTGCGCCTGCAATTCCCTTTGCAAGGGTGCCTCATTGCACCCCCATCGTATGAAGCCCTACTGAAGTCAATGGGGTTCGCTCATGCAGATCCATATGCACAATCTAGCCCTTAATCTGTAAAGATAAACACACACACACACACACACACACACACACACAACTTGAAATCCCTCCAATTTGCCACAGATACTGGAGGGAGTTCAGACAAAAAGCAACAAGAGAGTTCAGTTGTCCCTTCTAGGCATGGTTCCACCACCCGCGAGGAGGATTCCTCCTCAAGTTGCCTAGCAAACAGAATGGGCACACTCGCTACTATACCTGTTCTTGGCATGAAACTTACTGCAGGCTGATGTAAAGGAGGAGCAGAGTCAGAGCAGCACCTCTTCCACCTCTCAAGGGGAGCTTTCTGTTTGTGACAGGGAGGATGCTGTGCCTGTACTCCTTGTACACACACACCCCGCCCCGCCCCCACAAGGGCTAAATCTACCCCAAACTGATCATAGGTCTGGAGGAACTATATGATAAAAGATTAAACGAGCTATATAGAGTATAGATGTTTAGTTGGGCTAAGAAACTACATGATAACAGACTATAAAAATTTGGGTTACTGGCCTTGGGTCATTGTGATTTTGAGGAAGAATTTCCTAATTTGGAGAAGGAAAAGGGGAGGGAAAAACACTTCTGTGGCAAGATTGGATTTGTTGCTATTTTAAATGGTAGGTGTTTCAAACTATTTTGGAGTGTGAGGCACAGTCCTATGGGAGATGGATTAGTGAGCAGAGTGCAGGTAAGAAAGTCAGAAATGCAAGATGCATGCAATTTATCATATGCCTCTGTGATGTATCTCAAGAATATCACCATGGTATTAGTGGGGTGAATGGTATAAACACACACGCCAATATATAACGCGCAAACATTTGAGCTATTTTATTGCTTAGGAAAATAAGAAATGAATAAACTAGAACTAGGCACAGTGGCTTCAGCTGTTATTACAGCTCTGCCAACATACTTTCATCCTGAATTGTACCACTCCTGGTATACCTGGCCTGGATCTCACCTATCAAGTCAAATCAAATCCCTTCTGTGGATTTGCTTAATATCCATAAATACATCTTGAGAGAGATCCATTTAAACCCTGGTCTCAGGAGGTAGAAGTGAAACACATTAGGCCACTTCATGTGACTCTCCCTGCCCCACCTCTATTGCTCCCCACTTCTCATCCCAATAGCTGCATATGAATTACTTGCTCCAAGACTGGTTATTTCATCCAAGTGTAAACGTTAAATTAGAATAATTGAAGATCAGGAAGGATGATTACCTTGGGCCAGAAAAATAAACATTTCCAGCCTTTTTGTTTTCATAATTACTCTTAAAGCTTTTTAAACACAAACACAATAGCAGCTCAGAGAGGCCATATTTGATCTATACACTGAAGGCTGTGGGGAATTAAATCTATTGGCTTTATTCTGCAGATGTTAAAAGAAACTCCCACAAAAGATGACAGGTTAAGTTAGTTTTATCTTAGACAAATGTAATGAGCATCTCTTTTGATTCTTCCAGCTGTTGATCTAATTTCTGTTTAAACTTAGTTGGTTTACACATGGTAAACAGCCAAAGGTGAAGCCATTCCAACCCTCAGGAACATTTATTTATGTATTTATGTCAAAGTTCTTTTAGTGCTAATACAAAAATTAAGAGTATTCCAGGCAATACATAGCAATTATTTATAAATTAATAGTCTAAATAGAAGTAGGTGTGTGAAATTATTACACATAATGTACACACAAATATGTGGGTGGTGTTATTCATGTAATACATTGCAAAATCCTAAGATAAACAGTAGAGCCATGAAATAAATAATATTTATCAATAGCTCTGCAATTTATATGTGCTTATTACCAGCTCACCTGGCTTCTGCCCACTAATCTTTCTCCTCCAGGACTACTTCCAACATTCCAGACACCTCAGCAGCATCAAACTACTGTTCTTTTCTTTTTAAGCAACCTAACAGAAAAAAAAAAGAGAGAGAGAGATTTCTATGAAGATACAACTCTACAGAATTGTCACTCTTGGGCCTCAGCTCATTAGCATGAAACAAGCAGAACTACTGAAGCACTTGATTTTTATTTTTTAATTCTTAAGGGACACTCACACCCTGCTGTAAACGCAGTGTCAGCTCTACCTATGGAGAGACAGCCAGCACTCCATAATCCATATACACACTCCATGGAGGAGGAAGAAAATCCATTCTGTCTGTGTCCCATCCAGAGTCTGAGCTCCGTGTGATATTCACTAGGACGCCAGGGCATTATTTTGCATGCACTGATGTAGAACACTGAGTATTTTGGCTTGCTGCCAAAAACAAGCCATGCTACACAAATCACAGATTGATGAGTGTCATTTGCCACAACTCATAATTCAGCCGAATTTGAACTGATTTTTTTCTTGGAACTAGCAACAGGCACCTCACTGACCCCAGGATTATCCTCCTGCCAAAATTCCATGTTATTCTACAAACTGTGGAGGAGTTATAGCTATTTGAAAACAAAACAATCAACCAAAATAAAAAACAAACGCCAAGTTGCAAGATTCTTTTACTTTATAATGGAATGTGTTAGGTAGCCTAAATATAATGTCCCCCTATAATTATTAAACTGGAAGAATTAAATTGGGGTTACCCACCCCTTCACAGAGCCCCAGTCAAGGATCAAGACCTCATTGTGCAGGATGGATACTGCTATAACTGTAGAATTTGGCCTGACATTGCAGTAGAGCAAAACATTTTATAAAATACAGTATAATCCATCATAAAAACCCACCTAAAAACCTGCACCCAATATTCAACTGCTGCATTAAACGTCTTCCTCTGTACACTAAAAGTGCCATTTACCACTTTATTTCAATTTCCTTGCTGAAGCACAGCAAAATATTATGAAGTGTTAAGATCGTTTTTAAAATTGCCCAGCAATTTGTTTTCTGCTTTGATGCTAATAGGCATAATTGAGACAATTTATACAGTGAAGTAGCTTTCAACATACTTTCAGTTCCCTTCAATTGAATTAGCATTTTTTCACATGTTTACTGCTTATGGCAAGAGTTTTTGTTTATTTGGGACAAGTATGGTCTCGCATGGGAAGGCAATCTGAGTGATGCGTGGGTAAGAGGGAAGAGACTGTGGTATATTTACCTATATATTTCTTAGGCTGAGTAAATTTAAAATTACTTCCCCATATGTATGTTTTCCCTTTACTCTACATTCATTGTGTAATATTGCAGTTGATATAAGCCACAGTGCAATACAATAATTATGCCTAAGGCTATTATACAGAATATACTTGGGTCAAATGATCCTATTAAAATTAGTATAATACTTTTATTTTTGAAAAGAACCAAAGCACAGGTTATGCTCTTACGGTGTCTCACTTGCTAGAGGCACAGATTAACCAGCTGCAAAGGCTGTGAGTTGGGCAAGTCTTTCAATTCAGTTGCTCCTGGGGCAGCCATAACATTTGCTAAATCCTTTCCATATAGTGTTATAAACAGTAGGTGTTGGTATCATAGCTGGTTCACTTTTGGGGGGGCATGGGGAAGGGGGAAACTAGTAGTAGTTTCTGATTATGGCTCCAATGTTAACTCCTCAGATTTTTTTTAAAAGGGAAAAGCAAAATATTTCCTCGCTCTCTAGCTAATAAATTTTACGGTGTGTGTGTGTTTTAAACTAACAGTTCTGAGTAAATTAGAGAATGGTAGATCCACTAAATCTCTTTTACACTCAATGCAATAGAGATATGTAAATATTAACCACCAAATCACCCCAATTCTGCAATCCGAATCCACACAAGTCCTTGCTAAGCCCTACTTAAATAAATTGGACTCCACTATGTAAGCGAATGCAGCTGTATGTGTGGCCCACACTAAAGGATCCAGTTGTAAGAGCAGGCCAAAGAGAACTATTCTTCTTCAGCACTTAATAGCTTTTCTGGCACTGATTTTATTTTTAACCCTCATAGTTTTGTACATAAGCTGACAGTACACAAGTCTCTCTCTCGATCACACTCAGACCATTCTTCGTCCCTGCTTGTTAACCAGATAGAAAACTCTATCTTGAAGGATATAAAGATGTCATTTATCATTGTTACAGGAACTAATCATTTAAAACTATTTAGCTCAACCAACATTGTCAGTTGACTAAGATTAGTGTTGCACAGTAGTCTCTTAAATATCTTTGTGTTGTAAATGCTGTTAACCGTGGCATGGTGAACACTTTAGAATTTTAGTGCTAAAGCAGACTAATGCTATTTAGGATTTTTAAATTAAAAGTATGCTGTGTCTTCCTTTCCCAAACCAGGCAAACAAATTCTCTTCCAATGTTTTAATGAGCTGTAGCATTAAATCTCATACTTCGGAGTGACCTGTCAAACTGAGCCTTCCTATAAATTGTATGCTCTTGGGTAGGGCCTTTGACATCCTACAATGGGCATTCATGATAGAACTACTGACCTGGTAAAGGTATTCTTCTCCCTTTCATGACAATATTTATTTTAATTAATTAAGAATACACATTTGAGATAGATTTAGTTAATAGATTCCAATCCTTTATGTCATACTTCAGAGACTAGTGAGAATCAACACTCAAATATCTTATTTTAAATATTAACTTGAAATGAGACAGCAATACCCATGTCTCTTATGTTATTTACTTTTTCTGTAGACCCATTGATGGGTACAGATAAGGTTCAATAGAGTGAGGTTGTAAAAGCCGGTGAAAGCAAAAGTTGACAATAAAAGTATATGAAATCAATAATGTTGTCTTACAATAGATGATATTAGCTTCCTATTTTGGGGGCATTCAGTAGGATTTAAGTGATATACAGGCTTTATGCTGCTGACCCTCTGCACGGGGTTAATTTCACCTTCTGGGCCAAATTATAGCTAACCCTGTTCAAGTGTATGTGAGGTGAAGATAGTGCTGATTGCATTTCTGAGATGGCTTGTATTAATGGTACATGGGTGCATGAATGTGATATTAATACAAAATACTATATTATATTCAGTGCAAAAGTTATGGTTGCTACAACATTAACATGATCATTTTCCAGTCTATATTTTTTTATGTTAAATGTATATGACAGTATAAATATAGCAATGTATGCCTTTAGCAAGCAAAAGTGGAAAAGAAAGTACTATACATGTTCAACATAGCCCAGTTAAATGTGATGTAGGAACCTCGATTTTTGAAAATCCTGACATATTTTGGTTTTAAAATGTGCAACTCATTGTGTTGTTGTTTTTTAGAATTTAATTTCCCTGCATTTTTATGAAGAGTAAGGAAAAATTAGAGAAAAGGGGGACTCAACGCTACATAAAAGTTAAGCCAATTTACATCTTTAAAGCTGGCATAAGCTTTAAAGCCATCTAAATTCCTAAAGGCAGCATAAGTACCTTAGCTGCCTTTACTCCTGAAAGCAGCATAAACTGATGTAACGTCTTATGATGGCATAAATATTTCAAGTGCATGACAGATTAAAGACAACATAATTGCTTATTTCACCTTACCGTGTGCAAAAGATAATAAGGAGCCTGAGGGCTAGCCAGGGCTTGAAAGAGTCCAAGATAAGACAGCAGCTGAGCTTTATTTCTTGACCTGTTCTTAAAACTGTTCTTACACTCAGTGAGTGAAATGCACCCCCATGCAGAAAGTCTGCACACAAGCTATGCAGTACTTTGGTCCCAATTAAACCCTCTGCACACAGCTTAAGTGGGGCACAGGCCTTGGCTGGGCTTTCTCACAGAGTTGAATTTCATTGCATGTCTTTTTCCACACGTGCATACCTGTCATCTTAATGAAAAATAATACACTGGTTCAGTTTGCGGTATTTAAGCATTTCTAGCTTTATCAAAGCCAGTATTTTTTCAAAACTAACAAAGACAATACTCCTCATTGAGGACTATTTCCATGACAAGTTGCAAGTGAGAAAAATTGCATTACTTTCCATTCTCACTTAACACAAGATAAGGGAAATCCTTGGGTCGCATGGAGCTCTATGCCACGCTTGATCTTAGCTCCTGTTGCAAGCAGGATTGCCAGTGTGACCAGGGTGCCTTCTTTAGTCTATGGACAACTGAGGGTAAGTTAGAGCAGCCTTCAGGATCAGGTTGATCTCCAGCAGGTTTCTGTGTCTGGAAGGTGCACATCTGGCACATAGCTACCTTTGTGCTCAGCCCCAAAACCTTTGGTCCTGGGCTGACCTCAGTTCATTCAATCAGAAAAATCTAGCTCTGTATCTTTAAATTTAGTCTCCCTTTCTGATTATCAAGTATGTAAGGATACCTATGTATATTTTACCTTGCTCTAACCAAATGCACTTGATAGGCATTTCAGTGTGATAAGGTCTATAAATTAGCTACCCAGCCTGGTATTTCTCTCACTGTGCATGTATGTGGTTTATTTACAAGCAGCACCACTTGTATTGCTAACTCGACTTAGCTATTTATATTTATTGGAGTCTAGCTTCCTTAGTTGGTAGGCTGGGTTGTGAAAGTGAATATTTTCCATGTATTTTTCAGTTGTACAATTAGACATATAATTGATGGGTATAATATTTTTATAGAGCATACATTTATGTTGAGCTGCATAATAAAGCACCATAAGTCTGAACACCTTTATTATTTGTGCGCCATACCCTAGTTGCAGGTGCTCAACGCCTTTCAGGATTGGTAACTGAATATTTCTAAAGAAAAGACACATTTTCTAAGTGGCAATAATATCAGTAGAGATTAAGCAAAACAAAAATTACAGTAAATTATCTTGTGGTTCTCAGCTTTGCTTCAGTAATCTGGGCCAACTTCTATTCCCGCTGAAGTTCATGTGGACTTCTTCTACCAACTTCAGTGGGAACAAGATTAGGCCCTTCATCATGTGCAAAATCCATTTATTTGTCTGTGTACTCTACTGCTCTCCCTTTAATTATATATTTAACTACACCTTACCCAAATGTAGCTTTCCTAACTTCAGTCAAGCAGGAAACATTACCTTAAAGGACTTAAAGACATATAGTCATCAGCTGCCATGTATTTTTTACTGCTCGTGCAGTTTCATATTTTAACCCCTTCAGTGACTCATTAATGCATTCTAGGTGCCACACAATTCCTTTGATTTCAGTGGTATGTGACGATATACAGCCATGATTCTTACATGTTCAACTTTGTCAGTTGCATGTCTCATATTTATTATGCAGCAAAGGGATTACAGATCTCAGGTCTACCTCATGCAAAACAGAAAAACCTTTATGCCTGAGAGATGGCCCGAGTTCAGAAATCTAAGTAGCATTCCTTCTCTGCTGCCCTTCCTGAGGAATGGTGATGAGATGCACTTCTACACTACAGGTTTTAGGTTACATGGGAGATGCTTGATAAGCCTTTTAAGATTCTGTGTTTTTCATAATATAATCGGAAGGTGATGATAAGTTATTACGAGGTGAGTGTGGAAAACAGGGTACTCACTCTGTTAGGGCAGCATGAATGACTCACTGAGTCATTTCTAAGCTATCTAAATTCATCCAAATGGAGGGTTCAGGTTTGGGGATCTGAACCAGGGAACAATTCAGATCATCCCAACGTGTACCCGGAAGTTAGTTATTTTTGGAGTTAATACTTACAACAAATCTCACTGAGCACATGTGATAACCACCATCTTGACCGAACACCAGGAGATGAATTTCCAGTGCTAAAAGCATGAGCTTCTGCAGCTTGAACTGAAGGGCCAAGCTTACAAGGTGAGAGCTGTAACAGTAACAGATGCATATCTCCTGTGGGCTGGGCACAGAAAGGAACATGTAACTGTGGCACAGAGACCCATTGGTACCAGCTGACAAAGGGTTCACTGGTCTATAACAGCAACTCCTAACAGGCCTGACAAACTCACTACACCTAGCACATCACCTTCATTGCATTTATCCGTCAGTGACGTCATAGGAGGCCTCTAATTAAAGCTTATATCAGATGGATCCTCGTAATTGCTGAGAAATGTAGGTATGGATGATATTTAAGGACTTGGATAGATGTACTGAAAATATGTTTTAAAGTCTGTGTCCAAGGCAGAGCTGACAAACAGGTTTTGCATCAGACAAAAGGTTTGATTCACCTGTCTCTCTGTCCACCATGTAGATTAAGCATTGTAAACCAACACGTTGGAAGCTCCATGTACATATGGAGTCAAGAGGAATGAATCACAGTGGGGAAAAACAAGCCATGGGGGGTTAGCCTGGCCATGTGCAAAATAATGAACTTTGAAGGATACATATAGGAGGCCCTTCTCCTGCACCAAGGAAGTAAACAGACAGCATGGTTTACATTCCTGAAAATGCTGCAAAGTAGACATGGGGTGAGATAGACTTCTTTAGACAGATGGCTAGCCTGTTAAATGTAAGTTTAGTCTCTAGAAATAATGTTATTATTTTGTTTTATTTGTAACCCGGCTGTTTACATAATCCTTAGTCACTATCTCTTAAATCTTAATCTTTGATAATAAATTTAGGACTGTCTTTGTGATAACTATACCTCAGTGCTGTGGTATGACGGAAGGAGCTGATCCGGAGTTGAATCATCCATGCTGGCGTGCACACTGTCCTTTTTGGGGACAGCTGATCTGGTAATTCTGGGAGTGTTCAGTGGATAAAGGGGATGAATACTACAGCTGGGTGCTTCCAATGGATTTGGGGGCTAGGGTGCACCCATCGTTAACCTGCAAGGCCAAGTAAGGGCTGGCAGAGCCCAGGGGAGATTGTTTGAGTGGCTAGCAGGCTGGTGGTGGCAGGGAGCTGACATCCAGTTAACCATAACAATTCTCCCTCTTGCTGGAGGCGGGGTGGAGGTGGGGGTAACAAAGGGACATACAGTCCTGGGTACCCTGAGCAATGTCACAGTAACATACACTGACCAGGGGATTATAATACATTTCAGATTTTTCATCATCGGGCAGTAAACTTTTTCCAACCCTACCTCTTTGTGCTTGGAATTAATTAGACATGAAAAGTGAACTAGGAGAGTAGCAGTATATAAAAAAGGAAGCTTAAATCAGCTGTGAACAGGCACTGGTTCTTTACAGTTCAGGGAACCAGTTTGGTGAGTATGATTCAGCATCTTCTCACTTCAAAGCTCCCCTAGCTGGTAACATAACTAGTTAAACAAAAGATAGACACGTCATATCATCAGTACAAATGTATTGATTGATCAGCGATACTGAGGACAGGACACGTTCTGAGGTCACCATTAAAAGGTCAACATTTACAACAGGCACCACTTTGGAAGCATGAGAATTATTTGATATTTTAAGCAAAGGGCAGTCAGTGATTCTCTCAGATACCACAGCATGGTAAGTGTTGCAAAACGTTGACTGCTTAGCAACAATCACTGTATACCTAGCCTTTCCTGAGAGCTGATTATCCCTTTTATGGATGTCAAATACAACATGCTTCTTAACAGCAGCCTTAGACATTCAGCAGGCTAAGCAACAATTCTGCCTAGAGTGCCATTGTGCAGTGTACTGGAATTGTATGCAATACTCTTCAACAGGTCCTTCTTCCACTGCAGTTTTTGCCAATCATCTTCCAATCTAACCCCAAAAAGAGACCCTTTCTCCACTCACTTTCATGTGGCAGATGTGACTGGGCCTCATATCCACCTCAGAAATATTTGCTTCAGCTCTTTCCTTTGGAGCACTGTGTGGAAACTAAAGATGCTCATTTCGCACAAGCAAGCAGAAATGGGTGGCAGCGCTTGAAAAAGAATCTTACAAAGACAAGGAACAAAGCAAGTTGCTGAGCCGAGAGCCTTTGTGGGAAGAAGGAAGCAGGGAGTAATACAGAACAGAGGTATCAAGTCCAGACATTACCTCAGGCACTAATGCCCTGAGAGCTAGCCGGAGCCCTATTAGTATGTATATAAAGACAGATTAAAACTGGATTTCACTCACAGATATCTATTACACCTAGTAGTTATGGAAATTCTTCCTGATTGGTGGAAGGTTACTCACATGACCAGAGAAGGTTGGCACTACTTCATACCAAGAGACAATAGAGAAACCACATAATGTAGTGAACAAAATATTATTGTATGGAACCGAGATCTCTTTCTGCTTGTAGAAATTCTCAGCTGAAAGTGCAGGAGGTCTAATGGTAAATTTACACAAATAGGGCGTGCTTTTCCAAGAAGACCTAAATAAATTATTACTCATGAGTACAAACATTTCCACTATTCCCTGCCTTCAACAAGAGGCTCATTTGTTTTAACCATTGAGTGATCATTCACTTCTGTTACTCTCTAATGACACAGTATGGACTATAGCTTTAAAAGAAGACAGGAAAATCATTGACGTATGAGTGTATGCATTGAACATGCAACTGTGGGACCTGTATCTTTGAAGAACGTAGCTAATGTGATGTGAAGGAAGAAGATCTGGCTGTTTGATCAATAAATTACCTCATTAATCATTTTTTTTTTGTTCCTACTGCCTGAATTCACTCCATCAAGCAGTTTTAGGCACTGTCAATACTTCAGTATGTTTATGTTATGGTTTTGAAATCAGACTGTAATTTGTAACACTCATCTGACCCAGTTATAAATATGGTTGAATTGTATCCACACAGTAATTCTTTTTTTTTTTTCACAAGACAAATATGGGTCAATATGTTTACTTGTCCATACCTTCCAAGTTGTCTCTTTCTGTCTGTACAATGTCTTTGTGGAAATCTGGGCCTCAGCAGCTAACAGCATGCCTGCAGCATAGACACACAGAACAACACCAGCAGGGGTGGCAGGGTTGTAGAAATTTTGGTGCTGCCCAGAAACCCCCCCCAAACTCCGCCCCTGCCCACCTGCCTAAGGCTCTGATTTAGTTGGTGTTGGTCCTGCTTTGAGCAGGGGGTTGGACTAGATGACCTCCTGAGGTCCCTTCCAACCCTGATATTCTATGATTCTATGAGGGGCCAGCAGCCACTTGGAGCAAGCAGGCAGGAAGCCGCTCAGCTCCGCTGCGCTGCCAGTGGTGAGTGGGGGCCCCGGGCTGTTTTAAATGGCCCGGGGGACGCGCGGGGCAGGGGCACCAGAGGCAGAAGGCAGGGCCAAGGGAGAGACCCGGCCTCAGACATTGCTGGAGCCAGGCCCTGGGCCAGGAATATTCCTGGTGCCCAGGCACCACGAGCCCACAGGACTCGCCGCCCATGAACACCAGTGGTACATGATGTACTGTACACCAGCACCCTGAGATATTTTACTGCACAGACAGCTGGGAGGAAGGTAGATGACCCAAACCTGTTAAATGGGCATGTTTCGAAGGCCCCGTCTAATCTGCAAAAACATAAGCAAGCAGGTAGTAGGGGGTGGAATGTGCAAGCCAGCCTTAGCATTTTGTGGCAGCTCTGTGAAACAGCTTTTTGCCATGACTCTTTCCAAACATAACCAATTTCCCTTCACCAGTATCCCTTCACTGTGCACAGCACTAGCCTAAACACCTGGGGGTGGGGAAAGAGGTTCAGGGAGAGAATTATTTGGAACAGATGCTAAACTTAGCTAATTAATTTTACATAACAATTTTGAGAGAGCGAGCACACTTAAAATTTTCCCTCAGCTTTGTGCTGCAGAAGTAGAACTCAGCTGCCTGTTCCTTTCAACCTCAACAGCCAGCTAACAATTATTCACATTTTTAAAGCTTGCTGTATGAGGAATGGCACGAGATACTGTCATTTTTTTAAAAAATGAAAGTTGACATGCTCATTTACATTTCAAGGCCACCAAAATTCAGGAGCTTCTCAGGAGCATGAGCCTCATGGGGCTCTAGGTGTATCTAACCCAATACAGACAAGCAAGCATGTGCCAGCTTAAGCCACTGGCAAGAGAGAAACACTTACTTGTAGCAATTACTGAGTATTGATCAAGTGGTGCATGGAGCTATGTTTAGAGCCATTCATGGTGTTAGGCTCTGATTTAATAAGATACTTAGCACATGTCTAATTTTAGGCACATGAGTAGTCCTGTTCAATGGGTCTACTCACACGCTTAAAATTAGACACATGTAAGTGCGTTTGTAGGTCGTAGCCTAACTGGTTGTATACTTAATTAAATGTTGTAATGAAGATAGGACCTTAGCTAAGGATCTTCCTTTAATCTCCTACTTTTGTGCTGCACATATAGAGATAATTAACCTATCTATTAAATCCCTTTCTGTAGTGTTTTATTGATGTACTTTGCACGGCAATTATTATGAAGCAACAATCAGCCTGTATGTAAAGTTTGATCAAATTAAAGAAACATCTGGCTGAAGTCCCAAACAAGTTTGGCATGTTCAAAACCACCATAGAAGCTAGAAAATGGGATTATTCCTCAAATTCCCAAAACAAGACATTTGAAATCATATAATTTAATTCTTCAGAAAAAAGACAGTTAAGCTCATCGTATCCTGACACATTTACTATTAGGAGGCTGATATACACACATGCACACACACGGATGTGATATCCATGTAACATACATTTATTACTCCTCTTTAACCACATCACTTGCCCTCTGTCCACAACTCCATCTCGCTCAGACTTACTGCAAGATTCAAAACCCTGAACAACTTCCAACACACTTGCAGGGAGGTACAGTCTGGGCATGATTCAGTCCTGGATCAGTGACAACTTTTCTACAAACAAATATTTCATTATCTTAAAGTTTGATATATCAGATCCCTGCAGGGCTAGAAATGGGAGCTTTATGTCTTTGGAAAGGGGAAATTCCCAGCTGCCCAATAAGACACACAACAGTTGCTTTGAGCTATGGAAGGGCCCAAGATATTAGACTTAAAAACCAAAATGAATACATGTAAAACCCTTCCAAAACAACCTAAAATATAGCTTTTCTGTGCATTAAAGTTGTGATAGTTTACCCTCCTTCTGACTGTGCAAGGACTTATTGTAACTTTGAACTCAAAGGGAGTTAGGTGCCTAAATACTGTTTCAGGATTTGGGCCTATACGTCTAAATGACTTTTAAAAATGAAACGTAGGTGCTTTTGGAAATTTTACCCCAATGTGTTACTACATATGTAAACCAAAAGAGCAACTCAAGTGGTAGCTGATTCTCCTTGGAATAGTATCCCTAAATTTTTAATCTGCCTCTTGCAGAATGTGTAAGTATAATGTCATTTTTGGCAGAACAGGTAAAGTATGGGTCCTGCATATCTGACATCTGAAACCTGCTTACTTCAATCCAATATGGCCCCTGTGACATACTTGTAACTGCAATTCTTAATCAGCAAGACACAGAAAGAATTCATAACTGTTTTCCAATTTGCTCCCAATATGAGCTTGCCTTCTGAGACTTTTAAAGAGCGATTCTTTCTGCTTCTTTTCAAAGCATTTCAGCAACTAACATGGTTGCATCACGGATTTCTAGCTGCATGTTGTTAGTGTAAGTTATTGACTTATAAGTAAAGCATTCTTTTTACAAGCATCAAAGGACTTTGCAGAACTGTGCTGCTGTGGCCAAAATTTACTGCTGGTGTAACTCCTCTGACTCCACCTTTGGGCAGCAAAGACTATATGAGAATGCTTTTATACTGTAAGTTCACCTTGCCTGCAGATTCTGTCCATAGATTTGAGTATGAAAATTAACATATTTTACAATAATAAAAATATGTTTTCATGCTATAATACATGGATATTTACTTCAGACATGGAGGGGGTGGAGGAGTAAAGGAGAGGCGAGAAGTGTGACGTCCAAAGAGATCAGACCTTCCCCATGAGGAGAATTTACTAGATTGTTTGTAACTTTCAGTGACAAAACAAAACCCAACAAAGGGAGAGTTTAGCAAATGTTCTCTAAGTTGGGCTGGCTCCATGTTCTGGGTTTGGAGGGTCAGCTTCAAAACTATCACCGAACTTACATTCACTCCACAGGATCAAATGCTTTAGATAAGACAACAACAGGCTGAAAGGTGTAAACAGAAAACTTTTGTGAGGACAGCTATCTGAATCTGAGCATATGCGAGGGGCTCAGATCAGTTTTTTGTCTTTGAAAACTATTCTTTTAATTGAGCAGTTAAAGGAGTTCTAAAATAGTGTGCTTTTCAGTACACAAAGGCAGTATTTTGGAGCTAGTAAAGTGAGATGTTAATCACTTTAGGTCCACTTCTGGCAAGAAGCTACACAGAGGCACCTGTCAAAAAACTCATGGGCAGTGGGGAAACTCATGGGCAGTAAAAACTTTCAACCTTATTTCTGGCTGGTCTAAAAAAATTGCAATGGCAACATTGATTCCTAGACCCTGCAGAACAGGAGTCAGAAAAGCAATTTGGGATACGTGCGCTATGAGCCAGATGCTTAGCTCCTGCTTTTCATGTGCACTATGTTTCCTGGTGGCTAACCACTATGCACAGATCCCACCCCACCCCCCCTCCCATATTACACCTGCAATGTCCATGTGGCTACTTACAGCCAGGATTCATGTATAGTATGTGTATCTGGTTTTTGGTCATTTCAGTGTGGTAGCAAAATTTGGCTTTTGAAGTTGAATGGAAAGAATTCAAGAAATCATTTTTAGCTGAGTAGGTGACTGTTTAGGACAATACATCTACAAGGCATCATTCATATAGTATTGCTCTGATTAGGTTTGGCCTGTTGGTTAAAAACATCTCTTCACTGTCCTCAGGATGCCTGTCCACCTGCTTGACCTCAACAGAAGGACATCTGCTCAGTCATGTATGGGAGGCACTTTTGATCTCAGGTGCAGCCCATAATCTTTGTATCGTCTATGAAGCATCATTGCATATGACTCCAAGGTGCTAAAAGATGACCACCACACTACTGAGGAGAAATAGCACTGTTCCCCTAAAGGAAAACATGACAGGAGACTGACTGAGTATTCCTGACTGAGGCGAGGAATAGAGAACAACGGGAAGGGTACCAAATCCTAGGAAGCCCATGTATCTAGGGCCAGGCCTGGACTGCCTAATGTACCTGAAATAAATTCTCTATAAATTCCCTTTATTACACTGTCACAGGTTGACTAATTTCTTTAAGGGGGAACAGGTCCAGTTCACCTATGACTCATTAGCTGCCTCCCAATGAGGCCTGAAAGTAGTTAAGAAGAGGAAGGCAGGAGGAAGGAGCAGCAGGATATTGGTGGGAGTTCCCTGGGGAAAAGCTTCAGGAACCGTATGAGAGCAGAAGGTGGAAGCTGCTGTGTGGAGAGAAGAGCTCATACAGAGAAGGTGTGACAAAACTGGCCCAAACAAGGGAGCCCTGCTGCGTAGAAGGCTTGTGTGGAGGCTGTGGATAAAGGGGAAGAACTGGCTCAGGCAGGAACAGGCCAAACCCAAAAGCAAGCGAGTGGCCTTGGAGGAGCTCAGCAAGGATAGGGCCTACAGGAAGAGGAACTGGGGAGTGGAACGCTGAGAAAAGCCTACTCGCAGGACTCCTGAAGTGAGGGTTATGGCAGGCCATCCATAAAAGTGTGGGGAATGGCCAGTGATGTGGAGGCCATGGAAAGGGCCATAGGAAGCACAGAACATCATTTGTTCACTCTCAGGAAGATGGCCTGGAGAACAGGCCCTGAGTGAAACAGCACTGGAGAACTGCTCACTTTTAACTGGTTTTATTTTGGGATTTATAACTTGTCTCACTTCAGAACTGTATTAATAAATGTATGTCCACAGGAGGGCTATGAATTGGACTTGAAGGTCAGCATTTCTTTCCTGGGCATGTGAGATGACTACTGGTCAGGTCCACAGGGAAAAGAGTAGGGAATTTGGTTATCCCTAGGGACAGCAAAGGGAAAACTGAGGCAGGACTTGCCTGTCATGCCAGTTGGCTGCTTGAGGGCACTCTGTGAGGCTAGACCCTGTTACATACTTAAAACAGACTGAAGTTGCATCAGCTATCAAAATCCCCTGTGCCCAAGATTTTGTTCTTTTCTTTCTCTTCATTTTCTGTTTATCAAAGAGTAATGATGACTTTACCACAAAGCATTTCTTAGGGAATAAGGCTAAGCTTTTCTAGAATGACTAGTGATTTTTGGCACCTCAACTTTTGGGGTGCCCAACTAGAGACACCTTAAAGAAGACTTACTGATTTTTAGAAAAAACTGAACATCCATCCCCTGATAGGTGCCTCTCATTAGGCTCCACAAAAGTTGAAGCACCAAAAAATATTTTGAAAATCATTTTTGAAAATATTGGTCCTTATGTCAGGGCATTAGCTGCATTCACACAGTTATCAAGCCCCAAGAAATGCCAAGAGCTTGAAACATTATTACTTAGTTATCACTATTCTACATATTTAGTTTGCTTAGCCATTTACTAGTAAAAAGAAACTACTCAGAGGCTCATCTCATATAATTAGTTGCTCACTTGACACAGGATAGAGTAAACATGAATTACTTTAGCTCCATAAGCAGTGAACCAGATAGACTAGGCTATGCTAACTTTGCGGAGAGGCAGAGGCGAACCAAGGAAAAAGGGATAAATTTAAATTTTTAGAACTTTATAAGGGAAAATCCAAAAATTGTACCAGGAGGATAAGTAATACCGAATAGGATGAAGTACTTACTACTTATAATAATAAACTATAGGTTTCCAGCACAATAACCTTTGTGAGCTTGTACACACTGCTCTTCCTTATGCTGTGCAGTTAATAACAAGAACTACAGAGATTACTCAAGACTAGACTGCGTCACTTCAGAGTCCTCTTCTTGGCTCTAAGTCCAGCTCCACTCATGCTGTCCTGTTCTTTACTTCTCTTCAGTTTGAAGTGGTTCTTAGCCCTGGTCTACACTAGGAGTTTAGGTTGAATTTAGCAGCGTTAAATCGATGTAAACCTGCACCCGTCCACACGATGAAGCCCTTTTTTTCGACTGAAAGGGCTCTTAAAATCGATTTCCTTAATCCACCTCTGACAAGTGGATTAGTGCTTAAATCGGCCTTGCTGGGTCGAATTTGGGGTACTGTGGACGCAATTAGACGGTATTGGCCTCCGGGAGCTATCCCAGAGTGCTCTACTGTGACCGCTCTGGACAGCACTCTCATCTCAGATGCACTGGCCAGGTAGACAGGAAAAGGCCCATTAACTTTTGAATTTCAATTTACTGTTTGCATGGTCACCTGCAGCTTGCCACGCTGGCCAGAGCTCATCAGCAGACATGACCATGATGGAGTCCCAGAATCACAAAAGAGCTCCAGCATGGACCCAACGGGAGGTACGGGATCTGATCGCTGTATGGGGAGAGGAATCCGTGCTATCAGAACTCCGTTCCAGTTTTCGAAATGCCAAAACATTTGTCAAAATCTCCCAGGGCACGAAGGACAGAGGCCATAACAGGGACCCGAAGCAATGCCGCGTGAAACTTAAGGAGCTGAGACAAGCCTACCAGAAAACCAGAGAGGCAAACGGCCGCTCCGGGTCAGAGCCCCAAACATGCCGCTTCTATGATGAGCTGCATGCCATTTTAGGGGGTTCAGCCACCACTACCCCAGCCGTGTTGTTTGACTCCTTCAGTGGAGATGGAGGCAACACAGAAGCAGGTTTTGGGAACGAGGAAGATGATGATGTTGATGATGTTGTAGATAGCTCACAGCAAGCAAGCGGAGAAACCAGTTTTCCCAACAGCCAGGAACTGTTTCTCACCCTGGACCTGGAGCCAGTACCCCCCGGACCCACCCAAGGCTGCCTCCTGGACCGCCAGGCGGAGAAGGGACCTCGGGTGAGTGTACGTTTTAAAATACTATACATGGTTTAAAATCAAGCATGTTTAATGATTAATTTGCCCTGGCATTTGCGGCTCTCCTGGATGTACTCCCAAAGCCTTTGCAAAAGGTTTCTGGGGAGGGCAGCCTTATTCCGTCCACCATGGTAGGACACTTTACCACACCAGGCCAGTAGCACGTACTCGGGAATCATTGTAGAACAAAGCATTGCAGTGTATGTTTGCTGGCATTCAAACAACATCCATTCTTTTTCTCTCTGTGTTAGCCTCAGGAGAATGATATCATTCATGGTCACCTGGTTGACATAGGGTGCTTTTCTTAAGGGGACATGCAGAGGCGCCCGTTCCTGCTGGGCTGTTTGCCTGTGGCTGAACAGAAATGTTCCCCACTGTTAGCCGGAGGTGGGGGGGTGAGGGGCTAGCCACGTGGTGGGGGGAGGCAAAATGCGACCTTGGAACGAAAGCACATGTGCTGTGTATGTAATGTTAACAGCAAGGTTTACCATGAAAGAGTGTACCCATTGTTCTATAAAATGTGTCTTTTTAAATACCACTGTCCCTTTTTTTTTCTCCACCAGCTGCATGTGTTTCAATGATCACAGGATCTTCTCCTTCCCAGAGACTAGTGAAGATTAGAAGGTGAAAAAAACACACTCGTGATGAAATGTTCTCTGAGCTCATGGTGTCCTCCCACACTGACATAGCACAGACAACTGCGTGGAGGCAGACAATGTCAGAGTGCAGAAAAGCACAATATGACCGGGAGAAGAGGTGGCAGGCTGAAGAGAGTAAGTGGCGGGCTGAAGAGAGGCCTGAAGCTCAAATGTGGCAGCAGCATGATGAGAGGAGGCAGGATTCAATGCTGAGGCTGCTGGAGGATCAAGCCAATATGCTCCAGCCTATGGTTGAGCTGCAGGAAAGGCAGCAGGAGCACAGACCGCCGCTACAGCCCCTGTGTAACCAACCGCCCTCCCCCCAAGTTCCATAGCCTCCTCACCCAGATGCCCAAGAACACGGTGGCCTCCAGCCACCCAGCCGCTCCACCCCAGAGGATTGCCCAAGCAACAGAAGGCTGGCATTCAATAAGTTTTAAAGTTTTAAACTTTTAAAGTGCTGTGTGGCCTTGTCCTTCCCTCTTCCACCACCCCTCCTGGTGCTTCTCTCCTCCACCACCCCTCCAGGGCTACCTTGGTAGTTATCCCCCTATTTGTCTGATGAATGAATAAAGAATTCATGAATGTGAAGCAACAATGACTTTATTGTCTCTGCAAGTGGTGATCAAAGGGAGGAGGGGAGGGTGGTTAACTTACAGGGAAGTAGAGTGAACCAAGGGGCGGTGGGTTTCATCATGGAGAAACAAACAGAACTTTCACACCGTAGCCTGGCCAGTCATGAAACTGGTTTTCAAAGCTTCTCTGATGCGCACCGCGCCCTCCTGTGCTCTTCTAACCGCCCTGGTGTCTGGCTGTGCGAAACCAGCAGCTAAGCGATTTGCCTCAACCTCCCACCCCATCATAAACATCTCCCCCTTACTCTCACAGATATTATGGAGCGCACAGCAAGCAGTAATAACAGTGGGAATATTGGTTTCGCTGAGGTCTAACCGAGTCAGTAAACTGCGCCAGCGTGCTTTTAAACGTCCAAATGCACATTCTACCACCATTCTGCACTTGCTCAGCTTGTAGTTGAACAGCTCCTGACTACTGTCCAGGCTGCCTGTGTATGGCTTCATGAGCCATGGCATTAAGGGGTAGGTTGGGTCCCCAAGGATACATATAGGCATTTCAATGTCCCCAATGGTTATTTTCTGGTCTGGGAATAAAGTCCCTTCTTGCAGCTTTTGAAACAGACCAGAGTTCCTGAAGATGCGAGTGTCATGTACCTTTCCCGGCCATCCCACGTTGATGTTGGTGAAACGTCATTTGTGATCCACCAGTGCTTGCAGCACTATTGAAAAGTACCCCTTGTGGTTTATGTACTCGCCGGCTTGGTGCTCCCGTGCCAAGATAGGGATATGCGTTCCATCTATGGCCCCACCACAGTTAGAGAATCCCATTGCAGCAAAGCCATCCATTATGACCTGCACATTTCCCAGGGTTACTACCCTTGATATCAGCAGATCTTTGATTGCGTTGGCTACTTGCATCACAGCAGCCCCCACAGTAGATTTGCCCACTCCAAATTGATTCCCGACTGACCGGTAGCTGTCTGGCATTGCAAGGTTCCACAGGGCTATCACCACTCACTTCTCAACTGTGAGGGCTGCTCTCATCTTGGTATTCTTGCACCTCAGGGCAGGGGAAAGCAAATCACAAAGTTCCATAAAAGTGCCCTTACACATGCGAAAGTTTCGCAACCACTGGGAATCGTCCCAGACCTGCAACACTATGCGGTCCCACCAGTCTGTGCTTGTTTCCCGAGCCCGGAATCGGCGTTCCACCACATGAACCTGGCCCATTAGCGCCATGATGCCCACGTTGCCAGGGCCCCTGCTTTGAGAGAAGTCTGTGTCCATGTCCTCATCACTCACATTACCGCACTGACGTTGCCTACTCGCTCGGTATTGCTTTGCCAGGTTCCTGTGCTGCTTATACTGCTGGATAATGCGCGTGGTGTTTAATGTGCTCCTAATTGCCAAAATGATCTGAGTGGGCTCCATGCTTGCCATGGTGTGGCGTCTGCACAGAAAAAAGGCGTGGAACGATTGTCTGCCGTTGCCCTGATGGAGGGAGGGGCGACTGACGACATGGCTTACAGGGTTGGCTTACAGGGAATTAAAATCAACAAAGGGGGTGGCTTTGTGAGAAACTGAATGACCCCCTCAAGGATAGAACTCAAAACCTGAAGGATAGAACTCAAAACTGGGTTTGGCAGGCTGTTGATTTCACAGAGGGAAGGAGTAGAAAATGAATACAAAACAAATCTGGTCTATTTCTTGTTTTGAGCCACTTCATCTATCTTTATACATCTTGCTGGCAGCAGACTGTGCAGTACAACCACTAGCCGTTATCATCTCCTGGGTGCTCAGCAGAAGACGGTGCAGTATGACAACTAGCTATCATCTTCTGCTGGCTGGAGGTTAAAAGACAGTGCACTGCCGGTAGGACTGAATCGCCACGAGACGAAACTTAAAAGGGAAATGACCTGGCTGAGTCACTCCCATGTTTGCCCAGGCGCCCGATTAAAAGAGCACCCAGGACTACGTCGATGACGGCTACCAGTCATACTGCACTGTCTGCTGCCAAAAGTCAATTAACTGCTGCTGTGTAGCAATGCAGTACCACGTCTGCCAGCACCCAGGAGACATACGGTGATGGTTTGCTGAGCGGGCTCCATGCTTGCCGTGGTATGGCGTCTGCACAGGTAACTCAAGAAAAAAGGTGCAAAACGATTGTCTGCCCTTGCTTTCACGGAGGGAGGGAGGGAATGGGGGCCTGACGATATGTACCCAGAACCACCCGCGACAATGTTTTAGCCCCATCAGGCACTGGGATTTCTACCCAGAATTCAGATGGGCGGCAGAGACTGCAGGAACTGTGGGACAGCCACCCACAGTGCAACGCTCCGAAAGTCGACAGTTGCCTCGGTACTGTGGACACACTCCGCTGACTACATGCACTTAGAGCACTTGTGTGGGGACACACACAATCAACTGTATAAAACCGCTTTCTACAAAACCGACTTCTATAAATTCGACTTAATTTCGTAGTGTAGACATACCCTTAAATTCGATGTTCCTATGGCTGTACCTCTTCTCACTGAGTTTATTCACAAGGGTGGTTTCTTCACCTAGTGGGCCCCCACTTGTCCATTAGCTACCTTTGAACTGTACTCTTTCAACAGATGTTCAAGCACTCAGACTCTCTGTTCACACACTTTAGGACCTTTGTGGGTGGGCTTCTCACTTACTGTTTTCAGGATCTGTTTTCATCTAACACAGCTTTTTGATCAATTCCCTTTTCCACCAATTATATTTCCTTTCAATTTTTTTCCCCTGATACTCTCTCTGTGGTACATTGTAGATATTATTTCCCTCTACTTCCCTTCTCTGACAGTGTCTCCTCACATACCCAACATTTCTGCTTCTCCTGACCTGAAACATTCCCTCTTTTCTGTCTTCTCACTTCCCAGTCCCCTACTTCTATTCTCCTGTTCTTTTATTCCAGCACCTCATCTCCTACTCTAGCTCCAGTTCATCCACTAGCTCAGTGCCTAGCTTCTTCTCCTTCTTCTCTAACAGCTTTGTCCAACTGACCCCTTCAGGCAGACTCCAAGCTGCCCTCTGATGGGCTGTCCCGCGCCCCAGGACAGCATTCTACGCTGCTGCATCACAGCTTCAGCCCATGCTGGTGCCAGGATCAGGGTAACCCCCCTCCCCACATACACACACTTCAAGAACATGGATGACAGTCTCATCCAACTACAGTCAAATGAAATAGAAACTTAACAAAAACCAGCTTAGAATGCTGTACCATTATTATTATGTGGTAGATATGAACTAGCACAAAATCAAAGCGTACCTGTTATAAATCAAGACTGTTACAAAACTAAACTCAATGGCACCATTTTTGCATTGAACCTTTTGGTTATTTCCAATCTATTGAGAGCAATGAAGGCTAAACGTTTACGGTTATTTCACAAACGTGTTCTCATAGGAGAAAAGTTAGATGGTGGGAGAATCAAACCCAAACAGTATTTATATATCATTTAATCTCTGCCCTGATGTATAATTAAAATGTTTTGCATTTTGAGAGTTTAAAAAATTAAATAGCATGTTTAATGCGTAAGGAAATAACTTATTTGATAGAGCTACCTTGAAATATGATAGCTGGTAATTACACCTTTGCTAGCCTTCAGGATGATCTGTTTTATTCATTCCATACCAAACAATGTCAGAGTTGAAAAGATATGAAAGAATACATTTCGCAAAGCAAGCACAATCCGAGGTGAACCTAATCTTTTCTAAGCACCTAACAGTATAATTCAAATCGCCTGCGGTGAAGGAGTGAATAAAATGGGAGAACGCACATTATGTTTTCACTAAAGAGATTAAATGTTAATAAAAAAGTCTTGATAGTGCTTTCAAAGCAACCACAAATGTAAATAAAAATTAATCACTGGAAAAGTGCATACTACAAATATATGTGGTACATCTCAGGTGAGGAAACTATAGGGGAAACACAATTTGCGCCCTTTACGTGGAAAGAAGACTGACAATTCCCTCTTTGCAACATGAGGGGAGATTCCAGTCATTCACCTATTAAATGAGTCTCTCTTGGGCCCAGGTGTTGGAATTTAAGATGATTGTGCTGCTATCTGCAGTGAATCGAGATTTATGTACAGCTTTAATACTTGGCAAGCCAAACTCTGCTCTCTGCTACACTGGGTAACTCTCAATGGAGCTACTTTTTGAAGTTAATCTGGACTTACACCTACGTGACTGAGAGACAAATGTTGGCCTAGTGTCCATAATTCAGTATCATTTTTATATTTATCTAAAAAAACTCCAACAACGTCCTACCTATGGTAATGGGAACTGTGCCTTTAAGGACAAAGCTTCCTAGACAGAGTCTGCATGGGGTGCTATGAAGCTCTTATTGTTCTGCTCAGCCTTTTGGAACAGGACACCGAATAAAGCACAGCTCCTGCAAGCACCATACGCACCAAGGTTCAGATCCTCAAAGGGATTTAGGGGTGTATCTCTGATTGATTTCAGTGGGAATTAGGCACTTAAATCCTTTTAAGGATCTAGGTCTGAGTGATCACAGAACACCAGAGTAGCCAGCAGTCAAGTAACCTGGAGAATTTTTATGTTAACTAAGTTTCCATTTCAGCAGATAATTACAAAATAAACAAAATATTCCCAACACAATCTGAGTGAAATGCATTCTTCTGCACAAGGCCTATGTATCATGTAAGTCCTACTTAAGTCCTCAAAAAGGACTAAAACAGAACTTAAAAGATGCGTAGGCCTTATATTTGCCACCTGTGGAGAAGTGAATTTAACCCTTTCAGAGTTACCTAAAAATTATCAAGAATGACAGAGAGAGAGGCTAACATTGACTTTTATAATCAGACACCTTTTCCCTGGGGGCATTTTCTACTTCTTGCCTTGTTTGAAATTTGTTTTTCATTGTGATTGGGAGGAGTGGGAGATCATTAGCGCTGGTTTGTGTCGCCAGGTATGCCTTGGTGCTCTTTCCTATAGTCTCTGGCTTCAGTGACTAATATTCCATGGTGCATTTCATGAAGCCAGATAGAACGGAACTAACACAGGAGTCAATTCCCACCCCAGCAGACTGCTTTCATAGAATGAGAAGGATGTAAGTGTTATGGTAATTATCCTTGTCTCATTTGTTATGCTGAGGTAAGAGGTAATAAGAATGGGCCACTTCTCCCTGCTTTTTGCTCAGAGGAATTCAAATTGCTCCAACATGTGTCTCAGGCATCTAAAGAAGAGGTACATGAACAAAAAATAATAATTTAAAAGCTCAGTGAACTAAAACCAGAAAAACTGCGCTTGGTACCTAATAAAACATTTTTACAATGGAAAAACTATTCATTAGGAGTTAATTACCATTAACAGTAGCAAACATAGTAAAGTTTCTAAAGTCTTCTTTTAAAAAGAAGTCACAAAATGAAAGCTAGGTCTAGGTAGTCTTCAGCCTTTCCCAGGAAGTTTTAGTGTGGTTAACTATGGAACAGTAAGATATTCAAACACTTTCGAATAAAATTGCAAGTCTTTTCACACACACACACACACACACACACACACACACACACACACACACACACACCCCTCTCTTTCTACTAAAAGTCAACAGTGACCACCAACCACCACACCACTAAAGTTACCTCCTTTCCCATGGAAACCGCAGTGTGGTAACTTTACTGTTGATTTTTTAAGTGAGGTTACCATATTGTACATACACAAACATACCCTCTGCACACACTTTTCTCTAACAGTGCCGCTCCCCTGCTTCACTTTCTGTACTAAAGATAGACACCAACTTCCTCAAGGAGGAAGCCTGAATGTAGTTCTCTTCCATGCTCCCCCGATACCACTCTTAATCAGTCAAAGGGGTTGCAGTTGAGTGATGCTAGACATTTCCAGCCACTGTGAAAGCTGTGCATCATGCCTTCACTGCATTCTAAAATCCTGCCAACAAAAGACCAAATTATGGCATTTAATCTCTGACCCAAGTAGGAGTGGTGCCATTCCATACCTACATGGGGAAACTAAGGTAGGGATGGTGCCTTGTGCGGTTGGGTAGAGCTGCTATACCAGCTGTACACCACCAGGATTCCCCCGAGGCTGGGGAAATTCCTAGCTGGCCAGATCCACTGTGCATCTAACACCTGTACACCATTCTAGTGACAAAGATGTGGTAGCAGAGTGGGGAATTAAGCACAGCCAGTTTGCATCAGACTTCAGAGCCAAAGGCTGGACTGAGGTTATATAAGGCTCTTTGCAAGCTGAAAAAGAAACCCTTGCATCTATCACAAGTATTCACACTTTACAAAGTATTTTGGCTAACTAAGGGCCCCTGCATTCACAAGATCTTAAGTTGTGTAGGGGCAACAATGGCCAGAAAGAAGAAGAAGCAGTCTGACTGTGGAAGAGACACTTAACAGAGGATTTTCTTTATAAGGACACAGAGGGCATGCAAGCACGCCTTCATCAATTTTGTTAAGGAAGGGGAAAGAGGAAAGAAAGTGGGGAAAAAGCAACAGAGTTCAGTAACAAAAATGTGATGATGGGTCAAATCTTCAGCTGCTGTAAATTGGCGTAGCTTCAGGCCTTGCATCTTTTAACACCCCCAGCTCTGCTTAGCATTTTCCTGATCAGTGATGCAATCAGCAACTATAACAACAGCAGATTCTCTTTTCCTTCACATCCCACCCCCTCATTTATTTAGATCAATACACAGCACAGACAGAGAACAGAGCCGGTTACCTGTGAGTGAGCAAATGGATTTCTTTCCACTGCATAGGTAGGAGAGTTTTTCTAGAAGTGCTTGGGCCTGGAATAAAATTATTAGTAAAACTTAATAAAAGCATCCCTTGTCTCCCACTAGTCATTCAGAATACCCAGGACAATTAGACTGTCCAAACTCCTACGTCATTTGTCTCACCTTTAGTGGTGGAAGACAATGGACTTCTTTTATGTTGTTTGTCTGCAAACAGGGAAAGGGTTGTCTTGAATGTGACATCTCTCCATGTAATAGGAAAATCTGCAATGAAATATAGAAAGAGTTCTAACTACTCTGGTACAACTAAGTACAATGATGAGCGGATGTTATATTTGCAGCTCTGATGTGTAAAGAAAACAAAAACAGAAGTTTCCTTCAAAGACATTCAATTTCAAGTTTATCAGTGTCCCTTCTGCATCCTGCTACTGACTTTGAAGCTAGGAGGACTGGGTTTGGAAAGCACTGTACATCCTAATGTGAGCCTAACTCCTT
This sequence comes from Chelonia mydas, assembly GCF_015237465.2. Classification (NCBI taxonomy): domain Eukaryota; kingdom Metazoa; phylum Chordata; order Testudines; family Cheloniidae; genus Chelonia; species Chelonia mydas. The sequence goes on from NC_057849.1 coordinate 220,611,725, forward strand.
CCTCTCACATCCCTCTTTTATTACTCCATCCCCTTTTGCAAGGCTAATCTTGTTGTAGCCTCTTCCTTTCTTGACCCTTCTGTTCCAGCCCGATAAGAGTCTCCTGCCTTGGAGCCAGGATGCCACCTATGCTCTTCCTTGACCAGGGGAGGATCACAGAACTGTCAGGTTTTACTTCACATCCCTCAGTGCTTCATTCTGGGTCTAACTCTCATACTTCCCTGAGCAGACTTCAACCCAGTGCAGGGAACACATCCATCACTGGAGGCTCCTGTACAGGAGAGCAAAAGATTCAAATAGTTGCTCCAAGAGGGATTGTTATACATGCCCCGTCTATGAGGAGCTTACCAGATGCTGTCGAGGGCTGCTGGTACAGACCCTGAAGTGGCTCACAATCCCCTCCTCAACCCTGCCAGCTTCATTGTCCAATGGGATGCTGATAAGGCCCAGAGTGAGGAGGCAACAGTGAGACTGTGGAGGATGCCCCAGAACACCCAGAGAACGAGGAACATGTAATTCAGCACCATTACCAGGAGGAACTGGTTGAGGAAGCTTCTCCTCCCCCACCCGACAAATCTGAGGAGGACTCTGAACTGCAGAAGGAATCTGAACCAGAGATTACTAAATTACAATGGGCCCCACCTCCCCGCCACCACCAATATCTCTTCTTGCTCTGGTGCTAAGTTCCTGATTCTAAGGTCAAGGGCATTAGAAGTAGTGTGTGCTGACTTTTCCTCCCTGGATAATATGCCTTACATTGCTATGTCTCAGAGTTTGAACTTGTAGTGCTGAAGCCCCTGCATTATCATGCTATCCAATTCCCCTTACTGAACTCAGACTTTCCCTCCTCCATACAGACCACGCTCTGCTCTAGCCCAAAATGGTCCTCAATCATATATGGCTATAAATCCAGGATTGTACTGATTTCCAATGAACCACCATTATGCACTGGGCTAAAGCTATGTCTTAAAACCAGATTATTAATGAAAAATGACTGTGCCCCTGTGTCGGTGCACTTCTCAGCCAGCAGTCAGGAAGCGAGGGTCCTGGGGCCATGCAGACCAAGGGACGGTGGGGGTGGGTTGGAAAGGTCCTGGCTGGGGATGGGACAGTTGAAGAAAACTTTAGACAACCAACTACCAGTTAACAACAGCTATCTTTTGTCCCTTGAAAAGAAAATTTCTCAGTTTCAATGCTTCTCCCACACCTCTGATTGTATCATCCTCTTACAAAGGGAAGCTGTGCAGAACAAAGCGGTGGTGGTGGCTGGAGTGGGGAAGGGGAAGGGAACAGAACGCAGTTGTGGAATACTTTTGGTGTCTCAGGAAGAGTTAGTCCCAGAAGTCCTTTCTGCCTTGCAGGATTAGATGTTTTTGTTTAACCATCCCTGTCCTGGTGTCTGGCCTCTCCTTGAACAGAGTCACGCTGCACAAGCAAGGTGAAATGGGGGTGGGAGAAGATTCTGATCTGGTAGCATCCAACAATTACTGGAAGGCGAGACACCTCAGGAAGTACTGCCTGAAGAAGCCAGAGCAACCAAACCCTGCGGCTATCTGATTGGTCCACACCAATAATTTAAACCAAAAAGTTGCCCCAAAGAGCTGTCTGAGTAAAAACACAGACTCTGGCTTGCTACTGCTGTGGACCTTGTCTTTCACCCCATCTTGCTCCTGGCCTAGCTTGCCCTCGACACCTGTCTCTTGGCTCAGCTTGGTAACTAGTCCCAGCTCCTGTCTTCAACCCTGGCCCAGCAGATGCTATTGTGCTGGTTGCCTAAGTGCCAGCAATTACTCACAGAACCAGTCAATGTGCAACCACCACCTCCTCCTCCAGCTGCTGCCTAAAGTGCTGCTTAGCCAGAGGATCCTGTTTGAAGGACTGCCCTGCACCCCGTGTGACCAGAAGAACATGGAGCCTATAGGACCCCAAGACCTCACTCTCCACTGGCACCCAAAACCCCCTCACAGGGTGACCCCAGGAAGGGAAACAATGAGCCTGCAGGAGTCCCAGACCCCACCAAATGCCTGTCCCCCAAACTCCTCGCAGGAGACGTACTCAGTCCCCTTTCCCCGCAGAGTGATTTTCCCTTATCATTCCCCCCTTGTCAAGAGCTAGGAAAGGAGAGGGGAACAGAGACAGTAACATTTGGCCAGTGTTCGCAGTAGCATTTTCTTAATTTTAATATTTGCTGTTGACCTTTCTTTTTAAAAATATTTCAATCACTCTTTCCATCTGGTAAATGGTTATGCTTTCTTTGACTTGGGTGAGGCCTCTCCTTCCTAAGTATGACGAACTGAAGATGTGTTCAGGTTCTGGATTGGGCCCAACGATTCACAGTACATGAAACTGAATGGTGTATAACTATTTGGTGCCATGATACTGCTAACACTTTTCTGTCTGTACCCCACCATCCTCTCATGGGTTCAGAAAGATCCCAAGTCCCAAGGATCCAGGAGAGGGATAGGGAAAGGGCAATTAGTGTATGTGCTTACAGATAGCACTACTAGTTTTCAACGAGGCAGAACTTAGTCTAAAATCCAGAAAAGGAGTAGGTGAACGTCTTTATGGCTTAGTTCACCTGCAGAAAATCTAAACCCAATTAAATACAGGTGATGGCAGCATTTGCTGCTACCCTGTGCATAAATGGCTTGTTCCTCCCCCCAGCCCCAACACTTAACCAGGTTCAACCCTCCTAGGGATTAGTGCTCTCTAACAGCTGCTAAGTGCAATTAGCACTGCCGATAATGAACGAATGGTTAAAGAATAAGAATGTCAACACACCTCACCCTGCACAAAATCTTCATAAAGTCCTTGAAAGATTGAGTGCTTCCATTAACAGAGTAAGCAAGCAGGAATAGCGAAGACCAAACATTGTCCAATGACTGCATTACAACTCAGCCACCACCCTCCACTTCACAAGCCCAACCCTACGGTGATAACCCAGTGAAGATGCCCTGTTATAATTGTCTTTAATGTGTGCAATGTCACAGGAGCAAATGGCTAATGACTTTTGGCTCCAGGGGAACAAAACCCTCACAAAGCCATGTAGCTCCAAAAGTATGTACTAATGTTCCCTCTTGTGCATTTCCAGCAGCTGTACAGTGTGTGAATGTGTCCATCAGCACAGGCAGCTGTTGCCCCTCTGCCTCCCTGCTGTGCCAAGATGTGTGCACATATGGCATGCTGGATATCCCTTGTCTGCTAGGAACCAGGATCAGTGTGAACATGTAAATCAGACTTGTCCTGAGCCCAGTTGGATGGAGGCACTCCTTTTTACCATCCCAAAAGTTGTGGAGTGCACAGTCGGCAGTGATTATTTGAATGGTGTTTGCCACATTGGCATCTAGCAGGGTGCATAGGCAGCACCAACAAGATTTCAGTCTATTAAACGTGCACCCCATGACCATTCTGCAGCCACTGAGCTTGTAACTGAATTCCCTTTTTCCAGGGTCATTGATGTTAGGGTACAGTTTCATGAGCCATGTTAGTAGTGGGTATGCGAGGTCCCCCAAGACAACAATTGGAACAGACACACCATACAGGTTCACAGTTTCTTCATACAGGCCCAGAGGTTGCATGACTTAACCGTTTTTAAACATCAGTTCATAGGGTTGGCCTCAAAAAGTACCCAGTGATCACGTTCCAGGTTTTAAATAGGCCAAAATGTTCCACCATGGGCAAGTCATGGCACAATCTTAGCATCTGAAGCTGGGAGTTGCCCTCGGGAATGTAGAGATGATCCTGGCAAATACAATCTCCCAAACACTAGTGGTACTTTGCGTTTGGGAGATTGGTGCCATAAATGTTGCTTGGAAATAAGCAATAGATCATGATTGTCAGGTGACCAGTGATGGTCCCACAGACAAAGTGGGAAGCTTTAAGGACAGTGGTGAGAACTTCCGGTTCCACTTCACTTTTCTGAAAAAATGAGAATATCTGAGTAGATGATCACAAATTGGTTGAGGATGCCTCTGAAGATAAAATGTATTGGGGCTGTTACATAGACCCAATGCTGACCAAGTCTTCAAAATGGCCATATCTGGTTCAAAATGTCATGTTCCATTCATCTCCCGGCTGCGTTCTGACCAGATTTTATGCTTCACATTGGCTCAAGTCTTCATGAAGCTCCTAACAGAGGCTTTCCAGGAGTTAATTTATGAGAGGAAGGTAGTATTGATTGCAGATGGTAACCTTTTGAGGGCTCATCAATCAACACAAGGTTGGAAGAAGCCATCCTTCTTAGCCACAATAAGTTAGGTGCTCTTGCTGGGCAAGTTGAGGGCTGGATGACCCTCTTCCACAGATTTTCCTCAAGGTACTCCCAGAGGTCTTGCAGCTCATGTTCAGATAAGGCATAGCTATATTCAAAAGGAACCTTCATAACTGCAGCAAGGTGGCAGAGTGTCTGGGTTCTGTTTTGTGAAATACCTGGGTGTATGCCAGGTACTTGTCAGGATTTCCAGACACTTTTGATGAATCTTTGGTTTGCAACTCTGGAGCACAACACAGAATGCAACCGGCCATTGACTGGAAATGGGAAGGCATTCTCGTTGGCACTGCAGTGAACAGAAGAGAACAGATGGTGAACACCTGCTGATTCAGGGATCATGAGTGACAAGCCAAGGATGACCGGTGAATGTGGAGCAAAGATGGGCCCAAACTGCAGGATCTCTCAGTGACCACCAATGGTAATGACTTCCAGGGGGCTGTCTGATGCGTGATGGGGCCTGAACAGAGGAGTGATGCATCGATAGCCTCAAGAAGCTCAGGAAAATCCATGACGAGGATGGGAATTTGATGCACCTTAAATTTTTGGTTGATGAAGTTACTAGAGGTGCCAAAGTCAAGCATTGCTTCTAAGTGGACATTTGGCATGGCAGAATGCCAGAGTCAAAGTGGGAGATGGAGCGAGGTAGTGTGCTAGTTAGGGATTGCCAAGATTCCAGCAGATAGGCAGTCGTGTCATTCATTGTGGGGGACGAGTGGAGCACCAACCCAACACTGGTCCCCCCTACTAGGGTTTGGCTTTGGCATTTCCCGACCCAGGGGTTAACTGAACCTTGGCCGGGTACCCTGCTGCAATATGCCTGGGCCTCCCACAATAAAGACACAACCCTAATGCCTGATGATGGTTCTCTTTGTCAGCAGAGAGAGGAGACTGGACTCAGTCGATTTGCATCAGTTCAGGGTCTGGTAGTATAACTGGGACCAGGGAAGTCGGAAGAGTTCTAGCCAGCACAGGTTGGGTGCTGTGCCATTTTTCTTGGGCTTGCTCCATTAGCCAATCATTAATCCAGATGCACAGACTGATTAAAGCTTTCAGGTTAGACAGAGGTTCCACCTGTGCTAGTTTGCCATTAATAGAGTTGTTGAGCCCCTGCCTAAAGTGAAGGAGGACTTGTGGCACCTTAGAGACTAACCAATTTATTTGAGCATAAGCTTTCGTGAGCTACATCTGATGAAGTAGCTCACGAAAGCTTATGCTCAAATAAATTTGTTAGTCTCTAAGGTGCCACAAGTACTCCTCTTCTTTTTGCGAATACAGACTAACACGGCTGCTACTCTGAAACCTGCCTAAAGTGGTGTCACTGCATGGCCGAATTCCAGTGGGTGTCTTTAGCCCGACATGGGAATTCTCCTGCATATTTGGCAACGGACCCTTCAGGAGGGCATGGAGAGCAGCTTCTGCAGTATGTTCTTGCTTAGGGTCTTTGAAGATGCCCACTATTGCCTGAACTAAGCTCTTGAAGTGTTCAAGAAGAAGACTGGACTCTTCCAGACTAAGTACTAATCCCACTCAGGACTGATCCATGGCTTACAACTGTGGTGGCAAAAAAATTGGAGATGACATTGGTTAAGGAACCCCTGAAACTTAGCACAATCTCCGTCAAACTTATCATAGGGGCAGCTTGGATTCCCGGACAATGGATTTGAGAGTTGGAGAGACAAAAGATGTTGTCTGGGCTTTGTACCTGGGCCTGAAGGGCTGCATTCTGGTCATGTAGAGTGACGACCTGAGCCCACAGTTCCTGCAGGACCCCAACAATGTCCAAGAAGGTGTGCTGGAGCATTCTGCACATTCTGGAGGGGAGCTCCATGTTGTGGGGCAAAATCCCTACTTACCTCCTAGCAGCTGCTCAAACTGTCACATACTCAAGTGTAGGTGGTGTAATCTAGTGGACAGGGCAGGAGTCTGGCCTACTGGTCTGAGCTGAATCAGAGGATAGAATTGGAGGTGTGGTCAGGAGACAAGCCAGTGGGCAGAGCCAGGAGTCAGGAATTCAGATGTAGACAGGGACTCAGGCTGGAGCGGGACCAGGCACGGGTTGGACCAAGGGCTGTACAGGAAGCGAGTCTGGCACAGCTGCAGCTGTGGAATGCATTGACTAGCCCCTGTGCTGCTGTTTCTATAGGGCTTACATGGGGATCTGTTGGCTTTTCTGGGTCCAGATAAACTCACTGAGTCGCTAGGCAACCAAGCCCAGAGGCTGCTGAGTTCCTGATAGTCTGGATGTGGGTATACATGTGTACAAATCCTTATACCTGTGTCCAGCACAGCATAGCGTGGACACTCAGCATAGATATGGGGAGCATGTGCAAGCATGTACATGATCCAGTGCTCAAGTGTCCATGCCAACATAGACACAACCTTAGTTACTAAATACCCACCGTCAGAATTAATCAGTGCAGATTTCCTTTAGTCTGTGGCAACAAAGCCAAGTTTCAAAAACAATGAATTGATACAAAGATTAAGACATGAGAGGACAAAGGCAGAGTTAAAAAGGTGTGGGAAAAATAAATTGGGAAAAATTATTCTCGTAGACTGTCATGTGGGTGGACCAGGGCCAGAGGCACTGCATTTCCGCCTCCTCTGAAAGGGAAATAATCTCTCCTGAAAGCAAATTAATGCCTTGGCATAAATCAAGCTCAGGCATGTATACACTGACCCAGACATGAAGACTTTTGCAATAATGTGGTTTTAAACTAAGTATATTGCATATCTTTTTTTCCATTTACCAAAGCCTGATAGACTTGGTTAAAATGCACTAAATTTTGGAATAAATATTTGGTGAAATTTCTGGAAAATTTCTTATCAGTGAATAATATGTTAACCATCTATAGATAAAAGGGCAGAAGAATGAAGGGAAGAACTGTGCAATTAGATGTAAAGATTCCCAACTCCCTGCTCCCACAAAATGTTTCTTTTGTTCAAACCACATAGGGCAATTTGTAGTGTGTTGTGGGGCGAGGCCTCCAAACCAGAGCTGAAGCTAGCCTGTAGTGGGAGAACGCTGTTGCTGCCTCAGCAACTTGGTCATTGGAATTAACCCTTTACTGCAACCTTGTGATGTAGCAAAGCCACACTGTCATGGCTCACACAGAGATGTTCTGTCAGTCAAGTACTTATTCTGAGGACTTCAGCTGTTGTTTTTTTAAATACCTGTGAGGGGTGAGAACTCCTCTGGCTATATTATGCCTAAAAATCAAGGTTTTGTTAGAATACATTTTATATTTAGCAAGAATGATGGCTATAGCTACAGATGTCCATGAATGAGTACAGGGAGTCAAAACTTTCACCTACAGTCATACTCACCTGGGAAAAAATACCTGCATGCAACACCATTTGCATGGCATATTTTTACTACATCTCTGTGTTGGGTCTGTTTTTTGAGCATATGCTCTTATATAATGTGAAGAGGAGAAGGCACTCCTATCATATAAATATTCTCAAGAATTCCATCGTTAGGCTACCAAGAGTGCTAGTTTTTAAGTGGTTTTCCCCCTTCCTTGCCATCTATTACGGCAATATTTCTATTCACCTAAAGAATAGTGTTGGAAAATTCCCCTTCTCCCCACCCCTAATAAAAGTGGGGGATTTCCTTACTTCCCGAAAAATTAAAAACAAAACACGAGGAGCAGCAGCACAGGACCTCACCCTGTACATCTTGATTGGGAGTCTTGGCTGGTACATCATTGAATTACACAACACTAGTAACTTGCCAAAACATTCATGATAGCTGGATTTGGAGTAATATATACCTACCTAGGGAAATACTAAAAGATTGTTTCGCTTATTATGGGGGAAAGCCCCATTGATTCATCCTTCACAGCATTTGACCCCAAACACAGACACCTGTCTTACCAAGGAAAGGGAGTGCTGAAACCAATTATCTGAATAATGTGCATACTCAGACTTGAATTTCTTCCTCTTTTACCAGCTATCATTAGACTAAATCCATTTCCAGTCCAGCCTATGTCTGTGCAATACCCATAATATACCTTGTCAGCCCTCCAACCAGCTCCCTAGCTCTCCTTGGTTGGCCAGCTCATTTCTCCTTCTCAAGCCTACTCCTTTTCTTGGTTGCATTTCTTCTCTGTCCCTGCTCTCCCCCACCCTGCTACACACACACACACACACACAGACCTCTACCTTCTATTAGATTTTAATAGCAAATGTAGTGGTGGTGAAAGATGTCAGATTGACAGCCCTGAACAAAGAAGTCTTCTACTTATTCACAGAACTAATACTGACTGGGAATTGGCAGGGAAAGGTGCCTCCCACTCCCCTCTCCCTCCATACATATCACTCGGTCAATGTGCTTCAGCACTGACCTGGAGATATCACTTCTAAAGACAGTGCGATCTCCATGCCCAGTTAGTACTCAGACTCCCTGCTAAAACTGCCAAAGAATGTTCCAGTTGTGATGATCTTTGTAACACAGCTATCTGCCACCCACTGAGAACCAGACTGAGAAGCCATCAATTCATAAATTTATTCTATTTATTTTATGACATCACATCAGTTAAACTTCCATTCCAAAATCCCATGTTATGGCTGAAAATACCTCCAGGCAATACCTTTGCATTTAAGCTAAAAATGTCTCACTTCATCTGTGCCCCGTCTGTTCTTCCTTTCCCACCATTGTAACTCGGAAATTACATATAACGGCTGAATGAGTATGGAAACAAACTTAAAATTGCTGTGGTGAAAGTTATCAGCGAGTGTTCATGTTTTAACTATAAGTTATTAAAAGCAGTAAATATGGCAAACTAAGCTATGCATCTTGCAAAGAAAGTGGACCCCTGCGAAGAGCCCGAACAACTTTGATGGGGCTATGCAGGGGCACGAGGGTCCACCTTGCAGCACTCACTGCAGGATCTGGGGTGAGCTAAACCCTTGCACTATTGCCTGCTGAGACTTTCCCCTCAGAGTTGTTGAAAAGGCCATTTGAGTTTACTTACTTTTATATCTTTTTTGGACGTGCGTCAGCATTTGCTGAAACAAATCCTTTGGCAAATTATTGAATTGGGATATTTTCCTGTTTCAGATGTAAACCACTCAGCCCAAACAAACAACCTGTCACTACTAAACTTTACTTATTCTTTTCCCAGCCTGAAGTAAAATGACAACTGATAATCTGGAAGTAAAATTACAAAGCTGGAGAACAGATAGCCCGCCAAATCACACTCTCACGTGGAACTCCTCCATGAGTGTAACCGAGAAGAGAATCTGGTACATCAACATTCATGCCAGGGCATTGTGGAGCTACTCAGATATTGTGGAACTTTCTCTTCCAACCTTTTTTTCTTAACCCCATCCCTCTCCGACTCCTGCCCTGGTTTTACAGCTGCTTGGAAGCACTCCCAGAAGGCAGCCAAACTTGGAAAGAGGACTGAATCTGCATCCAGTCTCATGGTGATTGCAAGAGAAAGGTAAAGGCATTTTGATGAAACACAGTATTAATCCTATATTGTGGAGGTCAGAGAGGTGTGACAAAATCAGGCTGGACAGCTGCAAGAGGATGGTGGAAAGCAGGTATATTAGCCATAGAATGATAAAGCCCCCTTTCCCTATAAGCTGAAAAGGGGTTACCTCAGGTCAGCTAGGGACACCCAAGTCCAATTAAGGACTGCCTGAGACCTTTAATCCCGTCCCACCCCCCACCCCCCAGTGAAAGGAGAAGGAGGAAAGACAAGCTGCTGCAGAGGGCAAGTGGAAGCAGGGAGAAAGGTTTCTTCAGAGTGGGAGGGACTAGCATCCTTGGGCCAAAAACAATGCCACCCTTCCTCCCGGCCCTAGACAGAGAGTAGGAAAAGGTGTTCCCTTTTGTTTTGTCTTGTGAATTTGTTTGGTGGAGGATACTCTTCAAGCCTGCCACAAGGCCTAAGTGGAAAATATTGAGAAATAAACCCCAAGTGGGAATATAAACACTGTCCAGAGTGGAGCTGGTTTACTTCAGGCCCCCACTGCCAGAGGGGGAAGCACTGATCCTGGTGCAGAGGAGGAGGTGTCTTGCCACAGAGACGGGGGGAAATTCATAGACACACCCAGCAGCTTACACTGCCAATAAGGATACTTTGCATGAAGATGCATCTTATTCCATATGCCACACTAGTGGCCTGATCTGCAGAGGTGCTGACCTGCAGATGCTGTGCTCCTCTGAAAATCCAGCCAGCTGGTTAATAACATTAAAGTTGTGACAAAAGCTAAAAGAGAAAATTAAAAATCAGACATAAAGCTGACACTCCGACCTGAATTTGATCCTGTGGGACTGAGCATGACATGACAGTGATATTGCAGTGGGAGCTGGCAGCAACCCTTATATTTAAGTTGCCTAACACTTTCCATTATAAGATTATCGCAACCTATTTTCAAACAACACACCCCTCCATTGTTTGCATCAGGACTCTGAAATTTGGCAGAGGGGGTTGCCTTGGGGGCAGGGACATGCCTTTTTCTTGTTCCATGTATATCTGTTCAGATTTGGCCAAGTTATAAATGTGTTGAAAATCACCGATTTCTTGATTGTGTTCTCACAGAACACAGCTGTGTTTTTCTGTTTTGTCTTTTTGGTAGCATGCCAAAAACCCTATAGATTCTAAAGACCTGCATCGGCACCCTGCCCCAGTGCCGCACTACAGCAGCCCCACAGAGAGTTCATACTTTGGATAGGACAAAGACAAAATAGATCCAGGAGGCAAAACATGGGCGAGATAGGGGCACACGAAACACAGCAGGGGCACAGAGCATGGGGGGGGGGGTTATATCGGAGGACATACTTCATGGATGCAGAACTGGGTTTAAAGACTTCTGAGGGATACAGAGCCTGGGAGTGGGACACAGAGGCATAGGAGTGTGTGTGTATGTGTGTGTGCATGTAACATATGAACACAGAATGCTGCGCAGGCGACGATGGGGTGATGAGGAAGGTTGGCTACATGCCCTCCAGTTGCTGGTTTGCAGATAACAGGGTTTTTTTTCCTGTAGCTGATAGTCAGGTCTGCCAGCTGCTGCAGTTAGGCCTATTGTTCAAGTGGTAGCGGTCTGTGCTGCAGTGCTGAGGGTTCAAATGCTGCAGCTGATGCAAGATAGAGCTGCATGGAGTAGAATTGATTTTGCCTTTGCCCTTTAAACATACCCCCTTGGAAACGGCACAAAATTACAATAAAAACGATCATTCAAGTTGCCAACTCAAGCATTCAAAAGTAAGGAAATGCCAGATTTTCAGCTGCCTGTGCAATATCAGTTCTGCCCCCTCGTGTGTATGTATAAGTGATCACATACTATTTTCCTCCTACAGGAATCCTGCCTCATTCTTTTACCTGGGTTTCTGTATGTTCTTTACATACTACAACTGCCCTGAGGAGTTTTAAATCAGACAGAATACAACAAATGAGGAAACCAGACAAAGGAGGAAGGGGAGGGATGCAGTGTGACAGGTTACATGCACCTTTTTCATTCTCTTCATTTGGCTGGTTTTAAGTTAAGTTTTAAGGGGTTGAGGAAGGCCCAAGAACAGGTATCTACAGCAGTGGAAAGGAAGACAGCCGTGGAAGGCTACCCAAGAGTAGTGAGTTTTAAGGAGCTTTTTGTGACTAAAGGAGGGTGGCGGCTGTGGGGGTAGCATGGAATCACAAGTAAAATGATAATGAGGAGTTGGCAGAGCACTGTGCATGCGTGTGAGGAGGTGGACACAAGGGCTGAGATGTTGTCTGGATGTTGCTGTGCAGAGCCTTGAAGGGGCAAGTGAGGCAGCTGAACTTCGAACTCCTTGTTGATCTTAGTTAGTAACCCTATGTGATCTCACATGAAGACAGACCCCAATGGCTGAAAGACATGTCTCTGAAAGGCAGGGTTCATTTGGGAAATAATGACTGGTGTGAAGATTGATGCAGTTGGTGTTGCTCCTCTAGAAAACCCACCCAATAGTTACAGATGAATTTCTAAAGGTTGAGCCTCAGTTCAACAAAGCCCCACCAAAATGCAGATGTTTTGCTATATGAACCTCTCCAAGTATTCTCTCTCTCATCTCACCAGTACTTATCCTATCCTTTCCCCTCAACTCCTCAAACCTTACTGCTAATTCTGCCCCCTTTTACGTACTATCAGCAATCTATCTGATCCTCCTAACTTGGACCCAATGACGCCCATCCCCCCTGCCCACATTTTCTCCAGATTTCTAACCTGCATTTCCCCAACAAGATACCTTTATCAGTTTAGATCCCGCCCAGTCCTGGCAGTCTGGTACACTTTGCTTGCCAGCTGTTGTCTTCAAATCTTGGACGCTCCAGGCTCTTCCTAGGAACAAGAACTCATTGTGTGCCTCTGATCACAGTTACCCAGAAGTTATGAGATTTCTGACCTAGGTTAGATTTCCAGACTTGCTGAGACCCTGCAGTAAGACTTTGCAGGTAGCAGCAAAGGTAAAGGACCAGAGGACTTATACAAAGCAATCCAAAAACTTGAAAAAGACCAGTGGCCTGATTTTCTGAGCCGCTAGCAATTCCCACTGTTTAATTATGGTTTTAGAAGCCTAACTTTAGTCTCCTGTTTTTTTAAAATCTCAGCCCATGGTTGGTTTACTGTGGTGTTTGAGAACAGATTCAAGCAAGTCTTTAGTCTTTTCCTATGTATAACCTGTCTAATAAGTGAGAAGAATATTGTGAGAAAAGCAGCGGAAACTAGCGATTTCAGGTTCATCTCCAGCTGGGACTAATTAAGTATGTGTTTGCTTGTTTCCAAGCAATGTTTATATAAAAATTTCAAGATTTCAAGGGACTTTTTTTCCCTAAGGGGTTGTGATAATATATCCTTGCTAAACTACTTTTTATGTTATTATACACTGATCCAAAGGTTGCACAACCTCTTTACATTTTTCCTGTGCATTAAGTCTTTCAGATGAAATCTAGAGGGAACGCCTTGACTACTTGTGGCCACTTAAAATCGCGTGGCATTTTTCATAAACCTAGGGAGGAAGGGGGTTTAACACCAGTGTTCCACACAAATTTCAATGTAGAAAAGGTTCAATGTGGATAATTCCAATTACTTTGCATTTTCTAATAGAATCAATATTCTTCTTCACATATTGTCCTGAGATGTGTACAGTGCTTCTGAGCAGTATTAAACCACTGTTGCATTCTACCCTAGAAGCGACAGCATTTAAGTGATGGGTGAAATGGTCAAAGTACCCAAGCAAAGCCCATCAAAGTCACTGAGAGCCTTTCCAGGGAACTTTGGATCAGGTCCATAGGGAAAATTGTAATTCATTTTTTAACGTCTGCAAGGCATTTGGGGAAACCTCCTGAAAGAAGGGTGCTAGAAAAGGTAAACCAAAAACATTGTAACATGGGGTGAGGGAAATTACACTTATGGATCCATGTCAAAGAATAACCACTTAATCATGTTTCCATAGCAGGACAAAACAAAGCCCTTTATTATTGAAAATTCATCCTTTCCATGTTGGCAACCAGAGGATTAGAGGAAAACTGAGTCAGGTATGACATGGAGCAATTGAATTCTTAATGCTCAATAAAAATATTTTAATCTTAATTTTAGAAAAAACACTTTGTTCATCTGTACATAAATCTTGATGATTAATGCTTCAGCTATGGTTTTAACACCTGAAGGGCGACAGCCACTACTTTCCCATTAATGCTAATGCTTATTTAGGGTGCGGTAAAATAAAGTGCTCTTCTTTGGCTGTGTCAAGTGAAAATGGAGTCACTTCTAATTACCGTACAATTTTGAATCCAAAATAAATGGATACAGGCATGCAGTTAGAACTTGATGATGGTAAAAATAATTTATTCCTGGGTGAAGCTACAAACCCATTATTTGTGATTTATTTTAAAAAAAGATCTTACTGTTTAATCAGACATTTTAGTCATGCTTGTTATCTTCTAGTTCACTGATATACAATGCTAGGTATGTGGAGGCTGGGACAAATTTGAAAAACCTCAGGATGGAAGCTGTCTAAGACACGGATGAGCAGTTTAGCATTTGTGGTGGTGAATGCTAAGATTCATATGTGGTTTTCCAACCTTCATTTTTCAGTTGCTTACAACATTCTAAAACAAATTATTTTGGGGATGAAACTTTCCTTGCTTGGTTTCTGCCCAAAGGTGGGGGGTTTTTTTTGTTTGTGTTTGTTTGTTTTTATTAAAGTTTGAACAAATTAGCTTAGTTCTCTGGGTTACTTAAACATGGAATCTCACCCTCACATCAAACACACACTCTTCCTAGGTGTTCCAACTAAAATCTGGCAATTACCTAACTAAAAACATCATTGCTGAAAAGTAGGCCCAAATCCTGCTTATGCTACTGACATGAGTGATGGCCCGGATTTAAATGGGACAGTTCATGTGAGTAAGGCAAGCAAGATTTGGCCTTAACAGTCCACACTGAAGAGGAAAAAGCAGTCTAAATTTAAAGAAAACTGGATGAATATTTATTTGGTGCAGCACACTTTCTGTTCCATTCTGCTGGCCTACTTCAAGGCGTGCACTCTACAGTGGCTGTGTGTTTATTCACTAGGTATCAGGATGAAACAACCGAACGCATGTCAACTTCTCCAGGATTTTAGACCAGGTCTCCAAAATTGAAAAGTAAGTGAGGGCTTAAATCCAAGGGCACTGTCTCAACTTCACAATTTATTTTTAACATAAATCTTAGTGCTGTGCTCTTTGAATTGCTATAAATTTTCAAGGATCAACATTACCCTTCGAATACAGGCAGACTAGGCAAATCTTATGTGTAAACCATGAGCGATACATATAAAGTCATTTTTTACAGTGTTTTCCTTTGAATTTTCAAACATTTTTCTGTTTACATTCTTCCCATTTGCATTGTTGTTTGAAAGCTTTGGTAAATTACCTGCCAGTTTGTAATCCATAGTAGCTGCTTATATTAAAACATGTCACACTCCTGACATGTTGGGAAGTATCATAGCCCAGTATAATATTTGGCTTTCAAATTTTTGTTTTCCAACAAGAGGACCAACAGTCTAGATCGGCAAAAGCAACTTTGGTTATTAGAGTTAGGACATGAACTTGGCTTACCAACGCCAGAAGGAATACAAGTGCCTCCTTTCATGATCTTAATGAAATCATTAATTATGTCAGCAGCTGAAGCGATAGATCTCTGAACACTTTGCACTACTTAGCAAACCAGCTGGCTTCTCAGTCACTTAAAAGTCTTAGAAAAGATCTTCTTAAATGGACCTCTCCTAACCATAAATAGCTTTCCAGTTTCAAGGATTGCCACTTCCTCCCACCCTCTTCCTCAGTCTCGTCATGGCAAAGAACTCTACTGGGGTTTAAGTAGAAAAAGCAGGCTGAATTAATCTGTCTATACAGAGCAGCATTGCTGCAACCAAGAAATATACCACACTTTTGGACAAGTAAAATATACCACACTTTTCATTCATAAGAAAGCTCTCTCAATAGGTTGCTTTCTTTTTAGTTACAGATTTACTATACTTGAGCTCCTTACCCTATTTAAGGTAATTATTAATACCATTTGTCTTGATATACATATCCATGTTTTTACCTTCTAAGAACAATCTTGCCTAACAAATGAACTTGTATGTAGTTATCAGAATTTAAAAGCAAAAAAAGCCATCACGGGGCGGGGGGGGGGGGTATGTTTCCAACTGGCCAGGGAAAAAACACACTCCCTGTTTTAAGTTAGAGCCCACAGTTAAAGATGGAGACGTTGCAAGTGAGAGGTAGCAGTGTATTAAAACAGCTTTTGTTTATCCTGAATATAAAAGATGTGATCTGAAGCAGAGTTTTATTCCAAGAGGTGCTAATAGCCTGTTCTATTTCACTAAACAGTCATTCACCTATTCCCTTTTTCGCAGCATTGAAAAGCATAGCCACCCTGTTCCCTGATGGCATGAAATGAAGACAAAGTGAATGGCAGTATGATGGAACAGAGCAAAATAAATCAGAAGTTATTGAACAGATTAAAGTGACGGCATTTTGATGCCAACTTGATCATTACATTTATGTCAGCACATTGCATCAACATGCCACGTTGCCACATGATGATGATGCTGTAAAACAGACTGATGAAGTCAGCCATTTGTTGTCACTGTGGGTGTCATGGACCCCAGAAGTGATTGCTGGGCAATCACAGCACCCATTATAAAGGAGATAGCTCCTTATTTATAAAGTTTTGAGGATAGCGATGGCCAAAACAGGCAGATAGAGAAGCTTATGGCTGGTCTTCACTACCTGGAGATCATAGTGAAGGGATCACAGCAGGGATCAACTTAGTGGGTCTAGTGAAGACCCACTAAATAGATGGCAGAGTGCTCTCCGGCCAACCCTGGTACTCCACCTCTCTGATAAGAATAAGGGAAGTTGACCGGAGAGCATCTCCCGTCAATTCGGCGCAGTGAAGACACCGGGATAAGTTGACCTAGGCTATGTCGAATCCAGCTACATTAGTCACATAACTGGAGTAGCGTAACTGAGGTTGACTTACCCCCACAGTGACGACAAGCTCTCAGAGACCATTGTCGAGGAGATGCCTGCTGGAATTCTTCAATGTTCTTTGACAGATGAAGCAAGCAGCAGCAGGACTAGGGAGGTAAACAGATACCTGAGTGCATGGGTTCAGGTTAATAGAAAAGGGGTTTTTTTAAAAGGGGATTGGGAGGTCAAGTAAGATGGGGCAAAAAGATAAAATGTGCCAGGGAAAGTCACAGCAAAGTATGTGTGTGTCTAGCACCAAAATGGAGGTAGGAAGCAGAGTCCTTGTGCAGCGAGGAAATACTACAAGGGATATATGAATATTTGAATGGGCAAAAAGGCACAGAAAATGTGTTCAAACTAATGTGAAAAGTATTGGTAATAAGCACAATAAAATAAGTACAGTTCTGACCTCAGTTACATGATCCTAACTCCCACTGAAGTTAGTGGGAGTTTAATGCATACATTAGCTCTTATAAGAGTCTTATTATTCAAACAAAACAATACATGTTGTTAACATTACAGACACGTGGTGAAATAAAACACAACTAGAATATCAGAATAAAAAAACAAACAAAAGATGAACTATCTGAGACAAAGAGATATAGTTTCCCCTATCTTAAAAATAACCTCATACTTGACCACATTTCCATTATCCCCTTCACCTCCAAATTAGATAAATATGCCATTTACAACTACTGCACCAGGTTCCTGTCCTCCAGCTCCATTCTCAGATCCCTCCAGTCTGGCTACTACCCTTTCCACTCAACTCCAACTGCTCTCAGTTTAGTCTCCAACAACTTCCTCATGGCTAAATCCCAGGGCCTCTACTCCAACCACATCCTCTTTGACTGCTCAATACCTTTTCACACCGCTTCAGCTACTCCTGACTTTTGAAATCTTGTGTTCTGCTGGATTTTGTGACTCCCTTCTCTCAGGATTTTGCTCCCATCTCTCTGATCATATCTTCAGCATCTGATTGGGTGGATCTTCCTCTTCTTCCCTTCTCCACCCTTCAGTGGGTCTCTTGCAGGGCTCTGTCCTTAACCCTTGCCTTATTCACTCTCACAACCTTACACTGAAGACTCACAAGTCTTCTTCCATCCCATCCCACATCTCAGTTTGTCTCTTTGACTTCTCTGCAAGGACATTTTGCTAGTATCTTAAGCTAAACACAACTAAGATCTCATCCCCTCTCCCATAATCTTCCTTCTCCCCCATTCTCGGTCGCTGTTGATAACACTACAATCAGTCATTGAGGTCCATAATCTGGGCATCATTTTTGAGTCTGTCCTCTCTTTGGATTCCCCCCATCCACCACCACTCCCCTTCCCGCTTGGGCTACAGCCAAATCTTGCTGCTTTTCCCATCATAACATCTCCAAGATTCAGCCAATTCTCCCTGTTTTGAACATGAAAGTTTTTATTCAGGCTCTTATCTCCTCTTCCCTGGCCTCAGGCATAGCAACCTTGCGTCCACCAGGTCCATTCGAACAGCTCCTGCCAAAACCATCTTCCTTGTTGGTTGCTTCATTTATGTCACACACACACCTTCCAAGTCCCACTATCTTCCCCATCTCCAGTGAATACAATAACAGCTTCTCATCCTTATCTTTAAGGCCTTTCATGATTTTGCCCATCCGACCTGTCAGACATATTATTTTACTGCATTTTTGACCAACACCTTCCCTCCACCAATGATGCCAGCTTTTATTGCCTGTTCATCCACTTTACCATCAAGCACCTCTGTGCTTTCTCCCATTCTGTCTTTTATGTATGAAACACCACAAAAAAGGTCCTAGAGCCACTACGTTATTCTCCTTTAAATCCCTCCTTGAGATTTGCTTCTGCCTTGACGCCTACAAAACAGTGCCTGGTAATAATGGTTAGTGAGCCAAAGTGTCCCAAAGCTAGTTTATGCAAAAGCATGTTGGTATTACTGTTACCTCATCCTCTCTCTCCCCACCAGTTTGTTTCATCCATTGTCATCAGCCAACCCTCAAGCTGGACTTGGCCATATTCTCATCTAGTCTCTTACACTGGTTCCCTCATGGGAGCCCCCACTCCTGGGCAAGCTCACTCTTCCCTACAGGAGTTGAGCTCACTTTCTGGGTCCAATTACCTCCAGTCATTGGCGCTACTCCTCAGGTCCAGCTACAGGGCACTGATAGAGAGCAGATGTCCAGAGTCATCTCAGGGTTGCAGTGTCTGTATACCCTAAGCGAGGGAGCGGGAAAGGGAAGGCTAGTTACTGCCTTGGGCTAGACTCTGCTGGCTGCTGAGCTGCCTCACAGTCTTTATCAGCTTCTCCTCTTAGGCAAAATACCCCCTCCCCATCCTGTGGCCAGCTTCATCCTTTTAAGCCCTCCTCCAGATAGAGCTTATTCTGCAGGTGCACCTGATAAAGGCACTGCCTGAGTGCAGGGATGCTCGTTAGGCTTACTGTCAGTGGGAGACGGGCACGTGCCATGACATCCATCTACTCCATTTTGTGATTAACCTCGGTTGTAAGTTTTTTGGGGGGAAAGAACTGCCTCTTTTATTAAGTGGTGATATAGCACCCACTATAATGATACTTTCCGGCAGCGTCTAGATACTACTGTAGTATGAAATAATATTTAAAATGTACACAAATGCTCTGAGGTGCAGATGGAGCTAGGATTTTTTGATGAAACATATGTCACATTTTAACATTTAGAGTTCTTCTAGAGAATGCCTTATGCAACGTTTGTATGTCTACCAAAACATGCACAATAATTTCACTACACTGTTCAGTAGAGCCTAATGAACAGGGTGGCTTTTGTTTTATTTTCTATTTTTTTAGTAAATTCGTTTTGCAGCCTAACAAGTAAACAGCCATAAAGACAAGCCTGGACCTGAACTAGAGCATCTGCAATTAAGATACAATTGACATTGTGTGAGTGGGGCTTAAACAGATTTGTGCAAACTGGCTCCCCCCACAGGTGCGGATCACTACTTCTTAATGAGTCCAGGTTTCCTGAGGATTGTACAACTATCGCAATTGTTTTCAGAATGTTTGTGGGTACATCCAAACAAAGTATTTCATCAACAAGCAAGTGGAACCTTTGATTAAAAATCCTGTTCTGAATTTTATACAACAGATTACATGGTACACAGCTGTCTTTTATAGCACAGTTTGCTGCAGTTCCTCACATCTGTAGATGCTGAAGGGAAATTTGCTTCCCTCCTCCCTCTTGTGCTGGTTTTATATAGCGGCTGGTTTCTTAAGCGGAATTTATGGCTTTTCTTTAAGAGACACATGTGGGATGATGTGCACTTAAAATGATCTGCAGGATGTTTAAATTGTCAGGACTAACCTAACAAACGCTGGTTTTGTAATAGGACAGGTTTTTGTTATTCCTGCTAATCTCGTGGCTTTATGTAGTATGCATAGTGGTGTCTGGTGAAAACAGAAAGGGACACCTTATTGGGAATGAATGGAGACTGCCCTGTCCTGCCACTTTGTCTATTACACAATTTTTTCATATTTATGGCTGAGTGTGGGCCTCCAGGAACACCTAATCAGAAAGCACACAGTTGTAATCAAGTCTGATATTTGAATGTATGTGTTTTCTGCAAGATCCTGCTTTCTATGGCCCATGGGATTCCTGGAGTTTGGACCTCAATATTTCCAGTCTACAGTGTTGGGGATGGTCTCATTCTGGAAACTACTGCAACGGCTATGGTCTGGAATGGGCCCTCTTTAGTACTTTGCTTGTGCGGGTTTGACAGCCTGTGCTCCCCAGAATGGCTAAATCCTCCTATGAAACATACGTCTGAGAAGTTTCTGCAGGTTCGGACATGCCATAACTTTGAGACGGATCTTGCGCCCATTACAACAAACGGGAGCTTTGTCACACTTTGTGCCCAGCTCCTAAGCCCTCCCCAGCGCCACTCAGGAGAATGCCCGCTTTAGATCCAGAGCAATCCTACAGAACTGATCAACAGCAAGTCGTGCTGAGCAGGGTGTGGCTACTTGCACATCCGGCTCAACAACTCGCAGGATCAAGACCTAGGGTGAAATCCACTCCACAGAGTCTTTTGGCTCTGTGCAGGTGGAGTGCAGAGCAAATGAAGTGAAAGCTACCCGACAACACAGGGCCCAGCCTGTGGTTGTATTCAAGCCTTAGAGGTGGAATGACAGCTATGGCCTCCCCTGTCAGTTGTGTGGGGCTTTGGTGCCAATTGGAACAGATCTCTATCCTCTCTTTGTAGTCAGCCCCATCCTCCCCTAAGTGTGGCCTTCAGTACCATCGTATGTGAGGCTAGTGCAGAGACCATTTCTGTGGCATGCAAGGAGGGCACAGACTGCTCTCATTAACTTCCTCTTCCCCCAAGCTCCCGTAAGAGGTCTGGAGGTCTTGCACTAGCCTTCCATACCACAGTGAATTTCACCTTAAGTGAGTTGCCTACAGCTGGGAGAACCCAGGAGGTCTGACTAGCAGTTCCCTGTGCTGACCACTATCACAATTCTCCCCACTTTCATATTTTAAGACAATGCTACCATGACTTGAGTAAAACCAAATACAGCTTTAGAGACTGCCTTACTCTTTTAACAAGTTCCGTGCAGAGAATAACAGGATATTTAACCATACACTGAGACCAGCTGCCTCTGAGTCAAGCCAGTTGACTCTGAACTAACTACTTTGTTATTTGGATTATGAGATGAGATATTCTCTTTAAAAAAAATCCCACACATCACGACACTTTAATACAGGAGAAACTGTCAGAAGCCACTTTAAGCTTAATCTGAGGAAACAGTTCCAGTTTCTTGTTCATTAAAGGCCCAATCCTAGATTCAAAGGCCAGAAGGGACAACTGTGATCATCTGAACTGACTTCTTCTATAACACAGGACATAGAACTTCCCCAAAATAATTCCTAGATCAGATTTTTTAGGAAAACAGCCCATCTTGATTTAACAATTGTCAGTGATGGAGCATCCATCATAATGACCCTTGGTAAATTGTTCCAAATGCTGAGCATCAACCCCCGCTGACCCTAGCCATTGAAACAACTGCTTTAGTGTGTGACAAGCAAGTTTCAGGTTCCTACAGGATTTAAATCTTGAACTAGAAGAGTAGCGACAATTCCAGTTAATTATGAGAAAACACAAAGGATAGGTTGGGTCTCAGAGGGACAGAGATGGACAAATATTATACCTATTCTTATTAAAAAGGGAAACCCAAAGACAGACAGAGCAATACACTTATCTTCAGTGTCTGGTAAAGTGTTGGAACTTTAAGTAAACATTTTTAATCACCTAGAGAAAAAAACAGGTGAAAATGAGTAGATAACAGGATGAGACCTTTTCATTTTTTTCCCAAGTGAATTTAATTTCTGCCTTTGGTCTGCTAGCAAACAGAGTCCTATCCTTCAAAGGTTAAGCATGGTTCCCTCAGGCGTATCTGCTATAACTTGCCTGTGCACTACTTCTGTTGCTCAAGTAGACTATGCAGTGAACCAGTGGGAACTGTATGCACTACATTACATTACAGGTGACCTGTGTAAAACAAGTAAAGTAGTTACTCCATTTTACTTGGTACTGCTCAGGGGATATGTCTACATTGCACTGTAAGCCCCGCTCAGAGTCAGGCTTGATCTCAAGCCCAACCCTCTCTTCCGTCTATACACAAATCTATCTGACTTGGGCCAGCAATCCCTCTGAACCAACGCCCCACAAGACCCAGCAAGAGGAGTTGTCCCAAGTCTGAGTCCCAGTGGAACTCGGGTCCACAATGCATCATTTTGCAGTGTGGATGCAGCTTGGGCCCAGGTCCCCCAGACTCGTGTCCTGAGAGTCCACCAGTGTTTTCTCACAGTCCCATGGGTCAGTGTTCCTATCCTTTCTATCCAAAACTCCAAGGAAATGGAAGCAGCCACCTGGTTCAGGTGTAGCTGCACAGCATTTAACCCTTCTGTTTTATTCTGCGTGCTGAGCTGCAAACAGAGTGAAACTTCTACTTCATTAGCTGTGGCCACTGACAAGACACCCATTGCCAAGCGTGCTGCAATCTGGTCATGACACCGCACTCAGATTCTGGTAAATCTATGGTGTAAGGTAAGCAAGGTATTTGACTTACAGTAAGAGTACCAGAAACAGGAGATAAGATGGCAGCATAGGGGATTCAATGTACTGGTGAATGATGAAGGGAGCCAATTAATTGGCTCCAGAGTGACTACTGGAAAGCCATGGATGAGAACTGCACCTCTGGGAACTCCCCATCATCCGGCCTCTTTTACAAGGATTGTGACTGGGTGCTGTGTCCCGTGCTGAGCACTGAGGCCCTAGAGGTTCACTCTAACCTGGTAATCTGGGATGGCGACCTTCTGACCCTGAATCTAGTCCAGGACTGGAGGGGAGCCAGCAGGCACCGGATCAGGCTCATGAAGTGAGTTTGGTGCTCACACCGGTCCCCTAGGAGGCTTTGCCACCAGAGCAGCTGCAACACATTCTGGATTCATATTTGGAGGATATAAGCAGCCCGCTGCAGAACTGCCATCAGAAACGGAAGAGGCAAAAGTAGCCCCAGAGCCTGGCAATTGTTTGGTTCAGTGTTTGTTGTTGTTAATATATGAACAGGAGGGACTTCTGGTTTATAACCCAATGCAATTTTTATTACAGGCCGTGGGGTCAGAGTGTGCATCCACTGTAGGCAGAATTCACACCAGTGCCACCCCACCGTGTGGAATTCAAAATGGAGACCAGGAAGCACAAACAACAGCTAAACAATCATTTAACATTACACTTTCACTAGATACCTGCACATTTTTACAAAGATATGCTGGAGTGTTAACAGTAAGAACCGCATATTGCCTTCTCTTTTTCGCACGCCACACTGGAGAAATCAACCACGCCACAGTGTTACAAGCTATCTGTAAACAGTAAGCTCTACCAGGGAAGGTGAGTGGGAAAATGTAGCGTATATATGACAAAAATCAATGTCCAAAATATTGCCGTGGGGGAGGGGGGGTGTTGTGTGCAGTCCAGAAATGTGCTAGGGGAGGGGGCACTGGCTGTGCAGTTCTTTGAGAGTCAATTTTATTGTGTGTGTTTGCATGTAGTCCGTAAGTAGATGTAGTCAGAGCAGGCTGTATTGTAAACTAATGGGAGGCAATAATCCATGTGGATGCTAACACAGCATCTTTTTGATTCCACCATGAATTTTGACCCAATCCTGGGTGCTGATAGCTGCAAACTTTTCCCAAAGTAGGAACTCCAGATAGTTAGTCACATTTCGGTGAAGGGCATATTTTCTAGGCTCTCTTCTGTAGGACACCAGCCAGCCCACTTGTAGATGTGGTGCTCCATTACCAGGTGCTTGAAAAACCTTCGTGGCATATACAACTGGCTTGCAACTGACAGCCTGGAATAGAATGTCCCTGTGGCATTCAGGAACTTCCAGGATTGTTATGTCATCCAGAATGTGGAATGCCTAAAAGAATTGACAAACCTTCGGTAATAAACTATGATACGTCCACTTGCCTGTCCCCACTGCCTACAAAGGTCTGCAATTTTTAAACATATAGTGTTCGTAAATTTCAACTTTCCATTGTGCATGCACTCTTTTCTCTCTGCTTAACTTAGCTGTGTCCATGCAGCTTCTGGGCACCGAAATATTCCTCTAAGACTATACTGAAGCTGCGTTTGATAAGGTTTCATGTTTTGGCCTTGAGATTCCGTAGGCACTCTTCTCTGAGGATGCACTGAACCTTTTTTGAAGTACTGAGCCAATAATCTCCAGTTTGTTGGCTGAGTTCAGACCCTAGCCACATTGCAGCAGGAGCCTGGGATTTTGAACTGTCACAGACCAGTCAAAGAGGAAGCATTTCTGTGACAAAATGATGGTGGACAGGCAGGTATGTGATGGGGTATACACCTCACACCAGCCATGATAGGGTTAACGAGGGCCAAAGAAGCCAATTAGGTTACCTTGCATCACCTGAGAAAGGGAAGGCCAGGATTAATTTAGAGTAAAACTCAGCTGGGGAATGCTGGCCCACCACTATAAAGCCAAGAGGTTGAAAGCAAAAGGGGGCTTCAGGGAGAGAGTCTGTAGTAACTGTCCAGGGGACAGAAGATGTAGGAAGTGACTACCACCGATAGGATCTCTAGGCTGGAACCCAAAGA
Organism: Chelonia mydas; assembly: GCF_015237465.2. Lineage (NCBI taxonomy): Eukaryota > Metazoa > Chordata > Testudines > Cheloniidae > Chelonia > Chelonia mydas. Next base: position 220,636,633 of record NC_057849.1, read on the forward strand.
GGAGGGAGGACTTTGGCTCCCCTTCCAACCACCAAGGAAGGTGCGGTGAAACCTCTTGAGGGTAAGGGCTGTAAGGGCTATGGAGGCCAGAGATAGATGGAATACCTGTTGTAAGGATGTTCACTATGGCTGGCGTGGACTCTCTGTTACCCCAGAAGGGGTGGACTAAAGTGTAACCTGGCCAGAGGGTCAAGGTGTGGGAAGAGAGACCACAGCAGCAATGGAGTGCCTGTAGGCAGGGGTTGCCATATGCGGAGACTTCTGCTATGCCATGCTTGGCCACAAGGAAGAGCACCTGTGGTGAGGGAACTCTTTACAAGTACAATACCAAAGGGAAAAGGATTCAGGGCGAGTGGAAAGGCACAGACAGGCAGCACGGAATGAGAGAAGAATTGCAGCGCATGAGGAGAGACATGCAGTGATTTCTGGAGCAGGAATGTCACTTGAGGGATGAAGATAGAGCACAGCAGAAAGGCTAGTTAGAGACACTGCTTGCACTAATGGCTGCAAGACTTCAGGCTCCATACCACGTCTCGAGTCCCCTCTGCAGTACCATGTCCTGCCGACCAGAAATGAAATTGACAATCCATGGTTGGGTGCCCCTGCAACGGGGACTGAATGCTAGGTGGACAGGGCAAGCATGCCCACAAGCAATCCTCCATGCCCCTGCAGCTTTGACAGTTGCGTGCTAGAAAGGGAGAGGAGAATGGGAGCCATGAGACATGCAAAAGTAAGGAATTTGTTTGCACTGGTTTCATTGTTTGGCACTGTTCAATGTGTCTGTTATGCACTTCAGTTTATTACTGGTTTTGGTGTTGATTTATTACTGGTGTTTTGGTGTTGTCATGGCAGTTGGCCTGCCTGACAATGCTTCAGTACTGCTTTTGTTATAATACAGCCATGGTTACAAATAAAGGCTTGTATTTTATTTTAAAAGTTTATTACCATCTCTACATCACATCAGATAATAGGTATCTCAAAGACTAAAGATAAAGACATAAGGCCCAACTGGGAAATTGTATCCAAACACAGTTTCTCAATACATCATTCAGATCAATGATGGGGATCTACAATTCATGTCACACAAGTCACTGTCTCCTCCCCACCCCGTGTATAAGCAGTCATCATATCCACAATTAACAATTCATGACAACCACTCCCCCATTCATAGTGTACAGTGAGAGTAGTTCATTTACTGTAAAAAGTGCTGTGCAAATACATCCATAAACACACTATTCTCCCTCTTTCCGTGGCCCATGCAAGTCCATAATGTGGTGCACAAAGCAGCCCTGATTTCTGGTGCCCGTGTACATCCTGCTCCAGCTATGACAGGTGCACTTTCTCGCTCAGTGTGCCGATTCAGCAATCCATTACCATCATAGATCCTTTCCGGGGCAAATGGCTCACCTTTGGATTCACAAAGATTGTGAAGAGCACAGCAAGCCACAGTAATGTGGACAGTATTGCTGACACTGGCATCCAAATGGTTCTGTAAACAGCACCAGGAGGATTTCAATCTGCCCAACGCACATTCAGCCACCATTCTACACCTACCAAGAGTGTAATTAAACCCAGGACTGCACAAGGAGCCCAGGACCCGTCATGAGACTTCAGCTTTGAACACTTTGTTGCAATGCCAGATCATCCCTGTTCATGGGCAACTTAAATTTGTGGTTCAGCATATTGGAAATATTTCTTATTTTTTACAGTGGTGAAATGTTTTTGTTAGGACAAGGTTCTTCTTCTTCCCTAACAAGAATGCTTTTTTTCCTCATTTTGGGCTCCACTCCATTACCACATACCAGAGCTATAGATTTCTATATGTGTATCCAAAATGGCAAGCTGCTCAGTATTAGAAGTGGTTGAGAATTTTTTGACAAATTTATCTTTTTTTTTCGTGTGTGTGTACCCATTGACAAAAATTTCTGCTGAAAGTTTCTCAGACCAACCCTCGAAGCCACTACAGTTTCCTGGGACTCAGGAGCCTCAGTATCAGCTCACTGCTCTGAATCATTCAGAACAAGGCCATGACCCTGGGTCTCCCACAAGCCTGATGATTGCCCTACCACTGGGCTATTCTTGGGTAGGTCATGCTTGCTCGCTCAAAAATGTCTAAAAAGCTAGTTTTGGTTCCAAAGTGGAATGAAAAAAAGGTGAAACCTCACTTTTTTTTTTTTTGCAAAACAGAATTCTCATTTTCCAGCCAGCCCTGCTCACTGTTAGTTTTGTATACGTTAAATGGAAGAGCCACATTCATTTCCGGGGTCTAAATTACGGTCAACTGAAACCCAAACAAAAGCCGCAACAACAATAAATGTCCATGTTAAGAGATTATTTAAAGGTCAGATAATGACTAGGCCTAGATAATTACAGCTGAAGGGAAAAGTATGAGAAGTTATTAATATGAGATAGCAGGGTGTCATTAAGGGAATGCTTAGATAACCTAAATATAACTGCTGCCAGCACTCCAATTATCATGACAATTGTGTGTGTGTGTGTATGTTTGTAAGTCTGGTTAGAACAGGGACCTAAACTGAATTTCTTTGTTACATCATACATTGTAGGCAATTAACCAGAAAGCAGGGGCACAGGACATATTAGACCTCCAAGTCCATCACTGCTACAAAAGATGGGATTACAGAGCTATTAATACAGGCTATGGACATACCTTTAAAAAGGCCTGTGTGTACACTTTTCAATGCCTTTTGTATCCAAAACCAGTGGGGAGGCACCATGATGATGTTATTAGCTGAAAAGGCACCTATGGGGAGGTGGTCTGTGACTTGCTATGACAAGAGGAAAACTTACATCAAGAAGTCCTTAACCACCATGGACAGCTCACTGGTTTTAACCAGCCAGTCCAACGCATTCTCAAACTCCACCGGAGCCACAATATGATTTGCTTTTTATCCTCTGGAGTTTTGCCATATTCCACAGGCTATACCAACACAGAATGCCAACTACATTCACCATGGAACTATATATAGTAAGAACAGGCTTTATGAATTAATACTAACTGACTCCTTGCCCTCAAACTTAAAAATTAGTCGTTTCAGTGTCTGCTACGTTCTAAGAACCAGACAGCAGATTTGGCAAAGCATAATTCATTTCCACACAACTTTTTTTTTTTTGCTTGAATGCACTAAATGAAATACACATTGTCTAAATAAACCGTGCATTATTTCAATAGCTAAACTGTGGGAGCTTCCACTGCATTTTAAAGTGAGAGAGGCAGTCCTGTTTGTTCATTGTTTAATAATACGGTTGTTGTGCCCAAATAGTATGCAAGGAAACGTCTGAGTCCTGCTGATAGGGAGGAGGGTTTTGTTTTTTGTCCCCCCCCCCCCCCCTTTACCTCAGGAGAGGAATATATGAAATTAGACACTAGCTAAGGTGTGTCTCTAATCTGAGACCCTATTAGCACGGGGAGTGGGAGGAGCCAATTCCTGTGAGGAATTGCCAGGGTTTTTAAGCACACTCTTAGACTTTCTGCCTCGTAAACAACACAGGAACGTATTCCCTGTAAAAGCGAGTATGTCTAAAGAAACCCTACTTACAATCTGCAGTCAGTCATGTTTGCTAGCGGGTGCGTGTGAAAGCTGCAGTAAATACCATTCTGTCACAAGGCGATTTTTAAAAACACTCCAGGACCTTACACTTTGATTCCACAGAGCTTTAGCCACAAACTTTGACACACATTACGTGTATATTTTTGTAAATCTTGGAGAATTTCTCTCTCTTGCGGAATGGAGCCAGCAAATCCTTGGTCTAACGCTCGATTCCCCCCCAAAGCCTGTCAAACTGTCCGCATGAATAGATATTGCTGATCTTCACATATTTTTCCACCCGGGAAAGAATAGGAAGATTTAACCCCCTCATCCAAGCTGAAGCCCTGTATGAGTGCAACTGAGGTTATAGATTCCTGGAAGGGAAAATTGACAAAGCTGCGAATAAAATGAGAGGCAATGGGCTGAACTTCAAACCCAAAAGGTGAAGGCTGTTAAGCTTGTAACGCTCCTAATTTACCATGTCTTTAAAGACCGGTATCAGCGCTTTTTCTTTCCTCTCTTTCTCCAGGGGTATAATTATAACTCAAATCATATTAACTGAACCTGTCCCTCCTGTTTTCTTAAGTTCTTTGAGTCTGATTGAAAGTTCATTCCTGAGCTTTATTAGGGGGGAAACTTACTCACAGCGACTGTCCCCCTCCACGCTGGGGAGATGGTTCTATATCCCCCCAAAATGCATTAAAAAAAAGAAAAGAAAAAGAAAAGACGAGGCAGTCCCCTAGTAAGTGGGTTCCCTCAGCCACCCTTTTCCAGGCTATGGACCTTTTCCACACCTCAGTAATTAAGTGACTAAACTGCAACAGTTAATTTTCTTCCAGGATACCAGTTTTCTTCGCAATACTCGCAGGGCAACTTCTTCTTAGGAAAGTTGATTTATGTCTATGTGCATGGAAAATCGAGACATGGGCAAGCAGCATTATACAAGAGCACCTTTCCAAACGTTTGTCTTTGACATGGGAAGGAGAAATATCTATATATTAAATGTGATAAGATTTGTGCACAAAAAAGGCTTTGACTGTCTCTGGGGTTTTAGCTGGTTAGCTAGAGACGCTTTTTTTCAGGATGGCTTGAATGCTCTGCCTAAAATTCTCATTTTATCTCTCCTCGTTGCCTGAAAAAACTGAATTGCTGCCCTTAGACCTGCAGCTCACCTTTTCCCTGGTAAGAGTCAAACAAATGAAACGTAAAGGTGTGCTCTCCCCTGCGCTGGCATTTCCTCCTGGAGGACAGGCAAAGGTTACTCAGGTGCTATCCTTTGGTCATTTTCACGGGGTCTTTGGTGGGGTGCTTATAACAGCCTCTTTCATTCCTGCCGAGGTCTATGCTATATCATTAGATCTGGGTGGTTATTGTTCTGAATAAACCTGGGTCCGCTGTCCTAAGGCAAGCCATAAAAGTGCATCCACTGTATATTGCGAAGCCACATTCTCGGAAGGGATGGATTTCAACACGAAATGCCAGTGAGATAAAGAACATTCCTGAGATCGAAAATCATTCAGTATCATAGACTTTTTAATAGATGGCTTCTCACAGAAGGCAGGAACAGACGCTCAGCATAACTTTAAGAGAGGAAGGAGGCAGAAGCCAGACATATACACTCACAAAATTTCCTCTCAGCGCTGCTGCAAGAAAGGGCTGAAAGTTGGGATGGGACGATACTGGGGGAGGTTAGAATTTGCTCACGGGCTAGGCATTCGTGTAGGTGGCACATAACTCAGCCAGAACCATGCCAGATACCAGCGACTCCTAGTCCTGCTATGTGCTAAAAGGTGCATAGTGCGTGCCTGCCTATGCCTTGCTAAAGACCAAGCCTTCTTGGCACTTCTCCCTTCTTTGAGCAGTAACAAAACTTTAGGAGCCCTAGGATCTAAGTCATGTATTTCCAGCCCCATTGAAGCAGGGATGATTACTCAGTAAATGGGAAGGTAGGCTATGATGTCACGAGTTATTCTTTTCAGTACCGGGAAAAGGGTCTCTCTCTCTATATATTAAGAGGAGAAGCTCCTGTTCCTTGATAATAACAAGAGCAACAAGGGAAGGAAGCACCTGCTTTTAAAACCCTTCTTTTTCACTTTAATATGTTAGGTGCAGAATAAAAGCTCCTAGGGCTGGATTTTTTAAAGTCATTTTCATTTTGATTTATTTCACTTTAAAAAAAAAAGATAGAAACTAGTTGTGGAAGCGATTGCTAAGAAGATCAACCTCTTTTTTGGCCAGGGTGATCTCTGAAAGGCACAGAAGACTGTAACTCAAGGAAAAGGTGAAGTAATAAATTGTGAGGAAACTTCAGTATTCCAAGTTTATAAAGGCTATTTATTTTTCCTGAGTCTGTATGAGGACTTTTTTTTTTTATAATTTGTGGGGGAGAGGAAATTCTAAAAATATGTGATAGATGTTTTGCCATTAACACCAGCAGTAGACTTATGTGTGTTTGGGAGCGGGGGTGGGTCACAATTATTGTTTAATTAGTGGAAAGGGCAATGTAAATCAAAGTAGCCTTTATTATACATTTTAATTTATAGCCTACCAAGTGTATAGTGACTTTATTTACAGCATAAGCCATTTAATGTTTCCAGCATGATTTCAATTTCAGCCCTTTTTATTTTCGGTTTTATTTGCTCGTGTGGTATGAAACTTGGCTAAGTAGTTTAGCTGTTTTATTATGGAAGCAAATATCGTTTTTAATGTAAAACAACCTGCAGGTATAAAGTGGTCTATTTGTAATTTAACTTGCTATAGAAAAGGTATTTTAAAAAATATCTAAGTGTTACCTTAAGACTTGTGAAGCAGCTTGGAAAGAATGTATAATAAATCAGTGAACACTTCTGTGGATCGACTCCTAGTGGTGGGGATGGTGGTATCTCTTGTACCATGCCAGCAGGTTTAACTTGCCCGTTCTATGCGTTTGTGGAAATCCTTAAACTCCAAACCAGAGGGCTTTGGTAAAAAGGTAAACTGAACAAGGAAGAAGTTTAAAGAAGCATTGAAAAACAAACCCTGAGAAGTGATGCAAAATCGCAGCCATCAGAGGAGGTGGGGGCTGGGGGAGGTCGTTGGATGCTGTATACAAAGTTTCATGCTGCGGTGGTTTGGGGATCTGAGAACATTACGCTATCAGGGTGCTACTTAAATTCGGATCATATACCCCAAATGTTTATTTCTACAGCATAACGCCCCCACTATGTTAAAAGGCGGAGTGAGACAGAGAGAGACAATCCTGGGGTGCTATAAAGATCCCCAGAAGCTAACTGTGTCAGATACAAATTATTTTATTTACAACGTTAAGAAAAACAGAGTTTTCTATATATAGTCACTGTAGTATCGATTACTTCATAATAGCCCGGGGCAGTTCCTTGCGCAACTGGGCTGTAGAAAGGGATGGATTGTGTTACCTTTGGTTTTACATAAGTGTTTCCGTGTGATGGAAAATTCTGTTGTTCACTCAGCTGGGGTGATGATGTCTGATTGAAGTGGGAGCGCGTGAGGCGGTTCTCCCAGGTGACTTATTTCTAAGCAGTTTTTGGAACTCCCTGGCGGTAAGAAAGAGCAGCTAGGCCACCAAGGGTATAAACCCGTCAGCTGGCAACGGGTTAGAAAGTATGTACGAGGGGTTCTGGACGGGCGCCAGCTGTTCACAGCTGTGCTGAGGAGCAAGGAAAGCAAGAACTACTGCTCCGAACCAAAGCTGTGTCTCGCAAATGAAGGGCGCACCGCGGTGCTTTCAGCCTCTCACTTCAAGGCACAGTGACACAGCTACCTTCGACACCCAAGTTGGGCCATTCGCTGAAAAAGGAGGGGGAGAAACGCTCCACGAGTATTATTTTTTCCTGGCCAGCAGCTTCCGTGTCCACAGAGTGTGTGTGGCCCCCTGGCTAGCGTACACTTACAATCGTTAGGAACCAGCCCTCCAGGGAATAGGTGGACGGCAGTAAAGGACGGTAGGTGATGTGAAAGGCAAGGCACCGTTAATCTCAAGCGAGGCGGCTGGTTTGGATCTGGAAGTGTCCCCCTGGGAGAGTCACCTCCTTTGCAGCGTGCTGCGGGAGGGAAGACACGCTGCTGGCCCAGTGGGGGGGGAAAGGGAGAGAAACCAACCCGGCTTTCGGGGGATGTGACTGCTCTGGGTTGGCATGTGCGTTTTATGGTCGGGTGTTTGCTTCTCTTGATCCCGATCCCGGGGAGGGGTGAAATCTCTCTCTCTCTCTCTCTCTCTCTCTCTCTCTCTCTGGCTGTTGGTATCCCGTGCTGGGCGCCCTCTGCACATGTTCCTAGGGCGCCATCTCTTTGCAGCCACTGACTCCTCCAGCAGGTTTCCCAGCGGCTGCCTCCGGAGCGTGTGAACATTCCAAGCCCCAGCTCTGCTCCAACCTGCACAGCCAAGCATGCTTTCCAGCCCCTAAGCCTTCCCTGCTGCTTCTGTTCCTATTAGACCTCTCGGGCTTTCCGGATAGTCGACACACGCTTTGCCTGAGTTCAGGTTCCTCTCCTCAGTGTGGACCCAAACGTCCCGGAAGCAGCAAGACCTGAACCTGGCTTTAGAAGAGGTATAATGGCTGGATGTATATACAAGTCTGTCTGTCTCTCGCTCTCCCCATCTGTACAGAGAAGAAAATACTCTTGGTTTGGGGAGGAATGGGGGGGAATGAGCTGAGGAACTTTTTCCCCCCTTGCTGAAAAGAGGGTTTGCCCTGTAACACAAACCCCTGAGATAGCAGCTTGCCAGATTAATTAAAGATCGCTATGGGAGACATGTAAACACACTCCTTCGCCCGATCCATATACAAACCAGTTCATTTTTATTAGTATTTAAGAGAGGAATTGCCTGTGATTATTTTGGGAGAGAGGGCGAGAGAGCGCGCTCACAAAGTTGGGAGCAGCTGATCTCTAAGAAGTGAGAGCTGCCGGGAGTCAAGAAAGTTTGTTTTTCTTTTGCAACTTCGGAGGAGGTTGTGTAGTCCGCCGCAGCTGCTATTTTAGAAAGAAGCCGGAGTATGTACCACTGGACTCATTTTCCTTTCGTTGCAGGTTCCGAGACCGAGGGGATACCATGTTCACGAAACTGTTCCAGCACTGGAGTTTCGCAGTCTTCCTGCTGAGTTATTCTGTCCCCTGTTATGGGAGATCAGTGGAAGGGACAAGCCGCAGACTGTAAGTTTCTTTCTGACTCTGATCACTGGGGTGGGGGGAAGGTGTGAGAAATCTGTCTGTGTGTGTACATCTGCCATAAGGTTACAGCTTGCAACCGGGCTCCCTGTGTGCTCTAAGCGCTCCAGCAACTGCGCCTCTCTGTTACCTGCCGGAGTGCTTCACCGGAGCGGCTTCAGAAGTACCTGCACCAGGTAGCTTTGGTTAAGCAATAGAGAAAGAACAGTTTATATGCCCACCCGCTTTAATGAATCACAAGGGATTGACAGCACTTTTCAATTCCCCCTGACTGCATAAGACACTCAGGTAAGAATGTGTGCTTTAACCTGAGGAGCCGAAGTGTATATAAGACAGCAAAACATATGGGTGCTTGGATGTAGATCGACATCTATTCACACACCATGACAGACAAATGAGAGGGGTTTGGAACCATACTGCACCGAATACGTGTAGATTATATACTGGAATGACAATATGTCTGTATTGGTGTAGATCCAGCACAGGTATTGCTCGCTCACTAAAAAGCTGTGGTAGCTGCGGAAGATAGTACAATTTAAATATCGAAATATTTCCTTTGGACTTGCGCCACTTTGCAATAATTTCATCAGTTGGAGTCAAATAACTGACTTGGAGACAGAAGCATTTTGTAGATAGATGATAACCTGATTTCAGATATTTTGCTCAGGAAATGACCCTCTTATTCCTCCAGTAATCATGAACATAGATATCACTGTATTGTAAGCTAAGTCCAGAAAAGAAACCACAGAAGTGATCTAGATCAATAGCCTACACATGTAGCTATGTTACTTACTCTCTGTAGACATTTAGGTGGCTGATCTGTACCAGATATTTTAGGGAGGGGACACTTCAAGCTGTACACTGGCTTAAAAGGCAGCTGACAAGACTTGACGTTTCTATCCCCTTCAGAAGCAAGACTCAGACTGGAGAGAGAGAGAGAGAGAGAGAATTAGAAAACCCTGTCAAGAATGTTTAGACGAAAGTGTCACATACTGTACATTTAATCAACTTCAGAAGAGTTTCCTTATAACTGCTCATGTATGTATTTCAGGACAAGTGTTCCATATATCATTTCCTCTATTATCATTTGAAAAGCAAATAAATCCCCCTAAGTGAAATGACTTGAGACTTGTCTGAACTTTGGCACCAAAACCTCCTAGGGCAAATTGCATTCATTGTCCTGATGATAAAGCTACAGTGTATTTCTTCCTATTAACATTTGCTAGTTTGCACTGCTGCAAACTACCCTGGAACTATTTTTTGTTTTGAAACCTTCTTATTCTCTTCAGCTGTGCAGAGAATCCATGTGTGGATTCATGTACATAAAAAATAAAGCACAATTAAATACTCTATTTCCTTGGCTAAGAATCTTTGAATTGGAACTGAGCCAACTTTTGCTTAAATTAAGATTTGATAAGACATTCCTGTTATCTTTTTGAGTCCAGTACTTATATATGTCAAGATTAAATACATCCCCTCCTGTTTTCCTCCACCCTCCAAATCATGGGATGACAAAATAGGTGCTAAATTGTCAAAAAGCTTTTCTTGATTCCCTTTTTGTATAGCATGTAAAACGCACTGAAGAAACCATTTAGCTGTCAGTCAGTGGCATTCATGTAGTTTTGTTTGTGGGTACAGCACAAACACTAACACCACATGCAAACATACACCCTGTTTTAATATCACCACAAACCACTCCTAGAGCTAATGGATAATAACTCGCCTCAAGTATAGACATAGTTTTCCAGGGAAGGCTTAAATCAGTAGTAGATGAAATTAGACACATTATTATAGCCAAACAGAACTAAATCATAGGCCCCATTCTGCGGTCCTTATGCAGGCAAACCTCCCATTGAAACCAATGGGAAGTTTGCCTGAGTTCAGATTGCAGGGCCCATTAAATGTTTTAGCTGTTAAAGAAGTTTCTGGAAAACAAGCAATGACTCAAAGAGAAATTAGATATTTTTATCAGCATGCCTAGACACTGCATCACCACATCTCCAAGTTTGTTTCAAATATTTTTCCTTTAGCATAAACTGTGCACCCACTTGTGAGATGGGCTGAGCACCCTCAACTCCCAGTGGAGTTAACGAGAGCTGAAGGCACTCAGCCCTTTGCAGGATACCTCCCTAAGGGCTAGATCCAGAGCCAATTGACATCTTTCCACTGATTTAGACGAGCTTTGGATCAGGCCCCAAATGAAGAAAGTACGATAATGATTCAATAATTAATTATTTAGTTTTAAAAAATTGAGACAAAGTTGACTCTTTGCTACTAACACAAGTTTAAAAAAAGTGAACAAAACTTTCTAAGAAGAATGAACTTGGGGGGAGGAGGGTGGGAATAGTCACCCAAAAGTAACATTTTAGAAATCAGAATGTTCACAAGTCCTGGATTCAGAGTATTTAAGCCTAAGTACTTTTTTTTCCATTATGAGACATAGGACTAGTTAGCTACACATGTATATAGAACATTCTTGTATACAATAATTTGTCTGGGCACTTTGGGCAAACAGAAACCATGATCTACATCTTTCTCTCAGAAGTGCTTACCCACATGTTAGCTTAACATTTACTGCATTTGGTTTGGGGTCAGACTGTTTTCCTTTCAGTGAGAAGCATATTTCATAGAAGGATGGAAGGGACCTCTAGTGGGTCATCCTAACCCTAACATCCTAATATTTCCTAACTGTGTTGCTTGCTAATACTACAACATTTTTCTTGTAAATATATTATTTGTCATATATAACTAATCCCAGTAACTGAATACACATATTCAAGAGTCCACCACTTTCCTTACTGTGAATGAGGAGGAGGGGGGAGGGGAAAGATGGGGACTTTTCATCACATTGTTGATACCTGTGTTATGGGACACTTCTCTAAAGGACTTCCATACATGAACCTTCTTCAGCAAGTTGTTTTCCTTGGGGTTACGAACAAAGGAGTTACTTGAGCGGCTAGGTTGGGGTTAGTAATGGGGGGAGGAGATTTATATTTGCCACATATTTTTCACTTTGTATATTGTGAAATATAAATTTCCCAAAGGAAACTGGGAGACAAAATGTAATCTTCAAGTCTGGCTGGGTAATAAAAGTCATGTGAAATATAACTCTATGTAATATTATACAGTCACGTGGAACAGCAGAATGTTGTTTGGGGCCAGATTTGCATGCTAAATATCAGACAGACATTTAAACTGAAACCCGCCCTTTCCGGGCACTGCATCCAGTCTCATGTCAATTCATGGATTGTAATGGAAATCTACACTAATATAAGAAGTGGGTCTTGTAATGATGTTTGATTGTATTGTGTGTATTCTAGGTTTAGACTATCTATGTAAAATGGAATTGCTTTTCAATCAAGAGTCCTTAATAACAAGATTTTAAGATTCAAGATTTTGTAACAGTGAGTAAATTGACTAAATATACAGTAGAGGATTAAGGCAGCTTTGTGTTCTCTGTGATAAAAGCAATTATCCCTGGTAGTTTATAAGAGACAGTAGGAAAGCTTTTCACATGAGGCATACTATTTTAAACTCAGTAAAGCACTAAGATTTTGTATGCTTTTTATAAACTAGGAGAGTGGAATGATAACTACATTTCCCATGAAAGCATCCTGGGAAAATACAGTTCTTTAGTTAGGAAAGTAATGTGAGTCACAGTGGACAGATTGAGAAACATGACAGAAGTTTGCCACAGTCAGATGAGTGGAAGGTGCTGGTTTTAACATTTGACATTTGCAAGTCAGGTTGAGCTAAGCAAGGAGGTAGTTAGTAGTCAACCTTTGCTGGTTATTGCTATGAAGTAAGGTGTACAAGACAGAGCATCAGAGTGACTGTGGGTATGTACCTGATATAGGCCATTAGAGGGATTGGAGTAGCATCACAGGAGGAGTTTGGCAAAATGGATGATTACATATCTTTTCGGATAGGCCAGATCCTGAGCCAGTGTAAATGATTGCAGCTCCACAGAAGTGAATTAAGCTGTGCCCCTTTACACCAGCTCAGTATCAGGCCATGTTATTTTTGCTTAGAGGTGTTCAATAGAAGAGTATGATCTACTTGCACAAAAATCACAAATTCCCTGAAACTCACCTGCCTACAGGTTTCTTGAAACTCAGAGAACATTTAGCAAAAGATTTACTCAACTCTTTTGAGCAAATCTAGGCCCAGTGTTGAGCAAATATACCCAATATATAGTTTTGCAGCAAAATCATGATCAATTCATAGTGTTATTGTGGAGCTAGGGACAAGCTGGCATTTTGATCTGAATTTCACTTTGAGATTTGGGATCATTTGAACCAAAAACTCCGTGTGTGCAGATCTACATGGATAAAAAGCAAAGGAGATGCTCTCATAAACTTATGCTACATGAAGCTGCTAACTTCCAAAGAGCTCTAGCATTGACTACGTTGGAAGTCCACAACATATGGCAGCCAGCTCAGAAGGGACTGAGGGTAACAAATTACAGACCTCGCTCAAGCATTTGGTGTATAGTTATACCACGCCACATTTTGAAACTCCACAGTATAGTAGGATAGTTGGGGTGAATAGTCTCTCAGACAGTTATTGGTCTTCTCCCTGCTCATCCATATTCAGAAACTGCATTAGCTACAGACAAAATTACTGTGCAACAGGCAAGGCAATTAATTCATTTTCTTTGGTTAGCATGAGTCCAATCACGGGTAGCACCCTGATACAATAAAAGAGGATGCATAGCCTGTCTCAGCACACTGAGGTAAAGCAAGCTCGAAGGACTATAGGTTTTAGCAGTCATGGGAACATAACTATAATCCCACCTCATATGCTTTCATGGTTCACAGTGCAGGTGTGCATCCACCCTGCATTAAGGAAAAAATGTGTATTTTCTCATGGTTATTCATTGGCCAGACAGATCTTGGACCATCCTTTCTCAAAGGTTTCTGATGACCATACCTTGTTAGCCAAGTATGAACCATTGGCAAGGCTTCCAGTTAAATCATCTTCCAACTCCTCAAAAACAGATACAGTTTAAGAGTTCCAATGAACCAAAATGTCAGAGTTGCAATGAGCAATAAAAGGGACAAATATAGGAACTTTGGAAGAATGTCAAGGAAGAATCATAAGGAACAGAGATGCAGAGAAAAGGGTGAGGGGAACCACAGAAATGGACTGGCACAGTGCACAAGAGAAAATAGAGAACACCAGAAATTCAGGTCAAAATTTTCAAACTCGGGTTCCTAAATCCACTTAAATCCATATTTAATATTGGCTGAAGTCAATGGGAGCTTCTAGGTGCTCACAATTTCTGAACGTCAAGCTGCTTGTTTCGGTGTCTAAATATGGTTATAGGTTGCTCACATTTTAGGCACTCAAGTTTGAAAATTTTGGCATAAAGAAAATACCAGCAGTTACACTAATTGAAACTTAAAAGTAAGGTGCATATTTTTTTTTAAAGTATATGACGGGGCAGAAGAAAGTTACTAAAATGATGTTGCATAAAAAGAGGTTCAGGTTTCACTGCAGGTGTTTATTATTCCCTTTCTTATGTGACTGCAGTGCTCCATTATCTGGTTCCCTGCTTTCCTTAACTTTGGCAACTGCCTTTCTTGTCTTAGTGCCTAGATAGGATGCCTTGTACCATTAAGAAATGCTTTCCCAGAACAGAGCATTGACTAATCCACCCACAAGCCCAGTGTTGTGTGATGGGTCCACAGAGAATTATTACTGGCTTAGGTTCTTTCCCTCTCTGCAGGGAACAGCTACTCTGACAAGAAATTGCTCCACCACTGAGTTTGCAGGGTATACCAAGAGCTGGAAAGTTGGTTCACTGCTCACTGTAGCGACAGCTGCCAGAGGAGAGATGAGTTTTGCCAAGTTTTGGCTGATAATGAAATTATAAAATATCTTTTTCTCCCTGCTCTCTTTTTCTTTTAGCAAAAGAGCTGTATCAGAGCATCAGCTACTGCATGACAAAGGGAAGTCTATCCAAGATCTACGAAGGAGGATCTTCCTTCAAAATCTCATTGAAGGTGTTAACACAGCAGAGATCCGGACTACTTCAGAAGTTTCTCCAAACCCTAAGCCTCCAACTAACACAAAGAACTACCCTGTCCGATGTGGCAGTGAAGATGAGGGTAAATACCTAACTCAGGAGACAAACAAAGCTCAGACATACAAAGAGCAGCCCCTGAAGACATCAGGAAAGAAGAAGAAACCAAAGCCTGGAAAACGCAAGGAACAAGAAAAGAAAAAGAGGCGAACCCGCTCAGCATGGCCAAATTCTAGAGAATCTGCGAATGGAAATGAAGGGGTCCCCCTCTTGGACATCTCTGGTACTACACATGATCACAATTTAAGGTAATCATGCTTTATCCTTATCAAGGAGACACACCATATATTTTGTTTATTTATTGGAATTGTTAGATTTTACCTCTGCCTCACACAAATCTGGAATTTTATTATAATAATAATAATAATAAAAATTTTTAGGACATTTCAAAATGTTGTGCAACCACAAAGCACTTTACAAAGGTAAGTGTTATTCCCATTTTACAGCTGGGGAAACAGAGGTACAGAAGTTAAGCAACTTGCCCATGACCCACACAGTGATTCACCAGCAGGGCAGGGACTAGAACTCGGGTCTCATGACTCCCAATACCCTGCTCTAGACTCTTGACAACTCTGTCAGGAATAATTATGGTAAATTACTTATCACAGAGATTTGTGAAACTGAGGTTACAGAAAGTGTTATTTTCGCCAACGAAATGACCCTCACATCTATTACAATTTCCTGCGCTGCTTTTACTTTGGTATCCGTGTTTCAGATCTTTGTCTCACATTTGGTCCTCAGCAGACTGAAAGCTTTGAACTCTGCTTAAAGCTCTGCATCTATAAAATGGAGAGGTTTTCTTTTTTTCCCCTTGATCCTTGGCAGCTTTCCTACCTTTACTTTACAGTTTTTCATTTTACTGTTTAACCTTAGGGGAGAACACGGAAAGTTTCTCTTTTAGTAATATCTGCAAACAGTGCAGACCAGCCTTTTGCCATAAAATTTTCCCTGCCATTAGGACTTTTTAATTCAGCTCCATCTTTCTGCCAGCTTGTGAAACAATTACGTTGCTGCTGAAAAATGTTGAGCATTACCCTTGGAGAGAGACATGTTTTCCTCATGTATGACAATGAAGGTTTTTAAGGGCAATGGTGAGCTGTAGTCTCTCTACTAAGTGTCCTGAGCCGCTAGCCTGCTTGCACACATCTCATGTCTGGATTTGAGCTTGAACAGCTTTGTGTACAGAAGGCAAACTGAAACATTCAATTCCAAAAAGAATTTAAAAAGAAAACAAATAACACTCTTCTCCCTTCACCTCTTCCCCTTCACTTTTGGCTCAATGGACACAAAAGTGCAAGTTGCTTCACAGTAAATTATTTGAAGAGAGATGCCATGAACCATGGGTTTTATTAAAATGCTGCACCTTAATTCAATCTTTATGGGACCAGTCCTGATAGGTGCCTCATGTCCTCAACTGTCAATCGAGGTCAGGGGAGTTCCTGGCATTCAGCACCAGGCCTTATCTAGGCCAGAATAAGAAATTTGGGATTGGGCCTTAGACTTAATGACAAGTCAGTAGTTAACAGAACTTTAATAAGAAGAAGTGGTGTAACTGGCGCTGCTTTTGATTGTTACTGAGAGTATGGCTACGCTGCAGATAAGAGGTGTGATTCCCAGGGAGGGCAGACAGACTTGCGCTAGCTCTGTTTGAGCTAGCGTGCTAAAAATAGCAGTAGCAGCCGCTAAGGCTAGCTGCTGGAGACAAAGCCTGCCGAAACCCCTATCCAAGCTTGGGTAGCTAGTCTGAGTCTCTGCCAGTGCTGCCAAGTCCACAGTACTATTTTTAGCATACTAGCTCAAGCTGAGCTAGCCTGAGTCTACCTACCCATACTGGGAATCGCCCCTTCCTGCTGCAGTACAGAAATACCTTTAAAGGCCTGTTCCAGGGCATATGTAATCAGATGTTTGATACATACAGAAGTTGCAATAAATGTTATAGAGCTAGGATAGCTGAAAAACAAAGCCTATCTTCAAATGTGCACTTATACAGAAACTAAAGTAATGGGGCTAAAACTCCCAAAGCATTTGATTGTTGGATTTTATTTTAATACTACTCTTATCTCTGATGGGATCTGTAAATGAAATACAAAAGACTATTCTATAGATTTTATCGGTTTAAGTTTTAAATTGCGAATGTCTTTAAATGCCTAAAGGAAGCTCAACTTTACAGTACATTACAGTTTTGGCCTTAGCCTCTTGGCATTATTACCCTTCTTGCAGTGTTAGTCCAGTAGGGGAATAGAGTCTTGAAGGGATTGTATACTTGCAATACTTAATTATAAATATATTTTATATAAAATATAATTAAAAAAAAAAGTTATAAAACAGGAGTTTGCAATTCCTCCCTTACAAAGCCCACAGCAGTTCTGGTTTCTGAGAATCGAGTACATGCTCTTTATCTGTAATTATCCAAGTGAGCTGGCAGATGCTATCATTTCTACACCTTAAATCAAAACAGCTGTCAACTTGAAATCTGAAACCTTTTGTTTAATTATTTTTAATTCAGGAAATGACATAATTCATCATCATTTTTACTTAATAACACAAGTCATTCTTTACAAACATATGCAAGTCCTGTGTCTGAATTCGCATCTCAAATCCAACCCCTGCCTCTCCCTACAAATTTTAGATAGGAGTGCCAGAGCCTCCAGGGCACCAGAGTCACTTTGCACTGCAGTGACGACATAACACATCTGTAAACTCAGTTTAGCTGGCTCAGGGACAATCACCCCTGTATACGTGTAATCCTCCAGTTGCACAGAGCTGATTTGAGGGCTCATACACCACAACTCTCCCTGCTGGTGGGGAAAGAAGGCATGACTGCAGTTTGGCTGAACTCGCGAATTCTCCCTAGCAGTCCTGACCCCACAATTTTGAGTCCAAGTCCAAACAGAAACTGGAAGAGACCTGCTTTCTAGTTCCGGTAGGAACGTGGCCCAATATGAGAAAGGTCTTGCAAAATTAGTTGATTTTGCAATATTTCTGACATTTGAGCTTAGAAACCACAGAGAGCAGTTGTAAGATTTTGGTACCATGAAACCCAAACCTAAATCGTGGTTCACCTTGAACTCTAAATTCAAGGCTAAAAGCTAAATCCAGAACCAAAGCATAATCCATTTTAAAAGTACACATCTATAGTAGGTTTCAGAGTAGCAGCCATGTTAGCCTGTATCCGCAAAAAGAAAAGGAGTACTTGTGGCACCTTAGAGACTAAACAATTTATTTGAACATAAGCTTTCATGAGCTGCAGCTCACGTCATCAGATGCATGCTCATGAAAGCTTATGCTCAGATAAATTTGTTAGTCTCTAAGGTGCCAAAAGGACTCCTGTTCTTTTTACATTTTTAGTACACACTCACATATATAAACAATTAATTGTGTGATTAATATACAATGTACATCAATATTAGTTTACATATAGTACAAATGTATGCATGCTAACACTTCCACTCCAGTTACTTAAAAAAATTTCCTTCTCACAGCACTCCTAACTATATTCCCATTCCAATTAAATTAAATTATTGGTACTTAATTTCCTAAGAAACCTTTCAAAAGTGTAACCTCCCTAAAATTAGATGTAGTCTTGCTTTCATTACGCACATAAAACCCCCTTAAATTGTCAAGAATTTCCTCTTTTTTTTTGTGTCTCACACCCACACAAGTCTGCCATGTGAAACTCTACCCACAACTTTGGCAATCAGTCTGACAACACAGCCAATCAAATTCCATCCTATAGTTGTTTCCTAGGGAACCAACATACAATTACAGAAATGGACTGCACACAGTGAGAGAGGAAAAACCCAGCAGTTTCACTGTCAGAAAAATATCAATATTGGAAAATACAAAACAAAATATAAATAAGATACAGAATGGGTGGCAGGGGATACTGCTTATAGCCTCTTGAATTCACTGTGGATGGGGAGGATTACAGAATTAAAACCAGTCTGTCAGTGGCACCTATTAAGTACAGAAGAGCAATTCCCAACCTTAAGGCTTGATCCTGCAAGGTGCTGAATGCCTCCAATTCCCACTGAATTTGGTACAAGCTGAAGGTGCTCAGAGACTCACAGGAACTGCTCAATATTTTCCGGGGGCAGGCCTTTAGACGCCTCCTGGACTCACAAAGATGCAATTTCAGTTTTCCAAAGCTTTAATTCAACAACCATTTAATTAATTTGTGCTGTGAATGGAGCTAGTGTCTCTTCAGAATCAGGACCTGGACACATTGTACTACAGTAAAATTCATGTTCTATAAATACATACCTCACAATTAAATAATTCCTTATCCAATGGTTGCTTATAGTCCACCATCAGTGGTAAAGACAGACCAAATGACAACGGTAGAACGTATCTGACAACAGTAAACATGGTATCACAAAGGCAGCACAGGAAACAAAGCTCAAGCAATATAATGGGCACGTTAGCTACTAGATGGGCTTGAATGTTCTTTTCAGCCTTGCCCTTAATGCTCATTTTTCCAGCTGGTTTTATATGGGTTTTTTAAATCTGTTCTCTGAGCTGAGCTTTATGGCCCCAATTCAGCAAGCTACTTAAAACTATGCCTAACTTTCAGCTCATAAGTAGCCTTGAGTGGTATTTATGCATGTGCTTAAGTACCTTGCTGAATCGGGCCTAAATGAAGCAGAACCCTCTTCCTACTTCTGTGAGTAGACGGCTGCAGATGATACAGACTTAGCTGTGTGAAAGCAGTGTGCCGTCCCTTGCATCGCTATTTTCATTGCATTAAAAGAACTGTAGAGACTTAAAAGAAGACTCCTAATAGCTCAGTGTTATTAATCAGCTCTTCCTAGAGGGGCTATTTAATAGCAAGGCACACCCTATATTACTTGTGGAACTGTTACATTAATCTTGTGTCCATTTATTTTCAGGGAAATTTAATTTTTTTCCCCCTTTGTGTCTCCCGTCCCCCCTCTTTCTTTGCAGGAGGCGTTGAATTTTCAGTTGAGATCTTTGGAAAACGTATTGCAGTATTCTGTAATAGTGAACATATGGAAAGTATTAGAAATATTTATTATCTGTAAATATTGTAAATGCATCGAAATAAAACCTCCTCCTCCCCATTGCTCTCTGAAACTGCACATTTGGCTATTGTGATTTTTTTTTTCTTTTTTTCTTTTTTTCTTTTTTTTTTTGCTAAGGCTAAGCCAATTATTATTGTCACATTTACCATAATTTATTTTGTTGAATGGTGTATTTATTTTGTGAAAGTATCTTGGTGCTGCTGACTTTCTATACATATATATATATTGTAACATAATGCACTTTAGATATACATATCAAGTACATTAATAACTGACATCATAATAAAGTGTTCCTCTTTTGTGGTTGATTTTAAATGGATGCCTATGAACAACTGTTCAACTGATTTTCCTCTGTGCATGTAAAATAGCAATATTTTAAAATTTGTAAAGAATGTTTAATAAAATATAATCTTATGAAATCATGACTCAGAAGGAGAAATGTATCCTTTAGGAATTTCAGGAGAAGGAACACTGTGTGATTTTTTTCTTTACTACATTTGAAAATGGTCTTACATTTAATATGTTTACATTGGTTCAAGCTCCAACATTTTCACATTAGCTTTTAGTTAAAAATCACTTAGAACATATTTTGTTCCAGTGCTCTGTTTCAAATCAGCTAAGTGGCTGAACAACCTGAGGGCACAGAATAAAGCCAGTGATGTTTAAGAAGTGACGTGCCAACCTCAGCTCCCATTGATTTTACTAGCAGATCAGATTACTCAGCATATAGCAGGAGATATCCAGCACCTTGCAGGGTTGGGCCAATCCAGATTAGCAGCCCAATGACTGATCCATCTACACTACAAAGAGAGAGATTCCTGTGGTGGATGTGGGGATTAAGGACAAAGAACCAAAGAGACAGGGCAACAGCAAGCTGATGGCTATTATTGCAAGTTCTTTGCTCTACAAAAATTTGTGTCAGACTCATTAGCCCAAGTTTCAGAGTAGCAGCCGTGTTAGTCTGTATTCGCAAAAAGAAAAGGAGGACTTGTGGCACCTTAGAGACTAACCCATTTATTTGAGCATAAGCTTTCGTGAGCATCCGATGAAGTGAGCTGTAGCTCACGAAAGCTTATGCTCAAATAAATGGGTTAGTCTCTAAGGTGCCACAAGTCCTCCTTTTCATTAGCCCAATAGTCTTTGAGCTACCATGACGATTTCTGTGTATATTTACCAGAAAGTAAATATACACAGAGTGGAGTGGAACCAGGGAGGCTGGGAAGGGGATAAATTAGAACAGCGGGCTGCTCCTTGTACAGGAAAAAATGAGATCCATGATTAAATGTTGTTAGAGTTATAAATTGTTGTTGTTTCGCTAACCTCCAAGAGCTTGCCATTCCCTGACAGCGTGTAGCAGTTAGTTTGCTATAGTTGCTCTTTTGGAATAGTCTCAAGATGTTCTGCAGTGAAATCTGGGATGCCCTACAGCTGAAAAAAAAATGATTTTCAAAGTGAAAAACAGGGATTTGCGTCCTGAGGATACTGCCTGTGCTTCCGTTCGTGGTAAAGTAACCACATAAAGGGACCAAGGAGTGTTAATTGTCTAATAGAGAGGGGGCTTACAAGGTCAAATAGAATTTATTGGGTTACTTCAAATTGTTTACTTAAGGAGAGGGTGGGGGGTCGTTTCCCTGTATTGCAGCTCCTATATGACTGCTATAGCCAAGGTTGGCAAACAGTTCCAATCAAACCACCATGTCCACTTGCTCATAGGTGTCAAAAACATTCAAAACTGGGGGGGGCTGAATGTCTCTGTGTTTGATCTCCATCCAAAATGGCTGTTTGAGCATAAACATAACACACACATAGCAACAGGTATGTTTATATTAAAAATAATAATAATAAAAAAAAGACACCCTACCAAAACAGGACACTCCACTGCACAGGCTCCTCCAGCTGGAGAGAGGATGAGAGAACAAATAACGTGACAGATGTGCAACATGGCTTGATGTGCTCTTGGAAGATGCTCAGATACTACAGTGACGAGTGTGATATAAAAATTATATTGAATAGAACAGAGAATAAAGTAAACTATTTTTCTAGTTCTGTGAGACTGCAAACCAAGGAAACCACCCAGCTCCTCAAAAGACACCTCCCATTTCTCCTATTCTGAAAAAAAAATCTTGTATTATTTTTCCACACATATGCAGATAACAGAAAATAACGGCAGATCTTCACAACTGGATGGCCACTGGTTGAATAAAGTTATAAACAATATACAAGTCGCCATGCATTGGCCGGGCATCTGTTAAAATGTTCCTGTTTTAAGCAAAAAGTCTTAATGAAGCCTCACTCGCTTTGTGACATCATGACATATTCTCCCTGACCATGGCTGAACTGACAGTTACTAGAGCTGCTGCTGGGGCAACTTGCATAAGAGGAATTGTTTCATGGACACTTCTATGCACAGCAAACGCCTTCAGACCTCCCTCCTTGTCTCAGTCTCTTTGCCCAGCCAGTGCCGGTCCTCTCCCCTGCACCCCAGCTCCTTGTCAGATATGTATCTCCCCCACCCACAGACACACTCCCACTGGTTCCTAGTCTCTGGCTTCTTGCCAGCCAGTCCCCATTTCCCTAATGGATCCCAATCCCAGCCTCCCTCTCGCACTCTGGCTCCTCCCAGCCTCATCAGGCAATTTGTCCCAGTCTAATCCTCTCCCTTTCCCCTGGTCCAGCCTTTGTCCCTTCTGCATTTGAATGAGACAGCTTCCTCCATTCCACTGCCTGGGTGCCAGTAGTGGGGGTCACTGAGAGCACAGGAGAGAGACACTCCCTGCTGTCAGCTCTGGTGTCCAGCCTCAGCCTGACCTTGGCAGCCAGCAGAAACCATTACATGGAAAGTCCAGCTTCACACATGTATCTCTGGGCTGGAGGGAGCATGCTCAGTCACTCTGTGGGGATGGTACACACGCTCTCTGGTCAGCACTAGGAGCTGTGAGAAACTTGAACATGTTCAGAGACCATGGAATCTTCAGAGGCCTCAGGGTACCTCCGCTCTGTGCAGCAAATAAATCATCCAAAAAGAAACAACAACAAACAACCCTGAAACAGTGAGTCTCAGAGCCTGGGTCAACTAACCCGGGTTTATGGAGATAAAAATTGTAGTGTAGACATTTGGGCTTGGGCTGGTGCCTGGGCTCTGAGACCCTTTCCACCTTGCTGGGTTTCTGAGCCCAGGCTCCAGCCCAAACCTGAATTTCTACACTGCTATTTTTAGCCCTAGGATGCAAGCCCTGAGAGCCCAAGTCAGTTGACCTGGGCTCTGAGACTCACTACCCCAGATCTTTGTTTTGCTGTGTAGACATACCCAGAGCTGCTAAAAATCAAAGTCTCAACTACGCAAGTGCACACCACAATTTTTCAAAGGCTTTTAACTTGACAAATTTGGGCAGATTTTCATGGGGATGACAAAAGACACACCCCTGATACAAAGGCCACCCCCCCATGCCATAGTTCAAGTCCCTGTGCCAGAGCAAGGGGGTGCTAGAACTTTTTCTTTTAAAGCCATTAAAATTTTTAACATGGACAAAACAACGTGTTTCCCCCTAGCACCAATCTTGGAAACAATGAACTGTTTTGGCTGAAGTTTTACCCCCATCCCTCCCCTCAAAAAAAAGAAAAGAAAAAGAAAAAAGACATCCTGAGATACATACCTGGCATGGAAAATATCAGCCCAGATGGTTAAAGTTTGGCAAAATTATAAGCAACTGAAAACAGGGTCTTATAATGGGCGCTACTGGGCAACCTTAATAGTAGGCAGAGGTACCAGCCTCATCTATAGTAATCTAATACATTGTTAAAGTCCATTTCAAGCCTGGAAAGGGAACATGAAAGGCCTAAAAATTCTGCAGCACTACTGTCCTAATTATCAACCGTATAATTTTTTAAGCACAAAACAACAATTTTTCACAACTAAATTGCTGAGAAATATCAACTGGAGAAAAATCTTCATACCATCAACAGTTAAGCCCTCTATAATCAACTCTGTCAACCTCTTTGCACTATACACTGCGCTTTCAGAGTTTCCGTTTCATGGTTCTTTATAAATAAAGAAATTATTTTTTCCTCCAAATCACATACAAACCCAGGATAGTTTACAAGTAAAATATATAATGATTGAAGCTGGACCGCATCAGCTAAGAGATCAGTCTTGCTGGCATTTCAAGGGCCAGAACTGTTCAGTTTAGTTTTAAGTATCTGACACCCCCAAATGTGGATAATGCTACCCTCTGACACAATGTACCTACAGTGTAGCAATCCTGTACATTCATTTATGAGTAAGTGGCCTTGTGCTCCAGAACTACCACAGGGAATTTGGCTGTCTTGCAGTAATCCAATAAGTAGGGGAATATTGACTATATGTAGTTACAGTATTTGAATGTTTAAACCATTTTGTTATTTAAACATAATTTGGTGCTGGTGAAAGGTGCTGAAATAGCACCTCTGGAATCTGAAGGCCTTTATTTAACTACAGGATAGATACAACACAGGCAGAAACAGCGCAAGCTTCTCTTTCAGCTCCATGCCAATGTGCCTCAGTGGTAAACTGCGGACCACCAGAGCTCTACGATTCAAGTAGTTCATCCGCCATAACAGATACAACGCTTGTCCTATTTGCCGAGATTGTCAGGGGACTCAGCATCTAGTAAATCAGGCATGGGGCGGGTGGTAATGTGCTGAGATGGGCAGGAAATGGTTTTCCCTGTTTTATGAAAATTTCAGATTTCAATTTTTTCCCATTCTGCACTGGGACAAAACTGAGAGCATTCAAAGATTTTCAATGAAAAAACCAGAGAGCAACACCACCCCAGATTAACCCATAGACCAGTATTTAGGGCACTTATCTAGGATGCAGGAGACCCAGGTTTGAGTCCCTACGCTACCTGATTCAGACCTGGATCTTCCACATCCTAGATGGGTACTTTAACTATTGGTTGCTCTGGGGTGAGTCTCTCTCTCTCTCCCATCCCCTCCTCCCACTTACTGGTTTTGACCAGAAATTATATCCTCGACCTGAAAAATATTTTCCTCCAAAAGTTTTGTTAAAACTGGTATGTGTCCATTTTGACAAATCAGAATTGTCCAGTGCATGCTGCTTGACCAGCTCTAGTTAGCGGACCATTGTTCAACTCTCAACTTTAACACCAACTCACTGTGACATCTTGGGCAAGTCACTAATTTGTTTACATGACAGATACCACATCTATAACTGGAGTATGACTTACCCACCATGTGTGTAAGTGCTTTGAGCTCTACCAAGGAAAAATGCTATGTAAGTGCAAAGTATTATTATAACAACTTTTTTTTTTTTTGCACTGTGGATTATCCAAGTTGTTTCACTTAGGCCACAGATACAGCCATCAAATAATACTGGCTTTTGGTCTCTACCCATCCAGGCAAAGGTGACAGAGATAAAATGACTACCTCATCACCACTCCCCTCTAAACCATCACCACACCACTCTAAACACTCATTTTAGTGGAAGTTATGCAGTGAACATCCCACACAATGCTTTGAAAATACACCCCCCAGAGTCCTCCTTTTGATCAGTTTCCTGGACTCTTCTCACAACTAAACTAATTTTTTCCTACAGTTAATATTAACTAATTTACTGTGGAAAGTATCTATGAGCTAACCCTCTCCATGCTCCTCCTTCCAAGAAAAGTTAGTGCTCCACCATAGTGGTTTCCAATACTTGTGCCATAGATTGTCAGTTTCCAAGGGCTTGATCTTGTTCTCTGACAGGTAGGTGAGCATCCCTCTGTGTCTTATAAAATGAACTGCTCTGCTAAGATGCATGTTTGTGTTTCAGACAAACATAGGCTTAAGCCCACATTGTGGATGATGGGCCTGATTCAAAACTCCTTAAAAATTAAAGGGAATTTTGCCCAGTGAGGAATACGGGATACGCCCGGTGTACATATTAACAGAAATCCTTGGCGAGCCACATAAAGCTGTAGTGGCTATTTTACCCGCAACATGTACAAGAGGGTGGAGGGATGGATTTATGTGGATTGCAGCGACTGAGAATCATACATTTTGTAAATTCCGCATCTCAAACAGAGAATAAAGTTTAATGAAAAAGTTTTATAGAGTTTAAGGCCAGAAAGGACCATTGTGATGATCTAGTCTTACCTCAGTCTATCATTTAAACTGTAAACTCCCAGGAGCAAAGACCCACTGTCCATGTGTTTTCTGCATACCTGTGGTGCTATAATGTATTAAGAGGATCAGATCCCAGTATTAGTATTAGACCCTCAGAAAGGCTAAGAACACGGAGACATATGAGGAAGAGAACAACCCAATAACCTGAGTTTTCAAGAATTCATCAGAATCTCCTTTACTGTCATTGCACCAGAATGAAGAGGAACTACTTTGATATATTCCAGGCCAGTTTCATCATTGCCAGTTTTTATAGCCATGTGCTCCCAGGCAGGCATTCTCCTATTCATGCTGGTTAACTCCTTCCTCACCCTTTCTCTTGTAGCTGCGGGGGGGGTCTGGACACTAAACCCTCTGGGCCAAAAACTGCTCAGTGGAAGATCCAACTGAGGGGGAGCACAGGTGGCTCTATACCACCTCTGTGCTTGCCCAATCCTGGGGCCAGGCATGGGTCAGGTCGGCTTCCAGTGTAAATTAGAGCTACCTTAGGGCTCCTTTTACCTATGACCAGCTTCAATGGCCCTTCACATGTGACATACTTTCTATGCTGGGTCCACGGGGGCTGAGGGCATCCAAAATGGCTCTGCACTACTTGACGAGTCTTAATGCACTAGGACACTCCTCAGATTATCAATTAGGTTAGCTCTAAGTCTACTTGACAATGCTGAAGTGGAGCAAAGAAGACTTATTGGTGACCAGGAGCTAGTCAAATAAAGGGATCTTTAGCTATTCATACTGACAGGTGAATGAGTTCCTGGAGCATAAATGGGCTGTTCTCTCCTCCTGAAGTACCAGCTTTGCTTCATTTCCTGTCTACTTATTAAAGAGTTTCAATGGTAACTGAGAAAAGACTGTCGAGAAAAAATACTGTCACGGCCTTCTGAATATATTTTTTCATAAAACAAAATGGGGGGCTTAGAATGTTCTCAGACGAAATGATGAATCTTCTCATTGAGAAGTGATGGAGATCAATTCACTTGTAATAAACTATAAGAGCTTGGACAATCAGTTCTCTTTTGACTGAATACACTGAGAAGAGCTATAGCAGCTCAAGTGTGTTTTAGTTAGGCATGCTCATTTTAGGGCAAAGAAACCCAGTTTGAGTTTTAACCAACCACCATGAGTGACACAGGTATAAGAACCAGACTGTTCATGAAAATGACAGTGAACAAGGGTTGCACAGTCAGTCTCATTGGCATCAGTTGGACTACTCATGTAAATACGTGTTCGCTATTATGAGTAAGGTCAGTCAGGCCTTATGTGATAGTTAATGCTTTGGCTATGGAATTCTGCAGGTTCTGTGCAACGACAGTTTTCTACTGCATTTGTAACAGGTGCAGTGTCAATGCCAGACATAACTAAGAGCTGTCAACAAGCTGGTCTGGGTTGAGGGTATGTCGCTTGGGAAATAGAAGGAAGCACTACTAACCATTAGTTCGATGACAGAGCCTCTACTCAGAAGCAGCACAGGTAAGCAGTCACTTACTATGATGTTGGGCACCAATGCGAGAATCTGAATAGAAAGTTTGTCCGAAGTTTGGACTGATGTAGCAAGAATGCCCCATAAAAAGTCTATTCTCAATTAACTCAACGGGTACACAATGGCTGGAGGGAGCTCCCTACCACCAATTGTAGATTATTTACATCAAACACTGAATCACAAAACTGGTTATTTGTGTTAATGGAATGTAACCTACATTGATTAAACCCTCTTCCATTGTGATTACTCTTGGTTTGGACTCCTGTTCCACATTTGGGCCTCAGCAGATGGAGAGCCCAGCCCTGCCCAGTTTCAGGACTCTCACTATATGCACTTGATTGAGAAACTAAATGAAAAATAAATAAATAAATATGGTAGAACCATTGCTATTTTATTTGGATTTTCCAACAGTGCTAGGGTGACAACAGATAAAAAAATTAGGCTAAGAGCTGCTCTAACAGTAAGTGAACATGCATTCATATTTAATCCCTTAATTAGATGTATTTAGCAGACAAGATCAACTCGTTGGAGTCCTCAATAGCTACATTTTCTTCTGAAAAGGATAAGCAGCCGGAAGAAGAGAGAAACACACAGAGATAGACAGACAATGTAGGAGTTAATTTTGCAATCCAAATCCACTAGTGAACTTGGAACATATACTGATAGCCAGGAACAACCAGTTGTCCACATATTACTTAAGCACTATTATTGTAAGTCCATGTTCACCCATAATGAGAAACAACTCTAGCAAGATCTAAAGAGTGTTCTCTGACCAATATCCCATGAAGATGTGTGAATCATCCGATACGATTTTACTTGAAAAATCGTCAATGGGCAGGTCGAGGCTGTAAATAAGCACTCCAATGGTCTGTTGTTGGGTTTGTCAGCACACTATATAAGATAGCATTGGAAGTTTGTTTTGTGCTGTTTACTAGGTCTGTTGGGAAGTGCTCAGATCATTCTTAAAGGAACACTTCTCTTGGTTCACTGTAAATAATTAGCAGAACTCTCACTAATGTTAACAGCAATTACCATCAAACATCAAGACCAACATGTATACACACCAGACCTTGCAGTGTAGACACTGGGATGAGTGTAAAGCAGTGGTTCTCAACCTGTGGTCCGTGGACCCCTGGGGGTCTGCAGTCTATGGCTAAGATTTCCAAAGGGATCCACACCTCCATTCAAATTTTTTTAGGGTTCACAAATGAAAAAAGATTGAGAACCACTGGTGTAAAGAACTCACCTATTGTACATACTATTACACTGGCCTCAGAAAAGTTGAATACTCCTTCAGCAGGGCCGGCTCCAGGCACCAGCATTCCAAGTAGGTACTTGGGGTAACAGTATGCATCCGATGAAGTGAGCTGTAGCTCACGAAAGCTTATGCTCAAATAAACTGGTTAGTCTCTAAGGTGCCACAAATACTCCTTTTCTAGTTAGAAAGGGGCGGCAGTTCATCCAAGAGTGACGGCAATTCGGCGGCAGCCTCTCTGTTCTGCCCACCGCTGCAATTTGGCAGCAAATTCTTCCTTTTGCCGTCTGCGGTGGCAGTTTTTTTCAGTGCTTGGGGTGGCAAAAACTGTAGAGCCGGCTCTGTCCTTCAGTCTCTTAATTCAACTGGAAATAATCCATTAGCTAATTCTCAGAGCAGATGATGGAGTCTCTCCCTCCATTTCACCATTCTGTTCTCTTTTCTACCCCCAAATAGCATTCAGCAAGACTCCTGAATGAATTAGATACATAATACATTCATTAGGATTGCTGGTATTTTCAAGAAGTATAAGACGTGTACAAGTTATCCTTGATGCATTGTTTGATGACACGCGAGGAAATTCTTTCATAATCATTTTCTTCAAAAATCAGACTTTTATTTTTATAGGATTCAGTAAAAATAAGCATACTATGGGACCAGACAAGTTAAAGCCGTCCTCATTAGGTGCACACACACAGCAAAGTCTATTGGGTGAGGTAAATCTTTTTCTCCAAACAGTTTTAGGCCTTTTGGTTTTCTTTTAAGAGCAATATTTAGCCATCCTTAACCAGGCAAAATTCCATTGACTTCAGTGGTAACTGTCTGAATAAGGCATGCTCGATAGCAGCCTAAGAGTTTCATGGTGTTTGTGACACTGTTACTCCTAACACAATTTCACTTTCACCTATAGTGATCTTTCTGTAGAAAATAAAAGGGTACCAGTTTTAGCTGTTTCTGCCCTTTGTCTTTGTTGCCTTCCTCAAGGTCTCTTCCCCTCAGCCTTCCTTGAAATACAGATTTATATACTGTATACATACATAAGGTGAGCAGCCTTACAGCTTCAGAGATTCTGGCACAGGGTACAAAGCAATTGCAACAAAAACACTGACATGCAGCTGTTTCTTTAAATGGTGGAAGGCAGAGCAGGAGACCCCTGCCAGCCAGGTATGAATGTA
Organism: Chelonia mydas; assembly: GCF_015237465.2. Lineage (NCBI taxonomy): Eukaryota > Metazoa > Chordata > Testudines > Cheloniidae > Chelonia > Chelonia mydas. The sequence goes on from NC_057849.1 coordinate 220,666,567, forward strand.
TAAAGAGAACCCCTTCCAGAAAGAGGACTCACAAATTTCTTGAAAATGGGACCACCTCAGAGATGAAGTTATTCCCTCCCCAACCCCTCCCCGACCTGCTCCAAACTTCAGCAGATCAGTTTTTCCAAGAGTCTCACCCCGCTTCCCTTGAGTATACTGATTTTTCTAAGGAATATTTTGGCAGATCTCAGAACAGTTTTACTCATTCATTTCGGAGTCACAAATAATGGTTCTATTTCACCAGTTAATTATTTCACCAGTTCACAGATGCATGCCTTCTCTGCACATTCAGTTAGGAAAGGTCCAGTGCCCACACAGGGAAGAAGAAAAAAAACCTGAATATGTTCTCATTTCTTCCCTTCAACCACTTTTGTTTCTTGATGATTAAAAAAGTGTAACCCAATTTCTTTCAAAAGGACTGGGTATGACTTGAAGTGAGCCACTGGAGGTCACTGTGACAGTAAAGGAGAATGAGTCAGATTAAAGCAAGACCTCCTATGCAGTAGTCACCCGTTTGAGGTGGCATGGAAAAGGGAGAGAGAAGAGACTACATCTCCATTCAGACTTTACTGGAACTTAAAAGAACTGGCTGCAGAACCAAGGCTTGGGACGAAGCTCTGTCCACATCAAAAGCTTGAATCCCAACCAGGTTTCCCTCCAAAGAATCTCATACTTTTATCTACTGTATATACTTGTATGTTTACAGTCTTCAATCTAACTGTGAAGTGTCCTGGCCTGCTCAGAACTGTCTGATTCTATTTCACACTGAATAGAGCTTTTTTTTTTTTTTTAAACACCACAAAATTATATTATGCATTACATATATAATATCATCTTGCTTTAAAAATACTGCCTTTTACAACACAGGGAGGGAAAGCTAAACTCAAATGAAGCCTGCGCACGCTTCATCTCTGCCTTAGCTGTCAGGGAGCTTTTTATGCCCCAGTGCTGTACACAGCAAATGGAATTCTTTACTCAGAGATTAATCAAAAATTGGTCACCGTGCTATTGACTTACTACCCTTAAAGTTTCACAGTTTAAAAATCATATTCACTGTATTAATGGGGGTGGGTGGGTAAGGAATCATCACACCTTTCACAACTTAGAATGCATCATATGGTTGGGCGGGGGGGATCTATGTTCTGCTTTCCCCAGAAAACTGCTGTTGAATCCCGTCTCTCTCTCCAGTAATGCCTGCTGCCTCTATGGCATGGGTCTGCACTGCAGGAAATCGCTTGGCTGGACCCATGGAGGAGGTGGTTTGGAGGTTCATTCTGGATAAGACGCCAAGAAGTTATACAAAGCTTTTCTGCCCCTTGAAGGCCCCCCAACTTGGCCTTGCAACCTTTCCCCCATCGTCTGACATACACAGACCTCCCCACATCCCGCCTCACACAGATCTCCATTTACTTCATAATCACTGCAGGCTATTTTATAAAAGAAAGCAAAAATCAAATATCTTCTATTAAATGAAATAAATATGAAGCTATAACACTACATCTTGCAAATAAGGTTCCTTTGAAAGCAGTTTTCCTTTCTCCCTAGTTTTCTGTATGTTAGATGGCTTTATATAATATATAAGCCTGCATGCACGCACATATATGTGTAGGGGGAGTGAGAGAAGGAAGGGATATTTAGGGATTCTTTGGTTTTGGACACTGGTGCACAGTTGGGGGAGGTAAGTTATAAACATATCGGTAGATCCAAGAATGAATACTTTAATATTTGCAGATCTCGGGGGTTGCCAACTGCTAGCATTTCAGGGATGCAAATTCACATGCAGCTGGCTCCACACTTTGGAAAGCTGTTTATCTATTGCCAGTTAGGCTGCAGATTTTACATATCCCAGCAGACCGACACATGCATCTTAAACTGACTGGGGAATGTCTCTCCTTATTCTCCAAACTAATTAACTAAAACCAGCCAAAATTACTTGGTCGGGGAAGAAAGCAAGGAGATCAACTCCCTTACCAGAAATCCTGACCTTTTACTAAAAAGCAAGTTATTCTTCCCAGGGCTTCAGTCATCTCATAACCTGATAGTTCTGTAACCTGAAGGAAGAGGGCAAAGCTGATTAGGCTTAATAAAATCACTGCACAGCCACCCCCCTGTGGGAGGTCTCACCTTCAGGATACTTTCTAGGCATTTGTGTTAAACAGCTCATTGCAGCTGGACTTTTTATTTCATTTCATTCTCTCAATGCTATCAAGCCGCTCTAACATTCCCCAGCTTGTTTACTGCAAGTCTCACCAGTATGCTGAGTGCCAGTTTCATTTAATTTGTTTTTCCAGTGGCAGCAACAATCTGTGTGGAAAATACAGAGGGGAAGACTCTGGAATCAGCAAATGGTCCACAGCTGCACACCATAATTTCTGCAAGTGAAAGTTTTAATTTAGTCCATCAGAAGAAGAGCAGAAATACTGGAAGGGAAGAAGAGGTGGAGTAGTGGAAGAAATATAGGGAGAGGAAATATTAAAATCCAAGACAGCTGGAGAATCTTGGAGTCACTATAATTAAGGTCCAACAGGTTACAATTCCTCTGAAAAAGAAGAATGCAGGAACACAGAGCAGCCAATATGGCTTCAAGAGGGATTTCTCAAAGACCCGATGGTAAAATACATTGTACTGGAAATGGAAAAGTATGCATGCCTCCCCCACTTCATATGCAAACCAGAATAGTCAGTCTTTTGTCTGCAGACAAAAAATAAGGTCGGGGGGGAGGGGGGGGGAAGGAAGTGAGTGCATTCTCCAGCCAAAGAAGTTAAGGAGACTAAGTAATAAATCAGGTAGAAGGTGAAATTAATTATTCTAAAAATCACTAATATAGTTTAAGTCTCTCTTTAATAAGAATGCAAACCAAGCCACTGAAAGATCAAATATAGGACTTTGAGGGGAAAACAAAGACATAGACAAACTGTTCTATCAGAAGGGAGGAAAGTGAGTTAGCTAATGAACGGCTGAATCATTAACAATTATATTTTTAAATAACTAGGACGGTATCAAATGACTGGGAAAAAGGCAGATTTAGTAATGAGCTTCCAAAAGAAGGAAAGAAGAGGGAAAAAAAAGAAAAGAAAAGCAACACAATCCTAGAAATTAACACCCAGTAAATCTAACTTCAATCCTGAATAAAACAATAGTAAAAATACTCAGAGAAAACAGTCTAAGCATTTGGAGAAAAATAATGGAAGCGTGAGAAATGAAAAGCCTAGGTTTAATAAATGGGTTCTGGCAAAATATCACCTGATTTCAAAATCTTCTCTTGAAGTGAAACAGCTTTTGTGAAATCTAGAATCTTCTGATTTTAATCAACCCAGTAAATCAGAGTTTAAGAATAATACGAGATTTCCATTATTTTCCCTTATCAATAATCTACTCCTTGTCATGGACAATGGTCACTGTCCAGATCAGAGGTGGGCAAACTATGGCCTGCGGGCCACATCCGGCCCATGGGAGCATCCTGCCCAGCCCTTGAGCTCCGGGCCTGGGAGGCTAGTTCCGGCCCCTCCCCAGCTGTCCCCCCTCCCCTGCAGCCACGCTGCCGCACAGGCAGCGGAGCTAAGAGCTCCTCTCTCTCTGAGCTGCATGGTAAGGGGGAGGCAGCGGAGCACACGGCGGTGGAGGGGTTGGGTTGGGTAGGGTGTCCCAGGGGCAGTCACGGGACAGGGAGTGGTTGGATGGGGCCGAGGGTCTGGGGCGGTCAGGGAACGGGGGGGTTGGATAGGGCATGGGAGTCCCGGGGTCCTGTCGGGGGGGTGGGGGCGTGGATAGGGGTCAGGGCAGTAAGGGGACTGGGAGCAGGGGGGTTGGATAGGGGGTGGGATCCTGGGGGGGGAGGTTTTGGAGCAGGGGTCTTGGGAGGGGGCGGTCGGGGACAAGGAGCAGGGGGGGTTGGATGGGTCGGGGTTCTGAGGGGGACAGTCAGGGAGCAGGAAGTGGGAGGGGTGGATAGGTGGTGGGGGCCAGGCTGTTTGGGGCGCATAGCCTTCCCTACCCAGCCCTCCATACAGTTTCGCACCCCGATGTGGCCCTCAGGCCAAAAAGTTTGCCCACCCCTGGTCCAGATGGATACTTTTAAATCCATCATTTTATGCCACTATCCATGAGGTGTTGTTGACTCACCTGTGGTCCCTGGCAGAGGCGGATTATTAATTATAGGATTAATTATTACTATTATTATGAGACTGCTCTCAAGGTGGAATCATTCTTCCCTCTCCAAGAGGTTTCAGAGAGAATTATATTGGACAATTGCTCCCCCTGCCTAACAGCCCTGCCATATGAGATTCCACAGGGTTCCATTTCAGCATGCATCTTGGTCAATATGCATGTGAGGCAGCCGGGGAAGCTTGCAATACACACTGAGCTGCAATGTCATCGGTATGCTGATGACATCTCACTTATTTTTTTGCATATCCGATATGGTTGGTGTTGTCTCTGTGCTTTCCTATTGACGGACTAAGAGTGCTTGACAAGATGGACACAATAATTATAATATCATCTAGCTCTTATACAATACGTTTGATCAGTAGATCTCAAAGTGCTTTACACAGGAGGTCAGTATTGTTATCCCCATTTTACAGATGGGGAAATAGAGGCACAAATGTGAAGTGACTTGCCCAAGATCATCCCGCAGGCCAATGGCAGAGCTGGGACTAGAATCCAGATTTCCAGTCTAGTGTTCTAACCACTAGTCCATAGCCTTTAGAGGAACTGGTGGGAGCAGTCTCTTAACCTTCTGTTGAGCTAGAGCATGCCCATCCTTTGTAAAGAAGTCCACAAGGGGTTCTTTTATTCTCGCACTTGCTCCTGAGTTCTCAAGTAGGAGTGGTGCTAGGGAATATTTTTTCCATGTGCTATTGCCATGAATATGGTGGCCTTTTTGTCTTGGCGATAGACCTCACTAGAGTTGTCCACCCCTTTGCCTTTTCTAGCTTGCACTATTCTAATTAATTCTTCTTGGCGCTATCTTTGGAGACCACTTTGGGGTTTCATTAAGTGTAGAATGCAGCAGCTTGTTTGAACGGTGATGGTCGCCATATTGACAACATTACACTTGTGCTCCATATGCTGCACTAGCTACTTGTTTGCTTCTGGGGGGAAACTGCAGAGATTAAGCTTTAATTGAAAACACTATAGGTCAATTCCTATCTATGTATTAAAGACTATCTCCTTCCCTATATCAGACCAACTCACACGCTGGTAGTTGAGCTCAGTTGACGTGCTTTGGTTAACACTTCAGAGATTGGAACACTCAGGGATTGGTGGCATGTTATGTGTGGTAGAGGGTATTTGACTGAAAACTCCTCACTAGGTGGGCCCACCTAAACCCATGTTTTAGGATCTTTGGGGTGCAGAGCTTGGCCCATCTGTACACTCTGACCTTTACCAGATTGGAGATGGCATTTGTAAGTTTCTTTAATGTATGGTAGCTGCAATTAATCAGGGGATTCTCGATTTGCTGACAGTTTTGGCAGTCTGTAATTTTTATTAAGTCTTGTGAATGTACCCAGAGACTTGTGTGATTTTTAAATTTTAAATACAAATAAATAAATAATAAAGACCAAGTATTGCCAGACAAACTTGACTAATTTTTAATTTCATATTTAAAGAAAAGCAGTGGATTAAGGGAACACAGTAGATGCAATGGATCTGAAGTCTAGTAAAGAATTTCATAGTGTGTTATGAAACCTCACTCACAACATTATTTTAAAATTGACTTGGGTATGAGTACTGTCACAGACTGGAAACTGGTTGAAGAACAGCAAACAAAAGGGCTATGATAAAGGCTGCATTTTTGTCACAGCTGACATGTGAGTCGAGGGTTTTCATGAGTTTTTTAAAGTATCCGTGACTTTTGATATTTGGGGATTTTGCATGTGGGCTGGTAGACGTGATGGTTAAAGGGTTGAACCAATTTCACTGAGCACTTCAACTGCTGCCAAGTTAAACCCGAGACTGCACGGGAGGCTAATAGAGAGCAGGAGCTCAGCAACAACACTGTGGTTAACAAAGGATCAGACCAATGAATTCTCACTGAGACCTTTAATGCCTCCCTCCCCACAACATTTGCCGTTAGCATGGGTTCACACTGGAGAGCTCTGCTACAGCAATTACTAATGTTGCACTGTTCTGACAGCAAAAGTGCCACTCTCTCCCCCTCTCTAGAGATATATTTTTAAAAGGACAAACAAAAGATTATCTGGGGGTGCAGAACTGCACCTGTGCCAACTGACTTTGCCATCATCATCTCATGATATTTCCTAAACATTGCCAGATTTAACCAAAACTACTAGTAATGATAAATGGGAATACAGAAAATAATGGGGAGCCCACTAGTGGGTTGCCAAAGGGGTTGCTCTTAAGTCTTATATTATTTAAACATACATCAATGATACAGAAAAAGAAGAACAGCATCCAAGTGAGATGCACAGCTGATATTACACCGGGAAGATATGCAAGCACCGACGAAGACACAGACATGTAGGGTTCTAGAGAAGTCGGAAAGATGGATGGAAAACAACAAAAATGAGATTCTGACACATCTGCGGAAAAAATCTGGAAATACAGTTATTCAGTGCAAGCTGGCTACATGGACAGCAGTGATGCCAGAGGAGACCTGGGAATGACAGCAGACAAAACTAGGTCTAAGTTAGATATCTGACATGGCAGCAAGAAACTAATGCTGTTTTAGGTGGCATGTGATGCCACTGCACATCACTATATGTATTAGATTGCAATATCAGGCTCATTTCTGAGAGACCTCATTAGCAGAAAATTACTGACAAATATAGGAGTAAAAAGAACAGCAAGCACTATTATGGGTGGGATACCATCAATATGAATTCTAGTTCATTTTTGTAAGTGAATTGGGCAGGTAGTTTCAGATATAACACCTGCTCCTGAGTCACCCTGCCAATTCATGTGGTTTAACAACTTTATCCCATTTTTTAAAAAGTGTTTCTCTCTCCCCATTGACTGTGTGGGTCATTCACACAATCAACTGGGGAAAAGTGGCTGACCACAGAGAGGAAACAGTGAAACTAACTTTACACAAAGTGCTGCTATAGGTACAAAGTAAACAAATTGAAAAAGTAGAAAAAAGTATTAGTTACAATGAGCTTAGATGTTTCTTGCAGCAACAGTAGGTAAAAAGCTTTTAGACAGAAGCATGGATTTTTAAGATTGTTTCCTTTTAAGAGCCTTGACTAGTGGGCAGTGATCAAACATCTTCCTTATCGAAAACCCTCCTTTAAATGCACTTAATTCACTTACAGCCAAGTTTTCAAGAGGGACACTGATTTTGCTTGCCTCCATTGTCAGGTGCACAGTTTAATACCCCCAGTACTCTGTCTCCAGCTGAAGCCAATGGGACCTCCAGATCCTCAACGTCACTGAAAAACAGCCTTCTGTGTTTCAAATTGGGCATCCAAGTAAACATTTACCTTAACAAACCCAAAAATGCCCCCTTTGCTCCACCAAACCTCTCCCCTTCCTTCAGAATGGGAACCTTCTATGTATGCGTCACCGCATACCAATGGTCCATGTTGGCTGTGTCTAACTTAGACTGAGTTCCTTGCGAAACAGACCACATCTTCCTTTGTGTTGTACAAAGCTGACCACATCCTCTCTGCTCAAGAAACAATTAGCACTATACGGAGAACATTTTAAGGAGGGAACATTTGTTATAACACAGGGGGAAAAGTCCCAACAGTGAAATCTATTAGGGACTGGAATAATCTTATTGCTTGCGGGTTTTAAAATCAGACTGACTCCACTAGAGAAAGTGCTGTTGAAAAATATCCTCCATTGGGACCAAACTTTGGTTAAGTGGAGGAGCAGTTATGTGTCCTCGATCTGCCTGCACAGGTACAGCAATCATGTGTGCAAATGGACATTTGTATGGGCAAGCAAAGTAGGTACCAAATGCACATGTCCCATTAGGAAAATCAAGCCCAATAGGGTTTTTTTCATTTCTCATGTCTACTACTCATATATAATAAACCTTTTTGAAACAATTCAGCCCGAGGCAGATTCCCAGCATGGAAAATGGTTAAAGATTGGCAAAGTTATAAGCAACTGAAAACAGGGTCTTAGCATAAAACGTGCTGGCATTGCTGCCTGTAATACATAAAGATGAAGGTGAAGTGGTGTGTTCCAACACGCCCTACTGCAGTAGATGCCTGGTGACTGACTTCCTTTTATCTCTAGAGCCAGCACAAGCAGAGATGTAGCTCTCTAATGAAGGAATCACAAAGCCGTAAGACATCCTATACTAAGATCTTAGGTTTCAGAGTAGCAGCCGTGTTAGTCTGTATTCGCAAAAAGAAAAGGAGGACTCGTGGCATTAGTCTCTAAGGTGCCACAAGTCCTCCTTTTCTTTTTAAGGTACTAGGAGTATTGCCAACTCCAAATGTTCAAAAATTGTGGGTCAGGACCTCCCCCACCCCCACCCCCAATCAAGAAATTTAAAAAAACAACAGAAAACTACATTTTGTGTGTTTTATTGGGCAACAGCAAAGGGGACAAATGCTCAGTCTTGTCAAAAATCATTGGGACACATGGAACAGGGCTTAAAAAGGGGAGTGTCCTGGCCAAAATGGGACATATGGTCACCCTAGCACACACGCACAGGGGTGCCAACAGCTGTGCAGCAATCCACTGCAGCGTCAGAGTCCACTCAAGACAATCTGTGACCTTAGGCCTAGTTTGCTTCTAGCTAGAGCCGCCCCTGCTGGTGCAGTCTGGGGCACTGTGTATCTCTCCTGCCCCAAGCAACAGGGTAAATGGTTCCTCCACCCCGAGTAACCTCGGGCCTGGGGGTCACTATGCAGCTAGGATCCCTCCGACCAGCCACAAGAGGTAGGAGCTGCCAGTGCCCAGGACCAGCTGTGGGAAGCACGAACTGCCGGTAGCCAGGACTAATCACAGGAGGTGAGAGCAGGACTCACTCCTTTCTCTTGCATGGGCAGGAGCAGTTGCTGTGCAGGGTGACATGCATCACTGATTGCTCTGAGCCAGGACATCCCATGCAGGGGACCCCCATGGGCCCTCCCATCCACCACAGGGCTGACAGCCTTGGAACTCCTTTGCCCAGCTAGGGTGGGACAGCTGCAGGGACCCCCAGTGGAGTCAGGCAGCGAACCAGGGACCACTAGCCAGACCCAGGAGAGGGGCACTCTGTGTACTGGTCCCTTGTGTCCCTGCTGGAGGGACTGACCCCTGGGTACCTCACCAGACTGGTCACAATCTGGAGACCTTCCAGAGCAGCCCGGTGCACTGAGAATCCTTTGTCAGAGTGGGGGACTCACAGCTGGGGATCCCTCAGAGAAGGTTCCGCTGAGGGACCAAGGAGCAGGAGCCTCTGTGGTGCAGATCCCTGGCTCTGCTGCTCCAGGGCAGCCATGCCTCCTCACCCCATCGGGGGCACCAACCACCCACAGGAGCACCCTCTGCCCCAGCAGCTGCACCAGTTCCAACCAGAGGCCCATGCCAAGCGCCCACGGTTGTGCTGGACAAACCCAATGGATAGCTACCTGGAGGAGCAGCAGGCGGGCAGTGGTAGGGACAGAGGCTGCTCAAGACAATCTGCTGCCCTAGGCAAAAACTTTACCATGCCACTGAAGGCAGATGCCTAGTTTGTCTGTAGTGCAAGCAGCCCCTGTATGGTGCCCAGGTCACGTGGCTTCTGGGAGCGCTGCTAGCATAGCACCTGAGTCCTGCTCTGCACGCTGGGCCCTCAACATGCCAACCTGGCAGCTGAGCCTCCTGCTCCTCTTGGTGCTGAGGTCACAGAAGTGGATGGGATGGACAGACCTGAGGCTCCCCTGCAAGGACGGGCAACTAGAGTGGGGGAGGCAGGGACTCCTGGGAGGAGATAATAGGGGGGCTTCCTTGACAGCTGAGGCTTCTGGGAGAGAGTGGGTGTAGGTGCTCACAGGGGGATGGAGGGAGGCATAGGATCCCATCAGGGGTTCCCTGGAGGGCTCCCTGGAGGGCTGAAGGAGGCACCTCAGAGGGGGTGGGCATAGAGGTTCCAGTGAAGGTAAAAAGCAAAGAGATTTTTAACTGCCCCCGGACCCCACCTGCACTACTATCTGTGTGTGTGTGTGGGGGGGGGGTCAGGCAGCTGGGGATGGTGGGGGTGGGGAAGTGGCTGGTTTTTCTGCATCGCCAAGGTGGCAACCCTATGTGCAAGCCCTTTACAGCCTTCTTTTCTGTTAGGCTTGTTTTGGGCTTGGTTTCAAGCGCAAGGTTATTTTTTTACAAAAATAAATAAATATCAACCCTGTGCCAGTATCAACACAAATATTTTCATCCATGGTCCCCATTTGGGACATGACTGTTCCATGCCCCTCCCCCACTTCAAATGGCATTCCACAGCCCCTGCATCTACCCCGCCCACCTACCAGTACTTCTGCCCTCTGCGACAGCAGACAGACATCTTGGAACTGGGAGCCCTGTTTCGAATGGAACTGCAATCTCCCATATCTGATGTGATTAACAGGAAAACCTCTTTCTTATTCTGTTTCAGCATTTAAAACATGAATAAGCCTTCTTCTATATTAATTCCCATTTTAATTGCACACACCCACACACAATTCCATTTCTCTCTCTTTGGTGAGAGTCTCCTTTTTTCAGTCCAAGAACTTGAAGGGTTATGGGATATGAAAACACTCCTTTGTCTAGCTGCAGTGTATTTAAACAGTAGTGATGACAGCATAATAAAGGAGTCTCTTGTGCTTTTATAGAGCAGAACCAAAAGGAGAATAATTATAAAAGCGAAGTCATCTCACATAGCAGTTTACATTCAGGGATCTCAAAGTGCTTCACAAACAGCTGATTAAGCTTCACACCACCACATGCGAAAGAGATAGGTATTATAATCCCCATTTTACAGATGAGGAAACTGAGGCCCAGAGCTGTGAAGTAATGTGTCTGAAGTCAGTGTCTGAGCTGGGACTAGAAATCAAATCTCCAAACTGTCAGGCATTTAAAAGAAAATAAAGGAGAAGAATCTGCAGAGGTAAACCACTTCCATTCCAGATAGGCGCCCTGTTGAACTGGGTTAATTTTTAATCCTAATATTGTGGACATCATCCCTTGCAGAGAACTATATATCGGTTTAAAATTATTTTCCCTGACTCCCCACCAACAACACACAGAAAGAACCCAACTGTTCATAGGAATTCCACAGTGCCATCTGCTGCAAAGTCCTATCATCGCTGATGCTAACATCTTTCTTCAGCTTCCAATTAAGATGACTAAATATTCTGGTTTGTCCTAGTTCTTTTGCTCATGCTCCTGTCATTCTAATCAATTTCTCCAGGTTTCTTTTGTGCTGCAGATGTGGTCCTACAGTTCCTCTGTTAGCTTCATTATATTGAATATTTCCAACCCCAATGCTACCATTCTATTTTTTTTGGAGGGGAGGGGAAGGAATGTCATAGGACCATGTTGGGTTTTGAGGTACAAGAATCCCCATTGCCCAATCACAGAAACTGCTCAGGTTGGTCATTCATCAGCTAGAGAGTGAGGAGAGAAACTCAGATCATCCAGGGCACTAATATCCTTTGTTGCAGAGCCCAAATATGTTGTCTGCAGCTCTTGCTGTCCTTGGATGTAAGAGACCAACATGGGGAATCATACTGAAAGCAATTAGAGCAGAGCCTAAATTGACTGACATTCCAGCATGACCTGGCGCAGCTAAATATTTAGCAAGAACCAAAGTAGCCAAAGATCACAAGAATGTGTGTCTTATTTCTTCCTACATCATGAGCTGTTCTTTCAGGGTGAAATTCAGAAGGCCAGCACAAGGGCTTAAGTGGGGCATAGTCCTTGAAATAGCACAGGAAGGGGCCAGAGGCCCAGGAGTGAATTTTAACCTTTAATTTTTAGTTTGGTGGGGCTTTATTATTGTCAGTCAAAAGATGCATAAGCGTGCAGAAAGAAATGCTGGTTCTGTTACTTAGCAGAACTCTAGTAATTTAAACCAATTTTGGCATCACAATAGATCCATCTTCAGTATCTCAGCACCCAGTTAACTTTCATATGTTAGCATCAGCTCGTATAAAAATAATATGCTAGCAGAAAATGAACAAGAGACATCAAACCCCAGTGCATTGAAGCTACTATTATATTCTGCATGATTCCCAAATGAAGGTAAGTTTGATAGTTTCATTCCTGTGCCGCATGGAAGTTTGTCCACCCCCCCACAAAGTGACAAGACTTGTGACCTCGGATCAAGAGATTCTCCAGCTCTGGAACAGCAGGATCATGGGGTAAGTCAGGACTGAGGTGCATTGATCAGGCTGTGTGAAGCTTACGTAGTATCTGCCCACAGTACAACCAGAGTTATCGGTCAGGAGACATTCCGATACTTTAGTGATGGGTGTGGTATAAAAAAAACTAAACAGAATAGAAAAAACTGTAGGGAGAGTTTTCCCAAAATGCACCAAAATGACCAAATATGACATACCTTATACTAGAACCAGAGCATTAAACTGCTTCTAAAAGGGGCTCAAGTGAAATGTAATTAATAATCATTTTATGATTCTCATCACACAGGATTTTTGAAGTCCCCTTGAGGAGTTCATGGTGCAGCTCCATAGCTTGCTCTAGTTGATTGAAAGACCCACTCTCCCCCACACTCAACAGAACAGTATAACTGTTCAGAGGATTGGGGGCTCCCTTCCCACGCAGGAACTGTCCCCTTGGTGTTGGGGCCATGAAATCTGGTCAATTTACAGTTACCTGATTCGTTCGAAGCCAAGCAGTTCTGACAAGGGCAGTAATTACAAGAATGTAATGTTCATTTCTGCACAAGGCACGGTGTCTGCATGTCTGGGAAGGGCCCAAGATGCTTACAGCATTTATATTTTCCATGCTGTGGTGAATTTGGAACCTTTACACAGCTTAAGACAGAATAAATTTTACTCCAGCACAAATCTCTTGATCATTTCTCCTTCAAATGTGGGAAAACAGCACTGAGAATGTGGAAAGTGTAGAGCACATCATAAATCCATGGACACAGGAACTCAGAAAGCTGCATAAGGCACATAAGGTCTACTATAAAGGAAGCACTGTGCTTTAATATTATTTTCTGTTTAAAATCTACATGTGTGGTTTGGGACAAAGGCCTTTTAGTGTGAAAGAAAGAAGGTTCAGTGTTCCCCCCACCACCACCCTGAAGAGAGGTGCGTCTCTGGAGAGACAGTAGAGAGATGTGCTCTGGCCTCCAGTGTACAACACCAAGGGAAACAACACAGGAAAACTCGGAGACTTTCAACCAGATAAAATGCTAGGGACAGCCAAGCACCCAGGACATGGCACGTGTCCAATTAATCAACAGGTGTTGTTTATCCACAGGCAGGGATTAGAATGCTGGACCTTAAATTGCTTAGTTTCTGTATGTATTACCTAACCCTGAAGGGCGGTTGCCTTATGTTTACATCTAAACAGAGCATGTTTATATATAAAGGTATAGAAATATATCTCTGAATTATGGATCCTCTGCTTTGTGGCCCTGCCAGAACAGTATACCATTCTTCCCTCCTCCTTCTCCTTTCCCCTTCAACTCTATTACCAGAGATTCTTTCCCAGGAAGTCAGTGTAATCCCAGCAGGCCCTCTCTTTAGCTGCCTTTATCTCAGCAGTAGCACTGCAATCTGAGTATCCCTATTGTTGCTTTTGAAAATGAATCCCTACCGTTAAATTTTGAAAATAAATCACTGCCCAGCTAATATTTTTGTTTAAAGACAAGATGAGAGATGGCATGTTAGAGCATCTAACCCTCAGACCTTCAAACATTTTATTTTCTTCTTGTTTCTTGGGACACCCAGCTTCAATTCTGTGAATTACCACAGATTTCTTGTGTGACTTTGGGCAAGTCACTTAGCTTCTCTGTTCCTCAGTTCCCGCTCTTTAAAATGGGGATAATAGCACTGCCCTACCTCATGGGAATGTTGTAAGGATAAATACATTAAAGATTATGAGGCACTCAGCTAATATAGAGAGGAGAGCCATACAAGTACCTAAGACAGCTAGAACTTGTCATGGGCTGAAAGACCAAAGACAAGTGACAAACACACATAGTTTAGAAAATTTAAAACAAGGTAGGTCAAAGGCAGCCAATCCCCCAAACCAGATGGCCTCACAAATGCTACTGGTAATCTGGTATTTTTCTATAATTTATGTAAAAACATGCTAAATGAGATGTAAGCATAAGACTTCTTTTATTATTCATGTTCTAAGTCAGGGGTTCTCAAACTGGAGGTCGGGACCCCTCAGGGGGTCGTGAGGTTATTACATGGGGGGTCACGAGCTGTCAGCCTCCACCCCAAATCCCGCTTTGCCTCCAGCATTTATAATGGTGTTAAATATATAAAAAAGTGTTTTTAATGTATAAGGGGGGGGGTCGCACTCAGAGGCTTGCTGTGTGAAAGTCTGAGAACCCCTGTTCTAAGTGGTTATTGCTGCTAGCAGATTTATTCTCAGAGACTTTCATAGCTTGAAGCTATTCTCACTACCACTAGCTAAGGCAAACTTGCAAAAGTCATCTCTCCTACTTGTTCAGTTAAGTAATATACTGATAACCAAGTAGAATGTTTGGATTCTTCAATTAATCTCACACACGCTATGGCCCAAATTCTGTTCTCATTTACACCAACATAAGTCTAGAGTCTTCCAGTAATGTGAGTGGACTTCTATCACCATAAAAAGGGAGCAGACTTGGCCCCATGCTTGCAATTGTGTTAGCCAAAACTGTGTTAGACATTGTTTCTCTCAGCAGGTTTGTAGGATGTTTCGCTTACAAATGCACCCTGGGATTTTTCTTTTCCCACTTGAGGAGCAAAAAATTGGTAATGGAACAGTTATAATCATAATGTGGAAAGACCAAATTTGAAGATTTGGGGAGTTAGGGAGTTGGGTGATGGAATGACCTGAGATTGTCAGCTCATTGTTGCATGCATGCATGCAAAAAAAAAAAAAAAAAAATGTCTATACCAAGAAATGTTTCCTAATTTTTTTCCTAGCCAAAATTGCTTTTTGCTCATACAAGAAAGTATTTTTAAAAAGCTACTTCTACAATAGATTTTCCTCGCCCACATATGTAATACAAAGGGAAAATTAATCATGAGTTTCTAGACCCACAAAAACATGCTGTGTATATATTTATTTGTAAAATTTTAGGAGCAGTAACATCTGCCTGGAGACACTGTGCGTAGTTTCATTGAATTTCATAAGTTATCTTCTATTTTGTTAATTCTAGAAATCTTTATGTCGTTAGAGAAAGCTGATGTTTACCCATGACAAAAACACGCTGAACTACAATGGTAAAACATGCTTTTCTGCATCTTTCACAAGACTAAAATTAAATCAGAATTAATTATGGATGAAATGCAGAGAGGTTGCATAAAGCCTGTTCTTTTGGGTTTTATACAGATATTCAGAGAGAGGAATGGTTTGGGGGATGGTCCAGCTGTAGACCACAGAGCTGCAATGCAACCTCTATGTGGCTGCTGCTCCAGCCTATGGGCAGAAGTAGAAAAGCAATTACATCTCAGTGCCCCACAAGTTGGGGTTCCCAGCAACTTGATGCATTTAGGGACAAATCCAGCAAATCTTCTCCCAACCTAATGTCTGTGCTCTCTTTCACGCCTGATTATGGGTTTTATATCACCACCCATCACCTGCACACTTTCCTTATAAAATCAATAGCAATGAAGTCCCAAATGGACTTTCTGGGAAACTATTAAACTAAGCCCAATACATGTGGGGCTTCCTCAGCTGGTCTCCATAGGTGAGCTGTCTGCAGAGAACTGAATATCACCCCAACTGAAAAAACATTTTGCACAGTTCTAATTGAGTCATTGTCCCTCTTGCAAGCTTTTGTCAGAGGCACTGGCTCTTTTCTTTTGCAACGGTACGTTTGTTGGGTAGAGAAAGCTCTAGAAAGGTATGGGCTCTACCCCAAACTTCCCCAAGCCACTGTAATAGGACTCTGAAGAGATAGCACATCAGTAGTTTAGATAGAAGAAGAAAAGAGCTTTATCAATTACTTTGGAAATTTGCTTGGAAAGGCCTTAAAGAATTCTTAGATGAACTCTTGGGAAAATGACTTCCACATACAGGCTATACAATAATTGTGGTGCAGATTATCCAGGCAAGAAAATAGCTTAATTTAGAGCCTTATGGAGTTTGAAGCACTGAGGACCTAAGTTCTGTATCAAATTCCCCTTGCTTCTATGACAAACCAGCACAAGACACTGTGGCAAATAAGAATGTTCACAATTTTATCAGAGGCATCCAAAATATTCTAAAATGTGATGTTTTACTGCATTAAATGAAAGATGAAAATTAAAAGTGCACACTAATGACATAAAATGTTATGTGGCTGCCCAGCTTTCAGTTGGCACCGTAACTCTGTGTTAGTGCCACAAGTTGCAGAAATCAAGGGACTTTACTACAGAATTTAGGTTTATTATGCCATCTAAGCTCTTTAAACAGAAGAAAAAATTCCTCTGGTTGCTGGAGGTCTAAGTAAGTGGGCTGAGGGCCAGATCCAAAGCCTACTGGAATCAACTGAAAGACTCCCATTGATTTCAATGAACTTTGGATCTGGCCCTAAAAGTATAAACTGGAGGTGATATTGTATTTAGAGTCAAAGGCATTGTTATGAACCACATCATAATGGTTTGTTGTGTATTCTGTGAAGTTAGAGTGCATATTATGGCGATTGTACGACTAGGGCCATCTTATTTGTAACAGAAAGCCTGTTCCTAGGAGAGTTGAGGATGACTGATTTAATAACAATAATGTTTCTAATCTGAACTTGGTTATGCTTATCAGCTAGTACAAACAATAGATTCTACTTGCTGAATTACCTGTAAAACTCTCAAAACTAAGTGTTTTCTTATTCAAACTGTTACCAGGTTATCAGAAAAAAGAAAAGGTCCCCTGTGTTCTTCCAAGGAACACTGAAAGGGCTCAGCCAGCTGTACTAAACAGAAGACATGAGAAAGCAGCATGATCCACTGTGAAAGGATCTATTTCCCCTCGTAAAGATATTTGATTTGTTTTACATTCCCTGACCCCAGTAAATCCCAAATGGAAAAGAACTGGGTGTTACGTACGGAATCAAGTGCTTTATCTGATAACAATGCATTGACAGTACGTACTAGGCTACAGAAACACTTCTGTGGACTTCGTCATCACAGTGAAGGTTAAGTACTTATTACCACTAGAATAATTCTACTTTTTACAGATTCCAACTCCAGCCAGAATCCTGCCATAAACATTCATTTAGGCAGCCCCCTCTTTGGCTTGCTACATCAGCATGAACCCCACCTGTGAACCTATGAAAGAGTGAATTTTCAAATTCAGACAAGTGCCTAGAAGTAAAACTTCCATCTTGCAAGGACAGAGCAAGTTTTAATAGGTATTTTTATGCCAAAACATGTCAGTCAAATTATTATTGGCTCTAGCTGCACTCTCACAAGCTGTTAAATTCTTTACCTGCAGCAGAGCGGCACTCAAAAAGGTGCAAAATTCTTTTCTGCCTTTGAAAACACCAAAGAAAGTCAAAGAAATCACTTCCAATCTGATCCTCACAACTGAAACCCCCTTGAGCTGCGTAAGCCAAGGGCAAACCCACAGGCCCCAATGGGAACTGGCTTTTGAAGAATAAGAGTTGATCCACAGAGCCAAAGTGGTCATCAGTTAAAATCAGTTCCATTATAATATCTAAATCCTGACTGAAATTGAAATGGATCACACACACACACACACACACACACACAATATAGAGTGGTAAAAAGCATAAACAGGATTGAAGTTAGATTCTCATTATAATGGTCTCATTATAAGTCTAATTTTTTAAAATCACCCACTACCCTAAAAGAAAAAAAATCCCCTAAAATTTCATATGCTACATCTACTCCCAGGATAGATATTTTCTAGAAAGTGTACTAGAAATGTGAAAAGAAGTTTCAAGATTATGTTTTGAAACTTAATTTGTCCTTTACTGTAAGATTTCATAACTGCTTTTTTTTTTCTCTTAAAAACAACGAAGAGTCTTTGTGGCACCTTAGAGACTAACAAATGATATTTGGACATAAGCTTTTGTGGGCTAAAACCCACTTCATCAGATGCATGGAGTGGAAAATACAGTAGGCAGGTATAAATACACAGCACATGAAAAGATGGGAGTTGCCTTATCAAGTGGGGGTGGGGGACAGTGCTAACAAGCCAATTCAATTAATGTGGAAGCGGCCTATTCTCAACAGTTGATGAAAAGGGGTGAATACCAAGGGAGGAAAAATCACTTTTGTAGTGCTAATGAGGCCAATGTAATCAAGGTGGCCCATTTCAAACAATTGACAAGAAGGTGTGAGTATCAGCAGGGGGAAACTAGTTTTTGTAGTGACCCATCCACTCCCATTCAGGCCTAATTTGATGGTGTCCATTTTTCAAATTAATTCCAGTTCTGCAGTTTCTCTTTGGAGTCTGCGTTTAAAGTGTTTTTTTTGTGTGTGTGAAGATTTGCCACTTTTAAGTCTGTTATTGAGTGTCCAGGGAGATTGAAGTGTTCTTCTACTGGTTTTTGAACGTTACAATTCTTGATGTCTGATCTGTGTCCATTTATTCTTTTGCGTAGAGACTATCCGGTTTGGCCAATGTACATGGTAGAGGGGCATTGCTGGCACATGATGGCATATATCACATTGCTGGATGAATGAGCCCCTGATGGTGTGGCTGACGTGTTTAGGTCCTATGATGGTGTCCCTTGAACAGATATGTGGACAGAGTTAGCAACAGGGTCTGTTGCAGGGATTGGTTCCTGGGTTAGCGTTTTTGTTGTGCGGACTGTAGTTGCTAGTGAGTATTTGCTTCAGGTTGCAGGGCTGTCTCCCAGGGTCTGTGAGAGTGAGGGGTCATCTTTCAGGATAGGTTGTAGATCCTTGGTGATGCGCTGGAGAGGATTTAGTTGGGGGCTGTAGGTAACAGCTAGTGGCATTCTGTTACTTTCTTTGTTGGGCCTGTCCTGTAGTGACATTATTGGGGATACTGGTCCTGATGGCTTGTAGTCCCATCTTTGTGTGGAATGTTGGTGTAGAGAGCTTCTACATCGATCATGGCCAGGATGGTGTTTTCTGGAAGATCACCAACAGATTATAGTTTCCTCAGGAAGTCAGTGGTGTCCTGAAGATAGCTGGGAGTGTAGGGCCTGAGGAGAGAGTCTACATAGCCAGACAATCCTGCTGTCAGGGTGCCAATGCCTGAGATGATGGGGCGTCCAGGATTTCCACGTTTATGGATCTTGGGTAGCAGATAGAATACCCCTGGTCGGGGCTCTAGGGGTGTGTCCGTGTGGATTTGTTCCTGTGCTTCTTCAGGGAGTTTCTTGAGCAGGTGGTGTAGTTTCTTTTAGTAACCCCCAGTGGGATCAGAGGGTAATGGCCTGTAGAATGTGGTATCAGAGAGTTCCCTAGCAGCCTCTTGTTCATACTCTGACCTCTTCATGATGATGACAGCACCTCCTTTGTCAGCCTTTTTGATTCTGATGTCAGAGTTGTTTCTGAGGCTCTGGATGGCATTGTGTTCTGCACAGCTGAGGTTATGGGGCAAGTGATGCTGTTTTTCCAGAATTTCAGCCCGTGCACGTCAGCGGAAGCACTCTATGTAGAAGTCCAGTCTGTTGTTTCGACTGTCAGGAGGAGTCCACGCAAAATCCTTCTTTTTGTAGTGTTGGTAGGAAGATTTCTGTGGGTTAGAAGGCAAAAGGCAGCCAAGAAAGGAGCCATGAGAGGCAAGAGAAAAAGTTCTCCTTCCCCAAGGGAGAGGATACCCTCATATGGGCTTGCTAAAAGTGGGCAGGAGGGAAGTCCCTCTTTGCTGGGCCACATAAGATTTGTCACCTTGTAAGATCCTTCTTGTAGACCTTGCACACCCACTCAATTTAAACTTTTGGTGTTCATTCAAAAAAAAAAAAGGCAAGCAAAGGTCACAAACAGAGAGCTTTTTTTAAAGTCAAGGTTGCAAGTGTGTCCCAAAGAACACCCAAAAACACCCATAAAAAAACACCTCCCCAAACATTAGGCCAGGTCTCTCCCACACCAAGATCCACTCAGATGGATCCCAGCTCCCATGTAGGTGAAGTGCAGTGGCTGACAAGTAGCTAGTTACAGCTCCAGCCTCAACCCAAATCTTAATGCTGCTCTGAGCTACGCCAGCCAGCAATGGTCCCCATGGGTCCCTCCACCAGCTGAGAACTGCCAGAGCACAGCTGCCCTTCAGTCACACCTCTCCCACGTCCAGCATGTCCCCTGCACTGGGCCAGCACAGGAGTTAGCTATGTGTACTTTACACCAACCAACAGCTCCCTTCTTCCAGGGAACTTCTCAGCTGGCCAGATGTGGTCAATATCCACCCTGTTTGCCTTACGTGAGCAGCCATGTCAAAAGGGCTGATCAGAGAAACAGAATCTGGCCCAGAATGTCTGGAAATGAACATCTAAAGGGATCCAGCCAGTTCCTCACTACCATATAATCCTTCGTCACTCCATTATGACACTGGTGATGGATTTCCCCCCAACATATTCTCCTTCAACATGATCTCCTTTGGAAGATTGTTCCATAGGCAGATCTCCCACCCCTTGGGATCTGCATTGTCCCAGAGCTGGTGCCGTAATTCATAGAACAAAATGTGATCTTTGATGTAGTTGGGGCTTGATCCATTAACTGCTTTGAAAATTAGGACCAAGGCCTTAAACTGGTATTGGAAGTTGATTGGGAGCCAGTGGAGGGACTTGGGCACAGGCCTGAAGTGCTCACAGCAGCCTGAGCCATGGAGTAGGTGAGTAGCCGCACACTGTACCAGTTGGAATCTCTGGATTATCTTCACATTCTGCTTCAAACATAATGAGTTACAGTAATCCAGCCTCACAGTGACAAATGCATGGATTACTGTGGGCAGGTCCTCATCTTGGAGGAAGGGACAAAGTTGCCTAGCAAGATGGAAGTAGAAAAACACATTTTTGGAAAATGATGCTACATGGTCAGCCAAGCTTACTGAGGAGTCAACCAGCACCTTGAGGCTTTCCATCACTTTTGATGAATGGGTGCTCTCTGCCTTGAATAGACATTGGAGACAATGTCTTGGCCAGCTCTTCGAAGCATTTCCCCTTCCCAACCAGCATTACTTCAGTCTTACAAGGACTCATCTTAAGGCAGTTGTTCTTCATCAGAGAGCTGATTTCCTGTTGCTTCAGTTGAGAATTATATATCTATCTATATCTATATCTATATATATATATAGTTGAGAATTACTAGCAGCTAAGCCCAGGTCTCTCCCAGGGGTCTCATGGAGCTACTGAAGAGAAGTGGAATTAGTATAGACCTTTGTAGGACCCTGCAGATGAGGGGCATTTGGCGGGAGGAGCAGTTACCCATCACCATTCTCTGAATTCTGCTGGAGAGGATCAACTGGTGCCACTGTAATGCTGGGCCATCTACTCCTGCTATGCCACGTAGGCATGTTAGTAGTTCCTCCTGGTCCACTGTGTCAGAGGCTGCAGAAAGTTCCAGCAGCGTGAACATGGAGATCTTACCTGTGTCCCTGGCCCTGAAGAGCTCATCTCTTAGTACCACTAGAGCAATCTGTGGTGCGGCCTGGTCTGAACCCTGACTGAGGCACACAGGATGTTGACTGATGCCAAGTGTTGCTGGATGGAGGTTGATGATTACTATTTTCTCCTCCTCCTCCTCCTTCTGTTTAATATCAATTATAGGTTTAATGTTAACATGAAGTCACAGGTTCCTATTAAAGCCGCTGACTAGGAATTTTGGAGAGCTGTTTAGTCCATATGCTCAAATATGAATTTTGTCAACATCTCTGGAGGAATGAATGTGTTTGGGTTAAACATGAGTTGTTCAGTCCCTTTTGGAAGCCCTTGTAAACAATAAGCATAGCAGGTATCCATCTAATTTGATCATCTAGGAAGTCAGTAGTGCTGTCCTTCAGTGCTCGAAAAGGTGGGGACATTATAGTGCTGCTAGACATCTCTACTTGAAGATACTTCTTTTCCTCTGACCGTGGAGAGCTGCACATAATTCTGTCCCTTAATGTAACATCTTTTGAGGTATTAGAGCACCAGGAGACAATGCGTTCCTGGGTGTGGGGCTGTAGTTTAAAGAAACCAAAGCCCTACTTTAGTAAGCTCAGATATTTAAAGTGTTGAGGAAAACAGCTTTAAAAGAAAGTTCTTCCTTTAACCTCAACCTTCAGGTCTGAAAGCAAGAACCTTGCTTTTAATTGGTGCCAACTCCAATCAGAACTACCCTGGCTGCAATGTATTCCATTTTATAAACTCCAGTCCTTGGGGGCAAACCGCTAATTGTTTAAGTGCTGCTGTGCAAATATTATGAAGGTGAAGGATCCCTGAAACACCTGCTGCTGAAGTTAATGTGTGTGCATTTACTTCTAGCCATAACATGCACAGATGAATAATCTCTTTGTAAAAAAGACATTAATGGAAAACAACAAAACTCAGGAATGCTTGACCCGCCTTTTCCTACTTTATACTTACCAAGAACATGAAAAGAGAATTTGCAGAAGAACCTGACATCGGAGAAAATGGCAGTAGAGTTCATTTTATATTAAAATGATAATAAAACAAAAGCACAAACCTATGTAACTTAGCATTTCTCTTTACACGGAAATGTAGCCAGGACTGCAAAGCGGTGCCTGGCTGTTGTAGTAGTTGCCTGTGTTAACACCTAGCTGCAAATAAAGTTCAACACAAGGAAGCCTATTGGCATGTACTGATTTGTCTGACTCTGACATGTACAGCAATATCTTTTAAAACCAGGAAATAAAACTGCTAAATGAATACAAATATTTTATTTGAAACTGCCATGGGCCTCACAGAGGAGCAGACTATTCCAATTAGTTATCCTGACTAGCAGGGGCCTATACTGCATGCTTCAGAGTAAAATACCCCTCCCACCTCATAAAAGCATTCCATAGTTGGCCACGAGCATTAAGTGGGAGAGGGGGAAAAATTCTTTCTGGCAATTTATGCCTTGAAGCAGAAGAACTGATAGGCCTATAACGTTTTAACCTAGCTAGTTTAGTCTAACTGCAGATATTATTCCTACTCAAGTGTGTAATCCTACTCTAACATTTACTAATCTGCTTGCCTCCCTATCCCACGGCACTGAATTCCACAAGTGGATTATCTGCCATTTCGAAGCATAATGCCTTTTGTTTTCATCATGCAGACTGCAAGATCTAGGAGAAATGTGACCAACTGAAGAAGGCAAAAGGAAGCGTCCAATTAACCAGAGTCCAGCTAATGATCGAATGGAACAAGACCAAGAGCCAGGAACTCCAGGGAAGAAGAGTGGTTTATGGGTTAGGGCACTGGACTAGGACTCCAGAGGTCTGGCTTCAATGCCCAGATCCGTCCCAAGCTGCCTCAGTGGACTTCGGCTAGCAATAGTCCCTGCAGGTATGTCTACGCTGCAATTGGAAGTCTGTGGCTGGCCTATGCAAGCTGACTGGGGCTCGCAGGGCTCAAGTTGTGGGGCTGTTTTACTGCTATGCAGATATTCCATCTTGGGCTGTAGCACAAGCTCTGGGACCTCTCATCTCACAAGGAGCTGGAGCCTGGGCTCCAGCTCAAGTCCAGAAGTCTGCACCACAATTAAACAGCCCCTTAGCCCAAGACAGCTGGCACAGACCCACTATGGGTGTCTAATTGCAGTGTAGACATACCCTAAGTGCTCAGATGGAGGCAAGAGAGATTGGGGTGTGATAAAGAGTTTGAATGTTTGTTCTGAACTTTCAGAAGCCCTCACAAAGCTCCTGTGCCCCAAACAGGAGCAGCGGTTGCTCTATATATAGCAGGGGCCTGACTAATTCTTCAGGCAGGTGCCTCTGCCCTTAAAGGAAGACACAGTTAAAAATGGTAGGATTTTTATTATATATATTCCCTATGGTTTGTGGGAAAAGGTAGCCATGGGGTGTGCAAAGTCTACAAATGCTAGATTATATACAATAACTGTACAACACATGGGGGGTGGGAAGAGGCTTGACTGATTTCGTTTCCCTGAAATAGGGTTCACCTTTCAAAAGTTTGAGAAGCAATATCTCAAGGAATACAATACCAAATACTCAGTTATAAGGTATTTTAATTCAGCTTTAAAGGTGACTGACAAAAAAATTTTTTTTTTAAAATCGGACTTGTATGTATCATAAAAAAACGTAAAGAAGATTGAAAATCTTTTGTCTGCACGGATTTTTTTCATCGCACTTGCTTTTATTTACCTTAGGCTATATCGTCACTTACACAATAGATATTCTGTTATAAAATCCTAGTGGAGACAAGTTCAATCTCTGAGGAAGGAAATGTATGTATTCACTCCATTTTTACTGATGAGGAAAACAAGCACAGGCAGGTTAAGCCATTTGCTCTTAGCCAGGGAGGGAGTCTGTGTCAAAGCCAGCTGAGACTGGGACCATATTGTGCTAGGCCCCATACAAATAAAAAATAAGAGAGAGTCCCTGACCAAAGAATTTGCAATCACAGTAGACAGGAAAGAAAACATCACCATTCCCATGTTAGAAACTGGGGACCGAGGCACAAAGATTAAGGGTGGGATTTTCAAATGTGCTTATGGTTTGCCTGACAGCTCTAATTGAAGTAAAATGATAAAACTCTCATGGAAACAGGGTTAGGCCAATGCTCAGGACTTCTGAAAATCCAGCCCCACCCTAATGCATTGTAGTCACCCGTGGCAGTAGAACACTGGATTCTTCTGTCACCATGCACACTGCGGGAACATGCACTACAAAGATCTCCCAGCGTACAGCAGAGTGCAACACTGGGGGAGAATTGGGAGAGGGAAGTTAAGGTTAAGAAATATTGTTCCCATTTTCAGAATTGCAACATCTGAGCACATGCCGTTTTCAAAGTCAGATTCTACACACAGGCATGGGAAGTAGTCTACTACTAGATTCCACAGGCTGGAAGAGAGTGATATCCTCCAACAGGAGCAGGGAGGGACCAGGAAAAAGAATTGTGCTTCTCTGAGGCATGTTTCTTTTCCTTAAGATGCTCCTGGAGCAATACATCTACAACCTGTCTGGTGTTAGAAAATATGTAAGGGAACCATGTACAAACACAATCTAGCCCTTAGGTTCTACTGTCAGACAATTTTAATATATTGAAAGAATTAAAAAAGCAAATACCTAGCTCCTAACAGAGACAAGCAAGTCTGGTCACATCTGCATTCCATTTAGTAATATTGATATTACCTTGGTCATTTTGAATGGAATAAATAAGAGGTGTTCATTGGCATATTGTCTGTGTCATGTAAATATTCAGTAAGCCTCCCATATCAACACCCAGGGATTCACTGGAGTATGAAAACTGGAATCCATTGCATTTAAATGTTTTCTTCTTGAGGGGGGAGAGTAATCGATTTGCAAAATACATGCCTCAGGCAGTCTTTCAAGGCAGGGAAGATGATGCATGTGTACAGAATACACAAGCAAAGCATATTTGCAAGTAAAGATTGAAAAATCTTTACTTGCAAATATTTTTTTCTGAAGCAGATTTTCATTTTCTTTCCTTTCTTGCTTTCCAATATTTTCTACTGTTAATTTACATGTCAGCTTATTAGGCAGAAAACCTGTCAACTTTATGACAGTGTTTCCATAAAAAGCATACTTTTTTTTAATTTTGTTGCCTCTCTTTAATGAGGAGTTCTCTCAAAAATAAAGCACTCAAGGGTAGGATTAGGTCTAACTATATCCACTGGTTTTGCTCAAGGAAAATAAATTGCTATACTCATTTGACAGGACTTAATTGCTCTTTCAAACAGGATCACTTTTTCTGTCATTCTGTTTTCACTGACTGATGCATATTTTTGACAAAAATTTACAGAGTTTTTCCTCACCTCCAGCTATCTACAGTGATTGCAAGTGAAGAAAGCAGCATTACAAGAGGGCAATTGGCTCAAATACATTGAAGGCAGAACGTTTTGATTCCCCACCATGCCATTATATCCTCAATCCATAAAGCCACTTCAAAAAAATGTATGGTACTGTTAATGTTACTCTTTTTTAAATAATTGCATGTTGTTTAACCTAGGGAAAGGTCATCTTTCAATACAGCTCATTTTAAAGCACAATGACAGATTCAGTCAACCAAATTGTTTTGTTGGCCTAATATTCTTATTGAGACAGAGACAAGGCCAAACAAAGATGTAAAGTCTGATTCCAGATCTAAGCTTCTTCTAAATTCAGGGGGAGTTTGGCACCCATCTCTAATGCCTACTATCTAATTTACATTAGAGGGTTCCTAATGTATTAGAATACTGTTTGTAATAAAAAGTTTTTCCAGAGGGACTAGGGGCACAGGCAGGCATTACTGTCTTCCTTTGGGGCAATGGGTAGGAGGAGAAAGGGGGGTGTAAGATGAATTTCCTCATTTCAGACTCTTTCCTCCTTGAGCACACAAAAACTCACTTTGCTTTTACTCTCAAAGGTTCTGCATTGCGGTACCCTTCAGTCCTAGCTTCTGAGACTGAAATTTTGTCCGTACCCTGATACTGAAGTCTCCCTCCCTCTGTCATGGTTTGGGGTGCAATTCAGACCAATGAGAGGTTCTGTCACAGCTTGTCCTGTAACGCCATGTACCTTACAATGCTCCAGTGCTGCAGCTCCCTATCTGGACACCCTCAGCTAGAATACAAGCATGCACTGAATGTCTGTATGTTGAGCAGCCCTGATTCAGCAACACTGATTCCAGCAGCCTGCATGTTACTCCACATCCACACTTTGGTCTCCACCAGCCTTGGTTACTCATAACCAACTGGCCACAACACCCCAGTTCTGAATTTTCCCAAAACCATCTGCCCAGAAGCATCCAGCCCTCTTTTGGAACATGCAGAGAGTTAATAAGGTCATTGCTCTTTTTAAAAGACAGAAGCTCAGCTTATTATTGTAACTGGAGTTAACAAATCACTTCAATTCAAACACAGCACTAGGTTGGTTTAGACTAAAAGTAAAACAAACAAAAAGAGGTTTTAAGCGAATTCAAGTACAAGGGATACAAATAAAATAGTTACAAGCAAATAAAAGTCAAATACACGTTCTAGTGGCTCAGACCTAACTTAACAAGCTACAGCTTTAGATCAAGTAGATAACTTACCAATCTTTTTCCTTTCCAGCCATGACTCTGAGTTAGGACCTTCCCCAGAAGCACAAGTTGCTGGATTCCCTTATCTTCCTTGCTGAAATATCTTTACCTAAGCAAGTTTCTCACCTATATTCTGTTCCCGGAGACTTCAACTCCCTTGGCTGAAGGATCAATCTTTCACAGCTTGTAAGTGCTTGGGCTCCTTGTGTCGGTCCAGTGATGGATGCCAAGATGACTTCTTTTTCCTTACATATTTTGAAACTCACTGTTTTATCCCCTGACTCAGTGTGATCTCATGCTGTTCTTCCCTTCTTGCTGACTTCCCATCCCCCTGTGGATTCCTATGTTAATGGGGCTTCCATTGTTTTTGGTCACACCTTGCTTAATTTCACTGGAGACAGTAGATAGCTGCCCTCCCTCCTGTCTGGTAGAAAACCTGTTTCTTCCCATGTTTGGTCACAAACTTGAAAGCATAATATCATTAAGTATCCATATTTCCACATGTAGTGTTAATACATTTTGCAATTTCATCACAAGTGTGTCATTTCGGAAAAGACCTTGCTTGATACATTTGCATACAGTATTACTGTATTATAAAATCAGTGAATTCTATTACTTAGCATTTGAGGCTCAGACCCCAGAAGAAGCTATCTTCCCCACTAGGTAGGTTGACGGGCTTTGTTTTATGTAGATGTATTTTCATTGTCTTTGCCTGATGACCAGACTGGCCAGACAAACAAACACACACTCCTTTGTCTAGGGCAGACCATGTTTATGCATTGCTTGCCAAACAAGGATAATTCTAGCACATAGTCATCACTCTTTGTGAACACCCCAGACATAGATCACACAAGAATATTAATGATGAGTGAGTTATTAGTTTTCCAGTTATATATTACAAGTCACCATTTGGGTATATATCAGGACAACAGTGTGTTAGGTGCAGTAAGTATGTTAGGCTTGACAAGAGTTGCTGACACAGTAGTGAACCACCAAAGGCCTGCATCACACCCTCTTTGTGGTTACGTATACTAGGCAGATCCTCATTCAGTAGGTATAGCCCCACTGACTTCAATGGAGTCCCAACAAATTACATCAGCTAAAGATTTGACTCCCTGTCTACACTCTTCTCAGGCCCAACCAGCCAAGGATTGGAGGAATAAATAGAGGGACCACGAGGCTGCTAACATGGGAATGGTTATTCCAATAGCCCGGTTACACTTGAGCTCAACTAGCACAATATTGCTATCCCCAAAGGGTAAAAAATCATGAGTTATTCCTCCCTTCCCACAAATTGTGAGACTGGACCAAAGTCATGAGATTTCTAAAAAAGACTGTGTTAGACCAAACCCCATATCTTCGGATTCCTGAACTCCAGCTGCTCATCTATGTGCAAGTGACAATTAGTTTGCCAAATCTTGCAAATATATAGCCAGGAAAGCAGTTTTGGTCACCATGCCCCCCCCCCATAGCAATTAATTCTCCACCACCTCAACACAATCAATTCAGTATTTCCTCCTCCTCCTCTCCCCCCCCCCCCCCCCAGCAGCCTCACAGCTGTTTCTCCTCCAGCGATGGCAGTTCTTCACCTTCCCACCAGGCCTGTAATGGACAGCTCCCAAGGCTTTTCATTTCATCCCATCCAGGCCTGGGATGGGGGACTGCTTCAGCAGGGGTCCTCTTCTCGATCCCACTCCCTGGCTGGAGCGCAGGGCAGGCAGGTGGGCATAGTGGGGCAAGCACTGGGTCGGAGCAGAGCCAGGGCTGAGGGTGGGGGTAGGTGGGCCTGGATGGACCTGGATGCTAAGTGGGTGGGACATGGCCCACCCAGGCCAAGCTGTGGCTACACCCCTGGTGTGTAGACTGACCCATTTTTCACCAGAAGGGAGGGCACAGGACTGAGCAGAGCCACCCTAAGCTGATGGACTCATTCTGCTTCATCTTCTCCATTTTCCTTTTGTGAAAATGGTATCACCTGTTCCTTCTCCCTGCTCCCCTACCCAAAAAAGCATCTCTTGGCTCCCGAAGGCTGGAGGGGAGCTTTGTCCACCTTCCCGCCATAGCTCTGATTGGCTGCTCTTCCCCAACAGGCAGGCCATCAGAAGGGCCATCTGAAGATCCCATGAAGACTGCAGCTTCTCTCATCGTCACCCACTCATCTGCCTGCTGCAGCAGCAGCCAAAAGAATGTTAGTTGCAATAAAATCACTAGAGCTGGCAATTCTGCTAGCATGAACTAAATGTTTCTAGAAGCCAGAGCACTCTGGGACTGGTCTAGGTGCTGAGGCAATTAATAAGTGCTCTGCTCGCTCTCCAACCCACTGAATCCAAATTACTCTCACAAATATTACCAGCCTGATTCTGAATTCTATTCTGGCCCCTTTACACCACTCCAGTGATATAGTGGTGTTAAGTGAGAGAAACCAGCCCCTGTGGAACACTTCTGGTATCAGAAAGTTCCCGAGATGACATGAGGGCACAATGACTTTATCCCAGTCTCTCTAAGTCTGTGCATAAGGGGCATGGCTGAGAGAGAGGGGAATGGCTGGAGCTCTGCTACAATAGCCCCTTCAGGTAAATTAATTTAGTCTTGAGGCTGCTCTAGTTTGTAATGAGAGTCAGGCAGGGCCTTTGGCTAATGGAGAATGTGAGGGGGTGGCTTAAAGCCAGCTCTGCCTCCCCTTCTGTGAGGGCCAAGCTAAGCATTCAGATTTATATACCCTGCATTGCTCTTCCACTAGACTGCTAGGCCGTACATCTTTTTAGATATTACATTTTATATATATATATATGTTTTAAATAAATACCCTGTATTTTAGGAGCACTTAGCAATAAGTATATAAACTGTTCTGAGGTTTACCCCATTGGAATTAGAAATGAATCTAATTCATAATTCAGACATCAGGCTAGAAACAGCTTAGCTTCACTCCACGGACCTATATCCTGATGTCTGAACTGCCCACGAGACGCCCTCTAATCCCAATAGCTGTAACCTAACCTCAGAGTGGTTTCTAAACTTACTGAATAAATATACTTTCTTAAAGAGGAATGCACCTTATTTATTGGCATTTTTGCTCAGTCCAGGCCGACTGTCATTTTAGAGCTGTTCTTGTGAGAGGCTGGGCAGAGACAAAACACAACCCAAGAAGGACTTCAAAAGAGTATTTCAGATAAAAAAAATAATCAAAGAAACAGCTGAGACTATAATGTTTAACTAACTAAAGGGTCTATCCAAAGATTAAAGTCATCAAGGGGCAGATCCTACAAGTAATTACACATGCAAGTAACTTTACTTTACATGAATATTTTTTTTAAGTGAGTGGGACTAATCATGTGAAAAAAATTACTCCCATATGTAAGCGCATGCAGGATCAGGCCCTAAAATGTATGTTCTGTGTTAGTTTTTCTGTCAACACCTTGTCCACATGCTGGCCCAGTTCTGATTCATACTAGGACATAAATGGTCAAATAAAATTAAAAATCTGTCCAGTTAAAGGGTGGGGATTAGTTTTGTTTGAATTAAAAGTGGGTTTATAGCAAGTCTGAGTAAAGGCTATCAAAATCTAGTTAATTTCTGAGCTCAGTTTTATGAATGCCAATGTACTAAGACAGCAAAGCTGAATTTTCAAAGTGTGCTTTTTGCAAGAGGAAGGAATACTGTAATAGTATAAAGGTCTGGCTGTCTGATCCGATCATGGCTTTCAGATCTGATCTCCACTGATGCTTTTTCAACTTCACTCAACACCTCATATTCGGCAAAAGGGCTGTGCAGCAGGGACGTTTCTGAATACCTCAATACCACAAACTGTATCTGGTCAGTCTGTCTGCTCTCCATGTGTGCCTTGCTTCACAGCAAATAAATGCCAGAAATAGCATTCCTACAGGATTTCCAGTTCAAAAGCCACAAGAATGCTCTTTCTCATGGTATGGCACTGTGCAACAAAATGGTGTCATCTGGAAAATCACAGTCTTGGAAACAAATGTTTCCCCCCCTCTTTAGTGATTTAAATCTTCTATAAATACATAGGATGTCACAACATTTATGTTCACCAAGGGAACCCCTTATTCACTCCTGCCACAAAATGAGAGGGAAAGGTTTTCCTGGGGAATACCCAGGGAATAATTTTTTAAAAAAAATTATGGGAACCCCTCAAAGTTAGAAACTGGAAATGTTTCAGAAACTGGAACCATTTCATCAAAAGGTTAAGAAATCATTCATACACCAAGCAAGGAAATGATTTCAGAGAGTATATACTTTGTATCATAAGAATTTCAAGGCAGGGAGAGACCTCATGTCATGACACTTAAAAAAAGTTGAGAAATATTAGTATTAATTCCATGCTTAAAGATACATTCAGAAAGGGGCATCTCTTACAGGTAAAAAGGCCAAAGAAGAATTTAAAATAAGAAAGGGACCCCTAGAAAGTCACTTGATTAAGGAGAAGCCTTTTTTAAAAAATTGAAATGAGCAAGGGATCAATGGGATTAAATTATTATTTAAAGAAACTCATCAAAATTTAATGGCTCCCAGTATCTTGTTCTTTTCCAGCCTTTACTCCTGTCTCCCCCCTCAAGCTTCCCCTAATGAGCTCACATAGGTATGGCATTTGCTTGATCCTTCCATAGCCAATTAGTACTACGTACAAAGCCAACATCAGGTAAGAAGCCTTTCAGGGGGACAAGAGATTCTTCACAAGAACACTCCTCACAGAGAAGGTCATAAAAGGAACTCCTGGTAACTGAGCTACAATAATCCCACTTTTGTACAGTATTTCTAAATCATTTATGACCATCTCCTTGAAGGTGAGCATTCCGCTGGAAGCTCAAAGTGTAACTTCCATTGCAAGGCAGGCAGACTGAGTTTGTCCAAACAAAAAGGTCTACTGATATAATTCAAGGACTGTACTAAGATCATGTCTGGTAAACATCAACAGAACAGCATGAGACCAGAAATCACGGAACCAATATTGGTATGTTGGAAACTGGGTCCATTGGTGGACAAAATAATGAGAGGATGTACTGTTCCACTGATCATTCCCTTTTTGGGGTCCTTAACATACAAGAGACTTTGAGAGGAATATTGGTGGAGAGGAAGTGAAGGAGGCATCTACCCCAACACTGGCTAACTGAAAGATGAGAGAAGAGGAAGAAGTGACTCCACACCTTCTTTGTTCTAATCCTGAGAAATGTCCTGACCAAAATTGGCCAGAGAGAGAGGGTCCCAGATGACACCACCACCATCTCCACCAACTAAATCCAAAACACCAACTAGGATGTGAGACTTTGTCCCCTACCCCACCCCACGTCCTTTTCCTTCCCCACCTCATTCCTTTTCTTTCCTATCTCCCACTTTGCCTTCTATTTTGTAAAAGTCTGGCTTAGCCAGCCAAGACCGCATATTTTGCAACACTGCTATGAGCCTGTGACCATAGAGGCAACTACATGCAATGCCAAGATCTTATGTTGGTACAAGTTTGCCAGGTCTCGGAGTGCCTGATAAGCCTCTTGGTGCTGGGCCTGTGTTTTTCCAGCAGTGAGGTTGCCAGTGAAAGTTAAAATGAGAGACAGAAGCTGCATTTTCTATCTTTACTGTTCTTTCCTCTGTGTGTGTGTGTCTGTCTGTCTTGTTTTGTCTTCTTAGGAAACAGAATCAAACTTTAACAGAAGCAACAACAGCTCCAGCCCTTCTTCTCTTTTATTTAAAAGGACAGGGGTATTACTATCTTTGATACCATCTAAAAGACTGTCAGACAAAGGGGAGAGGGGTTCTTCTAAAAACTCTCTCCAGCTAAGGGGAAAGGGAACAAGGATGTTGTTAAAATGAAAGCCACACAATATTTCAATGCTTTAATTGGTTTTCCATCTTTTCTGTACATTTGGTAAAAGGTTACAAGGATGTTTAATGGTATGTTTGCCGTGGTACTAAGCAGGCTGAGGTCTCTATATGCCGAACCCTGAACCTTGTTTTGAACTGTTTAATGTTGGACAATGATGAAGTTATGTTAATACTTTTGACAATTTGGGCACATTTATTCCACCTAAATGAGCACAACAGGTCCAAGCAGGACGAGTTGAAAGATTATCCGGCAACTTATTACACATTTTCCCATGTTTCTACAGGTCTCATCATGGAATGAAGATGCAACTCCCCCCACCCCACCCCCCAAAAAAACCAAAAAAAACCCAAAAAAACAACCATGCAAATAAATGGAAGCTGTTTGTTTCTTTGTGGTTTGAATTGACTCACTTCTTAAATGTTAATGACTGAGGAAGAAAGCAAGGTTCATAGGCAGAGAGAGGAACCTGGAGTCATTTTGTTTGCTAATTTTCTTATTAAAATAATGAAATTATTAATGATATGAGAAGATAATAATACATTTTGGAGACCACCCTCCACCACCCAAACCCCCTCACCCACCTAACACACGTAGACACACTAAAAAGGCTCCCAGAGTCTATTAAAAATAACAGAAGAATACCACCACTCTCAGTGCGTCTTCTGTTCCCCTTCTACATTATCTTGCTCAAGAACTGGATCGGCCAGGACAGGCACATGACATGCTTTCACATGAGAGACACAAGCTGTTAGAAATTCCCCAAACTGCAGTACTTTACTTGTCATATTACTTGGCTTCACTCCTGCACTGATGTCAGATTCGAACTCTCGTTAAGCAAAAATAGGCATCTTACATTTTGGCTCCAGGCATCTAGTTACCCTAGTTAACACTCGTATCCTGGCCATGTTTCAATTTGGGTAATTACATCTCTAAATTCCCCCTTCATTTCAGATGGCTGTATTATTTTTCTTTCTTGTCTCTCAGTAAGTTTTGTGTCAGATTGCTAGGCCGTGATGTGCAGCTGCCACATCCCATCTCAAAGGTGACAGCATCTCAATGGTTGGTGAAGAAAATCTTGTATATGCAAAAGTGCCTCAGAATCCTTATGGAAAGAAAAGCAGCATGGGACAGATTTCTGAAGGTAGTTGGGCACCTAAAGATGCAGATGAGTGCCTGAAGAGATCTTCATCGGGGAGAGTTAGGTATCTAGGGTTAGATTCACAGAGGAACTTTAACTGTTATAGTTGGGCATGAATCATTGTTGGCATTCACAAGTCCCCACTCAGCTGCTGCCTAACTCTAGAGGTGTCTAAAGTTCCTAAAGATCTAACTTTCAGGAGCTGGGCATGCGCACAGCTGCCTAAGCCCTCACATCACCCAGCAGCTCAGCACCTAAATCTCAGCAAGAGCCTCACACCAGGTGTTCTCCTGCCAGGCCCCGCATAGTAGACGTGCTCAGAGCATGCTTAACCCAGCACAAAACACCCAGAGGAGGAGAAGGCCTCCCGTATAATCTTCAACCCACAGGGAGGGTTTGCAGTTAAAAAAATCATTAGCACCCGGGGTCAAATGTCCCATGGTAACACCTGAACATATAACACCAAGAATATCTACCACAGGTGGCTTTACCCCAACACTTTCCTCCCTCTCTGAAGAGACAGACTTGTTCTCTCAGAGTCATTAATAAGCGACCACTGGATGAGTGACTATTGGGAGGCCTCAATGCT
The DNA here is from genome assembly GCF_015237465.2 of Chelonia mydas. Lineage (NCBI taxonomy): Eukaryota > Metazoa > Chordata > Testudines > Cheloniidae > Chelonia > Chelonia mydas. The sequence goes on from NC_057849.1 coordinate 220,701,335, forward strand.
AGAGTTGGCTCAGACTACAAGATGTGGCTGCTATGCATTTGACACCCTAGGGTGGAAAAAATGAAAAACAATGGGCAAATACTACAAGAGCGCTGCACCCACTGAGGACTGTGCACCACTAACACCTACTTCAAAAGGCAGTCACTATCAGAAGCTCACGTGGAGAAACCCCAGATCTGGACACTGGCACCAACTGGATTTAATTGTACCCATATAGAACACCCGCAGGATATTCTCCATGTTTTCAGAATACAGACTGTGACACGGAACATGCATTTGTATGCTGCAAAATAAGACTTTCACTCAGGAAATTCCATCATGCTAAACAAAGCTGTTGCCCATGCATTAACAAAAACAGAGAAGACCAAAGAAGGTTTCTCCAATTTGCTACAAACTTCAGGGGAGTTATGTCATTGACTGCATCTCCCCGAATGTTGGTGCAGCATGGGACACACTCATAATGAATATCCATTAGCTGCAACCTTAGCTTATGGTAAACAGACTGTACAAGACGGGTTTGCAGCATACTCTGAAGAAATGCTTCCAGCTTGGGAAGCAAAACGCACAGAATCTCCCTGTAACAACATGAACCCCTCTCTTGAGACACGTACTAACCTCAGATTGGCCAAGAGTGCCTTGGAACAAACAGCAAAGCAATGTGCTCAATCATACTGGCTCATTCTGTGCATGAAGATACAAACATTCTTTGAGACTAGAGGTCTAAGAGGTATGTACGATGGAATCCAAAAAAGCAACAGATTCTTCAGCCAAGAACACTGCCCCACTTAAATCTCCTAACAGACATAATCATAGACAGAAGCAAACAGATGCAGTGCTAGGTGGAGAACTATCACCAACTCTATTCACATGAAACCACTGTTCCTGAAGCAGTGCTGAATGCAATCCTCAGGCTCCACACAATGAAAGAGCTTGATATAGAACCATCTATAAAGGAGTTTGAAAGCTCAATCACCTCCCTAGCACCAGGAAAAGATGGAATTCCAATAGAAATACTTTAACAAAGAGGACAGGTTGTGCTTAAAGATCTGCACAATGTCTTGCTTGCCTGCTGGAGAGAAGGATACCACAAGACAGGAAGGATGCTAAACTTGTAATGCTATATAAAAACAAAGGAGATCAGAGTGACTGCAAAAACTACAAAGGAATCTCTCTCCTTGTTGAGGACAGGGAATTCACATGAATCATCTGAAAAGACTGCAAATTTTTGCTGACCATGTATATCCAGAGATTCAGTGTGGCTTTCTCAGTGGTAGATCAACTATCGACATAGGCTTCACATAAAGGCAACTGCAAGAAAAAAGTGTCAAGGACAAGGAAAATCTCTCTACATGGCCTTCATAGATCTTACAGAGACTTTTGACCTGATCAGAAGAAAGGGCCCTTTCCAATTGTTTAGAGAGATTTGTTCTACCCACCAGCACTCTGATTCAATCCTTCCATGATGGCACAAAGGCTACAGCCAATACGATGGTGATGAATCTGACGATTTTGAAAAGCACAGTGGTGTCAAACAGGTGTGTTTTGGCACCAACACTCTTCAGCATAGTCTTCTCTCTGCTGTTTCATCATGCTTTCTCATCTAGCACAAAGGTTGAAGAGAAAACTCTTCAACATTGCTTTTTCCTCATAGAAGTGCAAAGTCAAACACCAGCTGATAAGAGAACTTCTTTTTTCTGATGTTGCAGTGTTTGTTGTACACAATGAAAAGGAGCTCTAGCAACTTTGTAATAGCTTTGTGCAAGCTTGTGATGAATTTGGATTGACCACCTGTCTAAAGACAACAATGATTATGGCAAAAGCTGTGCTGACTGCATCAGAAGTTTTACTAGTTAGTGCCATGCTACATGTTTTGCATCTAGGATCAGTTGTATCAGGTAACTTATCTCTAGATGATTAGCTTAATTTTTGCATTAGAAAGGCAGCCCCACATTCAGCCAACTGACCAAGCACATGTGGGATAACACGAAACACACTGAACACCAAGATACAGGGGTACAAGATTCGCATTCTGAGCATGCTGCAGTACAGTGGTGAGATCTGGACTACCAACAGTAGGCATGAGAGAAGGCTAAACACCTTCCACATCTACTGTTTCCACCATATTCTAAATATTATCAGGTCGGAAACCACAGTTTCGGACCCCACGTACTTGAGAAAGCAAAATTACCAACTCTAACCACTATTCTCAAACACAAACATCTCTGTCAGCTTGGTCATCTGTAGCGAACAGACAATGGACTCATTCAAAGTATGGAGAACTTGAGGATGTACCAAGGCCATTGGGCTGACGTAGGCTCCCCAGGCAAATGTCCTCAGGGACATTTGTAGGAGGGACTTGAAAGCTTTCAGCACTGACACCAGAAGCTAAGACGATACAGCTAGCAACAGGCTACGCTGAAGGGCATTAGGCCACAAATACTATCAGTACTACCCTGTACTTTACAATGCATTATCTGTGGCAAGGACTGTCCCTCAAGAACTGGACTTTTTAGCCACTTGCCATGTTCCAGCACAACACATGGTGCCTGACCTGCTTTGACGTTTACACTGTCGTCTTTTGAGACGGAGGATTGCCATTCCATAGTCAGGGCACTGCCATGGGATGTGGTAGACCCAGGTTCAATTTCCCCCTCTGCCTGATGTGGGGAAGGGATCTGAGCTTGGATTTCTCACGTTAACCAGTGGACTATGGGCTATTCTGATATAGGTCTCTCTCAGTCTATCTTCCTGAAGCTTTTCCACTGTGTATAGATAATTAAATATTCATTGAGCCAGAAAGAGAGAGAGAGAGAGAGAGAGAGAATGCTTATAAACCAGTAGCTAGGGCACTCAGCTGAGAAGCTGTCAGCTCAAGTTCAAATCCCTTCTCCACATCAGGCAAAGGGAGGAAATGAACCTGTCCCATCGTGGAGGAGTGCCCTAACCACTGGGCTAAAGGCTACAAGGGAGTCCTTTCCACCCTGGCACTTCTTGCAAAAACTGCCTCGGTGCTTAACTCTAGGAGAGCGTTCACAACTGAGAGTCCCAAGTGGAGATAGATGCCCGAATCCCATTGAGGAGCAGGATTTAGGACCCTCCCATCTCTGTGGCACCTCCTATGGGCTCCCTTAGACAGCTTCCTTGCTCAGTGTGCTGGCTTTTGTGTATCCCATTCTTAGGCACCCAACTCTCCCCATGCATTGTATTGGAGCCTAGGTGTCTAACTTGGGACTGTGGATTTCAGTAGGTTGCAGGGTGCCTAAAACATACGTGCAACAATGCGCAATATTGCAACGCCTAAGTCGTTTTGTGAACCTAGCCCCAAACCACTTCAAAAATCCCACTAGGCACCTATCTGCATCTTTAGGCAGCTACATCCCTTTAAAAATTTGGCCCTATGTAAATAAATGAAGATACTTTTAAAGAGACCACAACCAATACTACACCTGTGTTATTTTCTGTGAATCTTCATTCCAAACCCTGCCCCCCATCCCAGAATTGTATTCAGGTCAATTTCTGCAAATAGTCTGTCTCTGTGCCTCTCCTCCCATAGACCAGGGCCCTACAGCTGGGGTGAGGGAAAGCAAAACCTTGGGGTAGCTGCACCCAATGGGAGTCAAGGGAGGAGCAAGTCCCTCCCTTCCTCTGGTTCCTTCACCCCTGCTCCACTCCCTCCCATTCCCAAATCCAGGCAGTGTAGTCCTTTCCCTCCAGTACCCACACTATGCCCCACTCCGGACAAGAGAAGCATTGCTGCTCTGGAGTGGAGTGCTTGAGGGTAGGGTTGTGAGGGGAGAGGGAAGAAAAGGGAGGCACTCCGAGCCAGTAGCAGCTCCCTAACTAACAGCAAGTACACCACATTCCCAGTGTCCGCCCCCCCCCCCCCCACACACACACATTCACCACCTCTTCGCTTCCTAGGTGTGGGAGAGCTCCTCTCCTCTCCTTCTGCTTCTCCTGTGACTGGTGAAATGAGGACTCATCAGGCAGGTGACTCTGAGGTTGTAGCCGGGTGAGCTTGTGCCTGGTTGGAATAGTTTCTGGGGTTCTCATTCTTCTTGCTAGTAGGTGGCTGCAGCACCTGTTCTCCCTCATCTACTGAGGAAACAGGAGACCACTAAACTAGAGAGCTTTCCCTCCAATTTTAACCACTGGAGGGAACTAGCTGGCATAAATCCGGTAGGGTGAGCGGGTAAACCTGGGGAGGGGCTCATGATAACAAGACGGAGGGAGGGGAAGAGGAGGAGTGTGGTTTATGCCATGGAGATTATGAGTGAAGGGGAGGGGGCTTGGGGGAATGTTTAAGTATTTGTACAGTGCCAGTGGTGGTAGTGTAACAAAGTTGCTGCACTCATGGTAGGAGTTGGTATTTCTTGGCATGTCCACATAGAGCACCTAAAGGGAGCGGCTCCTCCCAGATGGGAAGGACTCCTGTCTCAAGAAGTAACTCGGAAGCGGAGATGTGTGCTTCCTGCCTCAGAGAGAGGGGAGAGCTTCTGTACCTTTTGAGTTGCCTCTGTTCCCTCTTTCAGTCATAAATAGATGTTCGGTTGTCCAGGCCCTTTGCATGGCCATTCTAACCCTCCATGGGGAGGTCACACAACAGCAGTATCTTGGGACTGATAGGACCAAGATTCTTTAAAAAAAAAAGTGTATTCACCTTACTCAGTGCAGTTCGCAAAAGATGCATGAATATGTCTTGGTTCTGCCTGTGTAGGTATTTATATTATACCCATCACTAAGGTATGTGGCCATCAGTGCTGCCAGGATTACACATACTTAACTGCAGTTTACCGGCCATTTAAAAATGTCAACAAATTAGTCTGCTAATGCATTTGTTTCCCTCCATTCCACAAAAATGGCTGTAAGCTGGGAGGGTAGGTCATTTCATTATGTGGACTGAATATTTATACCCTCTTATTTAAAATCATTGCTAATGCTATTTCAGAAACAGCTAGATTAATTTTAGGTTTCAGAGTAGCAGCCGTGTTAGTCTGTATTCGCAAAAAGAAAAGGAGTACTAGGATGTATCCAATGAAGTGAGCTGTAGCTCACGAAAGCTTATGCTCAAATAAATTGGTTAGTCTCTAAGGTGCCACTAGTACTCCTTTTCTTTTTAATTTTGTTTCCCTTTAAGGTAAATCATAGTCTAGTTAAGTATATATGTTACTCTGCCTCAGAATATCATAATTGTTGTCCCAATAAAACTCTGTTGAAGTATTTGTTACTTCTGTGTTTTGTACTAAATGTGTGCTCATCTCATGACCCTGCCCTGGGACCCTGTGTGAAATATATATACATAAAGAAAAAAAGCAGTAGACAAACATAAGCAGGAAAGCAAGAAAGAAAACGATTCTTGTACCAATTTAAATATCTTGCAAGCTGGATTACATTTTTGTTCTATTGTATTGAAAAAACAAAAACAGAAAAATAAAATAAAGCTTATTAGTACCCCTCTAACTTTCCATACAGTTAGATCTCCTTGAAAATGCATGTGGCATCTATATTGAAGAAAATGTTGCAATTTTTAAAGTGTTCTGAGATCTTGTAATGTAACTTCGTTTGAAATTAATTAATTTCAGTGGGAGACATAATGCAATGCAAAAACTATTACACCATTCGACCACCTGGCAGAACATTAAAGGATCTTATGATGAACACATCTGGTATGTATAAGCAAGCTCTCTAACCAGTCCATATTTGGTACAGAAGAACATAACATGGTGTCAGGAGTAAACTAAGAACAGAAACAGAAGGAAAATAGCAACAAAGGTTGCAAACAGAAGGAATAAAGCAACAAGAGTCACAGGATCTCAGTAACATGCCACTCTTTGGTGTCCCAGAGAACCTCAACCTTTACAAAAACTGTCAGAATGGACAGACTGGAAACAACAATTTGCAAGATTCTGCATTGCTACCACACTGCACAAAGAAACTAGAGATATGCAAGTGTCTTTTTTAATTTATGCTATTGGGAAGTAAGCAGAATGTCACTTAAAATACTTTGACTTTACTGAAGACAGTCACAAAAATGACTATGAAACAGTTCTGGCTGTGCTTAATGCATTCTTTATGTGATTTACGAAAAAGCACTTTTTCCACTAGAGAATTCAAGAACCAGGGGAAAACGTTGAATGTTTTATTAGAGTTCTGCGTACAGTGTCTGAAAACAGTGAGCGTGGGAAAGCAAAACATGAAAATATCAGAAACAGGATGGTTGTTGGGTTATCAGATAAAAACCTTTCACAATTGAAGAGATTTCATCCCAGCCACAGCTATGCAGATAGTGAAGCAGTCAGGATTAGGGCTTGTCTACACTTACAAAGCTGCAGTGGTACAGCTGCACCACTGTGTAGTGCTCAGCAAAGACGCTATCTACGCTGACGGGAGAGCTTCTCCTGTTGGTGTAGCTACTCCACCTCCCTGTGAGTTGGTAGCTATGTCCCACGCTTCTCCCATTAACATAGTGCTATCTACACTGGGAGTTCAGTCAGTGTAACTGCATCACGTAGGGGTGTGGAAACTGAAAACTGAGAGACGTAGTTATACTGACATAAGTTGTAGACCAAGCCTCAGTCAAACAACAGAACAAAAGGCAGGAGTGACCTGAAAAACTTGAAGCTCGCTTAGGGCATGGCTACACTTGCAGATGTAGAGTGCTGTGAGTTAAACCTGCCTTCGTACAGCGCAGTAGGGAAAGCGCTGCAGTCTGTCCACACTGACAGCTGCAAGCGCACTGGCGCTTGGCCACATTTGCGGCACTTGCAGTTGCATTGGGAGCGGTGCATTGTGGGCAGCTATCCCACAGAGCACCTCTTCCCATTCTGGTGCTGTGGCTTGTGGGAAGGGGGCAGGGAGTGTGGGGCATTCTGGGTCCTGTCCCAATGCCCCGTGATGCATCGGTTTGCATCCCAGCATTCCCTTTGCTTCCGTCCACATTTGGCGCCATCTTTCAATGGTTTTTGTAGTGTGTGTTCTGTCTTCCCTTTCGGTCTGCAGGAATGGAGCCGGAACTGCTGAGGAATATGCTGACGAGTCTCGCCAGTGCGTCACGTTTGGCAGTCGAGTTATTCCTTAAGATCCAAAGTGACAGTGAGGACTCCGACGAGGATATCGACTTAAGTAACACAAACGACACGAGTTTACTTGTGTCATTCACAGACATGCTCACTACCATGGAACGCCGCTTTTGGGCTCGGGAAACAAGCACTGAGTGGGGGGATCAGATCGTCATGCAAGACTGGGAAGATGAGCAGTGACTGTAAAACTTTCGGATGAGAAAAGCCACTTTCATGGGACTGTGTGAGGAGCTCGCCCCCACCCTGCGGCACGAGGAAACGAGATTGAGAGCTGCCCTGATGGTGGAGAAGCGGGTAGCTATTGCAATCTGGAAGCTGGCAACTCCAGACAGCTACCGATCGGTCGCTAACCAGTTTGGAGTGGGGAAGTCGACCGCTGGAATCGTGTTGATGCAAGTTTGCAGGGCCATTAATCGCATCCTGCTCAGAAGAACCATGACTCCGCGTAAAGTGCATGACATTGTGGCTGGCTTTGCACAAATGGGTTTCCCTAACTGCGGAGGGGCAATAGATGGGACACATATTCCAATTCTGGCACCAGCCCACCTAGCCTCCGAGTATGTTCATCGGAAGGGGTATTTTCAAAATTCTCAGAGAATTTAAAGGGCGGGTCTGACTGTTGGTCACCTGAGGGCAGGGCAGTAGAGTTCAAAGTGATGACCAGAGTGGCTAGAACAGGCATTGTGGGACACTTCTGGAGGCCTATCAGAGCGCATTAATAGACCAGGGCGTCCACACTGGCAGTGCTCCAGCGGTGGAGCGGCAAACATTATTCCACTCGCCGAGGTGGAGTACCAGCAGCACTGTAGCTGCGGAGACAGAGCACTCTACGTGCCTTGCCAGTGTGGACGGGTAGTGAGCTAGGGCACCCGGGGCTCCTTTATTGTGCTGTAACTCGCAAGTGTAGCCAAGCCCTTAGAAATAGTAAACAGACTCTGAAGTGCTAAAATGGTCAGTATCATCAACCTCTCAGGGTAAGGAGAAAGAACTTCCTAACTAAGAGGGACTAATTCCAGCCTACACATTCAAGGTGTGGGAAAAGTCATAATGCAAGAGATGATGCATGTCCAGTCAGAGGCGCACGGAGTAATACGTGCAGAAAATGCAGACATTTTGCAGCTGTTTGCCACATCAAAGCAGTCAGGGAATTGTCTCATATTACAGACAAACAATCAGAATCCATTGTTGCTGGGATCTATCACTTGTGAGGACATACAGCCTGCTGGAGAGGGAAACTGAATATTCATGGCAAGACTATTGACTTTAAAATTGACTCAGGAGCAGACATCACAGTCATCTCATCTTCAACCCCTCCCAGAGCTGAAGTCACAGCTCTGACTAGTCGCAGAGGAATTCTGAACTGCATGGGCCAGTTCACCACAGAAACAACTTACAAAGACAAAAGCTATGCTTCAGAGCATATGTGATCAAAGGATCAAAGACCAACAACCTTCACAGCTGCAGTGTGGTAACCACGATGGGCATAATGAGACAGAAGGAAACTTCAGGGAGGGTTTCATGATATTGGACTTTTGAAAGGAGATCCAGGACAAATCAACTTAAGAGACAAAGCTGGATCATGCAATGTAGAAAAACACCCCTAACAGAGAAACCTTGGAAGAGACTAGCTGCAGGTTTATGCAAATTGAGAGGACATCATTACTTGGTCACAGTGGACTATTTCCAGGTATAATAATGTACTTGAAAGACATGTCTCAATGTTACTGAGAAACTGAAGTGCACTTCTGCTCACTTTTGTATCCCAGAACAACTAGTGATGGACAATGGACCACAATTCATTGCAGCAAAATTTAAGTCATTCCAAACAAAATATGATTGATCATATTACTAGTAGCTCACATTACCCACAAGCGAACAGAGAAGCTGAGAGAGCTGTACAGACATTCAAGAAAATCCTACAGCAGGAAGATCCATTCCTTGCTCTTCTGAGTTCTAGATCAACACCAGTAGTGGCTATTCGATATAGTCCAGCACAGCTCCTGATGGGAAGGCAACTCAGGTTCTGTTCCAAAGTTGGAACGGTTATTTCATCTCCAAAGTGGCCAGAAATGAAAAGAGCAGCCAAATCGGACAAACAGGCTAACCTCATTAACATGTTTACAACAAACATCACTCAGAGAAGGGATGGACAACTCCAGCTGTCATAAAGAAAAAGAATTCAGCCACCAAATCATGTGTGATTGAGACTGACAGCAGAGAGTTCAACCGCAATGGTTGACTTCTACAGTCTGCTCCTCTGAAAGAAAAATCAACAGAGGAAAATCTTCAGATGGCAGAACAAGACAGCAACAATGCAACGATTCCAAACCAACCACAGCCAATCATTGCAAATAATGGGCAGCCAGATGACCAAGTTGTTACACATTTGTGTAACTAGAAAAACAGTATGATCCAGAGACATTTAAGAGACTGGTACGTACTGAACTTCAAAGACAGTATGATAGCGTAAATACTGTATATGGTAGGAATGTGGAACGTAAAGGAGAAGATGGAATGGAAATCTAAACTGTATTATACTGTTAATCCACTAGATGGCATTGTGTGTAAGATATATTATTTATTTAAATGACCCTCAGCCATATTTGGCAGAGCATCAAAATATTTTAGGATGAACACATTTGGTGTGTGTAAGCAAGCTCTGTGACCAGTCCATAGCTAATACAGAGGAAGATAACAGATGTGTGTCTAAATCCCCTAAACTTTTCACAAATTTCAACCAATAGTTTGTAATTAAGCTAAGTTAATTGCTTTGGCTGAGAACAGCTTAAGGTCCAATTTTGCTTCCATGAACATCAGTGGGAGATTCTTTTACAATGACTTCAGTGGAAGCAGGACGGGCATTTTGTGTAAGAGCATATTGTCTTTTTTGGGGGAGGGGGATAGACTGGAAAAAACAGTTGATTGGAGGGGCACTTCTTTCATACATTTTAGCCCAAGTGACAAAGGCCTGCAGTTTTGGAGCTGTGGGACCAGGTTCTAGTCCAAGCTCCACAGGTGTGTGTGGCTTATTATAGAGAGATGGTAGCTCCTTCATAATTACAGTTGCAAATATGGCCAATTTTGTCCCCTTTGTTACTTCAAAAAGGAAAAAAAATCTTATGTTTTCATATTTTTTACAGTTGAGTTTCATCAACAACTAGAATGCAACCTCAACATTTACAATCTGTTGAGTGAGAGGTTTTTGAAAATAAAAGACTTTACAATGACTTTTTTGAAACTTTTATTTGGCCCCTCTTTCTGCCCAGTGAAGACACATTAGGCTACAAAAATTAAGGATAGTGTAGATTTAGACACTGGTTCACGCAGGAGGAAGTTTTCAAGAGCAGGAATTATAAGATATATAAGAAATGTACATTATTTGAAAGCCAGACAATTCTGTAATTTAAGCTGGAGAAGAGGGGGAAAAAATCACAGCAATGAAGAATATTTTCATTATCAATCTTTGAACTGAAATTTAGCTAAATTTTTAAAAAGTAGAATCCAGGGACTGGTCAAGTTGCTCCTTCTCCTGAATTCTCCAACAAAATGCCCCCTTGAAGTTGGAGGAATGTGTGTGGGTTCATTTTCCAGATGAAGAAACTGAGAAAGGGAAAGTTTAAATGATTTGCCAAAGGTTACACAGGAAGTTTGTAGCAGAGCCAGAAACAGAATCTTGTTCACTAAGCTGTTAGATTCAAGTTTATCAAATCTCATACAAAGTTTCAAATCTCTGTATTGAATTAGGTAAAATCTTTGTAATAAAGCTTATCCACTTGCCTTCCTAAAGTGGTTTTAGATCTCTAGATGAAAAGATTTATGTATGTCCAATACATCACTAGCCACTTTTATTTTAAGATGGGGAAACAAAACTAAGCCAGTGACAGTAATAAAAAGGGATTTAAAAAAAGAGCTAAGTGCTTCCAAACCTGTGTGTAACTTTAAACCAAATATTAGCATTTAACATTAGCATTAAAAAACCTGGCATTTAGGTTGGCGCTTAACTAGTTAGTGAGGAGTTCGAATTTCCATTCTAACCCACTTTTTCTGTGGCTTGTAATTTTCTCAAATTCCATTTTGGGCTGAAATTTTCTATGCTTGACAGGGTTTTGGTTTTTTTTTTTTTTTCTTTGAAAGTTCAAATGAAAATCAGTTGAACCATTTATTTATTTTAGCTCTGGGGAGAAAAAAAGCCACAAAAAATTTCCTCTGTATATGTTCTAATCAGATGTTTTGTGCTCAATGAACTGAAAACCAGCCAAACTGAGAAATTTTACTTCATATATCTCATTGACATCTTAAAAAAAAATATCAAGTCAACTCAAGATTAGGAATATTAACAGTTTTAAAACTTTTTAACAAATATTTTCAGGATGTAATTTTTTGTAAGGACTATTATTTTCAAGATCCAGTTTTTAAAATCTGTGAACATTTAGCATGTGATTTTCAACAGTACTCAACTTTAGACGAATTATAGTCTCATTGAACTCATTGACTTCAATGAAAGCAGATACAGGGCAAAAAACATTTTTAAAGGCCCACCTTAAAAACAACAAGGCCTTCACAAATGCAGTCAAAAGAGCCTGTCCCAGAAAAACTGATATGGTGTCAGTGTGCATACAGTTCAGTGCTGTCTTTATAGCTGGAAATATCTGAAAAACCAAGGGGGTTTTCAGAATTTTTTGAAAGACAAAAAAGAAGCTGTGCTCAGATTAACTTGGAGACCTCTGTGATTGTAAGGGGATGTATGGAAGAAAATATGAAGGTGAAGAGATGCTTGGGGAAAAAATTAAGGAGAGGAGAGGCAAAGTAGGGCCCCTAATTCAGCAAGGTAGTTAAGCATATGCCTTACTTTAAGCACATGACTAATATTCTCATTGGCTATACTTATTAGTACTTCCATTGACTTCTGTGGGACTGCTCACATGATTAGAGTTAAGCGTGTGGTTACCTTGCTAAATCAGGGTCTAAGAGAAGATATCAAGATAGTATCTAGCAGAGATTTTGGCAAGGCAGCTATGGGGCCCCCCATAAAGTGCAACACTTCTTAGTTCAGATAGCTCTCCAAGCCAACAGATCTCTATTAGTGCCCTATGGGCAAGGCAGAAAATCCTTTGTAGCTGACTAGCCCACACAATTGTAACAGATTATCACTGCTGCCAGCTAACTCCTTTATCTCAGGTGGTAGAGGCCAGCACTGAGAGTCCCAGGTTCAAACACTGCTGACAGCCTCGGGGGTTGATGGGGATAATTACCTTTGCCTAATATTTTCCTACAGGAGATGTTTTATTTCTGAAGAAAAACCCCCATCCCCATTATATTATTCTTGTAACTGATAATTACATACTTGGGTATAGAGTAGTTTGGATGGAGCATATCCCTGAGATGGATTATCATTATAACCCTTATTTTACAGATGAGGATAACTGAGAAATAAGTGACGGGCAAGTCAGTGGCAAAGCTGGGATCAGAACTCATGGCGGGTTGACCCAACCTTGACCCAGTTCAGCAAGGTAAACGCATGCTTAGGTTTAAGCACGTGAGCAACTCCATGGACTTTGATGGGACTACTCCAGTGCGTGAAGTTAAGAATGTGCCCCAGTATCTTGCTGAATCAGGGCTCCTGTGTTCAGACCTCCAGACCATGCCGCCTCTCTGTGGGTTTTAAACTTGGAGTCTTTGCTGTTCTTCCAAAGTGCTCAATGGATAGGAGAGTGGAGCTGTCTCTGTGCAACCTGTTTTTATGGTACTTATAAGTAAGTGATGTGTGGCAAGGTTGCTCTGAGGGAAATTTATTAACATGAAATACAAAAAGCTCCTGTAAGAAATCTATATCAACAGATTTTGCTGCTTTAAGAAAATAGACAGACAGTCTGAACCACAGACTCCCCTCAGTCTCTGAAGCCCACAGACACACACACTCACACACACACTGTACAAACATATGCCGTAACATACAGACACGCAGATAGTATCCCTACCCCCACACAGAGTCACAAAAAAGTGTATACAGACTGGACATTGTGTATCCAAACACTATGCCACATACTGGCACACACAATACTGTGAAGTGGCACAGGCAGACACAAGCACATGCATGTTACTCCTGAAGCCAAGAAGTTAACAGGAGTGCTAAAGAGAAAACACTCAGCACTTTACCATAACAATAATAATACTTGGCACTTCTAATGGAGCTAAAGCTTTTTCTAAAATTAAGTAAGCACGACAAGACCTGTGTGTTGTTGGTAAGTATTATTAGCCCCATTACAGATGGGGAAACTGAGGCTCACAGCTGTTACAAGAAGTGACTCGCCCAAGGTTACAAATATGCCAGTGACAGAGCTGGTAATAGAATCTAAGACTCCTCCTTTAACTCTGAGTCTCACCATGACACCACACTCCCTCGTGACTAGCTAATGCCTGACTAGGTAGCATTATTGAGGATTTCATGAAGTTGCACAATGAAATATACTCTCCCCACATACTTTGCCATGAACCTGAAGCAGCAGGCTAAGTTATCCGCTTGACTTCTCACATATTTTAATCTGAAAATTATACAGGTTGTAAGATTATCTTGTGGCATCTTGGTTTACACAGAGAAATACAAAAGGCAATTTGTGAAAGCCGGCTACCATAGGCAATGATGTTAATCTTCATTCACCCACTGCAGTTGGTTAAATAAACAAACACATTTAAAAAAGACAAATTTCTCCCCCTCCCCTTCCCCATTGTTTGTTCAGTTCTAGATTCAGATGAATTTATATTTAAAATAAAACAAAGATACGCTCAGGTATTAAACAACTTGACTCACATTCAAGAGCAGCCTCCCCCTGACAATATGGATCAGTGATCGTGTTACTGTCACCGACCCAACTCCTACTGCAGTGCATTGGCACAAGCAGTGAACTGGTAACAGAGATGCCATTATAACAGAGACAACAGGCAAACTAAGACTGTCCTTTTCTTTTTCTGACTTCTTTCCTGGTTGATGAGTAGGTAACTGGCAAAAGGGTTAGTATGGCTCTCTCATCAGGGACAGGTTTTATTAATTGCCTTACATTTTTCTCTGTAATGTGCTCAGTTTTCTACAAATAAGTAGAAAACCATAGTAGACAACATTGGTTTTAATTCATTCTTTAATTTTGGATTAGGGAAGGTGTTTTTCCTCCTCTTCTAAATATTTGTATGTAAGTGATTGTGTGTACATTTAGGACTTCTGTACTTCCAGACATCATACTGCCTCCTGCCCAGCAGACCAGAGATATGCCAATACAAAAGCACATTTCAAACATTTAGCTTTATGTTCTGGCTGGAAGAGATAAACATGGCATATAATCACCAAATTCTCTTAAGAAAAACAAATACTGCCCTGACTGAAAGTAATTGATTTCACCTGGTGTTCACTGTACTTGCAAAAAAAAGAGTTCAAGACACAAGATACCATTTAAGGCCCCCTACCTGCAAAGACTTGTGCGTGTGTTTAATTTTTTTTGCACGGTAGTAATCCTGTTACAGTCCATGGGACTGCTCACAGTGCATATGCTTAACCTGATGCACAAGTCTCTGCGAGATCATAAAAAGAAAAGGAGTACTTGTGGCACCTTAGAGACTAACCAATTTATTTGAGCATAAGCTTTCGTGAGCTACAGCTCACTTCATCGGATGCATCCGATGAAGTGAGCTGTAGCTCACGAAAGCTTATGCTCAAATAAATTGGTTAGTCTCTAAGGTGCCGACAAGTACTCCTTTTCTTTTTGCGAATACAGACTAACACGGCTGTTACTCTGAAACCTGCGAGATCATAGAATCTCAGGGTGGGAAGGGACCTCAGGAGGTCATCTAGTCCCACTCCCTGCTCAAAGCAGGACCAATCCCCAACTAAATCAGATTGGGGCCTATCTGTTGCACAGCAAGGGGTGGGTGACCTAGCCAGGAACAGAGGATTTACTATACTTTGGGCTTCAGAAAGAATTATTTCTATTTGGAGACAGATCCAGATCCTCACTGTCTTCAGTGAACCACCACCATTTCACACAGCTGAGGATCTGGTCTAGCAGAGGGATATGACTGACTTCTCTAACCATCATGTACACAAGGGAAGGCTTAATAAGTTTACTTTCTTTTCAGTTTTGCAGGAATGGAAGTAAATAGCAGTGCTGTCCTTACACAGCCAAGAGCAGGAGTGTCCCTTGGTGAAACAGGTGGTTTATTCCACATTGCAATGGGTCTGTTTTATGGAGGGGTCCAAAGGGCTGCTAAAAGGATTTTGAAATTTTCTCGTAAATGCTGAATGTTTAAGTTATGATTAAGTCATGTTTACCCATTAATTGTGCAGTAAATAAACCTGTGGCTTTACCCCGTCCAGTCATAGCGTGGCAGCATGTTAATTGGGTTTTAGAAGCTGGCGTCCTGCCAACGTTATGCCGTATGGGAGGTTGAGAGGTACAATCTGGTTATCAGCAATGCTGACATGTGCTGAGCGTTATGTGGTTGCACTGCATACCCAACGGCTCTAGCGCTAGTATTCCCTGTTATGAAAGGCCTGCTGTTTGAAATTCTTCGCTCTCCGTCAAACTCAGAGTCTGAAGATCAAGACTCTTTTTTTCATTTCTTTTCGTTTTTAAGAGATCCTCTTTCACACTTATTGTACTAGGGGGTCAGGGGAGGAGGGGAGGGAACAAACTCTCTATGATATACCTTGGGGAAGATAAGTGGGGGATAATAAAGATCTGGTTTGCCTTTCTCCATGCATTTATCCATTACCCACTGTTTCTACTCCTTAGACATTTACCACCACCAGGTATGGGGTGAGCCCCAGATTTTGGATCTGGATCCGAACTTCAAACATTTAATATATATGGATCTAGAAGTCTGGCCACATTTCTCATTAAAATCTAGCTAGATTCAGACCCCAAAATGGGCAAAATAAAGATATGGAGGGGAAATAGATGGTCAGAGAAGATATAGAGGGGAACAGAATGGTGAAGTCTTTTGCTCACATTGAAAAAAATTAAACAGATGAAAAGATTAAAAGAAAAAAGTTTAAGGATTTACATGTGGATAGAATCCTGGTTTTTGCTGCCATATCTCTCACCTTCAACCCCATGCGCACTTCTTATAGACTTTCTGGACTCTACAGGATGGAAACCTTGCTTTTTATGGACCTCATAAAGATCTGTTCAAGCAGTGCTCCCCTTCTGCAAGTCTGACACGCCAACATGATTTAAACTTTTGGTGTTCATTCAAAACACCAGGAAATCCCTGAAGAAAGTTGAGGGATGATAGTGAGTGAGGAAGGATTCTATGGCTGGATCCTTCAACTGTTCATTTCCAGACATTTAACATTTGGGGGATGAGGGGGTTTCTGGACATTGAACAATTTGTGTAAAGGGAATAATATTGTTTTGGGATTTCAGCTGGATACCAGTGAAACATACTTACAACCGTAAACCTTTTTTTAAACAGTTTGTTTATCTTTTGAGGAATAAACAGGAAAGACAGCTATTAAGGGGGCATTATGGTCTTGCGGAGAACATGCTCGTCTAAGGGTCTAGAGACCTTAGTTCTATTCCCTGCATGCTTTCCCAGCTTTGCCATGTGACTTTGTACAAGTGAGTTCACCCTCCCACTCTTCATGTGTCTTGTCTATTTAGATGTAAAGCTTGTCAGGATAGGGACGGTCTCTTACTATGTCTTTTGTACATTGGCTAGCACAATGGGGGTGCTAGGTGCTACTGTAATGATAAAGAGCCCTTGTACCACAGACATCTTGTTTACAGCAGCAATGTTAGCTGAACCCCTTCCTAAAATGGGTTTAGTCTAACAGTTTATTCTCTGTTTGCCCTTTTATTCTTTACCTTACTAGAGAACAGGCTAATTTTCTTATTCATCCGAAGTTCCATTTTTATCATCCATGTTATATGCACAATGTTGGCAGTGTAACCAGTGCATGCAGCTTATCTTCAAAGAATGTGAAATCTGGAGGCAATTTGTTCTGATGCAAAGCCAGTGTGTTCCTTTCTAGGGAGATGCTGTCAAAGTTGATTCTCTGACAGCCTACAGAGGTGCAGGGTCAGTCCTAACATTAATAGCACATATAGAGCATCTTTCATTTGAGGATCTCCAAGAGCTCTACAGACATTAGCTAACTAATCAGAACATGTCAGTAAGATAGGTCATATTATCCCCATTTGCAAAATGGAAAACAGCCACTTAAGAAAAGTTAAATGCCTCACCCAAAATAAGCCAGCGGTAGAGATGAAATTTAAACTCAGGTGTTCCTGATTCCCAGTCTACTAAACTACGCTGCCCTATTAGTAGGAAGCTGGGGTGCACAGAAGATATTTCAATAGCATTAAGAAAAAGAAAATTTCTAAACTGCCAGTGGGACTTTATTTTTAAAATGCAGGGTTAAACTCAGAATTGTCAAGGTACAGAAAGGACCCTCTCCTACAGTTGTGTGCCTAGAATATTATTTCTGGAAGATGGAGAATATATAGAGAAATGCATGAACTGTTTATATAGCACAAATTTCTGTAACATCTAGACTTCCCCAGGGTGTCTCTGCATATGGGCATGTTAGAGAGAAAATCTTGGAGTGAATGGCCCTTTCTAATTAGTCTTGATGCAACTCTTCTTAGTTGAAAGAGATATTTAAAAATACCTCAAGCCTATGTGCAGTTAAGCACAAGGGTTGCAGCTACAATTTTAATGGGTCCCCGGGACCCTGCTTTGAAGTGATGACTCACAAAGAATATTTTGTCAAGCCAACTGTGCCATAAAAATATTAAGCGCGGTTTCAAACAGTAAAGGTTTTATTATCCTGCTCACTTCCTGTCACAAAGCATTGCATTAAATTCTCCTTTTAAGGGATTAATG
This sequence comes from Chelonia mydas, assembly GCF_015237465.2. Taxonomy (NCBI): domain Eukaryota; kingdom Metazoa; phylum Chordata; order Testudines; family Cheloniidae; genus Chelonia; species Chelonia mydas. The sequence continues at coordinate 220,719,289 of NC_057849.1, forward strand.
ACCTATTTGCCGTGTTCCATGCTGCATTTGTGGTTATAAAAGCCACTAAAAGCCATGTTATCAACACCAGTGTTAATAAAGATATTGGAAAGTCAGTCAAGCACAAATATATTATAAGCCAAAGCATTAATCCAATTGCATTTACCCAGAATGTTCTTTACTGTTCCCTGGTGACCTCAGAGCATAGTTACCATTTTGTGGAAACCGTCAAGAAAGATACACATTTGAAAGAGTACAGGGAAACAGCAATCAAAGTCTGTGTGATGTAAATCCCAAACCCTGACACACATACACAGGGGTCATGCAGAAGAATAGACTGTACATCAGGATGTCAACACAACTACCAAATACCATAACCTGCCGCCACCACCACAATTAAAAAATTAGCAACATTCACCAGTATTTTTACTGACAAATTTGCAAGCCCAAAACAGACGATGAATCTTGTTTACACAATAAAAGGCCATCAAAGTCTGCAAAGTTACCATTGCAAAAGAATGGTAAATTCATACAGCTCCTGTTTATAAAACTCTAAATAGGTCTTGTTACAATATCTACCTTTTCAACCACCAAAATGAAAAAGCATATAAAACTACCGAATGCATTAAAAGCTTAAGAAAGCAACAGCAACATACTATGTCACATGGATATAGTGTCCTTCATTCCAAAGGATCCCAAAGCACTTTACAGACTAGACGCCATTTTTAAATACTCTGCAGCTGATAGCAGCGAACATTGCAAACCAGCCTAAGGCCGAGGAGATTTTGACTAAGAAGTACTGGTGCCAACCCCTGGCTTTACATATCTTGATGTGGGATAACACCAATGTATAGCACTTACTATAGGTGGTGCTTTTCATCTGTCAATCCCAAAGCACTTTGCAGGAGAGCGACTCATTTTCCCTGTCCTAGATAAAGAAACTGAGGTGCAGTGACTTTCCCAAAGCGACACAGCAAATGAGTGACAGAGCCCAGAGCAGAACACAAGTCTACTGATTCCCAGTCCGAGGGACCTGCTGTCCGCACAATGCAGAGAAGATATCCGTTTTTAAGGTCTTAAATGAAAGACTCATATACATGAAGATGCATGAAACTTGATTTATTTACCTCGGAAAGATGAGCAAACTCAATTTTCTAACTACCCAGTAATTTGCACTAGAGAAAGGAAATTATGGATTTCTTCCTCTTGGATTAATTATCTTACTATTTTTACTGACAGTAAATACAGTTACTAATAGTGTTCAAATATCCTGGGTCAAATATCATCCCACCTCAGGACAAGATCCTCCTTGAAAGTATTATCTTTTTATTCGGCTTTGAAAGTTTAGCCACTGATCTGCACCTATGACATTCAACTTAGCCCTCAAACAGCAACTCATCTAGTGTCCCTTAAGCTAAAGCACACAAGTCTTGGATGCTTTGTTAAATGATCCATTTGGAGCAAGTACTAAAAAATACAATCACAATTCTCAACATCTCTGATACAATTAACATTAAAAATGAGACAGCTCCATAGCGGTAAAATTGGGCCTTCAATAAGTTGAGAATTAGGAGAATGTTGTCCACTTTTACCGAGTGACAGTTGGGAAGTGTGGCCATTTATGGTGTTGGACATTAAAAAGGGGTTGAAAAACTATACTATATTTAGCATTTCTGGGCCTAGCTGCTATAAAGTCTTGACATTTGCAACACCAGGAGCAGGCTGTCAGAGACTGTGAGCGCCGCCTAGATTGTCAGAAAGATTTCTAACCTAATTTCCTACTCAGAAGATCTTTCCTGTTCAGAGATTGTGCAGCCAGTTCCTGTACCCATGGACATCAATGGGAGCTTTGCCATTGACTTTAATGGGAGCAGAATCTAACCCTGGGCAGTAGTATATTTTTTCCTGATGCTTCAACACCACCACCACAACAGGATGGAAGCTGGTTGAAATACTTGGACATTGGGCCTCTCTACCACAGGAGTCTCCAGCAACGTCCACTTTAACGCCACAATGGCTGCCAGCAAAAGGCTCAAAAAAAAAAAAGAAAAAAAAAGCTGATTTTAATCAAAATCTTTCCTTTAAATCTAGCTTCGACTTTATACATAGCACAAAAGTGCTTCTCGGCATGGACATTTTCAGGATGCGGTCCTGAGCCAAATACCGTAAGCGCAGCCTGGTCATCAGACTGCAATCTCGTGGCCCACCTCTGAAGCTGTAATAAAGCTGCTGCACTTTGCCTCCCACCCTTGGTGAAGCCCACTAATAACATCTGCTTTATAGCAGCCACTCCTACAACCTGCTATTTCCTTGGCTCTGCGGCTGTCACAGAGAGGATGTGCTTTTCTATGCTGCAGGTCTGGTGGAAAGTTGTCAGACTTCAAGCCAAATGTGAAACCAGCCAATGCTGAATAAATGACTTGAACGGCTTTCTCAAGGGACCCCTTCCAGGATTTAGAAGGCTTTATTGCCAGATTTGGCCAGTGTTTGTAGCCCAGCCTTCCTCAGAAGCAAATTAAAAATCAAAATACAGACAACATTTCAAAAACATAGAAAGCTAGACTCAAACATCCACCAAGTGACATACCTGTATAAAAATAACCACAAGGTTGCAAATTCATACTTTCCTACTTGGTGAGACCAACTGCAACCAGGAATAAACCAGGAAACGCGTGGGGTGGACTGCAGTATTGCCTTAAGAGAAAGCGTCAAACTGGAGGCACAAAAATCAGAAAAAGAGGGGAAAAAAACCATTTAGCTGGATAATTTGGATACTCTCATTTAAAGTAAACCAAATGGTGGGTGGCGCAGGAAGTTAGGCCTCTCACCTGTGCCATTTCAATCAATGGGAGCAAGAATAGACCCTTGCTCAATATCCCAGTTGTATCCATGGAGACCAGTGACGAGTTCAGTTCCTGATTCAAAAACAAGGGTCTACTGAATGAAGCACACTGACCCTCCTCTCCATTCTGGTTCTGCAGGCAGGAATCCTAGCACGAGGGTCTCCATGCTGAATGCTGGCCTCTCCCACGCGTATCACAAACGGAGCAGGGATCTGAGCAGTCCATCCTGAGAGGCCTATATGCTCTCTCCTTGCCCATAATGGGGTGGGAAAAGGGAAGGACTTGCTGTGATTCCTATATCCACTACCAAATAGGGGGAAGCTAATGGCTCCCATTCAGTCAGGAGGAGGGAACAATGTACAACCCTCCCAGCAGCCTGGAGCAAATGGATGTGATTTCCAAAAGTTGTGTGGCTTGGTGAGAGGGACTAAGTGGCGGCCTTGCTTTGAACTGTGCTCAGTAAAAGATGACAACTCTAGTTTTATTATTGATTTCTGTACAATTCAAGCATCAAGATGAAGCCATTCCCACCATCCTGAAACTCTTCAGGGGGCAGCGGAGGATCCTTTTCAATAGAAGCAGCAAGATACAGAATGGAAGGAGAACTCTCTAGTCAACTCTTTCTTTCTTCCTCCAGGAATTGCTCCTTTTCAGTAAGGTTCTATGCCCCTTGGCATCAGGGAATGAAAGTTAGTCTGGTCCAACATCTGGGGATTTGCTTCAGTCCTGGAACAATGCCTAAAAAGCATGGCTAGCCTGAAGGATTATGGACATTATTAACTGCTCTACAGCATCTCACAAACCACCAGCGCTAGAAACAAATGCCATATGTCACTAGAAAAAAAAAATCGAGGATCTCAAGTTCCCTGCAATAAGAGAATGTAAGAATGGCCATACTGGGTCAGACCAAAGGTCCATCTAGCCCAGTATCCTGTCTTCTGACAGTGGCCCGTGCCAGGTGCTTCAGAGGGAAGAGCATTTGTGACATTACAGGTCACCTGCTATTTGGATAGACTTTTATGTCATCACTCTCTGATTACTATCATCTCCTCTCTCATTTCCATTTCAATACTACACTTGATTTTCACAGCCACTGTCTTGTTACAGTTAGACAGCAGTGTTACGAAAGTCTACCCTGTAGCTTTCAAATATAACGAAGCATTAATTTCTAACTCTGGAGACAGCAGCTAAAAATCATATCTGAACTGAATGGAGCGTGGGGAAAGGAAGATTACAATATGTTTTTTATCTGGTCTCACAACCTACCAAGGCTGGAAATACGCAGATAAGACAAACAAGCTCTTACTACTGTTAGCCTGCCCTCTCTCACATTTTGCTTTAATCTACATTGTCAACTTTTCAGGCTATTTAACTGCCTGTACAGTACCCATCTAAAGCCTGTAATCTGAATGGGGCCTCTAGGCACTGTTGTGATACCACCAATAAGTAATACACTTTATTAAGCAGTGCTTCTCGACCAGAGATGCAAAATAGATCCCCTCTTCTCCATCATTGTGCATCTATAAGTAATTTCTAGAGGTGCCTGAGGGTTCACTCATGTACACCTGCCTTGCCCATTCCTGGCTAACTTGACTTTGGTGGACTACACCCACCTTTCTTCCTCCAGACCTAACCTTTGAGTTGATAATGTGTAGTGTGTACATTTGGTCTTAAATATTGGCAGAAGGAATCTGGACCAAAGGCACCCTACTGGAAAGGATCTGCTTAAAAGCCCATTATGGCCTGTTGAGTTGAAGGAAGCATTCAAGCATAGAATGCATAACGATTGCATATAGCTCATGGGTCATATAGTCCTCCCGTTACCAGAGACTAGACTTTGGTCCTTTCTTTTCCTGTTTATTTGGGGGGGGCAGGGGGGGATTTTCTGGGAGAAAGGTTTATTTTCTCCCTTTGTTAAACAAGACTGAATACTGTATAAAAATATTGAACAGAATGGGCAGAAGCAACTAGCAATATTGATATCTGGTTTCTGAAGAAGGGAAATTGAACTAAAAGAAGATTTAAAACCTAACGCAGGCAACTTGGCTTTGATCAGCAGCTGAAGTCAGTGTGATTGGATTTCTAAGAACAAACTGTTTGCAGAGGCTTATTGGAGACACCGAGAGAAGACCGAAGTTGTCAAGAGCAAAGACTTGAGAAAGAAATAGGAGCAGGAGACATTCTAGACTTTGAACACTGCTTTCTTAAAAGACAAAGAGCCAACTGCCATTATAAAATGTACATAGATTATGTTAGAATATTTTCCAGTTCATTAGGGCTGATCTTGGTCATTGGATTTTGCACCAATGCTTTGGTTTTCACACTCTTTGCTACATACAGTTCCGCACAGAAAAGTCAACTAGACATTCTTCTCCTAAGCATGGCTGTGGCAGACCTGCTTACTCTTACCCTGATGCCCTTCATTCTTGCTTCTGCTGTCCAGAACACCTGGTTTTTGGGAGATATATTCTGCAAGGTTTTCCAGTTTGGCCTGGCTTTCTCCTGGGCTGCTAGCATCTATTCCTTGTGTGCTGTCTCCATCACTAGGGCTCGAATTATCATGAGACCTTACAGAGCTCCAGAGAAGACTACCATGATCGTGATGCTGATTGTGGTTTGGGCATTGAGTTTTATCATCAGCTTATCACTGCGCAACCATGCCACAATGGAAACAAGGCTTGCGACAAACATGACGTTTTGCCTACCAGCGCTCTACTCAGAGCACTATAAGATTGTCCTTAGCCAGTTTATTCTATATTATTTGATCCCAGTCTCGGTGATTGCATTCAACTACATCCGACTTGCTCTTTTCCTGCACAAGAGTCCCATGATGTCTTTGGTGAGTTCTAGAAATACCCGAAGAGCCTCAGTAATGATTTTTTGTACAACTGCTGCCTTCTCCGCATGTTGGCTTCCAGTGTATATTTTGGAGTTATGCATCTACTTGAGAGTCTACCACCATGGCTACGCCTGGGACACTTTCTATTTCATCTGTAATATTCTTCAGTATCTTCACCCATGCATCAACCCAGTGCTGTATGTGTTACTGTCCAAACGATATAGGAATAGCAAAACCAAAAGGATCTTGTGTCGCCAAAAAGTTAAAGTGAAGCCTCAGGTCCACAGCTTAACGGAACCCTCCTAAAACACTTGCATGCCTCGGGAGTGGAGTTCCAAACACGACAGCAGGGTGTGTAATGTGTGTATGTTTATCATTATTTATAACACATCATGGATTCTGAAATAACTTCAAAGACATTAAAGACTTTAGTGAGTAAGAATACAAAAAACCTAATCTACAATTCCCCCTCCCCCAAGCAGTAGGGGAGAACATCAGTATGCTGGGTGAGTTGAACTATTATTTAATCCAATCTTTAGAAAAATTAACAATCCCTCAGCAAGATATTATTTCCCTTTTCTTAATTCTTATTTTGTTGAATGTGCTATTGGAGCTTTGCTTCTGTACTGAAAACCAAATTCTGCCCAATATCCCTGCAACTTTACTGAGAAGGAATGGTGTCAATAGGGTTGGACTCTGGGCAGAACTGGCCCAAAATGATTAATTTTAGAGACTGTCTCCACTAGAAAATTGTATCTTTTTTGAACGTGATTCAGTTCTTCACAATCAGATGCCGTGAAGAACAGGACTTGCCCTGGTCTACACTGACCAGTCAGTCAGTTCTGCATTGCGTCAGCTAACTCAGCCCTTCCATTCACGTTTGATACGGTTTTTAGTGAGAACAAGCCCTTAGAAATGTTTAAACTGTACAGCAGAAATCAAAATAAGTATTCTTGTTTTCCATCTATTAAGGATCTTAGATGGCACCCCACCCTGTGGTATCTGAACAGCTGTTAGGTCTGTTTGTGTTACTGCAGGAGTACAGATTCCATTAAACATTTGTGGGGGAGGAGGAATATTTTTTCTTACAGCTTAAAGTCAACAGAAATACTGAACCCCCATCCTCCCATGTTTGTGGCACCGAATAATTGTGATCCATTCTGGTCTAACCTGTGGTATTTCCATCTTACTCATCTTCTAATACATGCTTGACCAAATCTGTGAGAAACTTCTAATTATCCTGAGATACTTTAAAAACAGAATTAAAAGTCACAAACCCCTTCTTCTCATCCTCCTGCCCCAAACCAAAGACTCACACAACACCTGAAGAGATAAGGGAAGTTTCTGCATGTTTATGTACACAGGTAGGAAAAAACTGCTTTAAGATTGTATATATTAAACTTTTCTTAAATAAACTCTTGCAACAGAGTCTCAGTTCTGGGATAGCTTTATTACTGAAAAAGAACTGATAATGTTTATTACTTCACATTTGCTTTTTGGCATAAACATCTTCTGTGAGTTTGATTACCTTGACTTTAAGAGACTCCACCAACATGCAAGTGAATGAATGCGGGGAGCCAAGCATCTCAGAGGCCAGTGCTCTGCTCTGGGGTCGCTTTTAAATCATGTGGTATGAGAGGGGAGAGGTGTGGTGGGCAAAGACAGGAGTGGGAATAAACTTTAAAATTAAGCTATGGTAACCATGCATAACAGTTGTATGACTGTGTTATTATTGTGTCTTACTAGATTGCTTTTAATCACAAGAATATAATGGCTCCACAATAAAGCCGTGGGGAAATACAGCGTATTCTTATCAGCACTCTAGTCTCGGTGGAATATTTTGACTGGAGGAGAGTGCAGTGCCCATCAGTGCTTGTTGATGAGGATGACCTTTTTTGAAGTTAAACCCTCCCCCATAAGATTGTACAATCCAGCATAGAGACAAAAACTGTAAAGACAGAAGTGTTCAAATCCTTCCTTAAGATAGGCAGCAGTATGAAAACTTACATAAAGCAAGTCAGAATTCACTTTAAAAAAAGGGGGAGGGAGGTTCCTCAGTTTATCCCAGATACAGTCACAACATGGGTAGCAGAAGTAGATCTTCATAGATACTGTGTTGGCAATGTATTTCAATCAAGAACCAGAAAACAGGCCTAATTCTGCTCATGTTAGGGTGACCAGATGTCCCAATTTTATAGGGACAGTCCCGATTTTTGGGTCTTTTTCTTAGACAGGTTCTTATTACCCCCCACCCCCGTCCCGATTTTCACATTTGCTGTCTGGTCACCCTAGCTCATGTGCAATTCTGCTGATGCAAATGAAAAGGCAGAGGTGCATGCCAATACAGAATTTAACCAGTGCTCTCTAGCTGGGAAGGGATAGTTACTATGGTGTATTACTGAAGTACCTAGATGCCTCAGTCATGCTAAGGGGCTGCATGTACACAGAGTAACAAAACAAAACAATTTTGCTTCTGTTTCTATTCATTCACGCCTTATATTCTGTACAACAGAGGCACAAAATATCTACACATTTATCCTAGATAATAATTCTTTCCACTTTGAGCCACCACTATTGTGAAAGCAGGCTGGACAGTCACTATAGCAACATCTGGACTCTTAAGAGGAAGACCGCAGCTGTGCTGGGACACCTTAGATAAATATTTAAGTATTTACTAGGGGAAATGTATTCTATATTGGGAGTTTCTAAAATGCATATTATGCATTTCAAAAGCACTATACTGAACCTATGGAATATCTGTGTGAGTTTTATTATGGATGCATTACTGGAATGTAATGCTACTATTATAGTGAATAGAATCAGACTTATTGATGTCTTGCTAGACAACATGAAATATGGCGTTTCTATGGTATTCACTATGTATGAGACATTGTGTCAAAAGTTTAAGTTTGGAATTGTAAGTATATTGGTGTAGGATGTCTAAAACGTATGTATTGTCAGGTAACATCAAATTCTGTCCAATGTAGTGTTTTATTCTGTTAGAAATTTGAGATAAGATGTCTTTCTATATTTGAACTGGTGGTTTATATGGCTGGTGTATAGTTTTCTGTATTGGAAGGGGCAAAGGTTGAATTAGCCCGCAGGCACTCTGTGTCAGCCAGGGCGACAGTGCATGAACAGTGATTATGTGGCAGTGGGAACTAGCTGTTGATCTAAAAGTGAACTGTTAAAATATAACACCTATGGCTCTTTAAAGGTGAAGGTTTGCAAAGGGGCAAGGGGAAATATCTGTGAAGAATCTCTCGTGCACACACGGGCATTGACTATTTCAACCAGAGAACCAATACTTCCCCTGCTGCACTTCTCCATTAAGAGGTGACAAGGATCCAGTTCAGGTTATGGCACAAAATACCCTTATCACCGCAGCAGGCAAAGCTGACTGAGGGCTTTGAAGGGGACTACATTAATGTGAACTCAGGGCCTTTAAGTTTACACCTAGACAGTCCCCGGGGGGAGTTATAGCACAGCACGGTGGTCCACACTGTTATTCATACACCCCTAGATCAAACTGCGGGGCAGTGGGGATGCCCTGACATTCAAGCAGAAAGCAAACTAACATTCCTCATGTCATTGTTCTGCTTCCATTAAAGCAGAAAGGTAAATCCTAATCTGAGCCTACAGAGTAACAGAAAGTTCTTCACCCAGAAATGCAACTTTATGTAATCCACTAGAGACAGTAAGGCTTCATTAAGCTGTCAGCCACATGTTACATTCAAACAGGTTGGAGAACAGGAAATGTTTCTTCGCATAACATACAATTAGCTTTAAAAATACAATATGCCGCAAAACATTCAGATTCAGCGTGAGATTTCTGCCACTGGCACTCCCAGACACCATCTTGATCACTTCATTTATTGCACTGAATCTTAATCCATGGTAACCTGTGGAGGCAAAGCCAGTGGAGAGGGTATTTAGAAGTCTCTGTGCCTACTGTGGTTGCTGGGAGACAGCAGGCCTAAGCCCACCCAAGCTAAAGGGCCCGAAGTCTCTGTAGAGATTGTGAAGGACACAGTTTTGTACAGTCCTATCAGACTCTGGACAGCAATCTGTCATCTGAACAGTCTTCTGCAGAGTTGTCTGGGAACTCATCTTCCTCCAAGGAGGGATCACCAAAACAGGTACTTCATCCTGGAGAGGGAGAGAGGGGTAATCTGGTCTCAAATCACAGGAGGTGCTGATTGGGCTGTGACAGGGACTAATTTATATTCCCCTACCCCAAATCCTATCCTGAATACTAGATCCAGAGTGTGGCTGAGACAAAATCCACCAGGAACCGTCCCATTGTCATGGCAACTATGAGCTGATCCAGAAGAATCACCCTGCAGAGACTCTAAGGCCAGAAGGGACCACTGTGATCATCTAGTCTGACCTCCTGTGTAACACAGACCATAGAACTGCCCCAGAATGATTCCTGTTTGAATCAGAGCATATTGGGGAAGGGGGAGGGATGAAATCTAATCTTGATTTTAAAATTGCCATTGATGAGAATCCACTGTAACCTTTGGCACCCCTCCCTGCCAGCCCCAACTTGGACCTGTGCCAGATTTCCAGTGGCCAGAGGAGAGGTGTCCCTCCCCCAGCCCCAACGCGGACCTGCGCCGGACTTGCCACAGCTGGGGGAGAGGAGCCCCTCCCTCAGCCCCAAAACAGACCTGCCCCAGACAGGGAGAGACACCTCTCCCCTGGCTGCTGTGGCAACAGAGGGCTGGGGGGTGTCCTCTCTTCTCTCCGCAGCCCCAGCCCCACTCCACTGCCTTCACAGAAAACGTGCCTTAAGTCACCAAGCAGGTGTTTGGAGTGCTAGTCTTAATGCTGCCTTCATGTTAGTTTTTGTTATAGAAAGCAAAACAAAATGCAGCCACCTTTAAAGTTTTTTTTCTTGAAAACTCAGTGGCTAAATACTGGGTCACGTAACGATTTAATATTTCCCATTGCCCTTCTAAACATGCAAGTGTGGATACAGGAGGACTCTGGACAGACTATCAGAAACGTGTGAATGGTCAATAGAGATTTCCACATGTGACTCAGGCTTGCAGAGTCACTCCCTCCAAAGGGGGGCATAGCTTTCATCCTTTTTTTGGCAATTTAAGGTGGTGGTGCCTGGAAGTGAGATAGAGAGCCTTGGAGTCCATACAGTCCTCCTGCTAGAGGGAGAGGTGTGGAAGGAAAGCACAAGGGGCTCTGAGCCTGCCTCCTCCATTCCAAAAACTACCACTAACCAAAGGAAGGATGCTAGGGTCTCCCCTGCCTCAGTAAGCTCCCGGTGTTCAGGATGGCAAAGGAAAAAGCCCCAATGTTTATTAAAACAAATACTGACTCTCACAGAGGGTGTCACTGCCTTGTGGGGTGGGCTCTTGAGGGGCCTCAGCTTCACCTGACTGACCCTCCTTAGTTTGCTGTCAGTGAAGTCAGTGCTAGGACCCTCATATCCATTTAAGCCGGTCATCTCCTCCACTCTCCCAGCTGTTTTCTTGGAGGCAGTCTGGTGCAAAGCTGCCACCACCTTGCTATCCCAGATCTTTCTGCCTCCCTTTCCTTCACTGCACTCTCACCTTTATAGCAGGTCTTTATTTCTTTGTTGGTTGCACCTGTGAGTGCCTGCCTCCATGACTTTCAGCTCTGGCAGCTGTGTGAGGTTGTGATTAAGTTACTTTCTTGTAAACAGGAGGAACTATCCTACCTGCTCTATGTTCAGTCTGGGGTTTGTAAACCCTCCTTACAGAGGGCAGTAGCAGGATGGACAGACACATGGGTAAAAATAGCCAGTATCAGAAAACAAGAGATTTTTGCAGGCAAGGCCTCTCCATTTCCAGCTATTTCTATTTCTCTGTTCACCTCTGCCAGTTGCACAGCCACTGTCCCTGTTTATTGCTCAGCCTTATACTTAACCAAATTGATTTGGGGAGCTTTTCCAGCCAGATTATGTACATTTACCGTTAACTAGTCAATAGCACCTAATGAGCATTACACAAGGTATTTTTAAAACCCTTATCTAGAGTCTATAATATACTAACTGTGGAACCACAGGAGATGGCACTGCACCTTCACACACTAATAGTTTTCTGCCTCAATGTTCCTTCAAGTAAGTTTTTGGGATGGCCTACCTAACTTGCCCAAATTTTATATGCTCCTTTGAACAAGAGAACATCACTTTGCAATGAACTTTTGGTAAGACCAGGGTAAAATTTTCAAGCATGCTTAAGCGACTTAGGGCTAGTTTTTCAAAGGTATTTAAGCACCTAAGGATGCAGATAGGCATCTAGTGGGATTTTCAGAAGCACCTAGCCCCCTCCCCCTTCTTTTTAAAAAAAAAAAAAAAAAAAAAAACCTACCAGGCACCTATCTGCATCTCTAGGCATTTAAATATCTTTGAAAATAGCCCCATAGCTCCCCCCACCGGTAAATGTAAGTGGTTCTACTCACCATCATCTCACCCCCTGACATCAGGTCATGGTGTTGCAGGGGGTCTTTGCCTTTTGTGCCCCTGCTGATCACCTCTTGGGCCCTGTGACGTGTCTAAGGCATTAAGTCATGTCTTGTCCAACTCCCCCTCAGGGTAACAAAAATCTAAATTTCCCAACAGGACATTCTTTCACTCCTCTCTAGCTAAGCCTCCACCTTTCCTCTGGGCCCTGTCCTCAGCCCCACCCTGGCCTCAGTAGTCAATGGGGTCACTGTGGTTTTTTACAGGAACTCAGATCCACCCTCTGTTCTGGGTTCCAGCCCAGGGACACCATGGTGAGCAAGCAGTTCTGGTCCTTTAGATGTGCTGCTCCTACATAGGTCCCTTCCTACCTCCAAGCCCCTCAAGCTGTTTCCCAGAAGCCTGCGGTTAATACAGCCTCTCCTCTGGTTCCCGGGCTTCTCCCTAGGTCCTCCCAGCTCCTCCCCTGGTACACCAACCTACACAGCTGCCTATCTTGTACCTGTTCTAGGGGCTCACCACAAGTGCTAACTCCAACCCCACAGACCCTCTTCTGCCTCCCCTCACCAGACCTTTCCCAAAGAGTAGAACTTCTTACCTCCTCTCTCTGGAATCTCCTTCTTTCTGACTGAGTTCTCCTTTGCGTAGCCTGCCTTGACCCTTACACAGCTTGGGTCACTTATAGTAATTAAGCCACCAGACCACATCAGCTGAGGGGTAACTGCTAGGTCATAGGCAAGACTGAGCCCTGCTCCCCTTAAAGGGCCAGTGAGCCTGTGACAGTGAATATATATATTTCTTTCAGCACTTAATATTTAGTTATGCCTGTTTACAAAAGTAACTCATTCTGGAGCTTCAATCCAGGTGCCCAATTCAAAACGCCTTCAAAGGGCCTAATTTCAGAAAGTGTTGAGCACTGTCCCCTCTGAAAACTCTGGTCCCTTTCAAGTGTCTCAGATTGGGCACCAAAAAACTGGGGCATTCCAACTCAGTAGTCACTTTTGGAAATCTTGGCCTTTATTTATATGTCTGTGTATGTTTATTTCATTGCACATTCTTCCATGCATAAATCTATATACAGTGTGCTTCACATTAAACCCTTTATCCCTGTTCATATTTCTTTTCCACCTGAACATTATTTTTTTTATTTTTCTCCTATTTTTTTTAAGCTAGACCTGTACAATTTATTCTCCTATAAACAAAGCTAGCTAAACTCTAATGCTATTGCCATTTGTTAATTGAGAAGATATAGGGTAGAATTTTCAAAAGCACTCAGGCCTAGATCCTCACAGATACTTTGGTGAAATCCAAGGGAGTTAGGTGACTACATATCTTTGAGGGTCTGTGCCCCAGCTACTTATTTTGCTTCCAATGAAGTCAATGTTAAAACTGCTATTGTCTTCAATAGGAGCAAAATTAGATCAACACTGAGTACTTTTGAAAATCCCAACCATACTTTTACAACAAGCTCTGAATATTCTGCTCAACAAAAACTGGTCAGTTGGCTTAATAAAATCATGATGCCAATGAAGCCATTGTCCTAATTCTCACACGTTCAGAGGAATACACTGCGCTGAGATTCATTTTTGTTTCATGAACTTCTTTATCAACAGGCAAAGAGAACAGAGCATTCACAGTGGTTATATTTGCATGGTTTCAAAGACCACAACAGATTCAGGGAAGTACCTGAAGGAAATAAGGCACAGGAAACATAAACTAGAAGACCGTAATTCTCAGCTGTTAGGGCACAAGCAAGATTTAGGCTTGTCTACACTTAAAACACTACAGCAGTGCAGCTGCAGCAGCACTTCAGTGTAGACACTACCTCACCGACAGGAGGGGTTCTCCTGTCAGCATAGGTAATCCACCTCCCAGAGAAGTGGTAGCTAAGTCAACGGAAGAATTCTAGTGCTGTCCATATGGGGACTTAGTTTGGCTTAAGTACACCGCTCAGAGGTGTGGATTTTTTTTTTTAGTGTTCCCTATATCCATTGTTTAGAGTCACGGTACCGCCTTCCTGCCAAGTTGTTTCTTGTCCATTTTTCCAATTCAACAGGAGTGCTCTTTCTTCTGAGAGCAGGTTATGGGTCTAATCCTGAGAGATGCAACACACCTGCAACTCTCATTATCTTCCCTGGCAGCTGGAATGAGAAGCTACAGAGAGCACACAGGTCAGTGCTTTGCTTTTTCAGAGTCATGGATCAGCAGCGCTCTCTCAAAAGTTGTTCCAGTAAAATGTGTGAGCAGTCTTCACCTTTTCACAGGATACTCTTACGCAAAAAACATTGTCCTGATCCTGAGAGCCATTGTTCATTTACATTCAGAGATCTGCATTATGAGGGCTTATCAGCTTTACTTCAAGTATCAACACACACAGGAAAACTAGAAGTGTCATGTGGCAACGAAGTTCTCCTGAAGATTTAAGGGTGTATACTTCCCCTGTCCCAACATAATCAATGTAAGGTTAGAGTGCCAACATAAGCATCTCTTTAGATTCAATGGGAGTTTACCTGGGTAAATTCACTGCACGATGGACCTCATCCAAAACTCCCTGAAGACAATGGGAATCTTTACATTAACTTTAAAGGGCATTGGATCAAGCCCTATAAATACCAGAACTCTTAGATTATGAATCTGCTTAAAAAAAAAGTCTCTCCACATGCCTTACTGTACATTTGCCATGTCTTTCTTGTTATTTATACAAGTGGAAGTTTGTGACTCTTCACCTCACCTATCACCTATACATGCACCATTAGAAGCCAAACACATATCTCATTACAGAGACATCCATGTGAGTCACTGAACTGCTGGGAAAAGTTGAAAGCAGGTTCCTTGGATTGCCAGAGATTAGCTCTGAGAGGGAACCCCCTGCTTGAGAACATCATGTTCCTGTCACACCTCTGACAGTTTCTTCCAAATGTACATATTCCTTCCCACAAATGTGTGTTGTTTCTTTGTTTGTTTTAAACTGACTGAGACATGTATGGGAAGCTCTGTTGCTACATTTGAGAACAGTTTATGCCTGGAGGATGGACAGCTGCTGTTGCTAAGCATCTGTTTTCCAACTACCTCCTTGCCTCCCCTCCTAAAACCTAGTTTCTGTGGACTTTGCTGGGGCGATCATCCACTGAAATTTAGAAAACCACAAATACAGGTTCTTATCCACCATGTAGCTCTGGTCTGCACTTGAATACAGTAGCTCAAAGCCTTGCCTGTAGATGGCAGCACTTTCCTTACCCCTGAAGCTCCAGGGGAACTGCAATACAGTAACATACTGTATCACATGTATCTAACATTCCTAAACTGGGGACTTCTTTAAAGAACAGCCAGCACTGAAAGTAAGGTACATTTAAACAACCTCCCAAATTAGTTAAATTATAAAAATTCTACAATTTAAAATGTGAACATTTTGAAATGACAATAATCCCCAGGCACATAAGTGTTGCCACTCTATATCTCAGTAGTCTCCTCACTAAACTCTCCACCCCTTCAAAACACTAAGGATTCTACTACCTTTACATTGAGTAATACCGCAATCTGTAAATAGCCCAGCTGAGTTCAACAGGGCTATTTGTGGACTGAGGTCCTACTCAACATGGGTCAAGGTGGCAAAATCTGGCTCTAAAAGACAGTTTTCCATGACAAGGCCAACAAAAGCAATGTGGAATTGGTAGACTAGGACATTTTAAAGATGTGACTTGTCAAAAAAGTTAGGAAAGTTTGTATAGAGTGAACAGGGAAAAAAAATAAAACCCATTTTTTCTTAATTTTATCCAATTCCCCAAATCCATAAATCCCTATCTGGGGATCAGATATGACATGTAGAGTTTTTAGGGTGTAGCAAGTGGAGGAGGAAAAGGGAAAGGAAGAGGAAATATAAAGATCAGTTTTATAATGGAAAGTTAATTTCAACTTTAACCATGGAGCACCTATCAACACTCCCTAATATGTCTAGCTCTTCTTTACAAAGAGCTTGAACAAGAGAGAGAGAGTGCACAGATCATCTTCGGCAGGAAGAGTTGATAAGCATCAAATACATACTGCACAGAAGGGGGCAGGCAGTTCTGAGTCCACAGAAGGATGAGTCCTGCATCAGAAATCGGACCTTGGCAATGATTTGGAGGCTGAGGACAGGAAAGAGCTCAGCTCTGAGCACTGGCATGCAGTGGAAGTGAGGCATTTGGGCCTCAGAGGGGGGAAGGAAGGGAGCAACTGCACTACAATAGAAACACCTTCGCCTCCAGTTTTGTGTCAGTTAAGATGGTACATGGTCTGTTGTTCTAAATGAGAACACCAGAATAGTAAGCGTAACTGAGGAGGGTGGGAGATCCAGAGGAGAAAGAGAGAGATGGGTTTGTGTGTGTGTATGATCAATATAGGATCACTGGACCCAGAATGACTGGTTAGGCTCTATTCACATTCTAGCACAGTTGGAAGTGAAGGGTCCATTTTATTAATTGAAAAATATTACTTTATTACAGTGCATCTGTCATCTCTAGACACAGTGACAAATTTTTCACACACATTGAAACAGTCACAAGTTGCAACTAAAAAAAGGGAGTGCAGCGTTAGAAGAGCTCACATGTCCTTACACTAGTGAACCTTGGCGAAGTCTCTGAGCTCTGATAAACTACAAGGAGCTGAGTGCCTTCATCTGCCACTGGAGAGCATGGGACTTGAGGGCACTCAGCATCCTGCAGAACTGGACCTTCCAAAAGGCCACAGGGCCTATTCTGCAAGCAACAAACGGAATAGTTTCAGTTGAGTTGAGCTTTTTTGATAGGCAGAGTTCACATTTAAGAAATTCTGTGTGTGTAACAGTTCTAGCTACAGTAAAAAAACAAAGCATATTAAAAAATGCTGAAATTCTTATGGCATCCTTAATACAGTACTTGTTTATTGGTAATGTCAACACCATCAGGAAAAAAACAAAACACACGTACCATGATGCATTAAGATACCAATTTTAAAGGTGGTGAAAGAACAGTCTCACAAAGGCCACACTCCTTTTCCAACATCTTCTCCCCCTTTTGGATAAGAGACATAATTTGCACTGAAACAGGCACCGAGCGTATCAGAGAGAAAACATACAATATGTACAGAATGTCAACATTAATTAGAATATCAGGGGGAAATGTTTAAACTCTCCCTACCTTAAGGTTTGTGTTTTGTTTCTAAAACTTACTGTGGGTGTTGGGAGCCACCCTTTGGTCATCCTTGTAAGTGCAAAATCAATAAAATCTAGGACAGACACTCAAGCAGCTATCAAGAATTCCTTTCTGAAGGCAGTAACCTTATGAACTCACCACACCAATCTTTATCCTTAAAGAGCTGCCCCAGATCATACCACCACCTACTTCATGTATCTGCCTACCAGGGAAGGTAGGGAGGATTCATCACTGTTTGTGAAGCATCTGAACATGTAGAGTGCTGAGTGTTATTACATGCTATGTCTTCCGTTCTCTTTTGTGCCCCTGACAAGGATCAATTTTCTCACAGCATCTGAATAACTGTTGTGTCATTTCTCACTAAAATGAGGATTTGATAAAAGCAACATTTGCTGCTATGCAGCCCTCTCCTCTGCTAAGAGTCCAAAGTTAGAGAAATAAAAATGCCCCGGTAGGGCTACATATTGCTCCACTGTTTCATCCTGGTTATTGGTAAGAACAGCACAGTGTGAATGGCAGATGGTCAAGTTGTAAAGGCTGATAAATTGGTATAATGTAATTTTAGCAAAACAGGCGGGACAATGGATGTAGCAAGGCAAAAACTTCAAAGAAGAGAAAATACAGACATGGAAGATCAACTGGCAAGGCAGGGAGGGAAAGCTATGGAAATTGGCCAGGGAGATTATGTGGAACACAAGCTTAAATATCATCCAAATCTTATTTCACATTGAAACCACAGACCATACCTTGAAAGGCAGAAACTATAGGTGTGATTATCTTTCTTTGCCTTCGTCTCAGTGATCTTTACACTGTCTTCTGTTGTATCGTCAGTTTTTACTCTTTCCAGTTTTTACTATCTAGTAGAACTGGCCCATGAAGCAAGGACAGTGCCCATGAGGGAATAGGAAAGCTTGATGCCTGGGTACAGAACCCTGAATAACCTAGACATGAAGGGCAAGAAGAGATACTGAGGATGGATGGCTAAAGCATGAAAGGCAGGTGGGGCAGGGGAACTGAGATAAGCTAGAGCTGATTATGTGAAGAAAAGAAAAAGAACCACTCTGTAAATAAAAGAAAAGTTGACAAATGGAAAGACAATTCTGTTAAGAGATACAGAGACTGTAAACACTTCTGAAGATAACTAATCTAGAGCAAGGTGGGATTCCTAGCTGCCTTCTGTCCTAACACCTCCCACAAGACAGTTTCAATAATGAAATAAATAATAAAAGCACGTATGTAGTTCTTTACATATTCAAAGTGTTTAATCAATTAAACTTCAACACCCCGGTGGGTTAGATATTACTATCCATAGTCTGCAATTGGGGAAAACAGACACAAAAGAGCTAAGTAACCTGTCCAAGGCCACACAGTAAGTGAGGGGCAGAGCTGGGATTAAGACTCATGAATTCCCCGTCCTGTGCTCAATTAAGTAGACCACACGGCCTCTCATTTTAGTATATTTATATAGCTGCCATTCAATGGAAGTTTAATTGTCCCTTAAATTAAGACTGTTTTACCCACCAAGGGAGGTAACAGAACGTCTTGCATCCCTCAACAACATTTCCATTGACTGACTAAGAAGCAGTTTGTTGATGAGCTATGAAAAGAGCCCCTCTGCCAGTCTGCCTTGCCTAGAAGGGCAGTAGCTGCTAAATGATACCGTATGTGGAAAATTAAAGCAATGGAAAGAAAAGGAGACTGGAATGGGACAGTCATTAGGATTTCTTCTCTGAGGTGTGGAGGGCCACACACCACGAGTTCCTCCCTGAAAGAAAAAATGGTTTGTGCAATGGTTATTTCAGCCCCGTTCAATATGGTCCCACATGGCATTATCACAGCACTGCCCAGCCATTTGATCTGACGAGAACTGGGAGTTGCGGGGGCGGTGCCTGCGGATGGTCAACGTCAGCAAAATGCCTCGCGGCCCGCAATCAGATCACCACATGTGGTCCGCGGATCCCAGGTTGCCCACCACTGCGTTAAAGCCTGTGCCAATTCAGATGTATTTGTAGTAGAGATGCCAATGTCCGAATACTCCCCAAAATCCATCAGTCATCTACTGTCTCAGCTACCATTCCCATCTAACTCACCGCTGTTGGCTCACCAGACCTTGAAAATAGTCATCTGATCACAGAGCACTGAAAGTAGGCCCTGCAGAGAGAGATTTTCTTCATTTGGTATAAAAGAATAATAAAGTTGACTGTATATTAACCCAATATAGTAGGAGGCCACCGTGAAAGGAACAGTCACTCCCAAGAAACAAAACAAAGCTCTTAAAACCCTAGCTTGGGTTGGAAATCATTGGATTAATGGACACCAGATTTGAAAGTTGTCATTCAGAGATATTACTCTGGGCAGGGGGTGAATCTGGAAGCGATAGCTCTTCACAAACAATTCAGCACATAAGTCACTGAGCCACAGAATGCAGACTGACTGACTCCGCTGTGAAGAGATCTCCAACGTATTGTTCTGATGGTGATCAGGGGTGCCTTTGGGAGATGCTAGGGGGGGGAAAAAAATCTAGTACTGCAGAGAACTGAAGGCAAACAAATCATCAAATAATGTGTGTAAGGGCAAGCTGTTGTGGAGTAACGGCCTCCTGCTCATGTCTACCCTCAGACACAAACTACGTGGTTTGAAAATATAAAACCGGGATTTTATTCAACGATTCCATTCCAGTCACCTTATTTCTACCCTGGAGTAGATGGGATTGCTTAGCCTGCTTGTGCTGGTGTAACAGAGGCAGCTGCTCTTTGTGTGTCACATTTTCAAAACCATGGCCACTCATGTGTTTGTGCATCCAGTTGGACTGCGGGCACTACCCTGATTGCGTACACCTCCTGATTGCTGTAGTCAAACTTGTGCCGGCAGTTCATCTTTTGTGGGCATAAAACCTGTAGGCACATATTCTCTCCACCAAAAAAGAGGCTTCTCTGTTGACTGAACCACTACAAGGGATAAGCTTAAATTCTCCATCTTCCCCTGTCATTGAACACACAAGGATAAGTGGCCCAGTTCTGGAACTAGCAGGATCTGTGGTGTGTGAGAAAGCTCTGGCCTGGGCTCTGCAGATGCCTAGTAGGATCCCTAAAGGAAGCTAGGTCTCCCCTAAGGCAAGAGCCTGTCATGTGTAAGACTTTCATGATTGTCCAATCTCTCCCCTTTGCCTGGGGAGGAGTTGTGAACACCACCCAAGCAGACAGACTGAACAGGCCCCTCAGAACTTGTCAACTAGTGAGAGAAGAGGATCCAATTGGACTAAAAATCCTCCCACGCAATTTGAGAGGGGCTGTGAGGAGAGAAAGGGAACCCTCTTCCCCAAAAGTGACTCTTCCCAAATCCCCCAAATTAACACCTATGAAAAGTCAGAGGTCCAGGTCTCATGTCTGCTTGCCCCTTCTTTATGGGGCAGAAAAGGGATTACCATAGACCACAGGCTAGAGTAACCCATATAACACCACCTGGTGGGAAGGTAAAGGACCAGGATTCACATAGAGCTGCTCAGGTGACAGTTCATTTACATGAGTTCACCTCTCCTCACCACACCTCTGAGCTGCCCTGCACTCCTTTTGTACATGGGGCTGACCAACCCCAGGATGGAGCCAGCCTGCTTAGCCTTCTGGGGCTCATGTGCATTCTACTGCCACGTAACCTGACCCCCCAATTCGTTCCCTTGTTTCTACAATTTAATCTTAATGGCTGAGTATTTGGAGAAGCTAACTGAACAAATCAAAAATAAATTTCAAAATCACTTCTCCAGCTAAGCAGATGTTCCCCATTTTGAGTTTAGTGCCCCCTGATCTGTGCTTTTTTTTTAAATGTAGGGAGTAGTTCAATGCCTGTCACCAACTTACATTAAAAGAACATCCAATACCCAGAAGAGCTCTTTTAAATCTTTGTGCAAATGTGCCCAGTGACTACGTGGGTGTTTCATAAGAAACCATAGAGAGATTTCAAATCCCCAAAGGCCATTTATGCCTTTTGAAAATCTCCCACACACCAATACTGCAGAAAAGATAAAAATATTAAGGTACAAATCATCTCATACTTTGTGTATCTAGCAGGATATTGCCAGACCAAAACCCACATTTAAAAATAATTCCTTATCTTTGATACTTCTCTTAGTTTATTAAAACAGAAATAATTTTGAAAGGCTATTTTCCTTTTTACCATGTATCCTGCTTTTTTTATCTTTTGAATTTCATTAAAATGGGGCTGTAAAACCAGACTGATCAATTTCACTTTATGATACCTATAGCAGGTACCAACACAGTGCTGTTGTATCTGGATTGCACACACTGCTTGGCATCATTTAAACTGAAGACAACAACAAAAAGTAGTTGAAATTTTCAAAAATCCTGAAAATCTCTCTATTAATATTGAGTTTTGTAATCTTTTTTCTTTTTTTAAAACAGAACCAATATTTTATGCATCGGCTATGTGACCATGTCCCATTCGGAAATGAAAATAATTTATTTCTTCCAAAAAGGACTCATGAAGTGAAAGGGGGGAAAATGGTGTAATTACACTTCTATCACATTGGGCAAATATACAGAGCAGACCAACATGTTTTGTCCAAAGGCCGGAAAGCGTCTAAGTGACTCCCAACTGTCTGAAAAAATATTATACTTAAGAAAAATCCGGTGTTCCAAGCTTGTAGATGGCGTAATATCTCTGCTCATTATATAGATCCCATCATTATGGAGAGTACAAGTCAAGTTGAGACCTGATTTGGATGTGTTCTCCTTGAGGTAGAGCCATTCTCTGGTAGCAATGTTGTAAGACTGCACTGTTAACATGTCCTCACTTTGGCTGGATTTTTGGTTAGGTCCCAGTTCATGAATACAACCCCCTACCAGGTAGATGGTTTCCTCGACAGAGAGCATCTGCTGTTTGCGAATGTGGACATCACACAGCTCAAAGTTGGTCCAGCAGTCAGAGATGGGACAGTACTGCAAAATGTTCATATTCCTGTCTGAAAAAAAGGAGAGATGTTTATGCAAAAACCCAAACACATCAGTAGAGGACTATCGTATGTCAATCAGACAATCTGTAATATTATCTGTTGTTCACACTGGTTCTAAATAATCAGTGTGTCTTCCAACCCTGCTTGTCATGTGTTCTCTTATTTACAAGGAAGTGGTAGATTGACAATCTTTTCCTTTTTCAGACTGGAGTCTCTGGTCACTTTTTTCTTTTGCAGAGGGTAAGATTTAAAACACTTTGGCACACTGATTACATGATCCAAGTGGTATGAAGGGAGCTGGGGGCTTAGTTGAATAATTCCTACGTGTTAGCTTGTGTGTTTCTTTTTAATCTTTGATCACTGACTGATACTTGAAAATTGCTCCACTTCCCCCTGCAGAAGATATTCTCAGATCTCAGCCAATGCAGCCTGAAACTGGGGGGAAGGGAGGGAAAGCAGAAAACTCCATGAAGTCCCCTAGACCTTACCATGCAGTTTAATTTACTTGTAAAGCACCGAGACATTACAGTGAATGGTGCTGTGGAAAACTATAATGTGGACAAATAGAGAAGAGCTAAGTATATTTGTTTTCCTGCACAGTTCTAATAGAAACGACAACAAGGGAGTCCTTGTGGCACCTTAGAGACTAACAAATTTATTTGGGCATAAGCTTTTGTGGGCTAAAACCCACTTCATCAGATGCATGGAGTGGAAAATACAGTAGAGAGGTATAAATACACAGCATATGAAAAGATGGGAGTTGCCTTACCAAGTGGGGGGTCAGTGCTAATAAGCCAATTGAATTAAGGTGGAAGCGGGCTATCAAAACCAGACTCCAACGAGAAACTGCAGAACTGGAATTAATTTGCAAACTGGATATCGTCTAATTAGGCCTGCATAAAGATCGGGAGTGGATGGGTCACTACAAAAAATAATTTTCCCCCTGCTGATACTCACACCTTCTTGTCAACTGTTTGAAATGGGCCACCTTGATTACACTGAACTCATTAGCACTACAAAAGTGATTTTTCCTCCCTTCTTGTCAACTGTTGACTTGACTCTCTGTTTTTCCTGATACAGACTAACAGTTCTAATAGAGTAGATGCAACCAGTGTTTCCTTTTTATTTCTTCCCCATCCATGCACCACAGTCACTGATCACGTCAGCAGGAATGCACACAGCTCTGCTTTTGTCATTACAAGGTACAGGAACACTGCACCGCAATGGGAGGCTAGAGCAGTGATGGAAGAAAGCAGGTTTCTATTTAACTGTATCACATAAAAATGATGGCTATTTCTGTTTATTTTCTTGTCAGAGCAATAGAAACACCAGCTTGTAACAGTTAAAAGGTGAACTGAAGTGCTTTTATTTTATTTTTTAAATGAAAAAGCTTGTTTGCGATCTTAGATCGCTAAGAGAATACATTACAATAAGGAAGCTATTTTAAAAGAAAACAAAAGGTTTTAGCTGCTGAGACCTTTGTTTCATCTGCAACCACTAAACCCCTAAAAAGGAGAAGACTGATTTGCATGTCTTGAAGTGTTTTAGGATTTGCAGAGGTGCCGAGCATATGTAATTCCTTAGAAGTCAGGCCACTTTAACTACAGGCACCCTGGTTTGTAATTTTTGGCTGTCAATTATTTTCTATCCAAGTGTTTACTCTTAGGTTATTTTCAGTATTTATTTTTAGAGCTTTCCACTTCATCTTTAAAGGCAGATTAAATTTTGGTCTTGAACAAATTGGTTGTGGTCTTTAAAAACAATAGGGTTTAAAAGAAATGTGTCTTACCTCTTGTAGTATATCCCCCAACAACATAAATTTTGCCCTTGCATTCACAAGCTGAGAATTCTGCAAGAGGGTTTGGCATAGATGCCACAAAATTCCACCAGTCGTGTTCTGGGCTGTAACACTCCACATTGGAAAGGGACTGACCACCAATGGCATAGAGCTTCCCATTTACAGCCAAAAGCTTAAAATTGGACCTAGAAGACACAGATTGGAGTAATGAAATAGCTAGCATGAGAAAGAAAAAACAAAGAAAGGAAAGGACATTATTTTTATGAAGGTTCCAAGATATCATCATCACTTATACCATCAGCCAGTATATTGTAGTGTAAACTGTTTTGTCTGTGTCCAAAATAGATTGTAAGCTCATTGGGAGAGGAACTGTGTCCTTTATGTTTGTAGACGGTTGAGCACAGTGAGGACACATAGGAAAAAATAATAATGATGAGCTTTTTTAACATTTTATACTTAGATTTCAAATCAATACAGTTTAAATGTAGCTATTCAGCAGAGTAATCTGTTCTAGCTGTGTTGTGTTTTATGTGTGCGTAGTCTGTTATGAAGCACACGCACACACCCCTTATTTCCAGTCAGAGTTCCTGGAGTTTCATGCAAAAGCAGATTAATACCTGAAATTGAGCACTGTCCCTGGTCTGTGATAGTGTCTCAATAGGTATTTATTTTACTACAGGGTGAATGACACCCTGCAGAAGACGAAGATGAATATCTCCTCTCTATATTTCTCTCTTTACTTTCACCACCACAATCACCCTGAAAGTAACACATTTTGGTATTCTTCCCATCAGTCAAGGGCTAGATATTTTCACACCTTCTTCTGAAACCACACATTAACACAGGATGCTGAGCTCAATATACCAATAATCTGTTTTTGGGGTAACAGTTTCAAAGTTCTATGTTTTCCCCTCCCAATTTAATCCACTGTGTCCTGTATATTTCACAGGCTGCAAAGGGAAACTTTCCAGTGATTGCGGTATCACTTTGCAACTTGTGCCTCTAAAAAAAAAGCATGGAGAAAAATTCCAAAGACCAGAAAAAAGGGGAGATAGGAAGACACATAAAAACCAAAGCAAAGGAGCAAGATGGGAAAGAGATCCAGAATGGGATCAATGGATAATAAAATTGCTCCTTCAGCACAACTTGTTCTGAGCCAGATCCAGCAAATTTTACTCAGGCAATTCTCCTAATAAATTCAATGGGTGAAATTTATCTCTGTGCACTGGACCAGCATAAGGCCAATGCAAAATCCCATTCAAGCCCGTAAAGGCTTTAGTGGTGCATTAGCTATGTGCTGTCCTGTGCACCGAAAGGCGAGTTCCACTCAGTGCGAGCATGAGGTTAATACAAGTCTGTAAGAATACTGCCTAAGTAGATATGCATGGTTTTGTCTGAACAAAATGAATGCTGTCTGGCAGCAGACTGCCCTGCAATTTTTTGTATTAAATATATTTGGGGAAGTGAAAGGGGGGAGGAGGGAAGTCTCCTTCTAGGTAGGATCATTTTGTTCTTGTAATCCTGAGACGGCTCTGGAAACTAAAATGCTTCTCTGAAAGAATTATTTGCTTTTGATTCTGTTTGTGCTGTCGTTTACTATTAAGTCACTCTGCATGTCTCGAGTCTACAGTCATTATGTTTTCCAGCTTAAAGAATCTGGACTTAAGTGGCAATAATGGGTATGAAATGAGAACAATTACTTGCAAAAACATTCGAGTTTCAAAGAGGAGTACCTATTTTAAAAGCTATAGCAGGAAGAAAAGGAATAGACACACATATGCACTACTGGAGTTCCATATCTGAGGAACTGTAGGTTGACTATAAGTACATTTTAGAAATTAAGCATATCCTTTAAAATTACTAAAATGTTAGCAAGTCTACAGTGTGTTTGTCTGTGTGTTATAGAGGGGCAGGAGCAGAGCTCTGGTCTTATAAAATTAATTAACTTGGGCATATACAATGTCTTTCACCTGACGGCCACAAGGCACTTTGCAAAGTTGGGCATTAACACCATTTTTCAGATGAAGAAAGCTAAGATATAGAGAAGACAAATGAATAATCCAAGGTCACGGGGTCATAATGGAATAGAACTCATGTCTTCTTAGTCAGACTTAGCTGCCCTAATCACAAGAAAATGTGGCCCCTTGCTGCTTTAGTTGTAGGGAGATCATTAATATCACATTTGTCTGATGGCATCTGTATAACTGGAGGCCTTGTTGCAAATCTAGGGAAGGTTACTTTGTGAATGACATATGGCACAACCTTCAACTCCTATTAGCCTAGAAGGGGTTCCCGTCATATATTCATGTTAAAGTGTTCAGGTTACATATCTGATTTCAGCATTGGTTAACATGGTGTTCAGAGCATATCCCTCAATTACGGGAAATCTACCTACAGCACTAACTAAAATATTTATTTTACTCACAGGCACTGACCATACTTTGTCAACGCTTGGACCCTAACTTAATAGAGAGATTGCCTTGAACAACCACTTGCCTTTGTGCGCCAATTACAGCAATTGCTTTTATGGAAAACTAACGTTAGGAAAGTATTTAATGCCCTTTTAATCTTTTTTTAAATGTGCTTCAGCAGCTAGAAACAAGGAAAGCAAGCACCATACAACAAACCACCTTCCCATAACCACTAGCCAGTGTTCCATGGACCACAGTTTGGGAACCACTGAGTTCAGTATTGGGTCAAATCCATTCCTGATGTAACTCCACTGACTTCAAAGGAGTTACACCAGGAATCATACCTTTCAAATGCCCCTCATTTGGATGTCACTCATTTTAATCCCAAGGTTCCACACAAATTTGTTGCCTCCTTATTTTTATAGCTGAAAACTATTTACATCAGCGATAGAGACTCATGAAAGTGTGATTACAGGAAGAGGCATTTACGCTACAGGAATAAATCCCACCGCATTTTAGGTTTCCTGCATGAGTACAGTATATCTCCATTTATGCCCTAAATCCTCTTGTCCAATCCCTTCCTTGCCCCCCATGTCTCTCATGCTGGGGGACAAGGAAAGGATTTGGCTAATACAGAGGTTTGGGTAATAGAGCAGAGACCCCCCCCCCAGACAGGACTGCGAGGAGGACGAGCCCTCAGCTGTGGGGAAGGCCACCCTGATGCTGAATGGCCCTCTGTGGTCTTGCTGTGATGGGAGCGATTGAGCAGGTCCATGATAGTGGAGCTGCAGAGGGCTTCCTGCCCTGCCAGTGACACCCAATCTCTGCAGGAACAAGGAAGGTTGTGGTCCAAGTGGGACAGAGCAGAATCCTGGTGAAGGTCTCTGCTCCACCCTGCACCTTGCGCCTGCAGGAATCAGGTGTCACCGGCCCTCCCGCAGCACAGGAAACCCCCAGCCAGGACTGTGAGGAAGAGTAGGACAAGCCCGCAGCTGAAGGGGAGGCAACCCTGTTACTGAATAGCTCCTAGCCTCTTGATTATCCAAACAAAATCCACGTCCCCCGTGACATTCGCATGACTGAAAGTACACTGTAGTTTGTTTCTACCTTTCATTTTGGATCTTTCTCATGTATTGCATCCTCCATTGGAGCCTTGGCACAGCA
Source organism: Chelonia mydas (assembly GCF_015237465.2). NCBI lineage: Eukaryota > Metazoa > Chordata > Testudines > Cheloniidae > Chelonia > Chelonia mydas. Next base: position 220,746,902 of record NC_057849.1, read on the forward strand.
AGAGATATGCCTGGGATGAATCTGGCCTAAAGGCTTTTAAAGTGGAAGTGTTTGCAGTAATTCCCGACACACAGGAACTGGGAGTGAGGGGATGGAAGAGGGGAAGAGGAGATCTCTTCAGGAGGCAGCCTGAACGTCTCCTAATCCTCTCTGATTTCACCAGGAGCAGCTCTCGTCTCCCTGTGGAAGCCCTGCAGGTGGCAGCAGCTCAGGTACAGCATCTGCATGCTCCCAGGCTGTTGTTTACAAGGGCCTTCCAACCCTGGGATATTATCTACCAGGAAAAAAACACAACACATCACTCATTTTGGAGCAAAATAACAATTACAAATACAGTCCAGGATGGCTCAGAAGGCAGGGATTCTAAGGGCACAATATTTAGTAAATTTCATTTGGCAGTGTCACTAAGTAAAACAAAAGGGACAAGGACTCTGTTTATCACTACATAATCCCTAAAGTTTCTTGTTATCTCCCTCTCTCTCTCAGAGGTAGTGCTTTTTCTCTCTAACTCCACTGGGCCCCAAGAGCATGACTTACCGTGAGAAGTTACTTCCTCATAACCAGGGATCCTAGTTTTCTGTCATAAAAAAGCCAAAATTCTCTGATACCCCCCCATCCACTTTTTTATGTGATTAGAAAGAAACGATGAATTTTAGTTTCCCTAGCCACCATATATATAGTTATCAGTTGAACACAATGTTTTATTGATACACAGGAGAACCTCAGTTATCCGAGCCTCCGGTGTCTGGCTCTCAGTATTAACCGAGCCACTAGCTGCCTGGGTCTGACAGGAACAGAGCTTGGGCAGTCAGCTCCTCCCCCATCTTAAAATAAGGGATAGAAAGCTCTTTGACAGTTCTCCTGATCATCTGATCTTTTGATTATCCAATCCGGCCCCGGTCCCAATTAGATTGGATAAACGGGGTTCCACTGGAAATTTAAAACACATTCAAAAACCAACCACAAGAGGAGGAGGTTGTTCACACTGAATAAGTGACACTGATACTTTCAGTAAAATTTAATTCATGTATGTTTTTATTGTTTCACAAAATGTAAAAACTAAAAATTGTCTGAAAAAATGCAAATTCCGTGTTTTTCTGTGGCAAATGGATTTCTAGGATCCTCGCTCATAACACTCAAGCCAGTTCTATAGAGGTGATGTTTCAGTACAACAGTGCTTGTTGAACAATGTAACTACAGAGGTAGTAAGTATGATCTAGTGGACAGGGCCCCGCACTAGACTGGCATTCAAGAGACTGGGTTAAACTCAGCCACAAACTTCCTGCATGACACTTAGCAAGCCACTTAATCTGCCCTGTGCATCAGTTCTCATCTGTAAAATGGGGATAACACTGCTCTACCACACACGGATTTTTATCTTCTCAACACCTATTACTGATTGTGAGGCACTTTGATACTATGGTGATGAGACACTTAAGTAGCTGGCTAGATCGCAGCTATAAACTGGACTGGAATTAAAATAATCTTTAGGACCTCATTATAAAATCCAGGACATTTTTAAGGGCAGGGCAATCCTTTTATTAGTAGCCACTCAGCACAATGAATTAACTTACTCCTCAACTCACTTCTTTTGGCCATGAAGTATTTCAGTTCACTTGGGACCAAATGCAGGGCACATCAAAAAGTCAATCAGAGTCAAACCACCAACTTCAATGGATTCAGGAACCCTGCCTCAGCATATGCAACATTGATCCATGAAGTATTATAGTACCAATTGATCCAAGCTCCTGTCAACAGAGGAACATGTGACTGCCCTTCCTTGGAAGCATGCTGAGCAAATGGCCTGTTTATTTGACCAAGACTCCACACACTACCCCTGGGGGGATTCTGCATCACTGCACATATACAGAATTCATGTCCCCTGCAGATTTCTTTGCTTCCCTGCAGAAAAATGACTTCTGACAGGAAAGCTCAGGGAAGCTGTAAGAGCGGTCATGCGCCCCTCCCCAGCAGCTCGTAGAGACATAAATCACCACTGGGAGGGCGGGCTGGGCAGTCATGCGAAAGAAAGAGAAAGAGAGACATTCTATCCCTTTTGCTCGCTACTGCAGCATGCTTGGCATGATGGGGCAGGGCTTCAGGGTGTTTCTGAGGAGATAGGCGTGGAGCAGGCTCTGTCCCCTCAGGCACAGCAGAATGTAGCAGCCTGCCTGCTTAGTGAATTTTTCCCATTGTCTTTGTGAATTCCTCAGGAATATAAACCAGGTGTAAAAGTTTTAAGGCTCCTTCACATTGCCAGAGGGGTATAAGGGACAGTTTGGGCTTATAAATGTTTATGGTGCTTTTGTGATTAGAACTGGTCTAAATTTTTGGACTGAAAAAATTTCCTATCAAAACGTATTCATGAACTGTTTGCTACTGACATTTCTGGAGATGGTCAGCAGCCATTATAAATTGTGAGTTTGATTCCCCAGCCCTCACTTTCTCTTGCCTATGATGTAACACTGAGCATATGGCTGCATATATTTGTTGACTAATAACTAGAAATAAAGGGTCATCCCTACCTACATTACTATTAAGCAAGGGGGTTTGGGGATTTCCTCCAATGCTCCCCACTCCCATTCTCCACCCATTGTAGTGTAGTTTAAATAAATTACTGAAAAAACTGAAACCAGAGTGATTATATTGTGTTATTTTGACAAATAAAATATGCAGAATTTTAAAATATTGTGCACAGAATTTAACTTTTTGGTGCTCAATTTTTAATTTTTTTGCACAGAATTCCCCCAGGAGTAACACACTAAAATATAATGTACAAATGAACCATACTCTTACTGCAGCATCTCTCTGTGTAGCAAAAATGTCATGAAGTTCTAGGACTGATTTGGCTGAGGCAGTGTCTGCACCTTTGTTATACCGTCCTCCATTTAGAGGTGGGACCGTTCAACTGCTATTCCATTCTGACGCATGGCACACATCTTCAGACATGTGATTAAAAAGACAAGTGTATAGGGGATGTTGTAAAGTACATGAGACTTTAATACCACAAGCCCGCTCTACTCTATGCAGGCATTAAAGACCGCAGGGCATGTTGTGTAAAAACAGACATTTCAAAGAGTCCCCTTGGCAACAATTCCCCGCTCTCCATGACTGTTTGGTCACAGTGTTGCATGTTCACTGGCTGCCACTATATACCCAAGAGGCAGAAGCACTTCTGTAGAATTGTCTCAGGTTGATGAGACTCCAGGATATCAAGAGAATAGAGACGACTGCAGGGATTATGATCTGCAGGATTACTCTTGTCATCAGTTCCTGGGGTGAAACTCTCCACAGCTAGCAGCAAGACATCGTCAGGGAAGGGTCCACATGTTGAGAGTCCTATGATGTGGTCTTAGTTTGCATGGCAAACACACTATTTTCAGCAGTGCCCCTGCCAGATTTCAATGCAGAAGTTGGATGGTGCATAGCGAATGAGACAGGGCCCTCTGGAATAGGAAGAATGGTCTTTTGTTTAAGAACTTGATTAGACCTTGGAGAGCTGGGATTTATTCCTGCTTCTGCCACAGATTTCTTTTGTGATTTTGATCAAGTCACTTAAATCTACGTACTCCAGTTCCACATTTGTAAAATAAGGATAATAATACTCCCCATTACTCCTCACAGGGTTATTGTAAGGATAATGTCTCTGATGCTTCATTCATTAATGCTTATAAAATGCTAAAATTCTCTGGCAATAAATCCCATAAAAAAGTCAAGCAAGCAAGCTACAAAGAGAGAAGAGTCAGGCTTTCAAAAGCTTGCCTGCTTGATTCATAACTAGGATGGGAGCTTTTGAGGCGGGAGAGTGGATTCATTGTTGGTCCTTTTATGTTGTAATACTTGTTTGTTTCATTGATATAAGATGTCCATGTGTTTGCTTATATTTTATGGTGCCAAAGGCCAATCAATCAATGCATTCAGATTAGAGTAGGATTGCTTCTGCAGAACCTGATAAGAGAACAGAGCTAAGATTTTTTTTGTTTTTAAAGGTGCCTAAAGTTAGGTGCCTAAATCCATTCTTAGGCACCTAAATAAGTGGCCTGAAGTCACAGGGCACGTCTACACTACCTGCCGGATCGGCAGGCGGCGATTGATCCAGTGGGGGTTGATTTATTGCGTCTAGTCTAGACACGATAAATCGACCCCCGAGCACTCTCCCGTCGACTCCTGTACTCCACTGCCACGAGAGGCGCAGGCAGAGTCGATGGGGAGCGGCAGCAGTTAACTTACAGTAGTGAAGACACTGCAGTGAGTAGGTCTAAGTACGTCAACTTCAGCTACGTTATTCATGTAGCTGAAGTTGCATAACTTAGATCGATCTCCCCTCAGTGTAGATCAGGGCACAGAGTGCTGGGCACTTTTGAAAGCAAGGCCACTTATTTAGGAGCCTAAAGATGGGTTTAGGACCCTAACTTTAAGCAACCTTTTTAAAAAAAATCTTGGCCTACATTTTTATCCAGTGTCATTTCTCTCATGGAGTGAAAAAAAGAAAAATGATGTTAACACAATATTAAGATATCACCATTTCTTTTAAAATCTCAAGAAATGCATGCTTTAGAGTCCCTATAGCAATATTGACTTAGGCATGTTGCACATCCTTTATAGTTTGTGATATACATTAAACAAGAGTAAATTACAAGTAAACTCTGACTATGCACATGACTCAGGGACATCTGAAACTTTATCATAATATCAATTTCACAAACTAATTTGGGATAACCCAAAATTTAGATAATCAGATTGTCAGGTTTACGTGTATTATCTTATACAACAAACAAGGAAAATGGGAAGAGAAAAATACACTACATATATGCAACATGTCCAACTTGCTGCTACTGCACGAACCTTTAATTTTGCATTTCCTGACTTTTTAAACATTTTAATTTGCACAGGCTTAATATTTCTGCACTTAGACGTTTTAAAGACGAAAAAGAAAGAAAAAGAAAAAAGAAAGAATATACAGCACCAATGCATGTTTCTCAGAAGCAAATTTGCTTCTTGTAAATACTTAGAAGACTAGGGAGCAACTTCTCTCTAGGTCACGAGGATAAGGGGTTAGTCTTGGGATTAGTTCCCCACTCAAAGAGGTAGAGGAAAGAGAAAAAGGGATGCCTGCAGGGCCTGATCCATGCAGTGATGCTGGAATTAGGGGTGCTGCCGCCCCCCCGGCCTGATGTAGTAATAACAAACATCATATACATGGTTTCCATGATCAGCACCCCCACTATAAAAATTGTCCCCGCACCCCTGGATCTACATAAGCATGAATGTTATATCCAGCAAGATACTAAATGCCTTCAACTCCCACAGACTATCTCTAGTCAGGGGAGAGGTATCAGCACTTGTGGATGATTTCAAACTTCTAAGATGACCCTTTTCAGTCAGGGGCACATAGCTCAAAAAATCTGTGTTCAAGTTACCATGCATTATTTCTACAGCACCGTAGATGTATATAGCAATTTAAGGATAATAAATACATTAAATCATTTCCGATACAATGAATTAAAAAAGGGTGGCAGGGGAGGAGAGCTGGTCAGGAGTGGGAAGGTGCAGGTGAAAAAACACTAAAAGATCTTGTTTTGAAAAGCACACACTTGTTGTGCAGCAGAAGCATAGGATGTAGTAAATCACTCCTGTCACGCTCATCTTACAACTAAAGGCTCCAGTCCTGCAATTTGATCAATGTAGGATCCATGCTCAGGTATTGACTTCAATGAGACACTGCATGGGTTGACCCTTATGCCTATGCAGAATTCCACTGAAGTCAAGTGTTCTGCACATTCACAGAAGTCTACCTGCAAAGATGACAATGCAGAATCAGGGCCTATTAAAATCTTCTAGTTTTCAAAAACTCAATGAGTACTATTTACATGCCAAATTTTAAGAGTTCAGCTCTTTTTGCTGTAACTGTTTTGTTTTTTAAAAAGACGAATGTTGAGAATGTATGTATTCAATAAATATATTCAGTTTTATAATAAGAATTTAAAAAAGAAAATCCAAACTTTCCCTTAGTTTTGTCTAGTCTTGCAGCTTTAACAACTTGTAAAATAGTGTAATTGCATAATTCTATTGATAATGCTTTGAAGCATACACCAGCTGGAAACATATACAAGCTGTAAAACGTTTATCTTTTTTCTAATTGTCATTATCAATTACTTTATGAAAAAATCAATAAAAAACTAATCCCAAAAAATATTGAGTTACATGGTTTCAGAGTAGAAGCGTGTTAGTCTGTATCTGCAAAAAGAACAGGAATACTTGTGGCACCTTAGAGACTAACAAATTTATTTTACAGCCCACTTCATCAGATGCATAGAATGGAACATATAGTAAGATTTATGTATGTGTGTGCGTATATATGCACACACACATATATATACATACAGAGAATATGAAAAGGTGGAGTAAGAGGCTAAATTCTTAAAACTACAATACCCACCTGCTGAAGTGAAAAAACAGATTGACAGAGCTAGAAGAGTACCCTGAAGTCACCTACTACAGGACAGGCCCAACAAAGAAAATAACAGAACGCCACTAGCTGTCACCTTCAGCCCCCAACTAAAACCTCTCCAGCGCATCATCAAAGATCTACAACCTATACTGAAAAATGATCCCTCACTCTCTCAGATCTTGGGAGACAGACCAGTCCTCGCTTACCGACAGCCCCCCAACCTGAAGCAAATACTCTCCAGCAACCACACACCAAAAACTCTAACCCAGGAACCTATCCTTGCAACAAAGTCCGATGCCAACTCTGTCCACATATTTATTCAAGTGACACCATCATAGGACCTAATCACATTAGCCACGCCATCAGGGGCTCGTTCACCTGCACATCTACCAATGTGATATATGCTATCATGTGCCAGCAATGCCCCTCTGCCATGTACATTGGCCAAACCGGACAGTCTCTATGCAAAAGAATAAATGGACACAAATCTGACATCAGGAATCATAACATTTAAAAAACAGGTAGGAGAACTCTTCAACCTCTCTGGCCACTTAGTAACAGATTTAAAGGCGGCAATTTTGCAATAGAAAAGCTTCAAAAACGGACTCCAATGAGAAACTGCTGAGCTTGAATTAATATGCAAATTAGATACCATTAACTTGGGTTTGAACAGAGACTGGGAGTGGCTGGGTCATTACACATATTGAATCTATTTCCCCACGTTAAGTATCCTCACATCTTCTTGTCAACTGTCTAAATGGGCCACCTTGATTATCACTACAAAAGTTTTTTTCTCCTGCTGATAATAGCTCATCTTAATTAATTAGCCGCTTACTTCACCTTTTCATGTTCTCTGTATGCATATGTATCTATATCTGTATCTTCTTACTATATGTTCCATTCTGTGCATCCAATGAAGTGGGCTGTAGCCCACGAAAGCTTATGCTCAAATAAATAATTTTGTTAGTCTCTAAGGTGCCACAAGTATTCCTGTTCTTTTTGAGTTACATGGGCCACTTCCACTGACAATTATAATACAATTATACTACAAAAGCTACTTCATCAGCTTTTAAAAACAATATAAGAAGCAGGAAGAGGGGGTTGATGATGGAAGGAATCAATTTCAGGGAAAACAAATTTTCCTCAGGTATACTAAATGATAAGCTCTCTGAGGCAGGGACTGGTTTTATAGCATGCGCATACAGTGCCTAGCACAACGTTTAACTACCACGATACAAATCACACTCTGTTTGGTGGATCTGGACTCTGACGTTCTGCACTCCATACATGCATGCCATTGATGCCAATGGGATTTCTATGTGTGTAAGAAGTCCAGATTACTGAGCCAAAAGGCGCCATGCAGAGACTGGGAGAAGACTTTTACCTTCATTATTTTACCAAGAATTTCTGTTTTAAACAAAGACAGATATTTGGAGACTCCAAAGCTTACTGGACCCTAGAGGCCTGATTCATCATCCCTCTGCTCCTTGGGTACTGTCATTAACACCAGCAAAAAGGAAGAGAAGGGAAGAGTCAAGCACTGCTTAACACTGATGGAGTTGACTCCACAAGGAGCAGGGCAGTGGTGAATCAGGCCCTGCACCTTGTGTAGGTGTTGATGAGACCCACACTCAATAGGATATATCTTGGTAATGCACCATGTGGGGGTTTACCTCTTTTGGTTCATTGAAGCCATCTGACTCCATTCATTTATGCAGGGGTTATAACAGTGGGCAGCCGATATCTCTTGACTGGTGATCCTATAGCCCCCGATGACAAACAGGTAGTTGTCCAGCATCGCCGACCCATAGCCTCGGACGTTCACGAGATCCAGGGGCAGGTTGTTGGCCAAGGGCAGCCACCTCTGGGCCACCTCATCGTACCTCAGCATGGACCAAGGGGCTTGCTCTTGCAGGTGGCGGCGCGGGGCCAGGCCCAGAGAGGAGGCACCCACGAAGTCTCCGATAGCCAGGAGGGCGGCGGTGCCCTTCATCCGCCTCTCCATCAGCTGCTGCCGGAGGGCGCTGGGCAGGAGCAGGTGGGGGCGGGCCTCAGGTCTCCGCAGCACCTGATGGTAATGGGCAGCCATGAAGTCCAGGCAGGCGTCCTGCAGGTCCTGGAGGCCATAGACCTGGGCCAGGCGGTGCAGCTCCAGGCAGTTGCCCAGCCTCACCTGGGAGAGGAGCAGGCGCAGCAGCGGGGTGACCTGCAGGTAGGAGGCGGCCTCGATCAGCTCCTCCAGCAGAGGGGGCTCCTGCTCGCCGCCCTCGTCCTGCTCCAGCCGGGCCAGGCACGAGGTGTTGATGAAGTCCAGCACCAGCTCCAGCCCCAGGGCGCTGAGCCCCCCGCGCAGCTGCTGCTCCTCCTGCCCCTGCCCTGCCTCCCGCATGCCGGAGCGGAACAGGGCGCGGAAATAGTCGCTCTGCTCGATCAGCTTCCTCTTGCAGACCGGGTAGCACCTGTCCCCCAGCCGGATCCGCACCACCTCCTCCCCCTCCTCCTCCCCGCCCGCCCCAGCCCCAGCCCCAGCCCCAGCCGGCTCCGCGCGGGACATGGCCCCGCTCCGGCTCCTTCCTTGCCCGCTGCCGGGTTGGGAGGGGAGCGCACGCCGGGAGACGCAGCCGCGGCAGGGGCGGGGGACGCAGCCAGCGTCGGGGCTGGTTCCTCTGGCGGCGGCCCCGGCCCGGGCCCCAGCCTGCAGCGCGCAGGCCTAAAAAGGCAACATCGGAGCGCGCGGGCCGGGCTGTGCCTCAGGCCGGAGCCCGCGTCTCTAGGCACCGGCGGCCGCAGCCTCCCGGCCGGGGGGGATCAGAGATTTAAAACGCTCTCCGGTTTGTGCGCCTGGCTGGCCCCCGCCCCCCGCTTCTCCAGCCCGGGCCGCAGGGGGCCAAGGTCAGCCCTGAGCAGTGCCCCTCCCGGGTGTAAGGAGCTCCGCAGCACAGAATGGGTCTGAGAGGCTTTTAACCCCGCCTTAAGAGGCATTTAAAATGAGGGAGTTTCTGGTCCAACAGCCTCTGCTCTTCCTCCCTGTAAAAAGGGGACCTGGCTGCTCTGACGCGATATGGCGCCTATCCAAAGCCGCTGGTTAACTGAGCTGATGGAAGAGGAAGGGTGGACTTGTAGTTAAGGCACCATACTGCAACTTGGGCCGGCTGGGTGTAATTCATAGCAGTGCCCCAGCCTTCCTGTTTCATCCTGGGGATAGGAGTCCATTTCCCCCGCTCTGTGGCTGTCTTGGCTATATTGATTGTAAGCTCTTTGGGGCAGGGACTGTCTCTTAGCCGTGTTGTTTGTATGGGGCCTAGGACAGTGGGCCCCTGATCTTTGTTGAGGCTGTGACAGCATCCACCCTTACCCCTTATACACAATTATAATAATCTTTGTACAAGGTGTGCCTTGTAAGGTATCATTTGAACACTCCTAATTTGCTGATGTATGATATTAACAACACAGTTTCCAAACCACACAGCGCTGCCCAGGCAAAAGTCTGTCCCAAACAAAGGAATGTGTGCTTGCCTTAATTTGCATTCAAGTGGGAAACAGAGTCATTAAGCAGAAAGAGAAAACAAAAGAAGCTCAAACAGGTAAGAGAACAGGTAAAAGGGAACATCCTTCTTCACAGACTCTTTTTCTTGTAGTTCCTAGCTGGAAATGTTTTTTCAAGAGGGGGACTGAAATTGTTTAAGGATGGGGCAAACACCCCACCCTCTCTCTCTCTCTCTCTCTCTCTGGCATCACACTTAAGAATACAAAGGAAAACAGTCATTGGATTTGGGGTGAAAGGGGTCCTGACCTGAAAAGTTTGGTGAGTAATCTTGCTGGAAGCATGTGGTGAGAATTTTTGCTTGAATCTAATATAGTTTGTTAAGCTAGGCACTAGAAAGCATTTCATCTTTATTACTGACTTTTATAACTAATTGCTTGTACTCACTTAAAAGCTCTTTGTAGTTAATAAAATTGTTTATTGTTTTCATCTAATCCAGTGTGTTTAAATTAAAATGTCTGGGTAATTTCATTTATCATAATAAACTGGTGTAAATTATTCCCTTAAAGAAATAACAAACTTAATATGTCTGGACTGTCTGGGGGAGGGCTGAACATACTATTTCTGGGGGATAGTCTGGGACTGAGTGTGTGTTGGGGTCACTGTGCAGTATAACCAAGGCTGGTGAAAGCCAGGGTGTGACTGCAGTTACACAAACACATCTAGGAGCGGCCAGCGTGCTGGTGGCTAGTTGTGAGTAGTCCAGGTTGGAGGTTACAACAGCAAGGCAACCCAGGTTACAGGGCAGGAGTGACACCGCCTTCCCCCCCGCCGCCCCACCGGTTTCGATTATACCCTGGTATGTCACAGGAATGCACAGGCACTACTTAGGGCCCTACCAAATTTGTAGTCCGTTTTGGTCAATTTCACGGTCATAGGATTTTAAAAATTGTAAATTTCTTTATTTCAGCTATTTAAATCTGAAATTTCATGGTGTTGTAATTGTAAGGGTCCTGACCCAAAAAGGAGACGGGGGGGAGTCGCTGTACTGCTACCGTTACTTGTGTTCAGCTGCTGGCAGTGACATTGCCTTCAGAGATGGGCAGCTGGAGAACTGCGCTACTACTGGCCAGGCGCTGCCTTCAGAGCTGGGCTCCTGGCCAACAGCCCGTGCTCTCTGGCCTCCCAGCTCTGAAGGCAGCACAGAAGTGAGGGTGGCAATACCACGACCTTCCTAAAATAACCTGGTGGACCCCCCTTCTGCAACTCCCTTTGCGGTCAGGACCCCCAGTTTGAGAAACGCTGGTCTCCTCTGTGAAATCTGTATGGTATAGGGTAAAAGCACACAAAAGACCAGATTTCACGGTCCGTGACATGTTTTTTATAGCCATGAATTTGGTGGTGCCCTAGCAATACTGTAATGTAAATAATAATCGGAAACATTACTTTCTGGAAGATCACCATCTTACAGATGATAGTTTGTTTTGTTTCCTTGGTGGTTGTACTCCTTGGGATAGAAATAACAAAAAGTATTGAAAAACTATGCTACGTGGCAATAAGAGTTTACCACTTAGAAGTAGATCGTACAAATACTTATGCACATGCTTAATTTTATGCATGCGAGTAATGTCATTGATTTCAATGTGATTAGTCACAGGCATGCAGCACATGAATATTTGCAGCAACAGACATGAAGTGAGTTTAATTCAAGTACAACCACATGTCAAGGGTACAGAGTGACATAAACTGAAGATGAAAAAGACCCATCGGCTTGTGTAGTCTGTCCTCATCACTGCACTCTGAAGATGGGAATGGGAATCAGCACAGTACATCATAGCATTGTAATACAATACTGTTACACCAAAATGTAATATCTCTGTGGCAGACTGTACCCTTGTTCACTATGGTAATAATCTTTGTACAAGGTATGCCTTGTGAGGTATCATTTGAAAATTGATAATTTGCTGGTCATTATTGTCCTGGTAAGATACGTGTGGGAACACTGTATGCAAAGTTATAAGATTCCACTCTATGGTGTTACTAACACATGTTCCAAGTCTGGGGAGTGGCCAAACCAGTTCTTCAGAGACAAAGGGCAAGCTGACATCTCAGCCAGGTATAAACAAGGCCAGTGGGCTATTAAGGGGTGGGTGGGTGTGAGAGAGAGACAGAGAGAGAGAAATCTACATTTTAGCAAAGAAACAGCATGGAGTTCCTGACCACATAGACAATGCCATGCTCTCTGTTGGAAGTGCATCATAAAGGGGAGAAGAGGACTATAAAAAGGAATGGGAGACACCCCATAACATCCCTTTTCCTTGCTCTCTGCCTACTGATTCCCTGCACCAGAAAGAACAATGAAGTAACCACTGAATGGGGGAAAGGGTCCTGGCCTCAAAAGCTTGGCCAGTAAGACTGTTGAGAGCATGTGATGAGAAAAACTTTACTTTGAATTTAACCTAATTTGTTAACTTAGGCATTACTTGTCTTTTATCTTTCTTCTTCTTGTAACCATTTCTGTCTTTCATGCCTCATTACTTGTACTTACTTAAAATCTCTCTCTTTGTAGTTTGAATTGTTTTAACTAATCCAGTGTGTTTGTTTGGGAAACTCCATTTGGGGTAATAAGATAAGTGCATATCATTTCTATTAATTTAATGATGGACTCTATATAAGCATGTATTGTCCTGGAGCAGGCTGGTCAGTACAGTATATACATTTCTGGGCGGGAAATCTAAGGCTGGGAGTGTGTTGGGGCACTCTGCTGTATAAATAAGGCTGATAAGAGGCAATGTGTGGCTGGCTGCAGCACACACACAGACACAGCTGGGAATGACTTACATGTTGGAGGCTGTTTGTGAGCAGTCCAAGGCTGGAGGCTACAGCAGCAAAGCAGTGTAAAGTGCACCCCAAGTTAGAGGGCAGGAGTGACACAGCTACTCATTAATCTAGATTATAACCCGTATGTCACAATTTCACAGGCTTCAAAAGATACTTCGGGGCATGTTGATATTTCCCAAGACCGGATTGCAGGGTGCTGGATTGCCCCATGAAATTTGGGATGAACACAGAAATATTTAGAGGTAGTAACCCTGCTGGATGTGCAGGAGGCATATCTGTATTTAGAATGGACAGCCATTTATTAGCTACATATTTACTCTTTTCCCACTTTGTCCCTTCCAAAAACTTTCCTAGACCAATGTATTGCAATAGAATTAAAGGCATGCCCCTATTTTTCCTCCCCACATGTCTCATTAGTAAATCAGTCAGTACCCATTACACATCTGGTGTTTAGGGCAGCGACAAAGCTCCTCCTCACCTGTCTGTTTCTTTCAATGGTTCCCTAGCTGTGCCCCAGGTTTTTCAGCTCAGCCTCCATAGTTCTGCACCATGTTGTTTGCGGGTGACTTTGTTTTCACTTGCCTTCAGGTGTCCATCTTATTGCTATTGTGGTGATAGAATCAGTTTCCATCTGAAGCACAGGGCCAATCCATCTCCAGCGCCTCCTGGTAATGATGGTGCTCATATCTTCTTGGCTGCACTGTGTGAATAGGTCTTGGTTTGATATTGTTCTGGGCCAAAAGATATGGAGAATTTTTCTGAGGCAGGTTGTATGGAATGAAGACAGTTTGGACATGTCATACTTTGTCATTCCCCAGCATTTTGCACTATAAAATAGTGTTGGAAGTACGCAGATCTGATAGATCCTGAGTTTGGTTTTGCTGTTGCATTTTGATTATTTCCAGATTGTAATTAAGCTCCTGCAGGTGTTCCTGGCTTTATTTATTCTGTTCTGGATATCCTGACTTGTTCCACCATCTTGGCTGTTGGTGCTGCCCACGTATGTGTGAATGTCTCATTAGTAGCATTTACCTATTGTCAGGTTATCTGCAAAATGGGTCTTTGCTCCAGCCATATACCATGGTGGCTGTGATATCGCCAGCAAAGTGCAGGGCGAGACTTACCAGAGAACAGGAACTGGTGATCTGTGACTTCAGGGGACCTGACAAAGCAAAACAACCCCAAAGCCTATTTAAAATCTCTTGAGCACTGAATGCCCCACAGTTCCCATCTTAAGGAAGGATGGTTCTTGTTTGATTTGTTATTGCCTTAAAAAAACCCACTGACAAACAATCCAATGGTGTAAATTACCCCAGGGTTTCAGTAGAACATAGTAGCAGAGGTGCTTGTTTGTCTCCATCTTATAATATCAGCCATTGTCCTTGCTCAGTGCTACAAGTCAGTAGGATCTAGCTGCAAGAATAGACAGACTAAAATCACACGTTTAGAATAAAAGTCACAAGATTTTGCTTGGAATAGAAAATACATTGTGAGCTCAGCAAAATCCTCTCCTCTTTCCCTCTTCTAATACTCCAACAGACTGACAGATTTAAATCACCTATAGCAAATGCTCAAGATCCGAACATAAAGTTTAAACAAAAATATTCATAGTAACATTTGCATTTTGATTGTTTTGTGTTCTGTTGCACCAGAATGCACTTTACCAGGTGGAATGGGAGGGAATCTCCAACATGTGCTTTCACTTTGATTTTGCTTACATGGGGTTCTAAAATTGCTAATGTTTCTCCCACCTCCTTTCCTTTCCTTTCCTTTCCCATGCCAACTCTGTCTCCATAGGGAAATGTTCTGTGTACTTAACAGGTTTACAAGAGTAAGTTTTCAAAGCCATATTGGGTAAACCAATTGTGTCAGTTCTGCTGGTGAGGGGAAGCTTTTTTCTATTTCTTCAAGGCTCTCTCGAGTAATTCAGTAGTCATGCCCCATACACAATGGCAACAAAACATTAGCCTAAACCATTTGAGAACATGGCAAATTACAATGTGGAGGACCTTGCAACAGTGCTAGCTAATTGCTAACCCTCCCAAACTCCTCTTGAAGTCAATGGGAGCTGCAGGTACTTAGCACTTCAGAGAAATCATGCCCAAGGAAATGGGGGCTCATTGGTGTGACAGTTCTTGGGGTACCCAGTACTGAGAGTCACCTTGTTACTGACTGCCTCAGCATGAGGGAGTCTTCCCTGGTTTAGTACTGTGCAAGGCTAAACAATTAAGCCTTGCACTGCATCACCAGCTAAAAAGGGTGGAGTGACAATGCCCCCCTGCCCAAATGGGCCATCACAGAGAGACATGATCCTCTGGTGACTAATTTTTACTCCATGTCCTTAAAGTATGCTTTCACTATAAATAATTGTTTTCTTAAATATTACATACATCTCACAATGATTATGAATCTTGACAAGTTACAAGCTTTCTGTAGATACCTTACACGTTACTATTTATGGCTAAATATCCTGTATGACACGTGCTTGGTGTAGCGAGTTTGTCAGGTCTGAGGTAAGAATTGTTTGCAAAGAACAGGGGACCCTTTCCCAAGGGAAATCTGCATCACAACTGTATTTTAATAGTAGTATATAGCCATGTGACAGCTGCTGCCTTGGCCAACATGCTAAGGACTGAATCAGGGACCTCCAGAGCTAAAAACATTACTCTCTACAGCTTAAGCTAAAGAGGCAGACTATATAGCTGAGAACGGTAACATATTGACATCCTCTGTGGACTGGGTACAGAGGGGGCATGTAACATATACTGTGATGAGTGGGTTACATACTTCATCTGGGAGCCCAAAGGCAGAGGAAGTTTGTCCCAAGCCTCTGAGGCCCATGCTGCTTTGAATCCCAGAAAAGTCCTCACTAATGGGCCAGGTCAGCTATCATCTTGGCTAACAGCAGGCACTGAACCAGGGCTCTCCAGAGCTGAGAACACAAGCCTCTACAGCATGAGTTGAAGAGTCGGTCTCTGTAGCTGGGGGCTGTAACAAACTCACACATCCTCTTTGGAATGAGCAGAGAGGGGGACGCACCACACCCACTGACGAAGGGGAATACAAGTGGCAGCTTGAGGACTCACATGAGATCAAGGCTCTACTGTGCTAGATGCTGGACAAGCACATAGTAAGAGATGATCTAGAGGGCTTAAAATCTAAACAGACAAGACATACAAAGGGTGTGAGGGAAAAGTATAATTATTTACATTTTGCAGATGAGGAGCTGAGGCATAAAAGAGACCAGGCGACTTGCCCAAGGTCATGCATTGAATCTGTGGCAGAGCAGGGAAATGACCCCACATCTCCTGGGTATCAATCCAGTGCCCTAACCACAGGGGAACATTGATATATTTTTTTATTTATTTAAATAAACCTTGGATTTTGGCAATCTGAACACAACAGCACTGTGCTAGTACGTGCGAACCAGAAAGTGAGTTGTTATAAACAGAACGTAACTCTCACCAGTCTAATATCACTGTCTAAGGTAAAGGCAGTGTAAAGAGTAAACAAGCAACACACATGGGGAAAAGTAAATTAGATTTTAAAAGTTCTTTTGATGTTTATAATCTAAGATGTGAGCACTACCACGTGAGAGAAAATGTTAAATACATACGATTTTCACACTGTCTCCACCATAAAAAGTTAGAGTTACATTCTTCCCTAGTATAATCTACTGCCAGTAATTCCTAGGGAGGAATTAGACCCAGTGATTTAAGGTCTGTTGGAAATGGTGAGTCAAATGCTGCCCCTGCTTAGCATTTTGCTTGTCATATGATACAAAACAGGCATATCTGGAACATAGGATGCACACTTCAGTATTTCAGCCTTAAGAAGATCAGAATTGCAAAAGGCCATGTCTTTTCTGAGAGAAGCTAATTGGAGTAGATTTTATTTCAACTGCAGGCTTTATGGTTCTTGAAGGATGGGCTGCTAAACAAGGATAATCCCCTCCTCAAATTCCCAGCCAAACAAAGCGCTTCTTACAGAGTTCTCTCAACATTGTTATTCAAAAAACACATTTTTAAGCAGTTGGTTAAATTTCATTCCCATTATTTTCAGCTTATTTTATCTGCCTTTTGATAGGCCATTTAATATGTTCTTTGGCCTGCAATGAAAATTGTTTTATAGCACACGTTTGAAAAGAATGCGACAGGGAAGACAAACACATTGACTTTCTTATTTGTTACCAAGCACTTGACCTGTCTTTCCTTCATTCTTTATTTGTACTTATTACTGTTCTCAGGTGGCTGTTTCTGAAGGCAAAAACATGCAAACTGTTCTTGTCTTGGTAGGTATTCTCCATGGATCATGAGAACGTTCAGTCACTAGAGAGTAGAAAGGAAGCATGTGTGCTTGAATCACGGCCTTGACTCTCAATCTGTTGAGCATATTAGGCAAAAGACTCCAGTTTGTAACTGATTCAGGTGAAAACTGTTTCCTAACAAATTCTGAATTGGGATCAGGCAGGTAGAGCACTGTCTCTGGCTGCTCCTGCTGAGGGAATCACCTGTTAGTAGGCACTTTTGTTTAGTGGCAGTAACAGATACGTCCCAGGCTGGGCTGGAATTCCCTTGCTTGGTCTCTAGGTCTGTCTAGACTAGGATAAATGGTGTGGTTTAAAAACAGGATGGTTAACATATTTTAAAGTCTTAGTGCAGACAGGGCAAGTTGTGTTTCAACACATGATACCTGGAGAAGGGGGACATTCAATAAACTATCTGAACTGTGTGCAACTTTCTGAGGAATGTGGTTGCAGGTTTTGTAATGAAAGTTCTAGGTTCTGATACAAACTCCAGTGCATTAATTAGTGAATTTGCTAAAGTTTGTGCCCCTCTGCAATGAATTTAGGCCCAGTTTAAAGTGAATCTAGGCAGATTTATGGTTTCACATGTGAAGCTGGTTATGCATCCTTTTAACACAAAACCAGTTAAGACTCAATGGGCTTTGACTTCAAGTTTGTCAGGGTTCATTTGAATCTCAAAGTCAGAGAGACTCTCAGGGTGTGCAAACCTCCCCTTCTCCCTCCCACCCTTGGAACAGTGTTGAAGGAAAGGTTCACAGGAAACTCCATAAACAGAAACTTCAGCATTTCACCTAACTCTACTATTTAGCTGAGATGAGTCTGAACCGAAACACTGGAGTCTGATCACCCCAAACCTTGAGGAAGTTTGAATCCAGTTCCTGGGTTTGTGACTGAATAGTCTCTCTGTGCTGGGCCGAATCCAAACCTTCACAGAAAGCTAGGTCAAAAATTTTTAAACTGAACAGTTTTCCAGCGATAGATGCAGTTTCATCAAGATCAAAATGTTTCACAGAAATGTGTTGATTTCAATGACATTTTTAATGAGGGGAAAAAGTCTAAATGGTTCATTTATATAAGGTAGAATGTTTTGTTTCGATCTTCTGGTTTTGATTAATTTTGTTTTGACTTTTATAATATATTAAATATAAAACAAAGCATTTAAACATTATTAAAAAAATACATTTCAACATTGTCAATGATACAATTAAGAATTATTGAGACAAAATGATTCAACTGTCCTGAATTTAAATTATTTCAGAACTTTTGTTTCACAGTTAGCTTGAAATGTTAGCTTTTTATTGCAATTCACAACAACAACAAAACAAACAAAAAACTCAAACCCACCAAAAAATCAGCAAAGGTAGATTTTGCTGTGAAATTGAAATGCCAGTTTTTGACTAGTTCTCCCTCCAAACTTTGAGGAAGTTTAGTTCTGAGCTTTACAACTTAAGGACATAGTTAACTCACTTCAATGATAGTATATATTTCAGTTCCATAAACTTACAGAAGACCTGGCAACAAATTAATGTCACTGTTGCACTAAGGAGAAGCAAAGACAAACACATTCCAGAGCAATGAGATATGCAAAAACTTTTAACACAGATTCTGCAAGCAGACCGCTGGGCCATTGTCTTCCCCAGGGCTCCAGATGTCTATAGGGGTCTATCCCCACAGACCTGAATGTGGGATGGAGGCATTTACTTTTTTATTCTCATTTGCAAATGCATTCTTATTTCACACATTTCAATCCCCTGTCCAATACTTATGTATAACTGATGCCAGAACATCACACTTTAGATTCAAACAGACAAACAGCTACATCAGCATGTGGAACTCTAATAGTAGCAAAGAAGTTTATTTTCCTTTTTTGCTTGGGTTTGGCATAAAAAGAGTTAATGCATGAGCACCATCTTCTCTAGGGAGCTCTTGGGTTGTGCCATTATCCCTGCATGCAGGTAGAAAACTTCAGGTCCCGATTTCCATTTATAACAGGTATTGCTACAAAGAACATTCTCCCCCTTTGTTGTTGCTATGTTTACAAATCTCTCTGCACAGCAGGATCATAGATGACTGTAATCTCAAAGAAAATAAACAATTGCCAATTTGTTTCCTAAGAGTAAATCTTAGAAGAAAGATCTATGAAATACTATTGAAAACAGGAGGATCTGATTGGACACTGACCAGGCTCTCTTTGCTCACAGAAAACAGCTCTACATCCCTCCCCTTGGAGCACATGGAACAACCAGACTTTCTGCAGGTAAGAAACTGATGTTTGCTTCTTGTGAGATTTTGGGGATATCTATATTCATTTATCATTTAAAAATCTATTCATGCATCTCCCCATAGCAGAGTCATCATTAAATGATGCAAAAAGTGGCAACAAAGCTGCAATTATTTAATAGGCAAGTAAAGTGTTTGATTTGTTGGGAATTGTCCAGAGTAGCTTCAGATACCTTGGATGGTAAAATCCATTTACATTTCTTTAAAGGAAAAAAAAAAGTGAGGATTCCTTGCAGTTATTCTTGCTACAGATATTTATCTAGAGTGGGGGAGGAGAGAGGAGTTAAAATTAATGCAAAGGAAAATGGATGCTATTACTGTAGCCTGAATGGAGCACACTGCAGAAGAGCAGAAAAATTATAGAGAGGTAATGAGATGGGAAAAAACCTGTGGCAACACCTATACTTTACCAGGCTGGAAAGGAATTGAAAGTGTACATTGAAATTGAATATTTATATGCAGAAAGCTACTTGTTACACACATGGGGTCCGATCCGGCAAACACTTACTATTCTCATAAGTAGTCTGCTTTGGACCTGTCCTCTGTATAGCATTTAGTTACAAGCTTAACAAAAGTGACAGTACTTTAGCATTTGTCACCTTATCGAAAATGTGATGCATGAAAATTAGTCATTACCAGGTCTAAGTGACACTTCAACCTCCAGACATGTTTAGGTCCCAGCCCTGAACTTGTAATGTACAGAGCCACAGTGAAGTCAAAGAGGCTCTGATTGGTTATTGGGCTCCAACCACATGGAAGGAGTTATAGGATTGGGGCCTTAGCTACTAATTCCTTTTATGAAAAGTGTAAAAAATTGTTGATTGTACATCAACTGCTGTGCAGCACAGCAAATGTATAAGAGAAGAAAGTACAGCGGAGTTGAAGTAGTATAACGGGTTTCTGCAAGTATGTTTACTATTCCTATAAATGTGATGGGCCTAATTCTGACTCCCTTCCTGATGTGGAGAAGTACCTTATTCTACAAATAACACGAATTATTTCAATTGAGAGTAAGGTACTATTGATTGTAATGAGGAAAGAATATGAATAATTTGTTTTGAACCCAGTTCATCCCACTTGCTGCATCCTTCCTCAAATGGTTCAGAATATAGTAAGTTTCCCTTCATGGAGAAAACAACAGTGGGGAAAAAAGAAGACCTCAATAATTGTACATGCCAGTCCTATAAAATAAAACGGGCTCAAAATTCAAAATAAAATGCTGGAGAAAATGCTGTGACATTCTCTACTTCTGGGATTGTCCAAAATCGAGACCTCTGGCTAAAAGTGGAAAATTAATGCAAGAGTTATTTCAGGGGTATATATTCCCAACACTGAGTGTTATGGGGTTAGGTAAATGATTAGGTTAGGATATACAAAAAATTGACCACACACAGGTATCTGTTTGGAATCCTTGTGACTGTAGCCAATAAAGGTATTCAGTAATTATGGCTCCTGTCCCGCCATTGGATTCATGTGAGCAGACCTGTGCTGAGCCCCATTAACTTCAAAGGAGCTCTCTACAGACATAAGGCTGCACCTGCACTGACCTACTTGCAGGATCAAGGCCTGATGTTGCAAAGAATACCTAAAGGCAACAACAATATGTAGTTCACAAGAAAAATTCAATTATGTGCATATAACCTTGATGTTTTTAGGTGTAACCAGAGGAATTTTCTTGATGCTATCTTTGCTGAAAAATCACATCCTCTTATAAAATACATATTAATAGCAAATGATTGCTTTTCTACTGACATCCTTCAAATCTGCACATATTGTCCACTGATTATAAACTAACTGGTGTACTGTAACATCTTTAAGCTTTTTAACAGGGCTGTCGCGCGCACACATACACAAAGGAGGAAATCATGGAGCAGAGCAGGTGTTCAAAAAGCAGGGGTTAGTGTTTGCAGGGCAGGTATGTGAAGAACTGTACTGACTCCAGCTGCTCCCTGTTACAATGTGAGCACGTATAATGTCAGACCTTCTACAAGATCAAACATAAGCAGAAAAATCCATACAAACTGAATTCTTAGTCTTGTGGAACTTTGAGATGGAAAAGACCAATTAACTATTCAGTCCATCTGATGATACGTGCAGGATGCACCCTCCTTGAGTCATTGCCAATTGTTATTGGATCTAAACAAATAAAATAAAATGCTTTTTGAAGAAGTGAAGGGAGTGGGAAGTAGAATCAACTTCCCATATTTGGTTGCTATGCAGCAGAAATAATTTAAATACTTAAACTGTAGCTAATAAGGAAAGGAAATATATGTGTGGCCACCAATTCATTCAAAAAGTATCAGGAGACTAAACCAATCCCTTTCTTCTGTGTTATGTGTAATAATGAACCTGAACGAGATGGGAGACCTCTCTGCTCTCAAATGACTGAAATATTTGCTTTTTCCAGAGAAAGAACTGGAGTGATTCTGCTAGGATCACCATTATTCTGTATTTACTCACACATTAAAACTGTCTGCAGTAGTTTGGTTTAACAGGACAAGCAAGGCTGACTCAGGATCACGTGGTCCAGCTTTTTGAATGATTAAAGGCAGTGTGTATCTGGGGTGCAGAAGAATAGAAATTCATGAAAGAGACATTAAGAATTTCAACAGTCTCCCAGGGACTCATCTTGAGAGAAAAGAAGAAGAAGAAAAAAACCCCAACCCTACAACATGTAAGTCAGAAAATGGCTCAGTCAAGCAGGATCATGGGAACAGCTTAAAAGAAACTAGTTCCTTCTCCTGGCAGTGTTGCCACTTCTCAAGAGATTCTCTCTCAAAATGTTGGCTAGTCCCCAGTGCTTCGGGCTGGAGAACAGGCGCTTACTAAGCCGATCACATTGAGGAGATGTTTCTGTTGGTGGCAGTAGCAGAAGTGCTGTTTGTTCTGGGTTTGGTGTGGAAGTCAGATTCTCTTTGCTCACCCACTACTTTTTACAAAAACTGCTGGATCCGACGCTTCCCGGGTCTTCTGATTGATCTGGAGGAATCTCAGAAGAGGGGTGCCCAGGTGCTGAAGATTTATGCAGAAGTCACAGCCCAGCAGTGCAGCCGGACTTGCTGCCTTCTGAAGAATGGTAAGTGTTTATTATCTGCTTCTGTGTATATCCTATACAGTCTATATTAAAAATATGTATTACCACACATGAAGGAAGTTAATTTTAGGCTGTTTATACATCACTTATTATTCCAAACAGTAAGAATGCAAAAATTTGGCTGTATTTTGGGGCTGGAAAGCAAGGACACATCTAAACTATTCCACTCCTATCTCCCACCTTTATCCTTATAGAAGTGAACTTGGCTACTTGAACTCTTTGGAGGCGCAAACTAGAATGCTGACATTCTTAGATAGGACTAAGAGTAGGGTCTGTCTCTCCTGAACAATGGAGGAATGATATGTATTTATTTAAAGGTTAATGAAATGGAGGAACTCTAGATTTCCACTACAACACTGGTTTCTTGGGAACAACGTGCCAACAACACTACGGTTTAAGTAAAGGAGACTCACAACATCCCTGGGAGTGATTGTCACCAGCAATCAGGCTGACAAGACCATTACTCCCTAAGTCGTACTAATGATTTCAATAGGACTACACTCAAAGTAAGTTACTACTAAACCTAAGTAGGATGGCAGAATCAGGCCTTCACCTGTGGTAAGTTGACAAACTCCTTGGGGTAGGGACCATCTTTTTGTTCTGTGTTTGTAGAGCACCTAGAACAATGGGGACCTGATCCATGACTAGGGCTCCTGGTGCTCACATTTCACAAATTATGAAACAGACTCAGAGCTGTTATTTGACTTGCCAAAGATATATAAAAATACAATATTAGAGGTGGAATTAGAACTCAGGAGCTCCTGATTCTTAGCCTCAAACCACATGATGACTGTACTGCTTCTCTGTACAATTGCAGAAAGCTAAAGATTCTGTTAGGTTTCTGCATTGGTATTAATAGGGCAGGATGCTTTGTTACGATATTAGCCTTGAACAGGATCAAATCGGATACTGGAAAATTTGCATAGCAATAGTAAAAGCAAAGCCTTCTTGTTTAAGTTTTGAGGATATTTTGGATGACCTATTGGGGATAGGCACCTGTGAGGAAAATTAAGTGCCTGCATCATGAATTGGGAGGGTTTAGATATCAACAAGGGACATTTTGGGAGGAGTTAATTTGCTTACAATACAATGACTAAATAGTTTGATATAAATGTAGGAAAAATTTATCCCAGGTGGAAAAAAAAACATTCTATATGCTTTGCTTGCATTTTGTATGTCTTGCCTAAGAAATTTCCACTAAAAGATACAAAATTTGGACTAGATTTCTGAAGAAGATTGGTAATGGCATATGGAACATTACAACACAAAGTCAGAGGTTCAGATATGGTTCTGTTATAAATAAGAGTTTGTTATCTATTGATGGCATTTCAATTAACTAAAATAAAATTTAAAAACACTCTCTAGTTCCCAGTAGACAGCTCTACCACCAAAACTACCATTCCAAACAACCATTACAATTGGCAGTCTCGTCAAACAGGCAAGGACTGAATGGAAACAGAGATACAAAAACACCGTTGGTCCATTCAAAACAGTGTTTTATGGACACTGTGCCGCTTTTGCCAGGGAAATTTACTCCCTCGTTACCCATGCTGTACGCACTTGCTTTTGTTTCCAGGACACTCAAAAACAGTAGGTTTAACAAGTTATTAAAATTACAAGGTGAAAAGTTAAAATAATTAGAACAACCTAACTTAAAGTTGCCTGCTAACTCTCTAAGGTAACCAAAACATTACTATAACATGCTCTTGCAATACTCATTTTTTTTCCTACCAAAGAATCCCCATCCTTACCAAGAATTATGATTGGGGAAAATTAATTAGCAAGCCCATTCAAACCAGCTTCACTTACCTTAAGCATAAAACAAACAGACATTTTAAAGGGTATCTAGACTCGAATATTTTATTCCTTTTCAAATGAACTGAGACTTCTTTTTGTGACCTTTAATGAAAGAATTTAGTGAAAATTGCACATGCTGAGTAATCAGTAAAAACAATGGCACTTTTAAAAGAAAATTTTGAGATAAAAACAGACGTCTGCATTGGCTCCTGAAAATCTTCCATACAAAAGAAGTATGAAAGTAAGATTTTTGGGACTGGGTCCTTGCTTTGAAATAAAATTTAGCATTCCTGTTTGCAGGTATTTTGGGTTCTTACATAAGACATACTTTAACCAGGAAAACTGCAGAGTATTTGATGCATAATAGTGCTAAAAGAAACAAGATATGCTATCATCACAGGCCATATTAGTGCTCTATACATTAATAATGTACACCTACCTCTAAGGGTAAGGATACAGATTGCTACTGTAATTAGTGAAAACTGAGGAGTACAGTTGTATCTAAGGTAAAATTATCAACAAGAACAAAAATATAAAGCTTCTAGTTTTCAAACAATGACTCTGTACAAAGTTTGTATTCCTAGATTATTAGCATTTGTAAAGCACTTTAGGATCCCTGGATGAAAGAGACCATGCAACTGCAAATATATTTTGCAAACATGCATTGTTCCAGCTTCCCAGAATATCCCTGGCAATTCACTTTACCTCTATACACCGGATCTTTTAGTCTTGAACTTCTATTGAGCATAAACTGTATATTGTACATTAACTCCTGTGATGTGGATTACTAATGTCCGCTAGTGATCAAATATTGTATTAGTCATTACTCTACAACAAATATTTGAAAAGCCATTTTCATGCTGTTTGCTTACCATTATTTATTAAAACCAAAAGAGCAAATGGAAAGGCTTATTGGTGCTGAGAGCATTTTTCTGTATAGCCAGTCTTACAAGTGGTCTCATAGACTATCAGGGTTGGAAGGGTCCTCAGGACATCATCTAGTCCAACCCCCTGGCCAATCTCCAATTTTTGCCCCAGATCCCTAAATGGCCCTCTCAAGGATTGAACTCACAACAATGGGTTTAGCAGGCTAAGGCTCAAACCACTGAGCTATCCCTCCCACCCAGTGGTCACTGAATCTTAAGTTCTTTTACACATGGAGAAAACTGTTTTCTGTACATGACCCATAATGATGCGTAGAGCACTCAGGGAATCGATGAAAATATTTATAGAGTGACTGAAGATGGCTATGTAACACTGTAGTATTTATGCACCAAGTCTGGTACGTGTTTGAGTCTTATTTAAAGACTGGGACAAAACGGAGTCTGAATTTTCTATGAAGCCTTCACACAGAATGTTTTCTGTTATTTTCATAATGACAGTGTTTATACTTCCTTGCACCTGTCTTTTATTAAAGAACACATGTATGCTAACCACAAGCTTTTATCAGTCTAACAACTCATTGGAGGCTGATGACAGTTGACTAGAATTAGATATAGAATATGAAGAATGACCTCAGACAAGGAAAACTCGCTAATTATATTCTGTTTTTGAAACATGATCATACCTCCCTTTGGCAGAATTTTCATTAGCATTTTTAAGATACTCCTCTGTTATTTATTGATTTTTCTGTGTTGGTTCCAACTGGGCAAAGAAAGTTTTCGTTTAAAACCCAAAGTCTGGTCTATTTCCGCTGTAACATGTTATTTGTAATAGAATTGTAATTACTTCATTCAGAAAGCTGGTGTTTTCATATTCATCATAGACAAATCAAGTGCATATCCTGAAACTCAGAAATAGTTATTTTTAAAAAAATATCATCTCTTTTATTGCACTAATTTTGCTTGTCTATATTGACAAGCCTATTTCCAAGTAGTATTTTGATTGTGTTACTCTGATGTAGTATGCAGGCTACTAAATGAAAAAAAATTATAAAATAAGCAGAGAAAAGATTAAAAGGCTGGTTTTGGTATATTTCAACAACAAATATCTTCCTCTTTTTTCACTGTAGATAACTGAAAATGCTTTGTCAGAGTGTAAATACCGGGGGGGGGAGGAAGAAGAGTTGTGATTTTTCCATGATTATCCATGGAAATGGTATTAACAAAATTATTCCAAAAGCTAGTTCCCTGTTGGACAAAGCATAGGGCTGATTGTTGAAATAAACATCACAATAATGTAATACATTTATTACATGCTGTTTGTTTCTGAATTATTCTGTATGGATTCAGTATAACATTAAAGATTTTTGTTATTTCTGTAAAGGATATACATACACTGCAATTAAAATCAGATTCGTTTACATCAAAAACTACAGAATCATTCCAGAAATGTTTCTGTAGCTAGTGCTCAGCTCTGTTGATGCATATGTGTTCTAAGCAGAGCTATGCTGACACATACCATGCGCATCTAATCTCGAAAGCACGCTACAAAAACAAATGGTCCAATTCAAATTCAAAAATATGGTCAGCATTTTCCCATATGCTCTGCTAACAGCGAGAATTAGTACCAGAAGATACCCCTTTTAATTTTTCATTTCAGTCATAGCTTCTTTGCTATAGACTCTGGCACCAATCCTGAGCCCTGTATGCAAGTGGCCCTGTTTATCTCAGTTTAGTTTAGTTTGTGGCAGGGGAAGAGGAGATGAGATAAAGAAACTATGATGATAACAAAAGCTAACAGTAATCTTACTGATGGTACCAAAAAAGAGTAAATCAATGCAGTGAAGGAGAATTAGCTTTGGACAAGATGTTTTGCTTTTGAACACACTATAAGATAGTCTCACAGGAAATCCTGCCAGTGTTCTGAACTGCACCTGACTTTAATTTAATGGAAAGTATTTTAGGATTAGTATTAGAAAAGTACAAGGGACAAAATTTTCAGACGTGCCTAAATGACTTAGAAGCCTAAGTTTCATTTTCACAAGTGGCTTTGGTACTTTTGGTTCTTAGAAGCCTAAGTCTCAAGGCAATGGGACTTGTGCTGCTAAGACATCTAGATACTTTTTTTATTTTTATCCACGGACTTCTGTTTTTTGGCTGATAGATCTGAAACCCAGATGATAGTATATCAAACCTGGAGTTGTATAGACTTAACAGGTACCCACTTATTGTGTCCCCCACCCCACCCCCAAAAGGTACAGTATTGCACTGTCAACAAACCAGAAGATGATGGCTGGTTTAGGGGATTGTTAATGAAGTAGGCCTTGTGCTCGAATGCAGTCCACCTCAGTAGTTACCAGGAGCACTTGCTATCTGACAGCTTTTTAATAACCTGTGTGAAATGAGTAGGTGGTTTCAGACCAGTTCCTAATGGACAGTCATCCATGTCACAACAGCTACCATCTCAAAGTCACCCTTGCTGGCAGCTTTAGAGGTCCAGAACCATCTCATCAGTAGAGTTGGACAGTCCAGAACAAGGTTGAGACACAATGAAAGGAGCTGTGTGGAGAAGCCTGTAATACCACTGGACTGTGGCATACCTATTCTGCAATGGAAATAACTCAGCTTTTTCTCTGCCCGCTTGCCCAATTGTAAAATGAGAATTAAAAATACTTACAGTACTTACCACACAGGGTGCTGTGAGGCTTAATGAAAGTTGGTAAAATGTTATGATTTAAGTGCGCTATGTAACTGTCCATTATTATAATTCTTTTAATGTTAAGCAATAGATATGAAAGGCTATGTGCCTGGGTCATCATGCCCACACAAACTCTGTTTTATTCTTTTCTCATTATAGTTTCCTGTAACCTGGCAGTTTTCTACTTTGAAGCTATCCATGAGAACATTAATTGCCTGCACATTTATTGTCCAGCCTTGGAAAGCTGCATATTGAGGGCTGGAACCAATGTCGTTTTGTACAACATCACAACAGGTAACAATGTATTATGCACACACAGGCTGAAGCAGGCCAGTGATGGGGTAATTGAGTATCATGTCGGTTCAGTCATTATGTTAAGATGAGGGGTAAACATCACCTTACTTCATTTGAAGCACAGGTACACATGGTAAAAGTGTCTTGGGGACTTTTTTCTTTGTCTACAACAGTTATAAACTAACTTGTAAATTTCATTTACTTCCATGTATGTATATATTTTATTTCCTCTCTTTCATTCAACATTTGAAAGATTAACGGAAAATTCACTAGTATGCTATTCTTTACACTTTCAGATGTGTATTCAATGTGTTGTTTTTTTCCTTCTTTAACAGGGATTGATCCGGATCTTCTTGTTTTTGAAAAATTGTCTTATAAGGATCCAAATACCCGTTCCTCTTTTAACAAATGGGAAAGGCAAAACAACTCCAGGACTGCTGATTCAGAAAAATGCCAACACAATAATGTCACATTGAGGTCTCTTCTACTCCAGTCTCCATCTTCTACCACTAGCCAGGGCTTTGTAGCAAATGATAGTCACAGCCACAATTCAAGTGGCTTGGTCCCAAAAACCAAACCAACCACACGTTCATGGGCAAGGTCTCTACCATTGGATGACCATTTTGCTCAGGAGACGGATTTGACTTCAGAAAGTACAGGTCTGACATCTAATTCAGACAAAATGATGTCTGTATCCACTAAGATGATATCCCATTTGCCCAGTCCTGCTCGCTTAAACATCAGTCAGCAGCACTTCAATGAAACCAAAGGGTACAGTGGCAGGAACTACACTTCGGATAACGAGGGTCAACAACCTGCTTGGGTGGCAGTGGATATAGGTTCCTGGTTTGTCCCTGTGGTGCTTTGCTCTTCTTTCATCTTCCTTTGCTGTTGTACTGTTCTTCTGGCAGCTGGGCGCTGCAGAAAGAGGAGAGGTCACTATAAGCCAGTGCGGAGAGGAGAGGCAGGGTCCAGGCAGTGCATAAAATATACTCTTGTAAAGGATAGTTTGTAATAGCAGATACGAAAAGGTAATAAGGAACTAAATAACCTGCATCACTCATGCTGGTGGAGAAAGAGGCAGCAGCCGTATTTAGTGAAATACCACTCTCAGTTTATTTCTTGGGGGTTTCCCTTTGGAGATTTTGAACTACTTTTTGGCAGATGTCTCAGCAGCTTTTGAGAACACTGTCGACTAAACATCCTGTTATGATTCTCTTTTTACTATCCACTGATCCAAAGAGATATAGGGCCAAATTCTAGTCACATGTACTTGCCCACAACTTCCACTGAACTCGGAGGTATTTGTGCATACCTTTGTTTATAATTTGATCCAGAGTAATTTATTTATTGCTAGAATCCTTTCCTAACTTCTCTGTAGAGACAATGGGCTTGATTCTCCACTTCCTCTGTGTGTATTCTTTGCCCTGCCGTACTTTATAGAACATGTGTAAAGCAAATGTAAAATGCAACCATATCAGAAAAGCAGCATTTTACACTTACTTTGCCTAAGTCTTTATGGAAAGAAAAGGTGCAAGGTCATAGAGAATCAGACCTAGTTACTGTTAGATCATTAATATCCTGAACAACAGCCGTAAGTTTAAAACAGTGGAAATTAGAGTTTGAAAACAGTTATCTATTTAACCATCCAGGACAGGATTGTTGCTACTGTAATTCCTTCAGTTCTTTGTTTTAAAATTATTCTGGTGATGGGACTTCCACAGTCTTTTAGGCCTTATTATTAGGAAATATACTTTAATATTTAGCCTATATTTTCCTTTGCCTGTTGCAGCATTCTCAATTGCCAATTCCCTTTTAGGCATTTCTAGCACCATGCTCTCTGGTCCCCTTCCTATCCTAGATGCAACGCTGTCTTTCACCTCCTCCCAAGCCAATAGCCCTCCGACTTGGTAAAGCTCTCCATATCCTACAAATGTCAAACACCCCAAAGTCCCCACTCCTCCACAAGATAATTGACTGAGTCTCTTGACACTATAGCAAAACACTCATTTAACTCTTAATCGTGTCTGGGCTACTGTTTCCATTAAAAGGGCCTCTACTTCTGTTCTCAGAGTAAATCCCAGAGACTGGATCTTTTGCCTTTCCCCTGGCAAAATGAGCATGAGGTATTTTAGCCAGACATTTGTCATTCTCCATGAAACACTGCCCTCTTGCACCACCTCAGACACACATTTCTTGTCCTTATCTGTGTGACCGGGGTCCCAGTGGGGGCCAGCTGTCGTCACTAAACTAGGGTGAACCCCAAAGAATGGGGCAGACAATCCCCAAAAAGCTGGTGGACATTCCAATACTTAGATTTACCAAGCCAGCATAAAATAGCTTCTTTATTACCTCACTGGTTACTCAGAAGTCCAAACAACACAGTTCCCTTAAAATGATCCAGCCTCAGGCCTCCATCTAGGTACCTAAGTCAAATATGATGATTTCTGAAAATCTTATTTCATCATATAAAAGAAAAGGTTCTACCAATCCCAAAGGATCGGACACATTGCCTTCCAGGTTAATGATGTTTCAGATCTTACCCAAATGCATGCTACAGCCAATTCTTATTAACTAAACTAAAATTTATTAAAAAACAAAAGAGAAAGAGAGTATGGTTAAAAGATCAATATACATACAGACATAGAGTTCAATTAATTGAGGTTCAGATTCATAGCAGCGATGGTGAGCTTTGTAGTTGCAAAGAGTTTTTTCAGATATAGGTTATAGTCCAATGCCCAAATTTCATATTCAGGGTGTACCAGCATAACTGGGACCTCAGTCTTGCGATTCAAACTTCCCCCGATGAAGCTTAAGCAGACCTAAGATGACCGAATCAGGACCCAAGCATCTTTTATACGATTTCATGTCCTCTTTGACAATTTGGGAGTTCCTCCAGGAACAAAAGGTAATTAGGATGACTTGAAGGGAGGTCCATCACTGGTACTTAGCTATAGAATTAACATAAGGCAATTTGCTTGTTCCTCCACCATTCACAGATTATTTGCTATACATTTCAAAGAGAGATGAAAACTGAGATATCCCATGTTTACAATTCATTTAAATACTAGGATGTTCTTTTGATCTCTGAATTATAAGAATAGAACATAGACAGGGACTGTTGATTATATTGTCAACACTACTCATACATATGTAAGTACACAGAAACACAAACATTATCTCCCCACATGTCTTTTGAGGGTTATTTATTTTGCAGGATTTATTTATTTAACCCTTTCTAGCCATGCATCACAATCTGCAAAGCCTTTCACAATTTAGCCCCTCCCCATCCCTCCCCAAGCTATTACCCCCTGCTTCACTCTGTCAGTGAGGCCAGCCTCAATTCTCTGCCCACTTCTTTCACAAGCACCCTTGTGCTTTCTCCCAGGCTGCCTCCTTCAAGTCTTTCCCCTCCTTCAAGTCTGTCCTCAAACTCTCATGCTCTGTATGAATGCTGAGAAATACAATCTTATAATGGCTAGGTAGGTGGCAAATTGTGATTACTGCTCATGATTGGGTAAGATTATTTGTGTTATTCCATATCATCTACACTGTTTATGTCAGATCTTTTGGACTGTGAGCTCTTTGAGGAAGGGACAGTTACTATATGTTTGGATAGCATATACCACAATGGGGCTCTGAAATTGTAGGCCTTTAGAAACTTCCATGATATAAATTATAAATAATAAATAAAAATAACACTTCCTGTTCTGCACTGTATACTCTATTCCTGTGGTTTTCAACCTCTTTTTATTTGCGGACCCCTAAAATATTTCAAATGGAGGTGCAGACCCCTTTGGAATCTTATACGTAGTTTGCAGATCCCCAGGGGTCCACAGACCGCAGGTTTAAAGCCACTGCTCTATTCATTAGAATGGCCCTTCAATGCCCAGTGTATTTTTCAAACCAAGTTACTAGATCAGCAGGGTAGTAAGCTGCCACCTTACCTTACACAAGAAGTTTGGTTAATGAACTTAGGCAAATACATTTTCACCAGTAACCTGGACTGTTCATCTTTTAAACTGGTTGATGTTTCAGAGTTCATCAATTTCTTTACTTTCTGTCAGAAGTAACTTGACCTGTTCTCTTGAACAAAGAGGTGTAAAAAGACACATTGGTTCAATTTGTGTTATTGTATTAAAATCATGTTCTTAAAGTAAAGTTTCTGTCCACTATACTTGTATACTTGTGATAAGATACACTGACTAAAGTTTAATTAATGAGCTGATGAGCGTTCAATGCCAAGTGCCTATGTCATTACAGCAGAAGAGGTCAGTGTGAAAGCTGAATATTAATTACTATTATATTCTAGTTTCCTAAATTCTAACAAGCCTGTAAAGACCTATGATTATGTATATAAGTCTATGTGCACAAATACTACAAAACTGATTAACATTAGGTTAAAGATATCTAGAAGTACTATTTTGGAGGGAGGAGAGATTAAATCAGCTGAAATAATGCAACAAAAATTTCATCTTTTTCTCTCCCCTCCCTCCGCCCCCTCAGCTAACCCTAACCTATTTATATTTTTAGAATTAAGTTTTGAGGCTTGTTCTGGTTTTACTGATAAATTGGTAAGCTCTCCAAAGGAGTTAAAACATCGACATCCATGCCTACCTTGAACAAGATGACATCAGTAATTGCACCCTCCCTGTCCCTCCTCCAGCTATCTCTAAGATCAAAATGGAACAACAGATCCTGGTTCTGCACGTTGTACTTTTGAATTAAAGATGAAGGCGCAGGTAATCAGTTTCATTTTTTTTTTAAATTAGGTTTCTGGCAAGTTATGGTGATTCCTCTGATGGGCTACATTTTAGATGCTCTGACTTCATATGCTATTACATTACAACATTACGCATAACTATAACTACATACATTAAATGAATGAAATGGTCAGCCACATCCCCACAAATGATAAACAGTTGTGGTTTGTTTTGTTTTGTTTTTTTAACCACCAGAACCATTAACTAGGACTTTTCATCCTCTGAGCTCTTTACTAAATACATTAGTAAGCCAGATTCTGATGTCTGTTTATAGAAAAAAACAAACTTAAATAAGGGAAAAACTCCTAATTTTAATCACTCAAAAGCAGCATTAAAAGCCTTCTTTTGTGTGCAAGATGAAAAGGGAATATCAGTAACGGGGAAAAAAATAGCCATTGTGAGCTTTCTCCTTGGCCACCCATTACCATGTGAATAAACATTCGATTCAGTGTAATAATACAGAAATAGTTTATCCAACTTTTTCCTCGTAGTTTATCCTGACCATATGATTAGACAACAGCAAAATGCACCTTTTGCTGCCAAAAGGTGGCTCAGCAAGAATTGTACCTTAAAGAATATTGTACCTTAAAGAACATTGTACTTTTGTGGGATTAAGTTTTAAGGTAGCCTAAACCTAAACCCGGATAAATACTTCTAAGAAAACTAGATCTGCACCTTTGGGATGCCTTTCTTCAGGCTGAATGCAGCCTTTCTTTCTTAAAGCTCTGTTTGTGTTCATAGTCTAGCCTCTGTAGTCCTCAGCCAGAAAGTAGGTGTTGTGTTACTTGAGAAAGTGGACGTTCCAAATAGCACAGACTTTATTTTACAGGATTTTGCAGCACAGATGTATGAATATACATTCCCCCTGAAATTAGTCCCTGTCCCTTTTCTTACAAGAATGGCCGCCATACCATCTCATGCTGTGATCTCTCCACCTAAGAAAGAACTGGCTTGACCAGAAGTAGGCAGGTTACCCAATAGGTGACACTCTTCTCTACAAGTCAGTTTCTCCCAGTGCCCCAGCATGGTAATTGAGGGCAGGGTTTGGGGAACTAGATTGCAGAAGGTGGCATCTTTTGAATGAGAGTTAGAAATCTCATCTCTTTTTGCAGATATAGAACATTCATTCTGCTATCTTGGCCCAATTGTACTTGGTAATGTCATCTTCTGCCTACCTTTAAAATTCCACTGTAGTTTCAATTGGCTAAACTATTACTGATTTCTTAGGTTATAGTTTTGCTGAGGACTGTTAAACAGTTGTCATGTTTAACCACAGAAGCAGACGCATTTTAGCATTAACAATCCCTATATTCAGTTTGTAAAGTACTTTGGGAGCCTTTTGCATGACCATAAGTCATTGTCATTCTTCCCCAGGTTTTATAGAAAAAGGATTGCAGAATATTTCTGCAATTTCCATGCATTATGAGAGATTAGATTTATATATGTAAAAATTTGTAATAAGAAGTAACCAGCATAAGATTTATACAAATGCCATAAAGTTGTGAACAACGTGATATCCTAATTTACTTTCGGTTTGCATCAGAATGCTCCATATATAATAGTTAACAATACTGAATAGAATGCATATTTATTTGCAGAGATAGGCTCTAGTTCAGCAAGGTACTTAACCACTTGGCTAAATTTAAGCACATGTGTAGCCTCTTAAAATTAGGCACATTCTTAAGAACCTTCCTGAGTTACAGCTACACTGAGCAAGCCCTTCTCCTATTCAATGAAATAAATAGTTAATGCAACATTAATATTGCATGGTTAAGCATGCAAAAGACAGGAAGTGTCAAAAGTTAAATTGAACATGGACACTTAAATCTGCCCATCAGATGCATCATA
Organism: Chelonia mydas; assembly: GCF_015237465.2. Taxonomy (NCBI): domain Eukaryota; kingdom Metazoa; phylum Chordata; order Testudines; family Cheloniidae; genus Chelonia; species Chelonia mydas. Next base: position 220,781,639 of record NC_057849.1, read on the forward strand.
ATACAGTTTGAATTGCATCTCAAATACATCACACATTTTAATGTAAAACAGCCACATTTTAGCATACTGTAATGCTTTCATTCTTGTATATTTTACACTAATTTTTAATTGTCAGGATATGTTTAATGACTTTGTAGATACTAAGGTCTCTTCTCAGTAAGGCAGTGATTCTCATACAGAGATCCGCAGAACACTTGCTGGTAGTTTGCAGAACTGGGAGGCCAGATGGTGCTGACTTTCAGCGGCTTTATGGTACTCTCTTCATTGCAAATAGCCTATGAAAGCTGCTGCAATCAAGGAAGAGGAGCCAACATAGTTGCTTCCACTAGTAGCTCTTGCTACTTAGAAGAGCTGCCATCAGTGACTGGAACCACTGTAACGTTGTTGTTGTGTGGAGTAACTCCACTAGGAGAATAAATAAAAATCAAACACATAGAAAAGTGATACTGAAAAAGTAAGCAGTTGCTGTAATTGCAACAGGGATGATGTATGAATAAGAATATATCTATACAAGAGCCTCTCTCTGTTAAGATATAATTTACAGAATTGTGTAGTTAGTAGTCTGAACCTCTGCCCTGAGGCATGCATTTTTATATTGCTGCCACTGTATTATATATTTTAAAGGATGATTAGTTTGTTTCCCCACCCCTTTGCAGACAGATATTTATATCTGGCCCCTGATCAGCTGTGTGATCTCAAAAACCTCTCTGTGCAATAGTTTACTCATTTCTAAACTGGTGATAGTGATACTTAACCTCCTTGCAAAGTGATGTATTACATACAGTCAAAAAGCACTATATATGTTATGGATTAATTTCTAGAAGTAGGAAGAAAGTATTATTTTGGGAGTGAAGATCTTGGAGTTGCCTCAGGATTCATATTTCAGTAGGGTCTTTCAGGCCTAAGTGGCAGACACAGGAGAAGTTTTGTGTAGGGGAAAGGAATATATAGAATGTAAGACTACTAAAAAAGGAAAATGTTTTTGGGACTACTTTCATACTTGTGGGGAGGATTTGTTTAGTGTTTGTTAATTACACAGGGTGGGGGATTATCAAAAAGAATGGCAGGCACATGAAGGAACAACAAAAGTTTCTCAGGTTCCTATTTGGGAACCTAGCTGAGGAAGTTGTGTTCTGAATGGCCAACTTTGCAACATCATGCTCAGAGATATGGCAAGAGGGGGAGTGGGAGTCAGACAGCTATTCTCCTAGATTAACTCCAGAGTTCTTTGTTACTGTGACACCCATAGGGCTACCATCGGTGCTTCCTGGCTGTATGTGTATAGCTGGCCACACTCTGGATCTCATGTATAGAGATGTTCCTCCCCTTGCTGAAGATCACATCATCACCTCATGTGGTCTGAAGTTAAGATGTACTAATCCAGTCAGGGCATGAGACTTAATTTAATAGTCTGTATAAGAAGAGCGGTGATACTGTATAGGCTACTGATGATTATGAGGAAATACCACAGTCAATGGTCTGCTATAATATAAAAATCTTTAGTCCATGACTCTTAATACAATAGCTCTGAACTGAGCTGTCCCTTAGCTTCACCAAAAATGATCACAGTGTGTTGCAATAAATGAAACAAGGAAATAGCTAGTACATTGATGCACAAAGTTCTTATCAGCGTCTGATTGCAACATCTAGACATTTTTTAAAGCAGCTCTGTGGGAGATACAGATAAGCTTAGCTTCCACCAAAGCACTGGCAAAATTATACAGAGGAACTGTTCCAACAGATGGATAGCTTGGCTAATCTGAGTTGCCTCTACTGGATACAGAGCTGAGTTTCTCTCACTGCAAGGAATTTACAGTTTCTTTGTGAACACTGCATGGATTTGGAATCAACCATCTGTCCTGTCCCACAGCCACAATGTCTCAAAGGGACAAATACAGTGGGCTTTTTTTGCTCAAGTTTCAGCTCATGACAAGCTGAAGTGGAAGTGTTAGGAGTGCTTTGGACCATGACCTGCACACTAGCCCTATATTACTGTTGGCTGATAAAGGCCAGCGCTGAGATAACAGGCCCATTGTTGGTGAAGATAGTCAATGCCTGTTTGCCTGCCTGCAGGACGCCAGGAGTACTTTTCATGCCTTATTAAAGTTCGGATATTATTCCTACCCCCACCCTACATACGAGATTGAAATTTAGAATATTAACATTTAAATCAAGAAACAGTTACCAGGTGAATATAGCTGGACCGCTTGGTAATAGGGACCATAATATAATTAAATTTAACATCCCTGTGGTGGGGAAAACACCACAGTGACCCAACACTGTAGCATTTAATTTCAGAAAGGGGAACTACACAAAAATGAGGAGATTCGTTAAACAGAAATTAAAAGGTACAGCACCAAAAGTGAAATCTTTGCAAGCTGTATGGAAACTTTTAAGAGACAACATAATAGAGGCTCAACTTAAATGTATATCCCAAATTAAAAAACTAATAAGAGAACCAAAAAAGAGCCACCGTGGCTAAATAATAAAGTAAAAAGCAGTGAGAGGCAAAAAGGCATCCTTTAAAAGGTGGAAGTTATATCCTAAAGAGGAAAATAGAAAGGAGCATAAACTCTGGCAAATGAAGTGTAAAAATATGATTGAGGAGGCCAAAAAAGAATTTGAAGAACAGCTAGCCAAAGACTCAAAAAGTAATAGCAATTTTTTCTTTTTTTTAAGTACATAAGCAGGAAACCTACTAAATAACCACTGGGGCCACTGAACGATCGAGATGCTAAAGGAGCACTCAAGGATGATAAGCCCACTGCGGAGAAACTAAATGAATTCTTTGCATTGGTCTTCACGGTTGAGGATATGAGGGAAATTCTCAAACCTGAGCCATTCTTTTTAGGTGACAAATCTGAGGAACTGTCCCAGACTGAGGTCTCAGTAGAGGTGGTTTTGGAACAATTTGATAAACTAAACAGTAATAAGTCACCAGGACCAGATGGTATTCACCCAAGAGTTCTGAAGGAACTCAAATGTGAAATTGCAGGACTACTAACTGTTGTCCGTAACCTACCATTTAAATCAGCTTCTGTACTAAATGACTGGAGGATAGCTAATGTGACGTCAATTTTTAAAAACAGCTCCAGAGAAGACCTTGGCAATTACAGGCTGGTAAGCCTGACTTCAGTACCTGGCAAACTGGTTGAAACTATAGTAAAGAACAAAACTGTCAGACACATAGATGAACATAATTTGTTGGGGAATTGTCAACATGGTTTTTGTAAAGGGAAATTGTGCCTCACCAATCTACTAGAATTCTTTGAGGGGGTCAACAAGCATGTGGACAAGGGGGATCCAGTGATATAGTGTATTTAGATTTTCAAAAAGCCTTTGACAAGGTCCCTCACCAAAGGCTCTTAAGCAAAGTAAGCTGTCATGGGATAAAAGGGAAGGTTCTCTCATGGATTAACTGGTTAAAAGATAGGAAACAAAGGGTAAGAATAAATGGTCAGTTTTCAGAATGGAGAGAGGTAAATGGTGGTGTCCCCCAGGGGTCTGTAGTAGGCCCAGTCCTATTCAACATATTCATAAATGATCTGGAAAAAGTAGTAAACAGTGAGGTGGCAAAATTTGCAGATGATACAAAACTACTCAAGATAGTTAAGTCCCAGGCAGGCTGCGAAGAGCTACAAAATGATCTCACAAAACTGGGTGATTGGGCAACAAAATGGCAGATGAAATTCAATGTTGATAAATGCAAAGTAATGTACATTTGGAAAACATAATCCCACCTGTACATATAAAATTATGGTCTAAATTAGTTACCACCACTCAAGAAACATCTTGGAGTCATTGTGGATAGTTCTCTGAAAACATCCACTCAATGTGCAGTCAAAAAAGCAAACAGAATGTTGGGAAGCATTAAGAAAGGAATAGATAATAAGACAGAAAATAGCTTATTGCCTTTATATAAACCCATTGTACGCTCACATCTTGAATACTGCGTGCAGATGTGTTTGTCCTATCTCAAAAAAGATATATTGGACTTGGAAAAGGTTCAGAAAAGGGCAACAAAAATGATTAAGGGATGGAATGGCTGCTGTATGAGGAGAGATTAATAAGACTGGGACTTTTCAGCTTGCAAAAGAGATGACTAAGGGGGGATATGATAGAGGTCTATAATATCATGACTGGTGTGGAGAAAGTAAACAAGCGTTTTTTACTCTCTCATAACACAAGAACTAGGGGCCACCAAATGAAATTAATAGGCAGCAGGTTTAAAACAAAAGGAAGTATTTTCTCACACAATGCACAGTCAACCTGTGGAACTCCTTGCCAGAGGATGTTGTGAAGACCAAGACTATAACAGGGTTAAAAAAAGAAATAGATACATTCATGGAGGATAGGTCCCTCAATGGCTATTAGCTAGGATGGGCAGGGATGGTGTCCCAAGCCTGTTTGCCAGAAGCTGGGAATGGGCGACAGGGGATGGATCACTTGATGATTACCTGTTCTGTTCATTCCCTCTGGGGCACCTGGCATTGGCCACTGTCAGAAGACAGGTTACTGGGCTAGATGGACCTTTGGTCTGACCCAGTAGGGCCATTCTTATGTTATGTGACCGATGTATCTAGTCATAAGTAACATGGAAACAGTTTAATTCTAGCATAAAAATGTAGGTATGTAAGGTTCAGAGTAATAGTGCATTTGCAGTAGGATACATTAATAAAGCACCACTGACAGGGATGCAGTAAGCCACTCTATGGACCTGCACATTTATTACTACTGTTATACTCCATGAGCAAGATGTTGTTTAAGTACAGGGCCCTGTCTTTCATGGACTGAGGCCTACAAAAATAATATATAGTAGTAGATGCTTAAGACTGATTTAAGGTTATGAAAGTGCATGTTATACATTAGACAACTTAATCATATTACAGCAGCCACCTAGGAGCACCAGCTGAGGTCAGGGATCCATCACGCTACATACGGTATGAACACATAGTAATGGACTGCTCCTCCCTCTCAAAATCTTATAAGCTAAATTAGAGAAGACAGAATGAGAGGGGAGACAGAGAAAGGTAGAGAGACTTGCCCAACACTAAACAGCAAGTCAGTGACAGAGCCAGAGATATAACCCATGCCTCCCGGGACCTAATCTAATGCCTCACTCACTGGGTCACAAAAGTTCTGTACTGTAATGCATAATCGCAAGTAGTAGTAGTTAAAGTTGCATATGCAACTTTGGATTTGGTATTTTTTTGATGTAAGAGCTTAATGGTGCATTAATACTTTTACATGTAAATTTCCTGTTTTCTTTTTTAAAAAAAGGAGAAAAAAGCAAGGTTTGATCATCAGCGCCTTGGAGCTCTAACTTGCAAAAAAGTTAAAGTCAAAAGCCCAACTGTTGTAACTAGAACCATTTAGCTGCCATAGAAAACAATTATCTCTGATTAAGGACACCCAAATCTAGATGCCCTCGCTTGAGGAGGATCAATTTTCACCCTGCTCTGGGTTACGAGAAACATTTGATAAGTGAATCCAAGCTAGATATAGGTACTTCACATAGACTCAAGATTCATGGATTTTGCATTTCCTATACATTTTGTAGCATACTCCCTGTTAGGTGTGGAGTTAATGATACAAAAACTACTTCAGATTTTAAAATATTAATGTAGTCAAATGAAAATGAATTTCCTATGCACTCCATTGCATCTGTGAAGACTATTTCCATGTCAAAGTTGTTACTTTCAAATTTCAGCAGTTTCATCTGGACATGTTTTGTGCAGATCATAATTAGTAAAGTTTATGGGGGGTAAGAGATTAATTGCATTCATTTGTACAGAGGAATAGAACTCAAGACCTCCTGTCGCCCATTTGTGTGTGCACAAGGACATTTTGATGGGAAAAAGCAACAGAAGCAAGAATAAGAACCTTATCAGATTCTAAGCATCTCAAAATATGTAGAAAGTTAATCAAGTCAGTCTACAGTGATTCTGCAGACTAGCCCCTCCATTCTGCAGCTAAATTAGGTGGGCATCAGTTCCTAGATCTAAAAATCCCTCCTGTACATATTGAAAAGAAATTTCCTCTGGCGTAAGGCTAGGCACTAATCTAGAATTCATAGCATTTTCCAAGTCAAATTGCAGCTTTCAATTCTCCAGTGATTTCTGCTCCATAGCTTTTCAAAAAAAGTAACAGTATATTTATGTATATAAACACATACACACACACACTTACACTTTTATTCCCACTCAAAACCAAACATTCAAAAACAGCTGAACCATTTTTCCCCCTTGACACTTTCAAATAAAATTCACCTTGGTGTAGAGCTGAAAGGAGGGAATGTTTAATGCCAAAAAGGTAAAGGATTGCAAAGTTCTGACAGTCTGAATATGAGAGTTTATTAAGCAAACATTTTCAATGTTAACTGTACCAGTTACCAAAGCTATATTACTATTTTATGTGCACAGAGGTAGTTATTCCTGGATGAAAAACTGTGTTTACTAGACAGAACCCATTTGACAATGCCACTCCTTTTACAAAGGGAATATACATTCCAATCTCAAAGGCTACATGTAGATGACAGAAGCTGGAGTACCCATAAACCATGCAGAATGGCTCCAACAGAGTCCTAAACAGATGCACAAGAGTCACTTCCCTCCATTCCCCCAGTTCTGGTGCCTATGCTCTTATGTTGCATCTTTTCTTCTTAACCAGCTGTGGCTAGGGAGCAGAACATTGTGACTAATGTTAAGCTTATTTAACCTTTTGTAGAATCTTTAATTCTGACAAAAAGCCACCCAAGTGAAAGGGAAATATTTTTGTAACATGAATGCCTAATTTTGCTGGTACTAGTAGTTGTATTTTTACTGTCATAGGATCTTAACCTCCTCAGTTTTTGAAGCTCACTTCTTTTTCTTTTAAAAAGAAGTTCTCTTTTCACATTTTTTAGCATTCAGAACTATTTTTGATAATTGCTGAGTGCTAAAATTACCAACTACTTTCAGGTTTTCAGACCAGTTCTGCTCAAAGAGCAAATTACCAAAAGGTAACAACCATCTATATAATTCCTTCCTTCACTCATGGTGACAAGTTGGAACCTAGATGAATTTTCTGCACCATTAGTCATGTATTTACTCTTGAGACACAATTTAACACCCTTTCTGTATTAAGAGCAGGTCATATCCTTTTAAAATAATTAATTTAAGTTCCCATCATCTGTCACCCAAACTGTTTTTGTTCCTGTAATAAGACATACAATTCTTACTTATTCCACATATTTATTGTGCAGATGTATGTGTATACTTTTATTTTGCATCCTTTCAGCTACTATTTAACCTTTCCCTTCCTTCTAGATGGTCCACTACTCCATCCATTTTCTATTCTGGGGTCTTAACTTTATCCTGTTCCCCTTCTTTCAGAGATATACACGTCTATCTAAGGTACTTATGTGACCCTCATTACATGCCTCACAATCTCCAATGCAGTTATCCTCCCAACTGCCCGCCAAGGTTGGAGGTAATGTTACCTTCCTCTGGAAAAATGAAGGCAGAGAGAGACTAAGAGTAAAATTTTCAAATGCATACTAAGGGTATGTCTACACAGCAACTAGACACCCATGGCTGGGGTTTGGAGGGCTCTTTCATGGCTGTATAGACTTCTGGGCTCAGGCTGGAGCCCAGGCCCTGCCAGCCATGGGTTTTTCTTTGCTGTGTAGACATACCCTGTGTGCCCCATTCTCAGAAATGACTTAGGCACACAGGATCCTAAGTCTCATTGAAATTCAGTGGAACTTTGCCTCCTAAGTCAAATAAGTGCTTTTGAAAAATCTTACCCTATGTGATTTACCCAGGATACACAGAAGTCTGTGGTACAGCAAGGAATTAAATCAGGGCCTCCTAAATCCCAGGCTAGAACAGTGGAACAGAATGCTTAAGCCCATAAATACTCAGAAGGCTTCCCAGAAAAGACTTGATACAAATTTTATTTATAGAGGTAAGGAATGATACTGGCAGACAGTGATTTTGTCATTGACAAGAAAATTCAATTGTATGGAAACATATGAAGTTTGTTGCTGACCCTTTTTGAATCTCTATTCACTCTAAATTCCATTCAAGGTTTTTGAAATCTTAAAATTTTATTAATATTCCAAGACTTGTTTTGCTGAAGGTCCAGAAAGTCATGGATAACTGCATTCACAATTTCCTACAAAGTACTACGAGCATACATTATCTTTGTATATTGACAAGATCAGAGATGTGCATGGAATGTCAATTTTCACGGTCATGCTTGTAAATTCAGTAGTTTCATCACAGATTCCTTGTACTGCAAAATGTTGTTTTCTGTCTCTTGATTTTTAAGTACAACTACAGAGGTTTTGTAATTCTCAACCATCTCAGAGCCAAGCAGCTCTTCCCTAGTTACTTCAGTGATTTTCTCTGCAGCTCTTATTCGAAGAAGTGTGTCCAAAGCATTCTTCTGAGAGGGGCTATTTTCCCAGATATACTCTTCCATGTCTGCTTCAGTCTTCTCGTTTTCCCACATTTCAGTTTTCTGAAAGAAAACAGACATCACCTTAAAAATGTCAGTACTGAATACTGAAGTAACAATCACCCCTCTCCCACAAAAAATTGTTTAAGATTTTTGTCTTGGATGAAGTTCACCCCAGTGTAGCGTCTATGCAAAAGACCCTCAACAGAGCTTAAGTGAAATTTAAGAGGTGAACAGGCTTTGTGTTTGACCTCTGCGCAGGGTGAATTTAACTCTGCGATTAAAGTTCAAATGCTATTATAAATATAAGCCTGGAAATCTATTTCAAATCTGTATCATTTGGTAAAATTACAGTAATCTGGAGAGAAAAAGAGCTGGCAGAAGCAATAATTAGTTTTTCAGTTATGTAAAGTTACTGATTACAGTTCAAACTCCGAGAGGGGAAAAAAAGCCCAAATCCTCCAAAATGTTATTTTAAAATAATGGTCCAAATTCCACTGTCAACACTGGAGTAGCTCTGTATTTACACCATTATTGCCAACATTGGAATCTGACCCAAAGTTTGTGAAATGAAAGGAAGTTTTCCCTTCATTATATTGGAAGTTGGTACACCAGCCATTAGATTATCTGGATCAATAGGGCTTACTTCTGGTGGCTCCAATTTGTGTAGTCAGACTAAGTCAAGTCACCAGATTTTTTTTCTCATTCCACATCAAATTGGACTCTACCTCAACACCTTCAGGACACATCGTCGCGCAAAGGATCACAATTCAATTCTCTTATGTATTTAGACTAAAGAACTTGGTTAATCATCAGAAAACAACACAGCGCCCATCCATATAACGACCACATGGTTTTAGATTGTGTTTTGAAAGAAGTAGTAGTGACATGCAGGTTGTCACTCTAAACTCCTGATACACTATATTTAATCTTTTCCTTTTACGATCAAATTCCTTGAGTTGAATGACCATTCATACTGGTAAAAAATGAAATCATATTTCACTGAGGTTTGGCTTTTGAGTCACACAGACAGGATGCTTAGGTTCTTCCACCACTGGGTTGAAAGATTAGGAGTGGATAAATGGATCCAAAATGTAAAGGCAGGAGGGGCCTGAAGACTTTCCAATGCTGTTGGATTGGCATTGACCTTCAGAGCTACAGCCATGGAAGTTACCTTCAGTACTTTCCTGATTTGTCTCACCTCCTATGCACTCAGAGAAGCAGATGAGCTGGAAGATTGAGACTCCCACCAACCAAAGCCCAGAAGAAGAGACTGTGTGTTGAGGCATTTCCATGGCTGTAGCCTCTCTCTGCGGAGAGAGATCCTGTCACCTGTCCTGAGAAGGCACAAGGTGAGTGTGCTGAAGGAATCCATATGGTTCTACAATGGGGGCATTTTTTGCTCTTTCATTCTGTGTTGTCCACAAAGAGACAAAAAGAATCGGCCTTGGGGAGAGCCAGAAGACAAACCAAGGATCTTCACATGAAGCAGCCTGAAGGGGAGCCCAGCTAGGTGGGGGGAAAACATTCAAGTTTAGTGATTGGAAAACCTGCTTTCTTATGAAGGAAGCCAATAGGTCCAAAACAGTGGTTTTTAACGCAGGTCACTTGTTGCCAGCATATTATATATATATATGATTGTGTGTGGATGTGGCCCACATACACAGAGAACTACATATGAGAATCACTGGTCCAGAACAATTGGGTAGGACTTCGACAATATTACCCCAGAGATTCAAGCTTTGGCAATTGCTAGCTAATATCTTTGTAGCAATACACCCTGAGCTCTGATCTAATCAGATAAGAAATTAAATGAAATTGGTTGTTGGTGTGTACTTATACAGAAGACAGCTCTCCTCAGTGCTAAGGAACTGATTTATTTATGACTTGGGGAAAGAGCACTGCCTACCAAGTTACCTCCGCTTTCTGCAGCTCAGAAATTGCTCCTTAGAGGACCTTTATCCATGAAATGACAGCTAAATTCTATTTAGTCAGTGCTGTGATCCTGTCTCATTTCAAGTTTCTTGTTTTCTGCACCGTCTGTAAACATTTGGGAGTAGGTGTACTCCTGGCAAATAGACAGCGTGTCCAGAAGGTTTTCTTATACCATAGCCCCTCATTTTGCTTCACTGACTGCGCAAGAGATGAGTCAAATGGTGTGCCATGTAAACTGGCATTCTTGTGTATGTAATTACTATAATGTAAACTTCATTTAGGTCACACCATCACATTGTTTTAAATAGGTGAACATCACAACTTACGTTATTTTCATTTTGCTAAACATTTATCACAACATATAATGAGACCACAACTGAGAAAAGCAATGGAACCATTTTGAACCTTTCGTTTTTAATGTTATGTTTTTGTGGCATTTAATGCTGAGGAAATCACTTCTGAAGAAAGATATTTCTGTGGAAGTAAGTTAAAACAAGCACTCTACTAAAACCTTTACATCATATGTCCTTAATGAAATCCCTTAACAGGCAACTTTTCGCTAATCCTCCAGCTTTGCTAGCCATGATTAAGTTGCAGTAGCAACAAACAAATGTAAAACTCAAATAAATCTGGCAAAAGATTTTTTTAAGTCTGTTACCTAGCCAACAATTATGTTCTATACAAAACATAATTCTTAATAATGGCTAGTATTATGAAAGCCAAACTTTTTTACGTTTCAAACATATGGATCCAAGTTATGCCTTTGTGCTTGAGCCTGAATACCCACATTTACAAATGCTTTAAGTGTTGCACCCAGAATAAGGGTCAATGGAAGCTCTTTCTTTTAAAATCCACAAGTCCAAATGTTGTTAAATCAGAAACACAGATTAACATCACGAAAAGTCTCATGTGACTGACATTTAAAGAACCTGGGCACAATGCAAAGCAGAAATAAAAACCTTATTCAGCCATTAAAGATGGAAAAATTAGTACTGTAATCTGCACCTGCAGAGCACCAGTAAACAAATGGTTACAATAAAGCATTCTCTGTGTGCATCATGAGATTTTTCAGCCAATATTAACACTTACACTTTTAAAAAATAAACTTTATTAATAAAACGTTAACACTTATACAGTCTTAAAAGTTAGCGAAGTTATCACCCTGCTTTTCAGACCAGTTACTTATCATTGCACACTGGCTCTCCAAAGCAGTTTGTCCAGTTCAGAAAGAATTAAAAAAAAACAAAACAAAAACAATAACCTCTCACAGGGATAGGGTTTCTCAAAAGTAAAGGAATGAGTGTTGCACCTGGTCAGTCCTGGACCAAACTCTTGTTATTTGCCAGTCATGTCCTAGGTTCAACAAAAGATCATTGTGAGGCCTTTGAACACCTTTAAGTTCCAGCAGAGGTAATAAAAACTAATTATGGTCATTACATTTATCTCTTCAGGAAAATCCTTCTCTGTGCACATTAACTGATGGGATTTCAAAGATGAATGTTGATAAACAGATTAACACAGCTTTTCATCTCTCTTGAAGAGTGCAATGCAAAGGGATTTTAAATTAGACCAATGAAATTGTAAAGTATTACTAATTTGTAAGCTTTGCAAACAGGTTGGAGTGTCAAAGTAATTCTTAAAATAAAACTGACTTCTTCTAGGGATGGGGTATGGGTGTGATTTCAAAGTATGTTCCTCTGCTCTGTTCAAAGAAGCCAGAATTGTTTGCTGAAATGTTGGTGGCCATCCTTCAAAATGAAATGTTATCCTAGCATACACAGATCCAGAAGTAAATCAAACAGCAAACTGAACAGAAACTAGATTTTTGCAGGCTGATTGTATTAAGTAAACTTAAAGACCCTTTCAACCAGAAGATTTACTGCATGAGTAAAAAAAAAATGAATCTGGAATTACACTTCCACCTGATAACACATGAGGGTAATCAAACCCATACGTGAACTCACTAATAGGAATGCTACAACAAAACATTGATGGCTCAGTTTAAAGGGTTATAAAGTGTGCCAATGAGACAGTGATGCAAAACCCAAGTACCTCAATATGAAGTCTTAACTCAGAATGGTAGCTGCACATTTCTTCTCCTGCAAAATTAAATATTTGAGTGAAGGATGCAGTGAGAGCTTGAACTTCGAATAAAGTTGTGACAGTTGGAATATTTAAACTGTGTGTGTTTACCATTTTTCTGGAATCACTGCTGTATCAGGTTAAAAACCTTAAATATATGCTTCCCCGAGAAGATGGACTGAAATCGGTGCTCTTTCAAACACGTATAGTTGCCAAGAAGCATTAGCCAGACCCACCCAAAGGTGCATTCACTGTATAGTGCAACTGGTTCTCCAGTAAACACTTCCAATGAAAGCTATAGAACATTTTTCTTTTAATATAAGTTCAGAAAATGTCTGAAATAGAGACTACAAATGAGATTTGGGGAATTTTTGCACTCCACGAGAACAGATGATGAGACTATTTTTTTAAATGCCATAATGAGAATGAAGATGTGTTACTGTGCAAATCTTTTATATCAATTGTGAACCTCCCAAAATAGGGGCTTATGACTGAATTGCTGACAAAGCCTTAATATTAAAAACTGGATACAAGACAGTATTAAAAAGCCTCATTATAAAATGACGCTATAAACCTACAAAAATGAGTGATTTTTAATCACTCAAGACATTTAAATCAGATTTTTCTTGGCTTTTCTTCCAGTTTAGCAAGTTGGCTGCTGCAGTCATACCCAGGATTAAGGTTGCCAAATCTTCTGATGTGTCTTTTTAGAAAAGTTAAATAGCTAAAATATTTTAAAAGCCATTGTAAATGGCACACAGAAAAATTAAAGGCAATTAGAAATACTTAGGAACTCACGTTAGTCAATTTTCCTGTCAACAGCCTGAATAGTTAACACATTAATCAGAGATTTAATGCTGTTCAACAAAAATGCAAGTATTTTTAGTAATTTTTTTTTACAAACCTGAAAATGGAAGTTTAATCTGAAGATGCCCTGGAATGAGTAAACCTGTTTCTTTCTACTATGTTGAAATAGAATACATTTTAGCTACTTCATGGACCTGCCTCACAAATTTACAAGTAGAAATAAAGAGCAACGATTTGGAACATACTAACTCAGTTGAGCACCTCAAAAAACTGTCAAAACTATTTACATACCCATCACCATGCATGTACTATATCCTTAAACTGCACCTACAAGTTCTTAGCTAGCAACTTGAAAGATAAGTTTACATGTAAAAACACTTAATAGGCAAAAATATACTTTAAAACATCTCTGTCTGATAGAATTCACTACGTTAACTGGAAATGCTGCTCTAGGGAACTTACTCTATCTAGCCTTGAAGGTGAGCGTCAAAGCAAAAGATATTTATAGCACAAAAATCTTGCTTTAAGTTTTAAAATCAAAGCATACTTGTCAAATGTCACATCTGAAGCACATTTGCCCCAGTGTCACTTTTACCCATGTCAACTGAAATGTCACTACATGGAATCAGAGATACAAACAATGAGTGAAGTTTCCCCTTCAGCTCCCTCTCCTCCCAGGTGCTAGAGATCACTCAAGAGATTCTGAACAAGAGGCTTCCACCCATCACTCACTTTGTGCCTCTCTGAAGAACAGTGGGAACAAATAGGTGGCTAGGATTGTTGTGTCCTGGTCCTCAACTGTTTACTTCCTGGGGGTGGGAAAATGTGTTGTCATGGTACGTGAGAGAGCACCACAGGAGTTATAAAGAAATTCAACAGCAGAAGCGTGGAGATGGGAGACGGGATCATTGCAGGAAGAGGGCAAATTAAAAGCGGAAAAAGAATGAGCCAGGTGGTAGCAAAGAGACAAGGATGAAGAAAAAACTAGTATCTTTGTCTCAGAAGAACAAGGCAGGTTGTAAAGCAGGAAGGATGATCTTATAACTAGCGACATCTCCTGGGTTCCATGCCCAGCGCTGCTACTGACTTACTAAGCAACACTATTACCTCTATCCCTCAATTTGGCCATCTGTACAATGGAGATAATATCGATCGTGGGATAGAAGTACCTGCATTTTTTTGCATCTTTAGGTTGTGGAAAGGGCATCTGAAAGGTTTAAGTCCAAACAAAGGTTTTCAGAAAGCAAATCTTATGGAGACTAGAGAACGGGTGAGATAATGACATTACAAAAAACTGAAAGCTAAAAGGAATATTTTAAGGAGGCTTTAAAATTTTGGGGTTTTTGCTCAATACCTATACCTGATAAACACTTGGGAGAAAGGATGTCTTTGAAGATCAACCTCCCCAGTCTTTCATCTAACGTGAGACCCTGCACCATATATTTGAGACCCTTTCCCTCCCCAAAATTCTCCAGCAAATCCAGAAAAGATAAGATTTGACACTGAAGATATTTCTAAAGGAATGGTAAAGCAGTAAATGGAGCATATATATATATATATATATATATATATATATATATATATATATATATATATATATATATATATATATATATTTAAATTTAAAATATTTTAGACCACCTTTAACTTAGTTTCTATTTTTGCTTGAAGTTCACTTTTAGACGAGACATGCCGACACGGTATTCCACTGGAACACATGGAAACAATGCATGGTTTGGCATGTACAGGGATTCACCCCAAAAGAAGCTGTGTGTTCACTAGTAAGAGATGTGTCCTTGAGTTCACTAATATTTTACCTTGTGTTAAGACAAGGCAGTGTGCAATTTTCAAACAAATTAACATGTCAGCTAGTTTAACTCCACCTGCTAATCTGTATGAAAACTATAAACTACCTTGTCTTCACTAGGATTTTACCACAAGTTTGTGAACGCAAGATAAGAACACGCCTTTTCTCCTAGTACAGCCTTTGAGATAAGTGCTTGAACCCTAGCCTGCATAGTTTCACAGCACAGACCCACAAAGACACCCATTCAAGTGATCTGTTGTATGTAGGCTTGCTTAGGTTATTTCAAATCCCTTCCCCCCCCCCACAACCCCCTCCAGGGCAACTACTAAATAGAACTCCATTGTGTGATGCTGGCAGACCAGGTACCAGCTCATGCCAAGGCCCAAGGCCTCTCTGAACACTGACAAATGCAGAGTTGGAAACCGGTCTGGCTTATCTGTGGGTTAGTATAGTTAAAACATACGTTAGGGTTATAAGAATGTGCTTAGTGTTTAGACTTTATGGAATGCTTGTAGGATGTGCATGTTTTAATCCTACTTCTAATATATGTATCCAATGGTATAAAATTATATTGAGTGTTTGCACTGTCAACCTCTGTAATTGTAAAAAGAAAGGGAGTACTTGTGGCACCTTAGAGACTAACCAATTTATTTGAACATAAGCTTTCGTGAGCTACAGCTCACTTCATCAGATGCATACTAATGAATCCTAATGCATACTAATGCATCTGATGAAGTGAGCTGTAGCTCCCAAAAGCTTATGCTCAAATAAATTTGTTAGTCTCTGTGGTGCCACAAGTACTCCTTTTCTTTTTGCGAATACAGACTAACACGGCTGTTACTCTGAACTCTGTAACTGTGTAACTCACCAAAGAGAAAAAGAAGCTTTAATTAGGGTAAAGTGCTCATCCTGCACACAGGATGGCTCACTGAAGCAAATAAGGCATTGTGTAGCATCAAAGCACAGAGACTTTGGTGATGGCATTCCTAACTCCATCAAGGAAAAGGGAAATCTGCACATGAACTCATCCCATCGCCTTGGAATCTGGGGTGAAGGGAATAAAAATATCCCTGACAAGGAGAAACTTGGTCTCTGGACTCTGAGGCGTAAAGTTTACTAAACATAAGCAAGAGACCCCTATGTTGCTTGAAACCATGGAGCTGCTGCAGCAAAAGTCAGACAGGTCACAGCTTTCGTGAATTTTTGTTTATTATTTGTGACCTGTCCATGACTTTTACTAAAAATAACCATGACAAAAGCTTAGCTTTAATCATAAGCCATTCAGCAGTTAAAATTAAATATTTTAGTTGTAATGTATACAGTGCACCAGTAAATGTACTGTAGCATATTTTGTAAAAGTAATACCTTAGAAAGTATAAATTACTATATATCAATGTGTTTGAGTAGTACAGGGAGGAATCCTTTAGTGGACTGATTATAAAGCACTGATTACATAAGCAATTTTCTATTGTATTCTTACAAAGTCCCAAGAAAGTAAGGAGTAGGTGCACAATACACATTGTTCAGGAAAAAAGAAAAAACATTGCACACATGCAGGTTTAACTCCTAAACCTTTCAACTACTGCTGCAATCAAGGTATTGCAAGGAAAAGCTCCAGCAACTGGTATTCACTTGGTCTCCAATAATTTCCACTTAAAAGTTTAATTTGGGATTGAATTACACACAGATTTAGACCAATTCAACTAGACTGCTTTAAGAACCAATTTAGATAAATCAATCCAATCTCCTAACATGAACATATATAAATTTAAAAGTGTTTTTAGCTTTGCCGATGCACGCGCGCGCGCACACACACACACACACAGTCTGTCTCTCTCTCATACACACACTCTGCACAGCTTAGAGGGAACACAGGAAGTTTTTCGTATGTCGAAACTGTAAGGGTAGTTAAGCACTTAAATTACTTAGGGAAATGGTGGAATCTCCAGCACTGGAGGTTTTTAAGAAAAGGTTAGCCAAACACCTGTCAGGGATGGTCTAGATAAAATGTAGTCCTGCCTCAGTGCAGGAGACTGGACAGTCCTATATTTCTAGGATTCTATGCTTCCAATCTTTTTTGTTGCCTTTTACTGACTTTTTTTATTTCTGCTACATAGAAGAGGCAGGGAGGAGCTCAGAAATGAGCACAATATTTTAAGAGACAAGGTGTGTGAGGTAATATCTTTTATTGGACCAACCTCTGTTGGTGAGAGAGACACACTTTTATTGGGGGCACTAAACTACGTGGGTGAAACTAGACAATCACTATGCTCTAGATTAGAATGAACTCACACAGGAAAAGGATAAAAGACGAACATCACATCACCAGTGGCTGAACAATTTTCACAAAGCAATCACTTCATATCTGATCTATCAGTCCTCATCCTCAAAGGAAACCTGGACAACACTTTCAAAAGATGAGCCTGGAAGCTCAAATTCATAACTGTGTTACATTAAAAATCATGGTCTTAATAAAGACACTGGATTTATCCCTTATTACAATAATCTGTAACCCACTTACCCCCCCCCCCCCCTTTTGTCCTATGACTACAGGGGTGTTAATAGGCCACTTCACCTTGAATAAAGAAAAGGAGTACTTGTGGCGCCTTAGAGACTAACAAATTTATTTGAGCATAAGCTTTCGTGAGCTACAGCTCACTTCATCGGCATCCGATGAAGTGAGCTGTAGCTCACGAAAGCTTATGCTCAAATAAATCTGTTAGTCTCTAAGGTGCCACAAGTACTCCTTTTCCTTTTGCGAATACAGACTAACACGGCTGCTACTCTGAAACTTCACCTTGAATGATTCCTTAGAGTATGTGCTAACTGCTTATGCCAACCTATTTATTCAATCTTTAGCTGTGACATTTAGGACCTTTTCCAGACCTGACAAAGTCCTCTGTGTAACTCAAAAGCTTGTCTCTCTCATCAACAGCAGTCAGCCCAATAAAATATCATCTCACCCACCTTGTCTCTCTACTATCCTAGGACCAACAAAAGAGTCAACTAATTTTTCCAGTTAACTGTTCTTCCTCTTTTCCGGATCATTAATATTAAGCAGAGATCATTACAACATTACTTATTAACCATGTTCCATCTTGAAAATGGATTTTTTTATTTCTACTTTGTTTCCTGTTTCCAATCCACAACGTAACTTTAAATCTCAATGATTATTCCTACGTAAATGAGAAAGATCAGTTTATGCCTCCTTTAACCACTTGATGGCAGCAAACCATCATTCTTTTGACGCACTAATAAATTTTTTTTCTTAGTGCTATTATACTTGCATTCATCCAAAATTAATATAAGGATCACTACATGCCTATTATAATTACTGCTTTGTGCACCGCTATCAACAGTAAGACAGAGAGACACTTCATTAAAGTTCTCTCAGTGCTGCCCTTTTTGTTTGGCCACGTAGGCCATGTCCACCACAGGCCCTTTCCTGGGAACAATCTGCAAAGCCAAGACACAAAACACAAGGAACAGAGTCTAGACCATCCAGACTGGGAACAGACCAAGACTTTAGTAAACTTTCTCCCCACCAACCCAAACATTACAGCATCAAATAGGGATTACAGGAGAACAAAGCATAAGGTCATTCAGGCATTGGTTAAAAAATTTCAGTGCATATGAACAGCAAACTGGCTGTTCAGACAGCTACTACATGGTGTGTAAAAATTAATAATGTACAAGTATTAACTCAATTACTGATTAAGATGAAAAAGCTGCAAACTATAAAATGTTAAGCATTACTCTGTATTTTCAAAATACTGTAATCTATGTTTTAAAGTTTGTATGTTGGAAATAGTCTCCAAAATGTCATCACTTTTGGTGACAAAACATGAAAGGCTGCCTTCCTCAAACTCCTGTGCACAGGCTTATATGGCAGAAAGTTTGCTATGGAAAGCTAAAGCGTAGCGCATCTATCTTTAAATCTCACCACAATGTATGACCATCAGCATAACAATGATATCAAAGCTAACCAATTAAGATGACCTGAGATTTTCCAAGGTCATTGATGCAATGAAGAAGTTCACTGTTTGGGAGTACTGTATCCTGGTTTTTGTTTGTTCTGTGAGCAGCACTGCAGAGCCAGTCAAGGCTGTTTGGGGGATCGTGTGCATTTTCAAACTTCATCATGTTTTATTTTTTAAATGCACACTTAGCTTTCAGTTTCCTGGCTAACATCTAGGCCTCTGAGAAAAGCATAGTATTAATCTGAAGAGGGATTGTATAGAAAAAAGGAAAACAAAAAACTCACTGTGAGACTCCAATGTTCTCTCAATGTCTCCATATCAAATTGAATAAAAAAAAAATTGTCAGGATTGCAAACAACCTGGACTCTAAAAGTTAATATGGGCACCTGCCTTCTTATGCATCTTCACTAGCACTAAAGAGGCTGTAGACAAATTAAGTTCTGCATTGGAGCTACGCAACCCCATTAGCCATCCTACAATTTAGACAGGTCTGACCAGGGACATAATATATCTTGTAGACAATTACTGGTGAAGCTGCATGAGGAAAAAAAATCCAACTTGGTTTCAAGATGGCAGGGCTGGCAGTTTGACTTGTGAATTGAGAAAGTTTGACACAGTGGATGTCAAACTCCTCTATGTTGTATGCAGTGTAGTTGTAGCTGTATTGGTCCCAAGTCTAGTGACCTGAAGAAGAGTTCTATGTGGTTCAAAAGCTTGCATCTCTCACCATCACTAATTGGTCAAATAAAGGATTACTTCACCTACCTTGTCTTTCAAAAATCCTCTGACAGACAGTCACTTTACTGGGTATAATCATATTAAGTAAGGCTACAAATATCAATTAACTGCACCTTAATTTAAAAAAAATATACGATTGCACAGTCACATGATCTAGTGAAGTTTGCTCTTCCCTTCCTTGTGCGGCTATTTCCCTCCCACCCCCCAGTTCTGCCCCCAGCACCATACTGCCTTACAAATTAATCACATTTATTATCAGCCCACTGATGTGCTGCCAATATTTTAAACAGGTTCCCACAGAAAATGTTTCACTTAACCTGCGATTAGAGGATGGATGAAGGATTAGAGGATTTATTACTTTGTTTTCCCATTTAAACAAATGGAATTAAAAGAAATGTAACCCAGGAAGGAAGGAAACAACACAGCTGGCAAATGAACATAAATGAAATATGATGGAAATTCTTACACTTTAATAAAGAGAAATCTATCAAATATAGGAGAGTAAGAAGTGTTCAACTTCAGTAATTTGAAAAGGGACGGGGATGACATTTTTCCATAGGATATAATTTGCAAAAGTACCTACGGGATTTAGGAGCTTAAATCCCATAGACTTTCAACGAGACAGGGTCCTAAGTACATAATTCTCTTTTGAAAATTGTGCTTTTGAAAAATGTACCCAAAGACTTTAGGGAATCCAGGCATATCTTTCTCCAGGGGTTTCACCCAGCCCCCAACCAATATCTAATATTTGGGGCAATCAGGTACATTCCAAAGAGAACCGGAGCCCCTCCGATTAAGAAGTCTTCATATGCCAAGGATGGGTTAGCATTATACTGTGTGGGAATGAATGCCAGACACAGGGAAATCATCCTAATTCTCCCTTCAAAATGGTTGTGGAAACTTAAACTTCACACTTTGCCCCATACTTACAGATTCTCCCAGGGAAACATACACTTGGATAAACTTGGGGCCCAATCCTGGAAAAAGTGCTGAGTGTCCTCAGCGTCCATAGGAGTTTGCAGGATCAAACTGTTTCTGGGATCAGCAGGTGGGAAGTCACTTTCAACTATGCCGACACAGTGGCTTCAAGTAAAACCATAAAACCTGTGAGAAGTGTTTCTAAACCTTCTTTGGGTTACTTCACCTGCTCACATGGCTCCAACTACCCACCTTTACACCAGTGACTCTCAAATCTACTTCTCCCACTCCTGACTGATCTCCATGTTTCTAATGCCTCATCTCAGCCCATCTCTCCAGCCCCTCTTTCTAGATATACCTCACTGACAAAAACTTAACAGGGCAGAATATGAGTTCCTGATCTTTCCTCTCAAGGTCTCATCTTCACCCCCTTCTCAGTCACTGTTGAAACGACAAGATGATTGTTGTGATTCATTCATGCTCATAATCTAGGTGGTAGTCAGACTTCTTCCTCGCGCCACACATCCAATCACAGTTTCTTCCTCCATAGCATTTCCAAAATCTGACCTTTGCACACTCTCCAGTGTTAAAGACTACCTATTGCTTTATTTCTCATCTGGAGTAGTGCAACCTTTTCCTTTCTGGTCCCCCTCATTCACATTGCCTATCTACTGTCCATTCAAAAAAGTAGCTACTAAGATCATTGTCCTTCCACATTATTTTGACCACAACAATAACACACTCTGAATTTCTCCACTGGCTTCACTGCATCAAGTGGAGTCTTCTTTTGCTTGCTCTTCAAGCGCTTCCCAATTCTGACCCTTCCTGTCTGTTCATCTCAATATATCAACCCCACTCCACTCCACTAATTCTAGTCTCATCTGAGTATTTATCAGCTGCTCCCACAATTTTCTCCATGTCTTCAATGCTGCCTGTTATACACAGAACACGCTCACTGAATTAATCCACACAAACATTCCTACCTCCAGTGATTGACTGGTTCGGTGTCAATCAGGGATAGCTGATATTTGTTTATAATTAGATAAAAATTAACCCAGTAAACACAGACACGCAAAGAAACTTCATATTAAGCAATACCTTATCTATGCAACTGATACTTTATTGGTTACTCCTGCCCTCTCCTTTCCTTCCCTTTTAGTTTGTCACTGACTTGTTGCACATATAGATTGTGAACAGATCAGGGCAGCGACTGTCACTGGCTATTTTTACAGTATCCATCACAATGGAGACCCAATTCTGATTGGACCCTTCAAGTGCTACTGCAATATCTATATCTATAAAATCAGAGTTCCACTACTAGAGGACCTGGTCCTTGGATTGAAACCTCAGTTAGAAAAGAAATACGCCTCAAGACCAAACTTGGACCTGGAAGGCAATCTTTGGGAAAAAAAAGTAAGTAAGTGAGTTTTCTGCAAAGAGTGATCCACAGGGGATTTTTTTTTAAAAACCAACCAACCCAGAATTAACTATGTGTGTGTTACTTAGGAACAAAGTTATATTAGCACTTTACTACTGCAGCATCACTTTATACAGCTCAATAGCATGCAATTTACCAAGCACTGGACAATCCACATAGAAATTGGCACCTACCACCTCTCAGAAAAGGTTTAATTAGTAATATGAGGCCTATGGTATATCCTAACATGTAATTATTTTGACAGGTTACCTCCTAATACTAGTACATATGCTGTGGCACATCAAACAATTAAAGCCAAGTGACACTTAAAAGATAACTACACTTCCTGACCTACATACAGCCCTTGGTTTTCATATTCTGTTTGTTCCAATACTTGTTAACTTGCAAGATTCAGTAGTTCACAACAATTCTTCCAGTCATTAATACAAATTAGAGAGGATCTACAACAGCGGTGAGCAAACTACGGCCCATGAGCGGTTTTAAGCCAGCCTACAAGCTCCCATTGGGAAGTGGGGTCTGGGGCTTCCTCAGCTCTGGCCGGGGCGCAAGGTCAGAGGCCACACCATGCGGCTCCTGGAAGCCACAGCATGGCACCGCACCAGCTCCTACGTGCTCCAATGGCCCCCTCCGGCGCTCCAATAAGAGCTGAAGTGGTGGTGCCTGAGGATGGGGCCACCTGACCACACAGGAGCTGGAGAGGGGACCTGCCACTACTTCCGGGAGTCACTTGAGGTAAGCGCCGCTCGGAGCCTGCACTCCTGAGCTTCTCCCCACACCCCAACCCCTTGCCCCAGCCCTGATTCCCCTCCCGCTCTCCAAACCTCTCGATCCCAGCCCGGAGCACCCTCCTGCACCCAAACTCCTCATTCCCAGCCCCACTCTAGAGCCCGCACCCCCAGCTGGAACCTGCACCCCTGCCCCAATTTTGTGAGCATTCATGGCCTGCCATACAGTTTCTATTCCCCAATGTGGCCCTCGGGCCAAAAAGTTTGCCCACCTCGATCTACAGTAACTAAAACAGCAAGTACTGGGTCTTTAGGACTCACATCAAAAACTGCAACAAAAGCAGTAACAGTCAACATGGAAAGGAACTACTGGCCTCATTTTCTTATTGCATTCTACCAAGCACATTCATGCAAGGTGGCACCACGCTGTTGGCAAGATGACCAAATCTGGAGATTACTTTTGTCTAATGTTACTGTCTATAGGGAGGACTAATCCCCATCAATATTTAAAGTTCACACAGATTAAAATAGATTACAGCCTGTTTGCTTATGGTTAACAAAATGCATCAAAACTATCTTTCAGCAGGTCTATTAAAAGGGATTACCACTGATCATGGAAAAAATCAAATATGTCACAGCAGACCATCAATTTTTCACGGAAATCAAAGACAATTACAACTGATTGACGAGTTCATCAAATATTAACATGGAAGTTGAAAGGTAATAAAAGGGCAAGAGACTTGTGCGTATTCAATACACAGCAAGCACTCACATGTCAATATCATATGGCCCTGACTTCTATCACTAAGTAATGCTAGAGCAAAGGACAGATGTGTTGTTTGCCTGGAATTAATAAAAAAGGAACAGTGTTTAGTCTCTGTTGTCACTGTTCTGCTACTGGAAACTGATCTGTCATCCAAGTTCGAGATTTGTGTTACTGTTAAAAAGAAAATACCTATGTTGGTAACGTACCACTGAAAAGTAAAAGCTTATCCATAAAACTTATTCTTTAAAATATAAATTCATAAGTCAAATTTAATAGCATGTTGTCTATAATTACAACATACGCATCCTTCAAGCTAGTCTCTGATCAAATGAAATTCCTCACTAAATGAGTTATTACGTATTTAAGGGAGTAACTAAAATGACTGAAGGCAGAAATATTAGACTTCTTAAAGAATGTTGATTATGGGGACTTAAATGCTACTGGAAAAGATCACAACCACTGACAGGAAAGTCAACTAAAAAACAGTATTATGAAGGGAAGCTGAAGGTCTTCTCATACAAAGGTAAGACTGAAAATACAATCCAATTTAACTCCACTCTGACTAAATACTGCTAGGTTCAAAAAGGAGTATATAAAGGATGGGTAACAAATGCAGTGACACAACTAAGGCACAACTAAGATGATTGAGAGAGACTGGGAAGGAAGTACCTAACTTATTTTCATCCTAATATAATTAGTGAGATGGTTAATGTTAACCGACTGTACTATTTTTTTAAAATCAGTATTTTGAGAACTACCAGTCTGCTACATTTTACATACTCGGAAAAAATACTATGATTGTACACATACCTGCTCACATACAGTGTGAAAACATGCATGCTGTACAAATGCCAAATGCAGTGGCAGCCAAATAAGGTCATATTTATCAGTTACTTCCTTGCAACAAATAGAAGCTATCCAAAATGTAAGTATGGGATTTCAACATTCCTTTTTATTGCAAGTATGTTATGTTGCTTTTATCATTCTATATAATGTAATATTCTTTTGAAAATGCATTTTAATATTTGTAATCAATAGGAAAGACTAGAAGTCATGGGAGAAGTAGATATACTGAAAATTAACAGGCCAGTTGAGGGATAAATTTTGATAGAGAAAAGAGTATGGATTGAAAAGTTGTCTTATGTCCACTTGATGGCCTATATGAAACAGTTTTTCATTCTCATTCCTAAAGTACAAGTGTTCTTGATAACACACCACAACTGATTCTCCTGTTGACAGCTTCAGCAATTGGGAGGTGGGTAGGGCCAACCAAAAAAAAAGAAAGAAAGAAAAAGAAAGACCGAACTGCAATAAATGCAAAATTATTCTCCCTCTATCCACCATGGGAGAATATTTCACTCACCACAAGGTCACTACTTTTGTGAAACTCACTAGGCACATACATACCTGTTCTTAATTAAGTTGTACATATCTAAATAATGTGTTTTGAATATAAAATATTTTCCAAAAGGAAAAGCATATTTTAAGACAAGTGTAAGATTCAAATAATCTGGGATACCTTTAAAATAACTTTATTCATTGCTTAGAAACAAATTTGATTTTATCACTTGAGTATTTAACCAATTAACTTTTTTTTTTAAACCCAAGTCTGTCCAAAAAAAATTTTGTTTCCTGCTTCTCTATATTTTGCTTTGGGTTGAGATAATCCGATATTATAAAACCACATTTTAAAAAAACAAACGTTTTACACTGATTTCGTATCTAATTTTCAATTGTGTGCATTTAATAGCCAGTTGAAATCTTTTAAAAAGCTGCTTCATTTCCGTTCAGCTTTTTAATACTGGATCGGGATAAATGCAATCAAAATTATTCTTAATTCCTGTCAGAAGAAAGGAATTTATTTCTAAAACCTCTTGTGAGGGGATATTTATTGTGGGCATATGAATTCAAGTAACCAATAAAATAGTGGCATCCTGGAAAGGTATTAGAAGTGCTTTCTGTGGTTCACGTTGGACAGAATAGGGTTGTTATGCTTTTTGTAAATCTTCCAAGCATGCTGAAGCCGCAGACTGATTCCACCCACCACACAAGTCAGGATTTTTAACTAAATGTGTTCCTAGGTAAAGTGTTATCTTTTCTGAATTAAAAGAACTGTTTATTTTGCTAGTTACATTCAATTGCTTACCCACGATTCATGGTACAAAACTGTGAGGAGGTAGATTCCATAGTCATAATTCTGTCTCCTTAATGGACACCTGAAATTTAAAAACCAAACAAAAACAAATTTAGAAAACTATTTTGAAATAGTCGCTATTCTGTTTTTGGAAATTAAGAATAAGTAGCTGAGATTTTTTTTTGTTTGTTTAATCTGTGTCCCCAGACTCTGGGAAGGTTTTGTATCACTTCAGTTCCTAGTTAATTGTTCATTGTACATTTCTGAATAAAATTTGATTTAAACAGATTTTTAGGCTTTTAGTGTGATGTCAAGGAAATATTTCCTTCAGTGACTGATCTGCACCTGGCCATTGGGAGAAAATTATGACAATAAACTAGAACCGATGGGGCACATATTCAGCAACCATTCAAGTCTCTGCACTCTTGGCCAGAGCCAGTCTTCAAGGAAATTCTGCTTTCAGCGAGCACAGGTAAGTGTAGACAGCATGAGACTCTGGTACGGAGAAAAGTATATTGTTCAGTTAGCAAATGAAGAAAAACTAATAAAACTTTAAATAAAACATTAGCTTCTAATGTAAGAAAACTTAGGTCAACCTAATACCAAAGTTAGAGAAAGATGCCCTAAGTGTAAGTAGCCAGAAAGGGAAGGATACTGTACAGACTATAGTGTGCACTTCTTTTGCCTCATGGCCAAGTGCTTTAGGTATGCAACAGGAACAAACAGGTTGTGGATCTCAGAACCCAAGTAATGTATCTTGAAACCAGAGGTGCTGATCTGGAGGTCCAGAGGGAGACTGAATTACTTCCAGAAATAACATAAGGACAATAGGACTAGCTGTCACAATCCTTTAATTGATGAAGCTGGTGTTAAACACACTGTGCCTCCAACTCTCTCTCTCATTCACACTAACTCCCCCAACGTATCTGTGGGCTTCTTTCCAGGCTGAAAGGTGGGGTGCTCATCATCAGTTTCTCCCTTCTCTACTGAGTTACAATAGGGTGCAGGAAGGAGAGTCATTCTGTCTTAAGTGATCTCCTGGGCTAGGGCCAGTACAGCACCTCTTCTGCTCCAAGCTCTCAGGTAGTCCCACAGTCCAGCAAAGTAGGCAGTGCAGCAGCCAGTGACTCTTTCCCACCTCCCTCCATAAGGCAGGAGGTGGTGTCAGCAGGGGACGTAGTACCCCTCCTACTCTGTTTTCCCAGTGTTGGACCCAACTTCACTTAGAAGTTACCACCAACCTCTATAAAAGTTTGAATGAAAAGGGAAATACAAGTGGTATCCATACAAATCTTAATTCCCAAGCCTAAAAATGTAAACGTACTAATAAGTTTATACCACCAGCCTCTGGATCGGGAAAGATATTGCATGTGCAATGTTGAGAGAGATCCTAGAGAAAACTACAATTTAATAAACTAGTAATAATGCTTGATTCAAGTACCCACTTACAGAAATGACAGGTTTCAGAGTAACAGCTGTGTTAGTCTGTATTTGCAAAAAGAAAAGGAGTACTTGTGGCACCTTAGAGACTAACCAATTTATTTGAGCATAAGCTTTCGTGAGCTACAGCTCACTTCATCGGATGCATACTGTGGAAAATACAGAAGACGTTTTTATACACACAAACCATGAAAAAATGGGTGATTATTTCCCCTTGTTTTTTCCTACCCCCCCGACGTTCTTGTTAAACCCTGGATTTGTGCTGGAAATGGCCCACCTTGATTATCATACACATTGTAAGGAGAGTGATCACTTTAGATAAGCTATTACCAACAGAAGAGTGAGGTTTTTTGTTTTTTTTTTTGGGGGGGGGGGGGTGAAAACCTGGATTTGTGCTGGAAATGGTCCACCTTGATTATCATAAACATTGTAAGGAGAGTGATCACTTCACATAAGCTATTACCAGCAGGAGAGTGGGGTGGGGGGAGAGAAAACCTTTTGTAGTGATAATCACCCATTTTTTCATGGTTTGTGTGTATAAAAACGTCTTCTGTATTTTCCACAGTATGCATCCGATGAAGTGAGCTGTAGCTCACGAAAGCTTATGCTCAAATAAATTGGTTAGTCTCTAAGGTGCCACAAGTACTCCTTCACTTACAGAAAATGTACCAGTGTCATATCAAGACAGGGTTTAGAGAAGCTATTTCTCAATGTCTTAAAAGGACTGCTTTTTTGGAAAAGCTCTTCTACAGCACACAAGAGGAGTAGCTATGCCAGATTTAGTCCTAAGTAAAACACAGGAGCTGCGTCAGTAAGTAATTATAGTTGACCACTAAATAACAGTGGGAGTAGATTTAAAATAAAATAGAAGGCTACCTCAAAAGACCTTAAATTAAAAAAGTGAGGAAGTTAAAATCTTTTCACTAAGCAAGGGAATTACTTAAGCATTCCCTATAAGAATCACAGAAGGTATGTATAGGTGGCATGCCCCCTTAACTCCCCTAAAAAAAGCAGGAAAGAAAAAAAACCCCAAATCACACTACGATTACATGGCAAAGGACGAGAGTATTTGAGCCAAACAGGTATCCTTCAAAAATTGAAATCCAGCTAAAGTGAAGCCAATAAAAAGGAACCAGCTATGGCAGGAAAAAATGTAAGATAGGCAAGAGGGAATTTTGGAAAAAAATAACTAAAGGAAAAAGAAGAGGCAAGAAGTTTTGCAAGTATTAGAAACAGGATGCCTACAAGAGAATCATGGGGATACCAGGGAGCAAGGGGGCTAACTGATGACAAAGGGATTGCAGAGAAACTAAAATTTCTTCATTACAAAGGATATTGTGGTCAACCTGTTCTTTTTAGGTAAGAAAGATAAGGCTTTGTCAGAGACTAAGTGTGGAGTACGTCTTCACAGTTAATGCAGGTGATTGGCAACTGGATCTGGGCACCTGCTAGCCTTGCCTGGGTGTAAGGATCCCCGCAACAAAAGTCCTACTTGCATTACTGTGTTTTCTGTTTCTGCACTCATCCATGTGTGTCTGGGGGCATATCCCATGATTCTGTGTGCTAAGACAACCTAGGATATTTTCCCTGTCAACTGCAGAAGAACTTGTCTGTTCTTTGGGGGAATTGTGGGACAGACACCGAGGACTATCAGCATGCGATTGACTGCCTGTATCCTCACTTCAGAACGGATAGGTGACGACCTGAGCTAAACTGGAGCATGGGCTCTAACCTTTACCCACAACTGATTAAGTTAGCCTGGGCGTAAAGTACCTGCAAATCGGGTCAGATGTTTTTAAACCAGGGCAGGATTTCTTCTGTGAGGATGGTTGTAGAACACAATCTGTTCTTTTTGTGCATCTGGAGACATGTCTGTTAATTGTTGCTGCTTTTAATTTCCACTAACCTTGTGGAGCAGACAGAATTAAGATTGAGGGTGTTGGTTTCTATGCCTTCTGCATTAACAAAACAGCTCAACAAGTTAAAGCAGCAAGACCTGTGCAAATTCATTAAAAGCCATGGGGTTACACAGGTGTAATTGACTCATCTGTCCTGCAGAAACCTATTATTGGTGATGCTCAACATAGGGACAAGTCCTTTTGACTTACAGAACCAGATACGTGGACAACCACGGCATGAAAGACGTCAAGATCACAGCATGTTAGCAACGGTCACAAAGGTAAAGTATACAATCTACTGTTTAAACTAGCTTAAATTGGTGTTAAACACTTGCCAACCATTGCCCCTACTCCGCAACACTGAATCTAATTTCTCACTATTTAAAGAGTGAATATTTCTTCAAAGAACATAAACCATTTTTACACTATTACTTTCATAATAGCTGCAGAAGCCTTCAATTTCTCTATCTGTGCCCAGGGCTTGCTTTTAGTTTAGTGTAATTAAAAAATATCCAGCCTCCAAATGGGAGCTGGGCCAAACCACTCTGTCACCAAATGCAGCCTGCCTCTACCACCACCTGAGCAGCTTTGAGAACATATAAAATCTTGCTTCACAGGATTTTTAACTGGGAATTTTTGAGGTAACAGTTTGACTCTTAGTTATTTCTTAAAAATAAGATTGAGCACAAAGAGAACTGCACTGAAGGAAAAACTAAGCATCAGGAAAGCAAACTAAAATTTTTAAAAATAATATTAAACAAATGTAAGTCTTGTGATATACGAACGTCACAGATTTCTCTCCCACCTCTAGAACATAATCAGCAAAAAGTATTGTTTTCCAGTACCTTCCTGCACTTGGAGGTTCTTTACAGCCCCCTGGTGGAAGATGTTTTCATAAAAACAAATAACCTTAATAGAAATGCTTCAATCAACTAATAAATTACAACCACTAAAACTTAAAGGACATAATAGTTACACAAAATAACCTAAAAAGCATGAGCCAAAGAATGTACTAACAACAGTACTGAGGATAAAATGGGAAATAAAGTTAGGAATCAGTGTTGTCACCACATATGCATATTTGGATGACAACCCTCAAAACTTTTGGACAAAGTCTGGGATATATACATAAACCTGTAACTGAAGTAGTGTATCTAACTAGTGTTCCAAACGAAATACACAAAATGCAGGTGTCCATGATTAATTCTAAATTTATCATAATTTGCTTCATATTTCTGAACACAGCTAAGTTGTACTTTTACTTTCAATTAACTCGAGACTGACAAAGAACAGCTTTGAAATTCAGTTTAATTACAGCAGAAAGGCTCAAGAAATATTAAAAGCTTTTTTATTCCTCAAGCAAAAGTAAATACTTGTGCTATGTACTTTGCTGAGGCCATGAAATTTGTCTGAAGCTCTTCTGAACACCACAAGCCATTTGGAAAGGATATTTAATGAATTTTGAACTCGAAACTGCCAGATTATTGGAAAAATAAATTACTTCTGCAGGTGAAACGAGATGAATCATTATTTACAATTCTGATGCAAATTTCCCAAAGGCTAGTATCTAAAATTCATAACTGGTAACCATGATTAGAGAGCTTAGTGTCAGCATCAAAGCTAGTAAGGTGTTGACACATTGAAAAGCTATGTATGTTATAACTGAATACTGAACAAGTTGCATCATTCTTAATCAGCGAAAAAGACAGTTACTTATCTGTACTGTAACTGCTCTTCAAGATGTGGGTGCAGACACGTATTCCATTCAGGTGTGCACACGGCCCAGTGCACCAAAGTCAGAAAACACTGCGTAGCAGTACCCATACAGGTAGTGCTCATAACCACTGGCCTTTTAGGCCCTCCCCAAGCTATTTAAGAGCAACACAACCCTGACCTCTCAGTTCTCCTTCATACCAAACATCAATAATTGAGACTTTAATGGAGAGGGGATGTAGGGTTGGTTGTGAAATAAACATCTGCATCCACATCTTGAAGAATAATGTGACAGGACAGGTAAATAACCATCTTTTCTTCGAGTGCTTTGCAGACATGCATTCCACC
This sequence comes from Chelonia mydas, assembly GCF_015237465.2. Taxonomy (NCBI): domain Eukaryota; kingdom Metazoa; phylum Chordata; order Testudines; family Cheloniidae; genus Chelonia; species Chelonia mydas. Next base: position 220,812,810 of record NC_057849.1, read on the forward strand.
CAGGTGACTCAAAAGCAGTATCAGGAGGAGATGGGGCTTGGAGTCTACTTTAAAGAGCAACTGCAAAAATGCCTTCCCAAAATTCAATTCTGATTTGGACATGATCGTGATATCATAATGTTTGGTAGAAGTAGGTATGGAAGACCAAGTAGCAATCTTGCAAACATGAATAAAGAAACATCACTGAGAAATGCAATCTTGGCCAAGCTGGTGTGATGAGACTCAATATGATATGATCCATCTTCATCTCAGGAATGACTTGGATTGGGGGAAAGCATACATCAGGATTGATCCACTATTCAGATTAAATGAATTGCTCAGGAAACATGGACTGAGACCTACTCAGGACCCGCACTGCTTGTTGTCCTTCATTGCAAACAGATGCAAACAAACAAAAGATGGACCTTAGCATGCTGTTTTTCAGAGACCACTCATGATTCTAGGAGAAATTCCTGCCACGACAATCGGCCAAGTAATTCCGGACCCCTGGTAAATAAGCAACTGCAGGAGTGATGTTATCTTTGGTGCAGAGCTGCCAAAGCTTTGTCAAGAGGTGATGAAGTTGACTGGAGCGAGCTCCCCTTTGCTTCTTCACATAATAGGTTGTGGTGGTGGTGGGTACATGAACTGCTACAGTGTTGAGCTGCACTCAAAATACCTTGCAGGCATTGTAAATGACTCAAAGCACCAGGATGCTGATATGAAGAGATGCTTCCTGCTCCATCTTCAAACCTTGAACCTCCAATTCCCCCAGATGTGTCCTCCAACCTGTTATGGAAGCATTGGTAATTATGATCCTGCCTGGGACAGAGGGGGCGAGCGAAGGCAACACCCTGGCATACACTGCTCTGAACTAATCACCACTGGAAGGAATCCAGACCTTCTGGAGGCACTCGAACTTGACAGTCCAATGCTTGACAATTTGGGTGATAGGTCATATGGCCAAACCCTTATTTGGACCAGAATGCAAGATTGTACCTTCGTCATTTTCAAGCATGGCTGAAGTTGATCTAACAGCTTCAGAAACACTCAGATTGGAACAGAAGGGTGAGAACAGAGACACAGACAGGTGACTAATTGCCTGGAATCACTCATTTGGCAAAAATGCCCTTGCGTTTGTAGAATCAAAGAGGGCCCCAATGAGCTTGATTTTCTGAGGTGGTATTAATCTTGTTCAAGACCCAGACTATTGAGAAAGGCATAATGTGAACTGGACAAGTGACCAGACTTGCCCCTCACTATGCAATTGTTCAAGTATGGGAAGACATGAATTCCTCTTTTTCTGAAGTATGTTGTCACTACTACCATGCATTGGTAAAAATGCAAGGAAGTGAGGACAGGCCAAAGGGTAGCACTGTGTAGTGATCATGTTGACCTGCCACAACAAATCTCAAACCTCTGGCGGCTTGTGGAAAAAAGTCACCAGGTGAAAGTAAGTGTCCTGAAGATCCAGGCCAGCAAGCCAGTTGTGATTTAACACAGAAGAATAGCTGCTTAGAGTGACCATATGGAGTCTCCCATATTTGATATATTTGTTGAGAGTGGAGATTGAGAATAGGTCTCATCCCTCCTTTGAATTTGGGGACCAGGAAATACCAGGAATAGAATTCCTTTCCCCAGTGCTGCAGAGGGACCTCTTCTATAGCTCCGAAGCACGCAGAGTGTGGACCTGCTGAAAGAGCAGTGGCTTGTGAGAGGGGTTCTGAAGCAGGAAGGGGTAGGGAAGAGAGATGCACAGAGACTGAATGGTGCTTAGGACCTATTTGTCTATTACTGTATCCCACGCATGGATAAAGGAAGACAACCTGTCCCCAATCTGAGCAGATAGAGACATGGAAGTCACAACAGGAATGCTACCCTGGATCTGAAAGTCAAAATGGCTGCTCGCTCACTGAAGGATGACCAGCTAGCTAGCTAAAATTAGACCCAGAGGGCCTATTTCTCCTCCACAATCCATGTCCTCTACTAGATAAGTCCTGCCGCATAACAGGGAAGAACCACTGACAGAAAAATAGCTGTGAGTGATATTGATGCTGTTACTGCTGACCTCTATAATGCCGCCTCCTTGTGGCTGGAGTATTGTCAAGGACTCACAGGCCCTGTGCTCTCTCAGCTCCATACGGTCCCTCAGAGTAACCCTCTTCAGTGCGACAGCTTTCCATGAAGGTTGCTCTCTTTCTCTCTAGGGCTATGCCCTCTGGCCCTGCCACCTCCTGGAACTGTACCTCTGAGCCATCTGCACACCTGTCTCTCACCATGGGCTCCCCCAGGGAGTTCACTCGCCACACCCAGAAGCAGCAATGGAACCCTGATCTCTAGACTGCAGTGACTCTCCGCCAGCTTAAAACAGAAAGGTTTACTGAATGTCCGAACCCAGCATAGGAAGTTCTCAAGGCCCTCGGGTCCACAGTCTATCTGCGTCTGCCCCAGTCCCGATGGGCTCAGGCTGCTCCCTCAGTCCCCAGTCTAGCTGCCCCTCCTTCCAGCCCATCATCGTATATCACCTTCCCCAATAGCCCCTCCTCCGTCCTTTGGCTTCGGTCCCAGGTAAAGAGGCCACCTGGGCCCTCTCTCTTGTCTTTTGTTCCCCCACTGGTCAGAACTGGTTGACTTCCAAGATGGGGTGGGCCTTCTGGTCACCAATTGCTAGGGTACCCAATTTCCAATACCTGGGGCTCTGACTGCTAAGCGAGGTCACACCGCCTCTGTAACAAACACACACCCTCTCCCACCACCTCATTAAACATGCAGAACACAGGGAAATTGAGACACACAGTATTCATGCATACCATTAAGAAAATTCCTTACTTCATCACAGGTAGAAACCCCCAACAAACAAATTAGCCCCAAAGTCCCGAAAAGAATGTAAAGTCTCATCAGTTTTCTACTGAAACAAAAGCCAATCATCAAAAGCTAAGTCTACTGTGCTCTACTGAACATCAGGAGATCTTCTGGAATTTGCAACCATGAGGCCCTTCTCAGTCACAGCTGATCCCATAGCTCTGGAAGAAGCGTATGACACATCCAGGGCTGACTGCAGCAAAGCTTTGCCCACCAGATGACCTTCTGCAATGAAAGCCGTAAACTCTTAAGTGGGCACTTCTGGCAACTTATCTGTGAGTTTGAACATAGCGACACAACTGATGAAATCATATTTAGATAACAACGCCTGCTGATTTGCAATGTGCAGTTGTAATCATGAAGATGTGTACATTTTTCTCCCCATCAAGTCCATCTTCTTAGATTCTTTGTCCCTGATGGTGGACTTACATCTCCTCTGTCACGCTCTGTCGTTAATGCTGTTAGAATGAGAGACTGAACTGGATGGGAACAGAAGCACTAGAAGCCCTGCAAAGGAACACAACACTGATTCCAGAGAGCTTTGCTGTAGGCGGTAATGAAGCTGGGATATTCCACAAGGACTTGGCAGGCTCCAAGGGAGCTTCATTTATCAGGAAAGCTCCCTGACCTGGAGCTAACAACTGGAGAATATCCAGCAACGGTATGTGTATTCTCCTGCACAAACTCAGCTTGAATGCCCAAGATGGAAGCCATGTGCCTCAGGAGGCCCTAGTATAACTTAAAATCCTCAGGCACCAGGGAAGAACAGTCCAGTATCATAGGGTCATCAGGCGAGCCGGAAGTAGAAGGGGGTGGGGTCACTGGAGACTCCTGCATGAGAGCATCAGGCTGAACCAGCTCAGGAGGAACGACCTCAGATTGTGCCTGTAATAGAGATGGTTCAGAAAGAGAAATTTTAGCCAGAATCGGCAGCCTTCCCCTGGATTACTTTGAAGAACAGGATCTTGTACACCAAGGAACATCCCATGAATTCCAAGTGGGCCACTGGGAATAAGGGTCAGGGTGGCTAGTATGTACTAGGCCAGAGGCTCCATCCCTTATGCGGGAATGGTGCTGATCTCAATACTGATGGTGATTGAGGAAGATCTTGAGAACTTCCTAGAGTGGTGCTTTGAAGGAAAGGATGAAGAGGAAAACATCCCTAAACTCAAACTGAACAAGCCCTGGAAGTTGGCCGGTGGTAGTGGAGGAGCCGCCTCCGATAGGGCAAGCAAATAACCAGCCTCGTCCGAAAACCAATACAGAGATGGCATCAGTACCGATGATGAATGAGCACCGAAAGAGGCATCACGCTTCCACTATGCACTGGAGCAAACGGTAGTCCCAGAGGCCAGTACCAATCCCAAGAAGAGGTTTGCAGCAATGACATCGATGCCGAAGAGACCCCCCACAGCAACAAAAAGGATGTTGAGCGCAACTCTAAACTCTGAGTGTTCAGCAGTGTGGTACATGATGCTGACGAACAAGATAACTCTGCAAACAGATGGTGCCAAGAGGACAGCAGAAGCAGCAGCTGCCATGGCAGCTGAATGCTCCTGAATTATTGGGGAATCAGAAACAGAGAGGGAGAGTAGATCTCATGCTGTCTGCAAGGCCAATGGCACAGAGATAGCTGGTGCTGAACTCAACTGTACGGTGTCCAACTGATCTTGGCACAGTACCAGCAAGCAGTTAGGCAACCCAGCTCCATCCGACATACGGGAGGAATCATAGTGCTGGTCATTCCCCCTCTTGGAAGATAAAGAAAAATCTCTGACCTCTGGAATGGGACCTCTTTCTCAGAGGACGAAGGGAAGCACCGGACCTCTAACCCAGAGAAGCATCTCGTGTTGGCTCCAAAGAAGAGCATGGAGCTGGATGATCTGTGGACATCCCCAGTGCCAAAGTGGGCCTCATGGACTGCTCCACCTGCATTTCCTTTTGAAACTCTTTGCAGATGGAGCACCTTTCTATAACATGCTCTTCTCCCAGGCACAACCAACAACACACGTGAGGGGTCGCTATTGGGAATATCCACCTCACACGAAAGAATGTTTACACCCCAATAAAGGCATTACCCAGGGTAACTATCTATCCTAAATAACTACTACAAACTAAACCTAGGGGTATTGCTAAACACTATTGACCAACTATTAACTATATACAATAAAATACCAGAAAGCCTGAGCTGAAGGGGTCAGGGCGGCACAGCCATTGAATAGTCTAGGAAGGGGAGAGGACCTTAAATAGGCTAAGGGGTGAGAAGACATGAGTACCACTCCTACAGGCACTGCTAAGCAAAGTTCTCTGGCTTTGGTGCGAGGGGCATGTGCACACCTGAGTGGAATACATGTCTACAATCACTCAAAGAACTGCTGCATGAACTCAAAGGCAAAATTCCTTCCAAGACGAGTCTTTACTTTGCCTTTTCAATTTCACTCAAACACAACCCTTTACCATTAACCAAGTTGTCTAACCGTAGAAAGTAGGCGAGATTGCTCTCAACAGAACCACTTTCAGCATCCATCTAAATAGATAAGGATCATGATGGAACCAACAGTCACAAAAAGGAGAGGGGGGAAAAAGAGCCCCAAGACGTTTTGCCCATACTCCTTCCACAGAGGAAAAGCCCTTAAATGAACTGAGTGTAACTTGCTCTAGTACATTTCATGCTCAAGGTACCTCACAGCACTTTACAAACAGCAGTTTGAATAGTGTACCTTAGGCCAATGTAGAAAGCCTTGTAGATGGAGCAACAGCTTTCCTTCAAAGTTTTGGACATTAGAATCTGTTTTATTAAGAGGTTAAAAATTAACATTACCAAAGATATCAAGGTTATAGTCTTATTCTTTCAAAGTGCAGTTTGAGATTGTTAATTTCCATTACAGAAGCCATTGCAGATCGGCAGAAGGGACCTTAAGTTAACATTTTGCTACTAATCTCAAATAAACCTATGAAGTCAGTAAAGAAGTTTACAAAATTGTATTAAATAAATGCCAGTTGTAACAGATAATCTCTTGTGAACAACTTGGAATGCAAAGGCCTATGACCAAAAAGTTGCACCTTATGTTTATTTTGACCTCAGTTATGTAGTTTTCCACTGAAAGATATACACTAACTTAATATACATACATACATACACACACACACACACTTTCTTTTTTTTTTTTTTTAAAAGGTTACATGATGAAGTGGACTGAACATGGGACTGAAAGCCAGAACTCCGAAGCTCTGAACTTGGCTCTAGTAACTTGCTATGAAACCCTGAGCAACACTCGGTGCCTTAATTTCCCCAGCTGTAAAATGAGGATAATACTGCTGATGTGCATAAGTGTTCTGAAGATTACCTAGTTAGTGCTTTTATATTGGTAATGCTTTACAAACACTAACATGTATACAATCAACAGATTTTACCCCACTACTGAATTAAATTCTGAATTTGTAGGATATTTTGGTTTATAAACAACTTCATATCTGGATTATCCTCTTAAATGCCACAGCAAGAGACAGAAAACAGGCTCCTCCAAGGCAACCTGCTGAAATGTAACTGTAAATAACTGCAATGATTAGTGACCTAGAAATAGATGAGAGTTTTGAAGAAATGTTTGGATTGGAACAAAGCCCTTTTAGTTTTCTGCTTGATGCTCTTTCTAGTGTTGGTAAAATTCATATAATCCAATTGTCACACATTTTTAAACGATTTTAAAATAATGATTTACAAATATGCATTTCTTCAGCACCTGGCGATACTTTAGATACGTATAAGATTTGCCTTTACAAACATATAGTTGCGAACTGAATACTTGTAATTGTATTTAATCAGTTGATTTTAGTTCGGAAAGGGACATGAGTTTAATAAGACAAATTGATATATTAATGCAACAGGCCTTCACTACTTTTCAATAAGGCCAATGCTACAGACATTTTTCTTGTGTTACCATACCTGTCTGTTGTAATGGTAAGCATATCTGTGTCCTTGCAGTACCGCTCTCCTACAAGTTTAATGAGCTTCTTCTTTGCATGGTCATCCAAGTTCAATTTGGAAAGCTTAACCTTGAAGTACAAGAGAAAACATCGTTAGTTCTTTTGCAGATCCAATCCACACAATGTTTTTAGAATTAGCTAGACGGTATCTTTTACTGAGGAATTAAAAGTCATGAATTGAGATATGTGCATTCATAGAGTTGTCTTCAAAAGCATTACTTGTCAAAAATATTTAAAATATAGACAAGGGACCATTTGAGAACAAAGTTTTGGAGTGAATTTGTCTGTCTCTCCTTTTATCCAGATGCAGAGAAAATAAACAAACATGTATCTTTTGCAGATCACTAGGACTACTACTCAGATATTTCAAAGATGCTTGTCTTAAATGTCTAAAAAACAGGACGACACTAAAACGGAGGTACTCCAAAATACCACAACACTTGTTGGGGGATTTTCATTACCCAACTGACAAATACAAGCATGCATCAAAAATATTCATAGCTATTATGGCTAGAAGAGATCGTACTGACCATATAGGCTGCGTAACACAGGCCACAGAGTTCCCCCCCATAGTTCCTGCATCAAGCCTATAGCCCTTAGATGCAGAAAAAATAACTTTACAATGCATAAGCAAAAGAATCCAGCTAAGAGGAAATCAACCCGAATCTACGATTATGTACAGAATCTAAGTAAGAATGATAAACTGGTACTAGTAGCTATGACAGAGGTGAGCAAACTCTGGCCCACGGGACTGTCCCGCCCAGCCCCTGGCCGGGGAGGCTAGCCCCTGGACCCTCCCCCACTGTCCCTCCTCCCCCGCAGCCTCAGCGCGCCATGCCGCCAGTGCTCTGGCCCTCCGTTCCTGCTGTGCAGTGCAGGCAGTGTGGCTGGCTCCGGCCAGGCGGCAGGGCTGCGAGCTCCTGCTGCTCTGAGCAGCATGGTAAGGGGGTGAGGAGGTTGGATTGGGAGGAGGGGCACTGAGGGGATGGGGAACAGGGGCCGTTGGATAGGCGTGAGAGTCCCGGGGGGCGCTTTGGATAGGGGTTGGGGCAGTGAGGGGACAGGGAGCAGGGGGGGTTGGATGGGGGTGGAGTCCCAGAGGGCGGTTAGGGGGACAGAGGGAGGTGGGAGAGATTGGATGGGGAGGAGGTTCAGGGAGGGGTGTGTGTCAGGGGATGGGGAACAGGGGACAGTTAGGGGCGGGGGTCCCGGGAGGGGGCAGTCAGGGGACAAGGAGCAGGGGGGGATAGGATGGGTCAGGGGTTCTGAGGGAGGCAGTCAGGGGGCAGGAAATGGGAGGAGGCAGATAGGGGGCAGGCCAGGCTGTTTGGGGAGGCACAGCTTCCTTACCCAGCCCTCCATACAGTTTGGAAACCCCGATGTGGCCCTCGGGCCAAAAAGTTTGCCCACCCCATGGCTATGACATACTTGAATTCACTTTAGCAAATAATGGATTCACGGAATGCACCTGTACAAGGATATGAGATTTCACGATGACAAATTTTTGTTGAGGAGCAATGGGAGGACATATTAGAATCCATCAGTGTGAAAGACAGTTGAGAAATTCTAAAAGGCATTACTGCTAACCATCAATAGACTAATTCCTCTGAAAAGGAAGACTGCAAGGAACAAGCAGTAGCCACTGTAGCTCTTTGAGGGACTGCTCAAAGATGAGAATTTGGGCTTGTCCATGAGGTGACTGTGTGCAGCAAGCTGGAGTATAAATCTACGGTGCTCTAGCCTGCTGTGCATTAACTGGCCACGTGGACCCTGCTTCTGTGCACTAAGAGTACCAGTATGTGCTCTGACAATCAAAGAAGATGCAGTGCTGGTGTAGTCATATTGGTCCCAGGATATTAGAGAGACAAGGGAGATGAGGTAATATCTTTTATTGGACCGACTTCTGTTTGTGAGAGACAGAAGCTTTCAAGCTTACACAGAGCTCTTTTTCAGGTCTGGGAAACTTACAGAGGCTATAGCTACACTACAAATTACTTCTGTATAACTTACGTCGCTCGGAGGTGTGAATAATCCACACCCCAAAGCAACAAAGTTATACCAACCTAAGCGCTGGTGTGGACAGCACTATGTCGGTGGGAGAGCTTCTCCCGCCGACATAGCTACCACCTCTTGCAGAGGCAGGAGTTATTAAGCCGAGAGGAAAGCCCTCTTGTATCGGCTTAAAGCATCTTCATCAGAAGCGCGACAATGGCACAGCAGCATCGGTGCAGCTGTATCACTGTAATTGTAGACATAGCCTCAGTGTCACAGATAAATACAAGATGGAACAGATTGTTTAGTATCAGTAGTTGACACATTTTCAAGAGACCATTCAAGGCGAAGTGGCCTGTTAACACCCCCACCAGTCAAAGGAAGGTAGGGAAGGGAGGGGTTTGTCAACAAATGGCAGATAAAACCCCCAGACTGAGGGCTTGTACACACTCACGCTTACTTTGGTATAACTCAAGTTGCTCCGGGGGTGTGAAAAAGCCACCCCCCTGAGCAACATAAATTACACAGACCTAAGCGCCAGTGTGGACAGTGCTATGTCGGCAGAAGAAGCTCTCCCACCGCTTGGGGAGGTGGAGTAATTATGCCGACAGGAGAGCTCTCTCCCGTCAGCATAGAGCGTCTGCCCTAACAGCACTACAGCTGCGTCACTGTAGCAATTCTAGTGTAGACTAGCCCTGAGTCAATGGTAGCTAAAGGGCTAAAAGAATTAGGAAGCTTTAACAAACTTCAGGAAAAATGTATTAGATTAATAATGAGTAGGATTAAATTAATGACCCAAAAATGGCTGAGGCACAGAACTTGGAATATATGTCTTTAACCAACAAGAGGGAAAAAAATTGGGAAGTAGCACTAAAAATGTCACAGCACTAACTTCACATAACATTTTACAAATAAATATACAAAAGCTACGTTACCTGTTCTGAAGGTCTTATGATTTAAGACAATATGGCAATGCTATTGAGGAAGATTGTTTTCCTCTAGGTCCACACTATGTAAGAACGATTTATAGAATTTTAGCAATGTGTAGAGGAGACGGGCTTACAGAGAGAATGGACGTCTGCTAGCATGTGACATCACAATCAAAATGTTTGACAAATGACCTAAATGTGGATTACCTGTATTTTGTTGCATGTCACACCACAATTTACAGATTTTATTTTAAACTGTAAGTTCTGTTTTAAACAAGGTTCTGTCTATTAATTATATTAACCAGTTTCTTGAAAGAAAACAAAAAAACACATTGTAACATGCAACTGTAAATTCCCTACACATGAATTTGAAACCTGGACCTTCACATCACATAGAGGTCAGCATCTGTTAAAGGTTTGTAGTGGGGCCTAGCCACTAGATGGGGACTCATCACACACAGTCTGTGGGTTACACAACTACTTAGTAGGCAAGCAGTAGAATTTTGGAGATCAGAAATATTGAGTTCTCAACCTTGCTTTAGGAGAGGAGTGTGGTGCAGTGACTGGAGATAGGATAACCAAAGCACATATCCAGCACATTCAGTCTGAAAGGCAATTTGAGTGGAAGAGAGCTCTAATCTCCGTACTGCCTGCAATTTCCTTATGCACTCTCTGTACAGTTATTTGTAAGAAGGGGATCTTGACTACCTTTTAGTATCAGGATATGAGGTTTTAATAATAAGGGCTGTGTAAGTGTATGGAAATATAAAAAGCAGTCAGCAGATGTAAGATGTGAATTCTGTCTGTTGCTTACAGTTCAGTCCACATTACCCTATATAGGTACAGGCCGGGGGGGGGGGGGGGGGGGTAGAGGAGGGGGGAAGAGAAGAGAGAGGGAATGAGAATTTCCTCCTGTTGAACAGGCAGCCTGATTTCACCCTAAACTCAGAATGTCGCACAAGATCCAGTACACTTGAGAGGTCTAGCTCCATGCAAGACACACATCAGTGTGTGCAAGAGTGGGTCTCGTATATCCAACACCATTTAAAATGGAACCTCTTCCGGGGGAATGCCATACCATCACAGAGCACATTAGAAAAAGGTAATGAGTAAATACCTTTGCTCTCATAAGATTTTCTGCTGGATCCTTAGGGTCTACAAAGAGCACACTGAATGAGATCTTAGAAGCCAAAGTTTTAAGTAGTTTAACTTTCATTAAAGCTTCAACAATAAAAACCCTTCCATAAGCCACTATTTAAAACAGCTGAGAGAGGACATTTCTACTATCAGTTTTAACACATATTTTTGAATAACCGTCTTCAATTAGGTATTTTGTGGCTAAAATTTTGAAAAAAACATTCTTTGTCAAATACTTCTTTTAAGAATGGGTCAGTGCTGCCGAAAGCTATATGAACAGATTATGCTATGAGCTCTGCAGGATTTCAGCGACTGTGTGGCAAACACTCAACAACAACATGTTAGCATACATAGGCACTGTAAAATCATGACTATCTAAGCTTGCTTTAACAGAACCTCCCGGTATATTGTGAAAACCATCAACCCAGATCTCAGGCATTAGCTCTTATTTACCAACAATGCAAAACACTTCCATTGCAACATAGCAGTACTTTTCATACTACATTAGTTGTGCGGTATCATTATCTGTTATACTCGCATGTGCATAGTGTAGTTATCCCAAACTCATGACAACACACACCTTTACAGCATTCTCATATTACTGTGTTTCATGAGCAATATTTAATGGTCTGCTCAGTTTACGTTACAGGAATTTAAAAAGATTTCATTTTTATTTCTGTGCGTTCAGGGCTGCGTTACTATGACAGACATTTATGCAGTTAGCTAGTTCAAGCAGGATAATAATTTCACTGTTTACAACTATCAACTACAATGCTCCACACTGTTTTATGATAGTTAATGTTTATAACCCATAGTATCATTAATAGTGAATGATGTAAAATGACAGCGGATTATATTTTCAGTCCTATAACACCAGGTTAGGCTAACAGCAGATGAGATTCCTACTTGAGATTAGACCCAAGCAAGTGCATTGGAGAGGGAGGGAATGAAAAAATTGGGGGGACAAATTAAGATCTTAAAGAGCCTCTACGCAATTATTTTCCTTAAAAGCAACACAATTTCTACACTTTTGTTTTATAAAACAAATCTAAATTTGCACATCAGCAACAGAGGTTTCCTTATTCCATAGCACAATGGAGACTGTTGCAGCAAATACATGCAAACTCACTGACAGAATCTCAGTCACTGTTTGACCTAATGCCATCTGCTTTCCACCTTAAAATCTCCTCCCCGCACCCCCCCCACCCCAAAACACACACACACACACACACACACACACACACCAGGCAGATTATGTTGTCACAGGATTAATCAGAGAACACTAAAGACAGAATTCATTAATGGGGTCTGGGGTATGATCATAAGTGCCTGGAAGGCCATATGGCTAGCTGTTTCATTTGTAATCCCTTTTTTTGGTTGAATACTAATAACGAATATCCACATGCTGCTCTATAAACACTATATCACATGCTAATATCAGAGGACACACATTTCAGTTAGATAGGACAGTGTGTGTTTCAGGGGGAGTCACATGCGTGTGTAGGTATGTGAACACATACACCTACCTCTAAATCATTCACAATACTCCTATTAGCTAAAAAACCATCCTGTATTAGGACGTGGCTACTATATGTAGCACCAGACCACTGACTTGTGATAACAGATGGTTACATTTTCTTTCTCCTCTGAAGCTTATTTTTCTTCTGAGCAATGCTCCAGTAACAAAAGTTACTGGTAAAGAAAATTTTAGAAAATTGTTGGTTACTGACAAGTCAAATTCAGTTCCAACTCACAAATGTAGCAACTTGTATCTAATGGGCAGGTGAGGGAGGGAAAAACAAACAAAAAACTCCCCAACGAACTGGATAGCTCAGGGAACTAGATACCTCAGAGGTAACATTATTCAAAGTTAGCATATTCTGATGGCTCTTCTAAAGAATTAGACAAGTCGGTGGTCTTCTGAAGCTTTTAACGGGACCTGTCCTTATCATACAAAAGCCACTATGACAGAGCCCACTGTCGGGGGGCCCAGACAAAGGGCTAATATCTCAGCCACAAAGGCGATTCTTAAGATCAGGCTGAAAAATGACAATACAGTGCTTTTCAATAGCACTAAGTTCATTACACAAAAATAGAGAGAGTTCATCAAAAGCCATTTTCTGCATTATGCTGCACAACCCCAGAAACTCTATGCTTTATAACAGATGGTCACTGACAGCAATCTACCAGATCTACATCATTATTAAGTATTTGGATTCCGATGTCAACAAGAAATAATCACCGGAAAGAACTGGGATTTAAGGACATTTACATTTCCGAAAATCTGAAGTGTAGCAAAATGCCTAATAAACCTATTCTAAAAAAAAAAAAAAACAGAAAAAACCCAACTGATTTTTAAAATTTTGGACTAGAGTGTTTCAATTTCATAATTATCTTGTTTAAAATGTAAGAATAAAAGCAATCCCCTCCCACCCCCCCGCAAAGATACTAACACGAACACTGAGGATAAGATTTTAAGAATAAAATCAGGGTACTAAATAATGCACAGTTTTCTCAGGGTCTGAAGTTTCACGTTGCCAGCTAGCCACTGGTCAACTAAAAGAAAAGCGAAAAAAAGAGAAGGACCCCCCCCCCCCGCCCCCCACCACACACACACACAGAGTTTTGACAGACTTATGGAGAAGCCTGGATCCACAGCAGGAACAGTGAGCATCTAACTATTCCTGTAGGAATGACAGCTACTACCACACCCCTGCCTGTCCCAAAGAAGTGTTGTTTTTTGTTTATTTTTTTAATACCCTTCTTTTACTGATACAAAAGCAATGAGAGCCCCCCCCCCCCCCCACACACACACACAGGCAGGCTGGGGGGCAGGTCTGCAGCTGACCCTTGGTCTTGCACAGGGTGCATCGGGAACGTTTGCTGGGCTGTAGGTGTGGGTTGGGTGGGGTCATAGTTTCTTGATACCAGGCACCCACCATGTGGGCTAGACAAATGCATGAAGATAAGACAGTCCCCAGCCTTCTTCCCACCACTGTCAAGAAGACTGTTCCTCCCAGCTGTAAAGGGAGACTGCTTCTGCTGAAGCCCCATTTCTACAAGCAGCAGAGGCTAGCACTGCCACATCACTATTGGCAAATGGGGTTATTAGAAGTGCAGTGTTACATCGGCCTGAGTACTGCTAATTTACGACCTGCATTCATTTATATTTCCTATGAAACCACTACAGTTTTAAGCTGCACATGGGCATCTGGATCTCCTGAACTGTGGTGAGCAATTTTCACATGGCGATTAGCTTCTAACCTGAAATATTGAGCCCTGCTGTCTTTATGCTCTTGCATTGATTGTTACAGACCTGATTCAAAGCCCATTAAAGTCTATCGAACTATTTTGACACTCAAACTCCTACAACAGATAGCTGCAGCGGAACGGGAGCCAGCAAACAGAGCTGTAAACAGGGGAATTTGAGTGGGAGTTTCGGGGGGAAGACTAGGAGAACCAGGCAGAGGAACAGACAGGCTAGTGAAGGGAGCGTGTGGTGTTCTGGCATTGTTGTGGTGCTCGCTGGGGGTTTGTTTTGGTTTGGTTTGTGTTTCCTGGACTAACAGGACTTAGGTGATGACAGATACAGAGGCAGCAGTGGTAGTGACCCAAGCAGTGGAAGACACAATGAAGATGACAGGATGTAGAAGCTGCGGCACGTACATGATCCTGGAGGGGGAACCTGAAAAGAGTTTTGTCTGCATAAAGTACCACCTGATAGAGCTGATGGAAGAAAAGATCTGAGGATTGGAGATGCAGGTGGAAACTCTGATTGAGTTTAGAAGGGGGTTCGAGCAGATGATGAAGTAAAGACATGAGGAGGCTGAAGGGAAAAGCTCAGACTTGCAGATGGAAGCAGGACCAAAGAACTCTGAGGGGAGACTGCTGGGTGAGGAAAGTGGACAGGGGAAGCATGTGACTAAGAGAACCAGGCAAAGGAAGAGAGGGGCTTGTGAAGGATAAACAGATCTCAGGAACAGGTTTGCAGAGTTGGAAAATGAAGAAGGGGCACAGCAGCTGGTCACTGAAGGTGGGAGGGCAAGAAAGACGAGAAGAGCAGCTAGTTCTATACCAAGAGGGAAATATGAGCCCCAGAAGGATACAGGATGGGTTGCAGAGGATTGCAAGGGAGAATAGGAATTGATAGGACTTACAGCCAGAGGGAACAGAGGATAGACCAGAGAATTGCACCATCACCAGGAAAAGGCAGGTCTACATGACTGGGGACTTCTTACTGAGAAGAACAGACAGGCCAGTAACCAGAGCTGATCCAGAGAACAGAAGGGTGTGCTGTCTGCCGGGTGCTAAGATACGGGATGTGGATCTGAGGCTGAAGAGGATCCTAATGGGAGCGGGAAAGAAACCACTGATTGTCCTTCATGTGGGAACAAATGATACAGCTAGATTCTCGCTGGAACATATCAAGGGAGACTATGCCAGGCTGGGGAAGACGCTTAAGGACATTGAGGCTCAGGTGATCTTCAGTGGGATTCTGCCTGTTCCTAGAGAAGGGCAACAAAGGTGTGACAAGATTATGATGATCAACAGATGGCTCAGGCAGTGGTGCTATAAGAAGGGCTTTGGGATGTATGGCCACTAGGAGGCATTCATGAACAGAGGACTGTTCTCTCGGGACGTACTTCACCTGAGTAGGAAGGGAAACAGACTTCTAGGATGGTGGCTGGCACAACTGATTAAGAGAACTTTAAACTAGGAATTTGGGGGAGATGGTTGGGAGATGTCCAGGTAATCTCCATGCTGGATTTTAACATTGAGAGGGAGGAAAACATAGTAAGAAAAGATACAGCCATGCGTAGGAGAATGGACATAAGGAGGAAGGGCAGTGTGGATACCAGTTTAATAGGCGATACTGGAGGTAGAATGTCTGTGCCTAATCAGGCAAAGAATGTGAGCAAAGCCAAACAGCAAAAATTAAGATATTTGTACACAAATGCGAGGCGTCTAGGTAACAAAATGGAGGAACTAGAGTTTCTGGTGCAGAAAGTGAAACCACATATTATAGGGATAACAGAAACATGGTGGATTAGTATTCATGACTGGAGTACAGGTATTGAAGGGTATGTGCTGTTTAGGAAAGAGAAATAAAGGCAAAGATGGTGGAGTAGCACTATATATCAATGAGGAGGCAGACTATAAAGAAATAAGACGTGATGGAATGGTGGGCAAAAATCACATTGGGGAAGAAAGCTACTAGAGCTTCCCCTGGGATAGTGCTTGGGGTGTGCTATAGACTGCCGGGATCCGATTTGGATATGGATAGAGACCTCTTTAATGTTTTAATGAAGTAAATACTAATGGGAATTGTGTGATCATGGGAGACTTTAACTTCCCAGATATAGACTGGAGGATGAGTGCTAGTAATAATAATAGGGCTCAGATTTTCCTGGATGCGATAGCTGATGGATTCCTTCACCAAGTAGTTGCTGAGCCAACAAGAGGGGATGCCACTTTAGATTTGGTTTTGGTGAGCAGTGAAGACCTCATAGAAGAAATGGCTGTAGGGGACAAACTTGGTTCAAGCGATCATGAGCTAATTCCGTTCAAACTAAATGGAAGAATAAACAAAAATAGATCTGTGACTAGGGTTTTTGATTTCAAAAGGGCTAACTTAAAAAAATTAAGGAAATTAGTTAGGGAAGTGGATTGGACTGAAGAACTTGTGGATCTAAAGGCAGAGGAGGCCTGGAATTACTTCAAGTCAAAGTTGCAGAAACTAACAGAAGCCTGCATCCCAAGAAAGGGGAAAAAATTCATAGGCAGGAGTTGTAATCCAAGCTGGATGAGCAAGCATCTCAGAGAGGTGATTAAGAAAAAGCACAAAGCCTACAAGGAGTGGAAAATGGGAGGGATCAGCAAGGAAAACTACCTTATTGAGGTCAGAACATGTAGGAATAAAGTGAGAAAGGCCAAAAGCCATGTAGAGTTGGACCTTGCAAAGGGAATTAAAACCAATAATAAAAGGTTCTATAGCCATATAAATAAGAAGAAAACAAAGAAAGAAGAAGTGGGACCGCTAAACACTGTGGATGGAGGGGGGGTTAAGGATAATCTAGGCATGTCCCAATATCTAAACAAAATACTTTGCCTCCTTTGCAGCACTCCTTTAATGAGGAACTTACGGATAATGGCAGGATGACAAATGGGAATGAGGATATGGACGTAGATATTACCACATCCGAGGTAGAAGCCAAACTCGAACATCTTAATGGGACTAAATCGGAGAGCCCAGATAATCTTCATCCGAGAATATTAGAGGAACGAGCACATGAAATTGCAAGCCCATTAGCAAGAATTTTTAATGAATCTGTAAACTCAGGGGTTGTATCGTATGATTGGAGAATTGCTAACATAGTTCCTATTTTTAAGAAAGGAAAAAAAAGGGATCCAGGTAACTACAGGCCTGTTAGTTTGACATCTGCAGTATGCAAGGTCTTGGAAAAATTTTTGAAGGAGAAAGTAGTTAAGGACATTGAGTCAATGGTAATTGGGACAAAATATAACATGGTTTTACAAAAGATAGATAGTGCCAAACCAACCTGATCTCCTTCTTTGAGAAGATAACAGATTTTTTTTAGACAAAGAAAACGCAGTAGATCTAATTTACCTCAGTTTCAGTAAGTCATTTGATACGGTTCCACATGGGAAATTAGTTAAATTGGAAAAGATGGGGATAAATATGAAAACTGAAAGGTGGATAAGGAACAGGTTAAAAGGGAGACTACAACGGGTCATACTGAAAGGTGAACTGTCAGGCTGGAGGGAGGTTACTCGTGGAGTGCCTCAGGGATTGATCTTTTTATATTACTGACCTTGGCACAAAAAGTGGGTGCGCGCTAAGAAAGTTTGACGATGACACAAAGCTGGGAGGTATTGCAAATACAGAGGAGTACTGGGATATCATACAGGAAGATCTAGATGACCTTTAAACTGGAGCAATAGTAATAGGATGAAATTTAATAGTGAGAAGTGTAAGGTCATGCATTTAGGGATGAATAACAAGAATTTTTGTTATAATCTGGGGACTCATCAGTTGGAAGTAATAGAGGAGGAGAAGGACCTCGGAGTATTGGTTGATCACAGGATGACTATGAGCCGCCAATGTGATATGGCTGCGAAAAAAGCTAATGTGGTCTTGGGATCCATCAGGCGAGGCATTTCTGGTAGAGATAAGGAGGTGTTAGTACCATTATACAAGGCACTGGTGAGACCTCATCTGGAATACTGTGTGCAGTTCTGGTCTCCCATGTTTGAGAAGGATGAATTCAAACTGGAACAGGTACAGAGAAGGGCTACTAGGATGATCCAAGGAATGGAAAACCTGTCTTATGAAAGGAGACTCAAAGATCTTGGCTTGTTTAGCCTAACCAAAAGAAGGCTGAGGGGAGATATGATTGCTCTCTATACATATATCAGAGGGATAAATACCAGGGAAGGAGAGGAATTATTTAAGCTCAGTACCAATGTGGACACAAGAACAAATGGATATAAACTGGCCATCAGGAAGTTTAGTCTTGAAATTAGACAAAGGTTTCTAACCATTAGAAGAGTGAAGTTCTGGAATAGCCTTCCAAGGGGAGCAGTGGGGGCAAGAGACATACCTGGCTTCAAGACTAAGCTTGATAGGTTTATGGAGGGGATGGTATGATGGGATAGCCTAATATTGGCAATTAATTGATCTTTGACTATTAGCGGTAAATATGCCCAATGGCCTGTGATGGGATGTTAGATGCGGTGGGATCTGAGTTACTACAGAGAATTCTTTCCTGGGTGTCTGGCTGGTGAGTCTTACCCACATGCTCAGGTTTAGCTGATTCCTTCCTGACCTCAAATACGGCAATTTTCCTCCAGGGCAGATTGGTAGAGGCCCTGGGCATTTTCTGCCTTCCTCTGCAGTGTGGGGCACAGGTCACTTGCTGGAGGATTCTCTGCACCCTGAAGTCTTTAAACCACAATTTAATGATTTCAATAGCTCAGAAGTAGGTCAGGGGTTTGTTACAGGAGTGGGTGGGTGAGATTCTGTGGCCTGTGTTGTGCAGGAAGTCAGACTAGACGATTATAATGGTCCCTTCTGACCTTAAAGTCTATGACTCTATGTCTATGACTAACACTCTAGCCTCTCAAGGCACAACTAATGGTAGTCAGATACAACATCTCAATTTAAGTTTCTGTAAAAAACAACAACAAAAAACAAGCTTTTTCTTGCCTCATTTCCTGTTCATCACCACAGGGATCAAGAGATCCCCCTCATCCTTACAACCACTCCCAGGCCTCCACCTCTCTTTCACCCAAGAGCTACACTCAAATTTCTCAGCCACTATGTAGCAGCACTCCAAAGTAAGCAGTCACCAGAGCCAGATGCCCAAGTACCAGTCTGCAGGGCAAGCTGCAAAAGCCATCTAACAAACAATGTAATCCCACACACAGGGAGGAAGAAGACCGAAGAACGGGACAACACTTCTACAGGTACTTCCTTACACCCATTAAAGCCCACACATCTCTCATTCAGAGAGAATTCAAGCCAATCCGCATCACCCCGACCACAGGAAATGGAGATACCCTGGTTGAGGTAGCCAGGGTCTAATGCCCTTAGTACCACTTTCCCCATCCCAATCTCCTCAACCCCAAACCCAAAAAGTACAGACAAGCCTTTAAGATTTCAAAACCAAATATACCCCTTCCCATGCATATCAAAGACCTGCCACCCTGAGGGAAGTTAATTTATACTAGAGGCACTGGTCTCAACTCTCCATAGTTAAGATTGAGTTCCATTTTCCACAACCTCCTTGTTATGTATGAAAAACAGTGTATCCTTCCCAACATTACAGCACCTATACTTTGATTACAGAATTATCAAGTCTGTTAGTTTATAGTTTAAAAATAGGGTAATTCAAGATATTTAGCATCCCTCTCTGTCTTTTCTTTGTCCAAAATGATCTTAGAGGAATAAGACATCCATATGGTTAAACTTATCTGAAATCTTATCTTGCCCATAGCTACAACCAAGGTTGTTAATAATTGTATCTAATATTTTTGTTACTATAATAGGCCACAGATAGGGTTGTAACCACCCGTCACCACTGTTCCTGTATTGCTAATTTGCATACAATAATTCTACTCGTTGTAAAGAGTGGTCATATGAGGGGGACTGGACACGTGTCAAGAGTTCTCACTGGTCGATTACTTAGCCCACCTGTCGCTGCTCTTTAAAAGTTTCTATTTCCACGTACTAGCTTGGGCATCAGTGCTACTGAGCTCCACTGCATGCTGAGATAGCACTGCCAGATAGGCAGGGCAACCCTTAAAGCAAGAAGACACGGGATTGGGTTCTTCCTGTTCCACTCTCCCCCACTGCCTCACATACCACCTATCTGATTAACTCAGCCCTCTACACAAGTAGGTCAACTTAACGCAAATTAAGAGCCAAATTCACCAGTACCCTCAGCTGTCTCCTTTGCACAGCTTTGGTGTATTGCAATCTGCCCTCAAACTAAAGTTTTAAAAATTATTTAATGTCAATACTACATCACAAAGTAGTGTTCCCTGTGTTTCTTGTTTAGTGTTCAGGTATGACACTTTCAATTATAAAGACTCCAGTACATAAAATTAAGTTAAAATGCAGTTAAGTTTACAAGTAGATTTCAGTAACTTAAGGCAGGAAAAATAAACAACAATGTTTTAATTACCCCAAAACCATTACAAACCCAGGAAATTGAAAGTTAACCGTTATACTTCAGAAATCCAAAGATGTTAGTGTAAGAAATGCATACTTAAGGCATCCAATAAAAACTTAACTCTCCCTTGCACTGGCAACACAAGGGGGAAAATACAAAAAAGTCTAATACATCTTTAAAAATCAATTTAATCTGATCTGGGACAACAAACACTGAAATGCCTTAATCATATGATTATTACAGGATGTCACTACAAGGTAGTGCTAAGGTTATATGCATGCCTTAACTGTGCATCTCTACCTTACATACGAAAAAGATCGAAAAAAGTGTTATCTTAGTTACCTTAGTGTTAATTCAGTTACCTTAGTTTGTAATACTTGATTTTTGGGATGATAATTACAACACCTCTGGAATATTTTTAATCCCAGCCCCACCCCATTATTCACAACCTTAATTCCATTTTAATGTAGTTATAGGTCCTGGAATATTAACAAAGTCATAACTATATTAGGACCACTGAGATAATGGAATAGTTTTTTAAACACTACTTTTACCCAAAATAAAATAGAAGAGGAAAAAGTAACACTATTTCTGCCACCTTGGCCCCAAGCAGTATTACACTGTTTTCACATCCCTAGGACAGGATACCTGCTTTCCATGGCTTAAATCATAAAAAGTAAGAGTTTTGTTTCTGTGAACTGCTGGATATCAAACACCCAACAGACAGGTGAATTAAAGCTCTCTGATAATGACTCACTTTGCCCTTTCTGTTCTAGCTGAGTAAGCTATCACCCAAATGCTCTAGTCCTCCAAGGAGTCCTCCACCAAAGCCATGTATGATTTTATATTCTGCCATTTCTGGGGTAAATATCAAGCAGAATTAAAATTATTTCATCACAGGCCTGCTGTTTTACTATAACTCCTTTCCCCTTTGTAAGTCACCTTGAAGACAAAGAATAAAATACCTGAAATGACTACACTCCCAGGACTACATTTCTGTTTTTGGGAACAGTTCCAATCCAAGCTTTTGTTACTATCACATTCTAGCAAATTAATAATGAGCATCACGAGTCAGCGCACATTAACCTGATGACATTAGATTAGAAAGCATGAGAGTTTAATTAGAAAGCTGTTAAACAGATCCCTGTGGCCACAACACAAGTTAACTCATTATAATAAAGTTTCTCATTATAATAAAAGTCTTACAGTTATAGCAAACAAATGAAAAAAATGCAAAAGCAATAATGGGTCCTAGAAGAGATCAGGCCCACAAAATGACAGCCATTGGTCAGAGATTACTTAATTAAGTTATTCCTTGGGTTAAGGAATCTAAGACTTTGGCTTTATCATGCTTGATGGCATTTCTGTTTCTAAAATAAATTCATGTGGCTGGTAACTGTATCTGTCTCTGCCTTACAGAAAGTTTGAATGGACAGAAAGCATGCCACTTTGGCTTTACTTTAAACTGCTCCTCACTTATATCTGATACAGGTCATACTAATATGAATGAGTTTCCACATGTTGCTCTATATTTAAAGTAATCTACTGTCTTTCATTTGAGTCTCAATTGCTACATTTCTTGAAAGAGCTTGAAAAATGCCTTTTTTTGTTTACTAAAATATAATACTTACTCTTAAAGTCACCACTCTTGCTTTGGGATTACGAACAGATGGCCCTGCTGAAACATAATCTACTGTCTCAATTTCAATAGGAAAATGCTGCTCACATTTCTCATCACTGTCCAATACAGTTGGCCACTCAGTGCAGAAATCTGAGGGATAAAAAAGTTAAGTTTTTAAAAAATTGTTGCTTACAAGTATTTATAGTTTTAAAGATTTTTTTCGTATATTTATAGGGAAGCCATATTCCCTTACATAATGAAAACACAAAGCTGTTATTGGTTTACAAGCACCACCACAATATTTCTTCACTTTTGAAATTAGCTCATCAGCTTCACGCTGGAAGAACCCTTTCCAGATATCCAGAAGAAAAGATGGGCTTTGCAGCATACTCTGAAGGCTAACAGCAGAGCTGGGTAGGAAACTATTTTTCCATCTCACAAATATGTGAAAATTTTATCATATTTATATATCTTATATTTCAGAAGTCTTTGCCCCTCCCATCTCAAATCAGGAAGGAAAAAAAAAGTCAAAATTCTGAAAACATTTGAAAACCAAAAAAAGCAATTTTTTTCTCCCTTTTTTGGGGGGTGGGGGGGGGGGGGGGGGAAGATTTGTCAAACTTGATCCTGTTTTGAGATTGGTTTTGGCACATGGACATTTTTCTAAAAAATTCCTGACCAGCTCTAGTTAACAGATCATCTGCGTCTGGGCAGACGGTGAAAAACAAAATTTCAAAATAGAAGACCCCTGATTTCAAAGTACAGAATTCCTCACAGAGAACATGCTGCCAGTAGATCCCTCTCTTCTATATGGAGGGGCTATTTAGGGATCTATACATTAAAAACAACATTTTGAATTCCACCTGGAAACTTACTGGCACACAGTAGAGATTCTACACCACCAGTAGAACGTGCCCTGGCATGAAACTCCACCTAAGAAGGGGACTGCTATGTTGTTCATTAGCTTTAATTTCCAAACCATTTCAAGTTGTAGAACCAAGCAGAACACAGAGTGAGTTTGTGTGTGTGGTTTTTGGAGGGGGGTGTGTGTGGGGGGGGGGGGGTGAGAAAACCTGGATTAGTGCTGGAAATGACCCACCTTGATTATCATGCGCATTATAAAGAGAGGTTTCAAAGAGGGATGGGCTATTACCAGCAGGAGAGTGAGTTTGTGTGTGGGGGGGGGGGGGGAGAGAAGGGTGAGAAAACCTGGATTTGTGCTGGAAATGGCTCTACTTGATGATCACTTTAGATAAGCTGTTACCAGCAGGAGAGTGGGGTGGGAGGAAGTTTTGTTTCATGGTCTCTGTGTGTATATAATGTCTTCTGCAGTTTCCACGATATGCTATGCATCCGATGAAGTGAGCTGTAGCTCACGAAAGCTCATGCTCAAATAAACTGGTTAGTCTCTAAGGTGCCACAAGTACTCCTTTTCTTTTTACATTACAGTAATTACTTTTGAGAGGACATTGGCATGGATAACTATGACAAGATCTTCACTGGAAGAAGATAGGTTGCACTTCTCAAAAGATACAGATAAAAAAACACACTTGGCCTCAGTCACTACCTGGGCATCCAAGAGCAATCAAATATCTAATACAACTAGATTGTATCTGCTGCACAAACTCAGCTGGAGAATTTATACGATCTTTCTCAACTCTTCCAGCTGCTTTCCTCAGGCAATATACTGGTATAGCTAAAATGCTGCAGTTAAAGAAGTACAACCCCAGGGTGGATACAGTTACACAAGTATAAATGTATAGCAGTATAGCTTCCTCTTCT
This sequence comes from Chelonia mydas, assembly GCF_015237465.2. NCBI lineage: Eukaryota > Metazoa > Chordata > Testudines > Cheloniidae > Chelonia > Chelonia mydas. The sequence continues at coordinate 220,836,791 of NC_057849.1, forward strand.
GAATGGGGTAGAAGCACCTTTATACTGATATAACTACATTCAGATTGGGGGTTGTACCATAAAACCTATATCAGTTTTTAAAAAATGCAGTCCTAACCAACAGTTTTACCGGTACAAAACACTGTGCATAAACCAGGCCATCATTTTCTCTGGACTGAGTCATATCCAAGCCCCATACTCATCAAGACATCAGGTTTTCCATTTCCCTATACTAGCTAAGCCTAACAGAAGAGCAATGCAATCTCTCCAGCACATTGAATACATCACAACCCAGAGTCACACATTAAGCCTCCCAGTGGCCTCTTCTGGGGGAAAAAACATAACTCCCTCAGAGTTGAGGAAACATGAATATATAGGGTTATGTGAAATATGATTCCACATCAATCAATGGGACAAAAGAAAAATGGTACTGGACAATACTGAGAAAGAAGTCTGACAAGTAGCAAGCTTTGTATGTGGGTCTTCTTATCCTACCACACAGGTGTAATTAAATTACTTATTAAAGTGTCTTAAGAATTCCAAGGAAACTGTTTTAAAGAAAAGGCAAAATCTCACCTTTAAGAGCTGCACAGTGTTTCTTAATTGCTGGGGGAGTCAGATGCAAAAAGTTAGGGATCTGAAATAAAATATTTGATTATTTTTCAGTAACCTAGTTTGCTTATAAACAAATAAACTGCTGTGTGAACTTAAAATTGAAGGCACTCTCTTGAGCAGACAATAACTTGCTCAATGAACAAAGGCTGACTACTTATTCTACTTCTGTTACTACTTTCACAACTTATTCTCTTTAGACCAAGTGTGTGATACGAGATTCAAATGAGAGGATTAAATAAGTAAGTGTCTCCTCTCACCTCTGACCCAGCACAAGTCTCATTAACAAGTTATGAGAGCAAGTCACCAAGATCAGACTCTGTATGCATGACAGTTTAAGGGATCACAGTAAACTGATAGTAAAGCTGAACTGATTCTCTTCATCTTCATTCGCTAGTTGGGTGCACAGTTGTATTATGTTAAATATATTGTGTGATAAATATATCAAATATGAAGTGCTATCTGGAGAAAATATTTTGATCAAGCCATACTGCAAATCATTGGTCTTTGAGAGTTGAAATAAAACTAAGTTATATAAAGACTATAGTGATGCACCCTACCTTTATAAGCTCCAAATTGCCTCCTTTCGGTGGAGGTACTCCTCTCTTCACAGGATAGCCCATTCGGATGGGAAGAGGCACTGAAGAAGGATTAAATGCTGCTGCAGTTGGATAAACATTGCTCCAGTCCTGATCAACAGCCATCTTTTCAGTTCTAGGAGCTCCAGGCTAAAAAAAATTAGAAGTGACACAACATTGGTGGGGGTCAGTTATTTTGAGAGATAAACCCTTAACAGTCAAAGTGAACGGTGTTGTCCGGAATAATTGATTGGCTGGCGATAGTGGATCTTCTTAAGGCCAATAACTTCAAGGAATGCCTTTTGCTAAGCTCATTACTGAGTTTTAAGAAAAGATACTTTTGTATTAAGTGTTTAATAAATTCCTTTTCAATTGTAGAACATTTATTCTACCATATAAATATCTTACTTTAACCAAACAACTACATTCACTATGCTCTAGAAAAAACTATGTTTACACCAAGAAAGTCTCTCTCTTTATCCTGAGGTACCGTATGTGCGTGTGCGCACGCATGTCTCAAATCTGCAAATGTAAAAAGTGACAATGAGGCAAACCCAAATTTTAGACCACTATTCTATATCACATTTCTTATTTCATTCTGGGAAAAGTTCAAAGGGGACATGCAAAGGAATTTGAGAAAGAGAGAGAGAGAGAGAGAGACTTCTGCCCTTTGTGGTTTCTTTATGATGCATAAAGAAAGGGTCCCCCACCCCCGGTATTCTAGAAGTATCAGGAAAGTCTGGTCTTCCATGGTTTTGTTATAAGTTCATAGAGATGACCAAGTAATGTTTAATGTGAGCTCTTAGGGACAGATTATGAAAGGTATTTAGATGCCTAAAGGTGCAAATAGGCACCAAGTGGGATTTTTCAGAGTGCTAAATTTCAATAAAACAAACAAAACAGGAGTTAAAAATTATGGTATTTTGAAAATTTAACTGAAGTTCACTTGATTTAAAAAAACAAAAAAAACCCCGAATATACCTTTTTTAGCTCTTAATATGCCCAAGGTGGCTTGGTTTAACATTCATTAGGTATTATTTGTACTGCAGTAGTATCTTAGGAATCCCAATCATGAATCAGGACCCCATTGTGTCAGGTACTGTACAAACAACGAAGAGACCATCCCTGCCTCAAAGAGCTTACTATTTTACTGGAAAGATTAAACATGTGGATACAAACAGAATGAGAAGCATGGGATAACAATGAGAATACTGACCACCATAAAACCCAGAGGTCACAGCTGTCTCAACCTCATGACAGAGAAGAGTTTTAGAAGATTTGAAGGCCAACAATGAAGTGGCTTTGCAAATGTTTACAGGGAGCTCTTTTCATGCATGAAGAGGAGCTTGGAAGAAAGCATGAAGGTACTTGTTTCAAAAATTTAAGCAGAAGTGGATGATGTAAGCTGGCATCATTGGCAGAGCAGATACGGAACTCTACATCTCAACAGCGTAAGAAGTGATAGGTAGAGCAGGAAAAAAGCCCATGAAAAGCCTTAAAAGTGAAGACCAAAAAAATTACGTTTGATGCAGTACAGAATGGAAGCAAGCAAAGGACACAAAGGGGGTGATCTGGTAAATCAAGAAAATGATCTTTGCAGCAGTATTCTGAATGGATTATTGAGGCACTGGTCACGATTCCACAGTTAAGGCTGAGTTTCTTTGTTTTGTATGAAAAATACAGTGTATTCTCCCTGATCTTAATGGCCTTACTCTTTAAGCAAAGAATGAATTATCTGTTAGTTTAGGGATTTTTAAAAGTAATTAAAAACTGGATCATGAAACACAAGCAGGGTCAATGTGACAGAGATAACCTATGCCAGCACCACAGGAATCTACAGATAGCGTTGTAGAATGAAAACTGTTGGGTGCAATGATTCAGTGGAATGAGGGAGACTGGACAAGTGTCAAACATTCTCACTGGTAGATTACTTGGCACAACTGTCACTGTTCTTTAAAGGTTCAATGGCTGCAATGTAGCTTGGATTTCATTGCTTGAAAGGCCCCCATGCCACTGATGCTTCATCTCCACTGCGCACAGAGAGCACTGACGAGAAAGCCAAGATAGGGAACTTTTAAAGCACAGCCACACTGGGCCTCAGACTGAGCTCTATACCACCACTGCACATACCACATATCTTACTAACAACACCCTTTAAACCAATAAGTCAATTGCAAATTAAGAGCCAGATTCACCAGTGTGTGACCACTTTGCACTGCTCTGCTATTACAAAGCAGCTGTAGACTCAGTTTAACTGGCTGCTGCGCTCTGGCTGCTTTTGTGTAGCACTGAATCTGCCCTTAAAAGTGTGTGTGTGTGTGTGTACATAAAATCTTACAAGTGAATATATAAATAAATAAATAAATAAATACAATCAGAAATAATGCATTCCCTTTGGATTTCCTGTTGAGTGACCATGTATTTAAAAAAAACACAGGAGATTCCCAGACAAAAAAGCCCACTCAGACAGAGTGAATGTTGAGAGCATGCATCAGTAGTTTAGTGTCAAAACCATAATAGTTGATGTAATTATCCTGAAATCAAGTATTGCAAATGCAGAAAACTGTGCAGATCGCTTTCCTGTCAACATAACATAGTGTGGACCCCACAGTAAGTAGATGTAAGCTATGTTGACTTGAGTTACCCTAGTAACGTAACTGAACTTGTGTAGCTTAGACAGACTTTCCCCCAAAGCGCAGACCTGCCCTCAGTGTCTAAAGATCAACTCTTACCTTACAACGGTCCATGATGCCAGCCTCCATTGCCCACTTGTTAAATTATCAAAGCAAGCACCTATAATTTTTCTCTCATGCTGCCTTTCATGCTTGGGAGGAACTCTCCATAAGCCAGGATGGATAAAAATGTGTGTGTGTGTGAGATATGTAAATAAATAAATCAGATTTTTAAAATTAAATACAGGTTTATTTTTTTAAATCAGCTTATTTAAAATTACATTTGAAATTATAACAACCTATTTTAAGGCCTAAGTTTATTATGAGGCAGTGTATGTTTTCTGCCCAAGCCTTAAAGAAAGTTAAACCACTGCACTGGTGGAGATCATGGACTAAACTGTAACCAAGAGTTAGCTGAAATGTTACACCAGTTTTTGACAAAAGTAGCCACTTTTGCAGATGCAAAGAAAATATTTTATTCCTTTTAGTTTATTCAACTAGTTCTGTTCAATTACTAGTTCATTCAAAGTTAAGAAACCAACTGGGCGTTCAAAATGTCGGAAAACTTGTCTTCCTCTTCCAATCTATGCATAAAAACTAAGTGTGTATGGGTGAGGTTCTCTAGTTCTAAAATTCTGAAGGAAAATGGTGACCAGAAACAATCATTCAATTCACATGTTGTTTAATAAATCAGTTAGTTTTAAATGCAAAAATCATGTTTTGATAAACTTTTCTTATGTATCCTGCATATTTCAGGTAGTTTTATTTAACTAAAAACAATTTTAAAATGCTGTTTTCTGCAATTTTGGTTGATTTTTCAAAAAAAGCTCAACACAAATCATAAGTAAACCATTCATCTAGTGAGTAAAAATTAAAATTCTGAATAAATGTAAGCTATATGACTACTTAAATAAGTGTGTATTGATATGGCATATCCTCCTGATTAACAAAAAAACCACCAAATTTAGTTTCAAGGCTATATTTCGTTCCAAGTCAACATGTTTTAACGATTACCAACCAATGAGAATCCATCTTTCTTTAGGAAAAGAACTAAAAAGTACAGATGCAAAACAAGACTAAAAAAACAACAGTTTAAATCCCAGTTTCCTGTTTGCTGATTAAAATGGTGATTAAAGCTGGTAATTGAAGTCACTGATTTAAATCAAGCCACCCTGCCCTAACATACGCAAAGCCATTTCATTTTTCTCCATCAAATCCCTCCTTAAAACTCTTTGCCACGATGCTTACAAAAACCTTGACAACAGGTAGGTTGCTGGTGTGCTGAAACCGCTGCCTATCATGCTGACCAATAGCATCTCATCATTTCTTTGTATCCCCATAACTGTCTGGATCCATCTGTTGTCTTATGGTTGGATTGTAAGCTTCTTGGGACAGGGAGGGTTAAAGGACAAATTACTAAAATACACAGTAAAAACTCTTCAAAGTCTTGCAGATAAGGTAGTTGCAAACATTTTTATTTCTTACCACTCTTCTATTTTTTGCAATTTGTGATGTCCTGCTTCTTCTTGATGCTGCAACTACAAGATAAAACAGTATCTTCAGTAAGACTTAAGCAGCATTGCTAAAAACTTGCACATTCAACAATTTTAACTTTGCCTCATCATTCCATGGCATCTCAAGACAACAGTAAAACTAAATGGTAAATTCAACCTGCAGAATAAATTGTTATAGTTAGATAAAAAACAGTGACGAGAACTGGCTTTCAGATCAGGACTATTTAAAAAAAAAAAAAAATCACACACACACATCACTTGCCAGCAGTGGGAAGGAAGCTATCTGTGGAAAAGGCCATCAGTTTCTGCGGAATTGAAGCTCTCCTTTAAAAGAGTTAAATTTCTAGCCTTTATGCAGAGCCCATGCATTTGCAGAGATAACCTTTCAAATATAAATTAATACAGTGCTGTCTTCCAGAGTCTGAGCACAGCTCTAGTGCTTTTGCTGTTGAGGAAAGCTATGAGCAATATAGTAAAATGAACAAGACACTTGAGTTTCATCTCTGGGTTGGCAATTGTGAAACTCTGAAGAATTAGAGAGACAAGATGGGTGAGGTAATATCTTTCACTTGACCAGCTTCTGCTAGTGAGAGACGAGCTTACACAGGTCTCTTCCTCAGGTCTGGTGTAAGCTCATCTCTCTCATGAACAGCAGCTGCTCTAGTAAGAGATATTACTTCACGCACCTCGCATATCTAACATCCTGAGATTACCATAGCTACAACAACACTGAGTACCACAATCTAAAGAATATCAGTTTTACACAAATACACCCTCTCCCACAACACAGTAATGGGGACTGGCAAGGAAAGTGGGGAAGGATAGTGGAGTTTTCACTTTGAGCTGCCAGAATGAGGAAGGAGTTTCAAGCTTACCAGACACCTACCATCTAGAGCATTGGTTCTTAACCTGGGGTGTGAGACATGCCAGATTTTTTTAGAAGGTAAATCATCGAAAACACAAATTAAGCACAGGCACGTAAGTACAACTACTTTGTTTAATCAAACCTATGTATTTATTAACATTACACATTTTTTGATGATTACTGTAATATACAAACAAAAAATATATCTAGATTTAAAGAACTGACCTACTTCAACAATTTTTGCAAGAACATATTTTGATTTTTGATAAGGGTATGAGAACATATTTTGAGAACCAAATGGGTGCAGGCTGCAGTAAAGCTTAAGAACCACTGACCTAGAGAATGACTTCTCAACAGGGAACTGACCTTGGACCTCACTTGCTAACTTCCTCCCCAGCCCAACCATAGTTCATATTGGTACATTTTCAGAGTCTTGTCTGAACATTTAAATTTAAAAAATGGCAAAAAGGAATACCAACCTCATGTTCCTAAACTCATATTTCAAGAATACAATTTTTATGAGCAAAAATCAATATAACAAATAAAATCATACACTACTAGTAATTTAGCAGGTCTTTAAGCACTCTAAAGATGTTAGGACAAATTCAGCTCTGCTGTATCACCAGTTCCAGTGAAGTCAATAAATTTCTATCCGCTCATGGCAAGACTGAATTAGATCTTGTGACCTGCATCAATCCTCAATCCTTGTAATATGTATCTGGTAAACTAGTCTTCTATCCTGCCCACTAAGACCCTGCTCTCCCAATAACAGATATTTACATACACAGAAGACATAAAAAGTTTGATTCATGAGTAGGAAGTCTGATCTTATTAACCGATATATCTTGACGACAATTTATGCAGCAATAGTGACAAAATATATGGCACGCTCACAACTAAAGTCGTCAACATCAGACCAATGATAAAGGTAGAAGATATGACGACTATAACAAAATCTACTTCAATAGCTTTGGACAAATTGCAAAAAGATCTTCTTAAGGTTTTTTATTGGTATAGTATTTGAGCACCTGCCAGGTAACATCAACAGCAAATGTTGAAAAACTGAGGTTGATTTGTCTCAACCACGTAGAAATATATTGTGAACAACTTGCCAATCCTATTTATGGATAGAAAGCTACGTTAGGATGGCGTTCACGCTGAGAACATGTACAGGTTTACTTGTACAGCAGCATTAGAGGGATGATTACCCCCCCAAAACAAGTATTATGGACCCAGGGAATTCAGAGGTCAAACTACACCTAAAAGAAAAAAGAAAAGGAGTGCTTGTGGCACCTTAGAGACTAACCAATTTATTTGAGCATCGGATGCATCTGATGAAGTGAGCTGTAGCTCACGAAAGCTCATGCTCAAATAAATGGGTTAGTCTCTAAGGTGCCACAAGTACTCCTTTTCTTTTTGCGAATCCAGACTAACACGGCTGCTACTCTGAAACCTAAAAGAAAGTCAAATGCATGAAAGTAGCCTACGCACACAATTAGCTTTATTGTAGTTTATAGTATTTATGCCTCTTTTTGCATTTATTTTTCCTTTTCAAAGAACAAAACAAACACCCCAGCAGAGAATCACGGGGAATATCCGCAGACACCACAATCAGAAGCCCGACAATGGAACCGCTGGGGGTTCAGCGGCCCCGCCCCGCGCGCCCTGCCCGGGCTGGGGGCGGGTCTCACCTTCTCTCTGCCTGGGCCCCGCGCTCCCCACCCCCAGGGCGGTGGAATAAGCCGCTGCCCTGAGCAGCGAGCCGGGCCCGGCGGCCAGCCCCACGCAAAGCCGGGGCAGCATCGGGCGGGCGCACAAGGACCGGCAGCCCCTGGCGGCCGCCATGCTACTTTGCGGCTCGCACACGCGCACTTCAGACGGCCGACGGGAGCCGCTGTAGGCCAAATCGATTAGGCGAAGCGTGAGGTGCCCCGCGGGCGCTCAGTCCGGGGAGGGGGCGGGGCTTCTCGCAGGCGCCCGCCCGTGTGGCAGGCGGAGCTCGCGCTGCTCTTTCTTGAGCGGCCGGGGAGGTTGCAGAGCCGTCCGGTAAAGGCTGCGGCTGCCTCATGCGAGGGAAAATGCATGCGGGTGTTTTGAGAGGGAGGGAGGACTGATGAATTCCCAGCAGCAACGATGAATATTTAATAATAACCCCTGTAGAGCAGAAACCAAACAAATGGTAACTGGCAGCAAAGGGTTATTTTAAAAGGAGGATGAAAAGAAAGGGAGGAAGAGGAGCAAAGTGGTGCTCAGTAAGTGGCAAGCTGTTGCTCTTTCCACACACCATTAAAGACATGTAGCTGCACCCCACTGTTGCCAGTCTTCATGCTCTGATCACGACTCTTGCGATATTTGTTTTTCTTAAAACCCCAACTCCTGGATTCATGTGATTGTGGGAGAACATATGCTTTTTTGGTGGGGGAGGGGTGTTGAAGTAACTCTTTAGATGTCACAGTTCTGTGAGAAAGCTTGAAAACATAGCCCAAGAGTACTTAAAGAGGTTCACAATCCAGATGACAAATAAAAAGCACCCCAAATGTATTACTTTAAAAACTCATGTTTTTGGGGGTCTTGAACTAGGTACGTCACTAGGTGCACAAGGAATGTAAGGCTTGGCTGTCAGCTGCCTACATGCTATGGCTCTAATTACATTTGTGTTCATCTATACTCTTACAGATAGTCCCACATATGCAATACATGCGATTGGCTTTAAAATCATGAGATTTTTTAAAAGTAAATTTCACATTCTTTGCTTGCCTTTTGGTTTCTGGGTCTTATGTTGGGTCATGTGTTCAAGCTTTTCTCCACAATTATAAAAACTATATACTTGTCGGGGGGGGGCGGTGTTCTCACATATTTTCATAACTCAGAAATCTGGAGCTTGAGAACACCAATGACTATGAGAGTTAGCAGTATTGCAGATATCAAGGAACAGGCACTGTGAAGTCATTGGTTCACCACAACTACCCTAACTGAGCTCATTTGAAGGCACAGTTTTCTGAGGTCTCTGGTTCTGATGTCAAGGCATGAGCTCTGTGACAGCACTAGCTACTATTTCTAGCTCACTAAACTAATCTCAAGGCACAGGTGGTTACTGAAATTATTGGTTTAGTAGCTCAGTTCCTGAAGCTAGTGTCATATTAAAGACTCTCTGAGCAAAAGACTTCATAGAAACCATGGGGCACAGGTGTGCATAAGGGTTACAGGGATCCCCTGCTCCAGGATCTACATATTAGTTTGCCAAAAAAATATCATGTAAAAAGGTCACTAATGAAAGCCTTTGTGACACGGGTCATCATAGGGTAGGTCTACACTACGAAATTAGGTCGAATTTATAGAAGTCGGTTTTGTAGAAAGCAGTTTTATACAGTCGATTGTGTGTACAAATGCTCTAAGTGCATGTAGTTGGCGCAGTGTGTCCACAGTACCGAGGCAACCATCGACTTCCGGAGCGTTGCACTGTGGGTGGCTGTCCCACAGTTCCCGCAGTCTCCACCACCCATTTGAATTCTGGGTAGAAATTCCAGTGCCTGATGGGGCTAAAACATTGTCGCGGGTGGTTCTGGGTACATATCATCAGGCCCCCCTTCCCTCCCTCCCTCCGTGAAAGCAAGGGCAGACAATCGTTTTGCGCCTTTTTTCTTGAGTTACCTGTGCAGACGCCATACCATGGCAAGCATGGAGCCCGCTCAGCTAACCATCACCGTATGTCTCCTGGGTGCTGGCAGACGCAGTACTGCATTGCTACACAGCAACAGTTTATTGCCTTTTGGCAACAGACAGTGCAGTATGACTGGTGGCCGTTGTCGACGTAGTCCTGGGTGCTCTTTTAACCGACCTCGATGAGGTCGGGGCGCCTGGGCAAACATGGGAGTGATTCAGCCAAGTCATTTCCCTTTTAATCTGCAGCCAGCAGAAAACGATGGCCAGCAGTCATACTGCATCGTCTTCTGCCGAGCACCCAGGAGATGATGATGGCTAGCGGTCATACTGCACAGTCTGCTGCCAGCAAGATGTATAAAGATAGATGAAGTGGATCAAAACAAGAAATAGACCAGATTTATTTTGTATTCATTTTCTCCTCCCGCCCTCCGTGAAATCAACAGCCTGCTAAAACCAGTTTTGAGTTCTGTCCTTGAGGTTTTGAGTTCTGTCCTTGAGGGGGCCATTCTGTTTCTTGCAAAACCACCCCCCTTGTTGATTTTAATTCCCTGTAAGCCAACCCTGTAAGCCATGATGTCAGTCGCCCCTCCCTCCATCAGAGCAATGGCAGACAATCGTTCCGTGTCTTTTTTCTGTGCAGACGCCACACCACGGCAAGCATGGAGCCCGCTCAGATCACTTTGGCAATTAGGAGCACATTAAACATCACACGCATTATCCAGCAGTATATGCAGCACCAGAACCTGGTAAAGCGAAACCGGGCGAGTAGGCGACGTCAGCGCGGTGACGAGAGTGATGAGGACATGGACACAGACTTCTCTCAAAGCATGGGCCCTGGCAATGTGGGCATCATGGTGCTAATGGGGCAGGGTCATGTGGTGGAACACCGATTCTGGGCTCGGGAAACAAGCACAGGCTGGTGGGACCGCATAGTGTTGCAGGTCTGGGACGATTCCCAGTGGCTGGAAACTTTCACATGCGTAAAGGCACTTTCATGGAAATTTGTGACTTGCTTTCCCCTGCCCTGAGGTGCAAGAATACCAAGATGAGAGCAGCCCTCACAGTTGAGAAGCAAGTGGCAATAGCCCTGTGGAAGCTTGCAATGCCAGACAGCTACCGGTCAGCCGGGAATCAATTTGGAGTGGGCAAATCTACTGTGGGGGCTGCTGTGATGCAAGTAGCCAACGCAATCAAAGATCTGCTGATATCAAGGGTAGTGATCCTGGGAAATGTGCAGGTCATAGTGGATGGCTTTGCTGCAATGGGATTCCCTAACTGTGGTGGGGCCATAGACGGAACCCATATCCCTATCTTGGCACCGGAGCACCAAGCCGGCGAGTACATAAACCGCAAGGGGTACTTTTCAATAGTGCTGCAAGCACTGGTGGATCACAAGGGACGTTTCACCAACATCAACGTGGGATGGCCGGGAAAAGTACATGACGCTCGCATCTTCAGGAACTCTGGTGTGTTTCAAAAGCTGCAAGAAGGGACTTTATTCCCAGACCAGAAAATAACCGTTGGGGATGTTGAAATGCCTATAGTTATCCTTGGGGACCCAGCCTACCCCTCAATGCCATGGCTTATGAAGCCCTACACAGGCAGCCTGGACAGTAGTCAGGAGCTGTTCAGCTACAGGCTAAGCAAGTGCAGAATGGTGGTAGAATGTGCATTTGGACGTTTAAAAGTGCGCTGGTGCAGTTTACTGACTCGGTTAGACCTCAGTGAAACCAATATTCCCACTGTTATTACTGCTTGCTGTGCGCGCCACAATATCTGTGAGAGTAAGGGGGAGATATTTATGGCAGGGTGGGAGGTTGAGGCAAATCTCCTGGCTGCTGGTTATGCGCAGCCAGACACCAGGGTGGTTAGAAGAGCACAGGAGGGCACGGTGCGCATCAGAGAAGCTTTGAAAACCAGTTTCATGATTGGCCAGGCTACGGTGTGAAAGTTCTGTTTGTTTCTCCTTGATGAAACCCCCCACCCCTTGGTTCAATCTACTTCCCTGTAAGCTAACCACCCTCCCCTCCTCCCTTCGATCACCGCTTGCAGAGGCAAGAAAGTCATTGTTGCTTCACATTCATTCATTCTTTATTAATTCATCAGACAAATAGGGGGATAACTACCAAGGTAGCCCAGGAGGGGTGGTGGAGGAGAGAAGCACCAGGAGGGGTGGTGGAGGAGGGAAGGACAAGGCCACACAGCACTTTAAAAGTTTAAAACTTTAAAACTTATTCAATGCCGGCCTTCTGTTGCTTGGGCAATCCTCTGGGGTGGAGTGGCTGGGTGGCCGGAGGGGGCCCCCCCCCCACTGCGTTCTTGGGCATCTGGGTGAGGAGGCTATGGAACTTGGGGGGAGGGCGGTTGGTTACGCAGGGGCTGTAGCGGCGGTCTGTGCTCCAGCTGCCTTTCCTGCTGCTCAACCATACGCTGGAGCGTATTAGTTTGATCCTCCAGCGGCCTCAGCACTGATTCCTGCCTCCTCTCATCACGCTGCCACCACCTTTCAGCTTCAGCCCTCTCTTCAGCCTGCCACTTACTCTCTTCAGCCCGCTACCTCTCCTCCCGGTCATTTTGTGCTTTCCTGCACTCTGACATTGTCTGCCTCCATGCATTCGTCTGTGCTCTGTCAGTGTGGGAGGACAGCATGAATTAATCGCAAGTGCGTTTTTTTCGCCTTCTAATCTTCGCTAGCCTCTGGGAAGGAGAAGATCCTGTGATCCTTGAAACACATGCAGCTGGTGGAGAAAAAAAAAGGACAGTGGTATTTAAAAAGACACATTTTATAGAACAATGGGTACACTCTTTCACGGTAAACCTTGCTGTTAACATTACATACAGAGCACATGTGCTTTTGTTCCAAGGTCACATTTTGCCTCCCCCCACCACGTGGCTAACAGCGGGGAACATTTCTGTTCAGCCCACAGGCAAACAACCCAGCAGGAACGGGTACCTCTGAATGTCCCCTTAAGAAAAGCACCCTATTTCAACCAGGTGACCATGAATGATATCACTCTCCTGAGGACAACACAGAGAGATAAAGAACGGATGTTGTTTGAATGCCAGTAAACATACACTGCAATGCTTTGTTCTACAATGATTCCCGAGTACGTGCTACTGGCCTGGAGTGGTAAAGTGTCCTACCATGGTGGACGGAATAAGGCTGCCCTCCCCAGAAACCTTTTGCAAAGGCTTTGGGAGTACATCCAGGAGAGCCGCGAATGCCAGGGCAAATTAATCATTAAACATGCTTGCTTTTAAACCATGTATAGTATTTTAAAAGGTACACTCACCAGAGGTCGCTTCTCCACCTGATGGGTCCGGGAGGCAGCCTTGGGTGGGTTCGGGGGGTACTGGCTCCAGGTCCAGGGTGAGAAACAGTTCCTGGACGTCGGGAAAACTGGTTTCTCCGCTTGCTTGCTGTGAGCTATATACAACCTCTTCATCATCATCTTCCTCGTCCCCAAAACCTGATTCCGTGTTGCCTCCATCTCCATTGAAGGAGTCAAACAACACGGCTGGGGTAGTGGTGGCTGAACACCCTAAAATGGCATGCAGCTCATCATAGAAGCGGCATGTTTGGGGTTCTGACTTGGAGCGGCCGTTTGCCTCTCTGGTTTTCTGGTAGGCTTGCCTCAGCTCCTTAAGTTTCACGCGGCACTGCTTCGGGTCCCTGTTATGGCCTCTGTCCTTCATGCCCTGGGAGATTTTGACAAATGTTTTGGCATTTCGAAAACTGGAACGAAGTTCTGATAGCACAGATTCCTCTCCGCATACAGCAATCAGATCCCGTACCTCCCGTTCGGTCCATGCTGGAGCTCTTTTGCGATTCTGGGACTCCATCATGGTCACCTCTGCTGTTGTGCTCTGCATGATCACCTCTGCTGATGAGCTCTGCATGGTCACCTGCAGCTTACCATGCTGGCCAAACAGGAAATTGAAATTCAAAAGTTCGCGGGCCTTTTCCTGTCTACCTGGCCAGTGCATCTGAGTTGAGAGTGCTGTCCAGAGCGGTCACAATGGAGCACTCTGGGATAGCTCCCGGAGGCCAATACTGTCTAATTGTGTCCACAGTACCCCAAATTCGACCCAGCAAGGCTGATTTCAGCGCTAATCCCCTTGTCGGGGGTGGAGTAAGGAAATCGATTTTAAGAGCTCTTTAAGTCGAAAAAAAGGGCTTCGTCGTGTGGATGGGTGCAGGGTTAAATCGATTTAATTCGACCTCAACTAGACACAACAACCAAAATGAGACCAAAGTGTTACGTTCCAGAGGAGACTAGACTGTTATGTGCCACAGGCAGGGACTCGGAGGGATCAAAGTGCACCAGTCCTCGAGGCCCCCATAGTGGCAAGGAAATGATAAGTGAGATTTCTCAGATGATCCTGGCAAATGACCCACACTCACAAACGCTGCAGAGTAAGGTGAACCCTTCCCCCCAACGTCACTGCTAATGTGATTTGGGGGGAAATTCCTTCCTGAACCCACATATGATGATCAGTTAGACCCGGAGCATGTAAGCAAGAACCAGCCAGCCAAACGCCTGAGAGAGAGAATACTCGGAACACCTCAGAGTCCTCACCCACCCCTCCCTGTGTCCCATCTCCAGCCGTGGCCATCCCTGAGCTTTAGAAGGAGATAAAAAACACTCCCAGAATTCTTTGTGGGGAAAGATCCCTTCCTGACCGCTGCCAGTGGCTGGCTGAAACCCTAAAGCATGAACTTTAGAAATGTAAGACATAAACTGGTAGTAAACCCCAGCTTTCTCTTAAAACTCCCAACACTGGAACCCAAGAAGGATGTGCACATGATTAGATGCAAGAAGTCTGGAAATTGTAATGGAGAATAGATTATTAATTATGTGAAACACCTCGGAGAGTTGGGTCATCATAACTCTAATAAGTAGAAAGAGTTGTGCTGTCCCTAAAGAAATCAAAAGGTACCAAAACAAAAAAATAACCCTGAATATATTATTTACTGCTAATCAGAAAATTGTAGGCTAAGGATGAAATTCACATCTGTTAGAAGGCCTGTGCACCAGGTAGGTGTTCAAAACAGAACTAAAGTTTCACCCTAAATTGATCAGAGCCACATGGGACAACAAAGAGGAGGATGGCTGGGTGTTTTTCAACATGTTTCTATCAAAGAGTCCCAAAAAGTGTCCATTTTTTCCTACTGAAAATCTTCATCATATTTCAGCCAGCTCTATTTCTCATTGTTTGAAAACCCATTCATTCTGCAGGTCTCAGAGTAACCCTGGGCAGAAATCTCTTTGCTTGTTACAGAAGCAGTGAGCAACAAATGGAGACTGGTAAGTATTTTCCTTTTATCTTTAATATCTTTGTTTTCTTCTGCTCTACATTTTTAATGCTTAGATTCAGTTTGTGATACTTACATATGAACATCAGTTGCATTTGTCATTTTCATAGCATTTCTTCTAATCTTCCATGAAAGTAGATTCCTCTCTACATTAAGGCTTCCACTTCTGTTTCACCCCCCACCTCCAAGGTTAATAATAAACAAATTCCAAAATCTAGACTTCATGGCTAGTACTTTCTTTACATCATCAGAAAAAAAATTACATTTTAAGTTTGAGACTGCATATCAGTAATTTAAGGTTAAATACATTACAGGGATGCTGTGACTATCCCAAAACAAAGCAGATGGACAGTTAATACACCCAAACAACCTTAACTCTGCCCAGCCACATATTCTTCAGATTTCCCCTGTAGTTAACACTCATGGAAGGGAAGTCTTGTGCAGAAGCTACATCTGAAGATTTTTGTTTTTTATTTATTTAGGATGAATGGTCATTTCCTCCCTCCCCCATTATTCTTTGTAATTCAGATTAAATTGATTTTTAAAGACACATTAGATTCTTTCCCTTTTTGCCCCTTGCTCTCACAGGTGGTCACTAGAAGTACATTTCCATGCCCTGTCATGTTTGAATTTATTTTAAGTTTAGCCTTAACTGTGAATTTTCTGGATTGAATACACTTGGTTTTAGTATAATTACAATGTCCCTGTAAAGTAGTTTACCCTAAATTACTGATATATACTCTCAACCTTAATTCCATTTTAATGAAGTTTTTGTCTGGAATATAATCATAAGAATTAGATACAATAATTGATAACAACTTACATTAACTACAACCAAATTTCTTTCCAACCCGTTTGTCCACATAAAGAGAAAAACAAGGGGGCCATTAGAGGGCAAAAGTTTGAATCATAGGTTAATTATCGACACTTATAATACTTAATATATATTCATTGTAATTTACAAATATTAAGAAGTCAATCAAGTTGGCCTTTACAAGATGTCAACTTCACCAGCTTGTTACTAACTTAAGATAGCTTTATTCAGTGTCATCAAAAATTCTCAAATCCTGCTATATATTCAATAACTGATGGAAGTAATCCTAGTTAGAGGTCACTGTCAATGTTATTTCTCCTTTCCTCGGTAGAGTAACACAAGAAGGGGTTCTTTGTTGTTGATTGTTTGCACTGCCAGTAATGTAACAAGTTCCTAACTGCAGGTGTTAAATGTTATGTTGCAGTTCCTGTTTCATGAGTTTGGTGTGGGTTACTTTATATGTCGTGTTGAGAAGATTCATGTTGAATGGCAGGGCCTATAGTGTACATTATCTTTTAAAATGACCGTAAATCATGCACATTTTTTTGGTAAAATAAATCAAAATACTGGGTGCCTGGGATGGACCACACTGAGAATGCCACGCTCAGGGCAGACTGCAAGAATCAGGGCAGACAATTGCCCAAAATGGATGGTTTACACTATAATTAGATTTATCAAGCCAGTAACAAAAGAGCTTCTGCAACACCATACTGGTTAACCAGAAGTCAAACACAGTCCCCCTTGGCTCCCATCCAGATGAACTGAACGCTCAGATTTGAATCCACCTCCTTGTGCAGGGGTCGGCAACATTTCAGAAGTGGTGTGCTGAGTCTTCATTTATGCACTCTAATTTAAGGTTTTGCGTGCCAGCAATACATTTTAATGTTTTTAGAAGGTCTCTTTCTATAAAATCTATAATATATAACTAAACTATTGGTGTATGTAAAGTAAATAAGGTTTTTAAAATGTTTAAGAAGCTTCATTTAAAATTAAATTAAAATGCAGAGCCCTCCCCACCCTCCCCCCCGGACCAGTGGCCAGGACCCAGGCAGTATGAGTGCCACTGAAAATCAGCTCGTGTGCCGCCTTTGGCATGCGTGCCATAGATTGCCTACCCCTGTGGATACAGTCTATATAACAAAAAGCATCATCAGAACTTGCTTTGTTAGTCTAAACAGAGAGGCCAGAAATGGATTGTTCATTAAGACTAAGGCATCCTATCCCTGCAATTGGCCCCTTTAGGGTTAGAATTGAGGTATTTTGACTAGTCACTCTGGAGGAAACTACAGCTTCAGACTCTGAGTAGTACAAGTGGTGCAAGCATGGAATATAGCCTCTGGTGTTGCAGGAGTTAAGTTATTTAAAAAGTAGTTTACCCTTTTTATAATTAGCTGTGCTGATTAAAATATTAAGTTACACTGCAGTATCTTTAAAAAGAGCTATTTTCACTTTGTTGCACTGCATGTGGGAATTGAATACAGAAACGAGCCTTATGGGAACCTTAAATCAAAAGCAGAAATTCTTATTGCCTTTACTTTTATCATGACTCACATCTCAGCAAATGTCAAAGTCTCTCCTCAGTTACAGACCCGTAATTCTCATAAAAAAATGTGCCGAAGCAGTAATTATATTTTGATCAATTACTTCAAATATACTTGTAATGTGTCCAGTTTTAATAATGATATTTTGTTACCACCATGTATCAACAACAGTATACTTCTCTTCCAGTGCATCACTAATGATTTAAACAAATGCAATAAAACAATGATAGAACACTTAATATAATTGGAGTAAGGAATCAAATTACAGTTGAGGTTCACTGTGCAAGAATTTAAATTGTCCCTTATTATTTGAAAGCTCTCTACTGCTGCCATCTGATACCTCTTCATCAATTAGAATAGATCCAATATTTCAAGCAGTAATTCTTGCCTTCCCATTCTATAACACAGTGATATCAACAGAGACTTTTCCCCACACTGTATGTGAATAATTTCTTTGTTAATACATACAATTTCTTCATAATTTCTCTTATATGGATATTAAAATGATTACGGATTTTTATGAACTAGCATACTATAATTACTTTAAGAATTCTATTAAACAGTCAAAGAGTATTTAAAAATAAAAATTAAGGGCCAAATCACAAGCTTTTAATTAAGGGACATTTGGGTCCAGTTGGATTGATGTAAGGCAAGCAGGATTTGGCTTTAAGAGTGCAATGAGAAACTTCAGCATATGGTACTGTAATTATTCTTAGTGTTACAGTAGTTCCTAAAGTACCAGTCAAGGTCAGGGCTTCACTGTGCTGGGCTCTGAACAGCAAAATGCCCATTATTAGCATGTAAGTACAAAGTTAGAAAAAATGTACTGTCATTATGAAATTTTCTTAATTTCATATAACTTTAATATAACAAGTCACTTCCTCAAAAAGTCAACTGCCTGTTGAAATGACAATTAAAATATTGTCATCACAATACAACTATTGTGTATAGAATGACACTACTTAAGAGTGGACAGAGGAGCATATATAGTTATACCACAGATCACTCACAAGGACCTTAATATAGCATTCACCTGACAGCAAATAATTTATCTGAAGTGTAGTTTTACTCTAGAAAAAAACTCATAAGAATTGCCAGCATCTTATTCAGATTTGCTTTCTTTGGATGCAATCCACCCAGTACATGGGGCTAACACAAGACAGACACACACCAGTTCTATGTTCTAGAAATTATCTGGGGAAAATTCTGTGGCCTGTGTTATATTGGAGGTCAGATTAGATGACCACAATGGTCCCTTCTGGCCTTGGAATCTAAAAAAGACCACAAATTGGGGGTAGTGCATAGGTCTTGTGTAAGTCCTCTGCAGAAAGGTGAATTTCACCCTGAAATACACAAGTCAAGTTAAACCACATGTGTGACTTGAGTATACAAGATAGTCAAGTCAGACCAACATATGGCCGGATCTTGAAGAACTTGGTAAAAGTATTGTGGAGGAAACGGAAAATATCTGTACTTATTGGAAAACTGGCATAAGTGTATTTAATCATGAAGCAGAAACAGTGTATATCCCCCCTTAAATGTGACTAACGAAGGATTTTTAAGAATTTGAGCTTGTGCCCTTTAAGACAGGCCTGAAAGGTTCATTTTTTCCCTGCATGTTCTTTACTTTAGAAAAGTCAGGAATGTCAAGTTAGATCTTTCCTGATTTTGCGAGAGAAACTGTGAGGACTTAAGGATGTTTCCTATAAGCTCTAAGATTATAGTAACTGAAATTAATTATTATTGTAATTTATTACTTGTATTAATGAGAGTGTTTAATCTGTGTTTAAGCTTCCTTTCTCCAAAATATGTAATCACTGAAATTTAATAGGTGTAAACAATAAAGCAAAGGTTTCAACAGTGACTAAAAATACCTTCCCTTTAATTATTCAGCTTTCACTTTATTGACTCTTCTGACATCACCATATTATTCCTGCCGAGAGAAGACCCTCATTTCTAATTTAACAGATTTTTATAAGACTTTTCAAAATGTCTTTTTACATCATAAAGAAGCAAGAAGTGCATACACCTAATTTAGGTTTTTTCCTAGCAAGCCATCATTGATATTATGGGAAATAGTAGAAGAACTATATTAGACAAATAATGAAACACTAAGTGAAATGGTGCAACAGACAGAAACAGCAGACACAGTTCTTGGGACCATTATGGGCCTGGAGCTGCAGGTTTTGTTGAGGATGTGACCCATCACAAATGTTTGTCTTATCCTGGTTACTGCCCCCCAATCATGAGAACAAATCAGAAAGTACAAGGGAACGCAACACAAGGCAAGAATTAGTAGGCAAGTTAAAACTTGAAGGGATATATTTCTCCCCCGCCCCCTTGAGTTGTCTAAGGTTTTATCTGCTGTTTAAATCAGTGAGAGCCTTACAGCTAGAACTCTGTACCATGCTTTGGGAATGTTCCCCTTGGAATACACTGTGTTCATTAAATTGATCCTTGTGTCAGGGCAGCTGCCTCCTGAGCACCTCCTCATGGCCAGAAGTGGCCCCACAGTGTCTATTTCCCCTCTGTCTCTGTTTCTCCTCTTCAGGGGACCCTTATGAGCTCCCCAGTCTTTCTTGAGGCTAACACCATCCCCTGCCTGGAGTTTTTTAAATAACTGAAACAGTTCAAAATAATCCTCAAAGTTCTAAAATACAGCCTATTACAGCAACACAAAAGTTTATATTAATCTCTGGCTCATCTACCACACGCTGAGCTCTTCCTCTGTCCTGATCTGCTCTTCACAAAGTCAACTCTTCTAGCCCTTCCTAGCTGGATCTCAACCTTCTGGCTCTGGCTTCCTTCTCCTGCCGGCATCTTGCCTGTTATGAGGGAGAAGGCAGCATATTTACTGCCCTTCTTCAATGGGCTGGTCCCAGGTGGTTGGGAGAGAGAGGACCTCTGCCCACCCTATACTACAAGGCTCCTAATCCTGGGCCCTTAAAGGAATATCTCTTTTTTCCCATCCAACTACTAATTCCCCAGGACCACTTCCTGTCTTCCGGCTTTGGCCATTGCCTGTATTTTTGTTGATTCTAGTGCAGAGGTGGGCAAACTACAGCCCGTGGGCCACATCCGGCCTGTGGGACCCTCCTGGCCGACCCCTGAGCTCCTGGCCCGGGAGGCTAGCCCCCAGCCCCTCTCCTGCTGTTCCCCCTCCCCCACAGCCTCAGCTCACTGCGCGATCAGCGCAATGCTCTGGGCGTCGGGGCTGCGAGCTTTTGCCAGGCAGCACAGCTGCAGAGCTGCGGCCTGACCCAGTGCTCTGTCCTGTGCAGCGGCGAGGCTGGCTCCAGCCGGGTGGCACAGCGGCCTGTCCTGGTGCTCTGGGCGGTGCGGCTGTAGCGCCACCAGCCGCCGGTGCTCCAGGTAGCGTGGTAAGGGGGCAGGGAGTCGGGGGGGGGATGGATAGAGGGCAGGGGAGTTTGGGGTGGTGCTCAGGGGGCAGGGGTGTGGATAGGGATCGGAGCGGTGAGACGACAGGGAATAGGGGGGTTGAATGGGGACAGGGGTCCCGGGGGGCTGTCAGGAAGGGGGAAGGTCGGATAGGGTGGGGGGGGCAGTCAGGGGCAGGGGTCCCAGGGATGGTCAGGGAGGAGGGGTGGTTGGATGGGTCAGGGGTCCCGGGGGGGGGCAGTTAGGAAGGAGAGGGGGGGTTGGATGGGGCAGCAGGGGGCAGTCAGAGGCGGGGGTTCCGGGGGCGGTCAGGGGACAGGGAGCAGTGGGATGGGGGTGGATGGGGCAGGAGTCCCAGGGGGGCAGTCAGGAAGGAGAGGAGGGGTTGGATGGGGTGGTGGGGGCAGTCAGGGGTGAAGGATCTGGGGGCGGTCAGGGGACAGGGAGGGGTGGATGGGGCAGGGGTCCCGGGGGGGCCGTCAGGGGGCATGGAATGGGGGGTTGGATGGGGCAGGAGTCACAGGGGGGCCGTCAGGGGGTGAGAAACGGGAGGGGGTCAGATTGGCAGCGGGGGCCGGGCCATGCCTGGCTGTTTGGGGAGTCACAGCCTTCCCTAACCAGCCCTCCATACAATTTTGAAACCAGATGTGGCCCTCAGGCCAAAAAATTTGCCCGCCCCTGTTCTAGTGTTCCTGAAGTGGGGTCTTCTGGCCCCTTCTGGGCTTTAAGAGCCATCATACTCTGTTACAAGCCTCAAAGGAGACAGGTAGTCTGTTTCTGCATGCTGTCTATAATCATGGAGACTAAAAAAGCTGAGTTTTCTTCTAGTTCCTAGCTATCATGTTCCTGGGTTCAGGAATAATAAGTATTTAGGCCCAGATTCTGCATCAGGACCAGGTAGCACTGATCCATATTGGTAGATCCTGATGCAGGAATAGAGTCATAAGTGGTTAATCTATCCTGATTCTGAAAGAGGGAATTGGAATTCCCTCCCTTTACTCAGGCTATCTAAAATAACCTCTAGAAAATGAAGAAAATAGTACTGACTCCAGTGCTGTTTAGCTTTCTACGGTTAGATCCTACAGTCCTTATACTAGTCAAATTCCTTGCACGTCCCTGCAGCCCGCCACTTCCCGCAGCTCCCATTGCCTGGGAATGGTAACTGTGGCCACTGGGTGCTGCGGGGGGCCGTGCCTGCGGACAGTCAACGTCAGCAAAATGTCTCGCAGCCTGCAATCATATGACCCTGATGGGCCGCTTGCGGCCTGCGGGCTGCAGGTTGCCCACCACTGATCTAGACCATCTCTGACTGTCTAACCTGCTCTTAAAAGCCTCTAATGATGGAGATTCCATAACCTCCTTAGTCAATTTATTCCAGTTTTTAACCATCCTGAAAGGAAGTTTTCCCTAATGTCCAACCTAAACTGCCCTTGCTGCAATTTAAGCCCATTTCTTCTTGTCCTGTCCTCAGAAGTTAACAAGAACATTTTTTCTCCCTCCTGCTTGTAACAACCTTTATGTACTTGAAAACTGTTATCATGTCCCCTCTCAGTCTTCTCTTCTCCAGAATAAACAAACCCAGTTTTTTCAATCTTTCCTCATAGGTCATGTTTTCTAGACCTGTAATCATTTTTGTTGCTCTCCTCTGGACTTTCTCCAATTTGTCCACATCTTTTCTGAAATGTGGCACCCAGAACTGGACACAGTATTCCAGTTGAGGCTATATCAGCGTGGAGTACTGTGGAAGAATTACTTCTCATGTCTGGCTTACAATACTCCTGCTAATACATCCCAGAACGATGTTTGCTTTTTTTGCAACAGTATTACACTGTTGGCTCATATTTAGCTTGTCGTCCACTGTGACCTCCAGATTCCTTTCTGCAGTACTCCTTCCTAGACAGGCATTTCCCATTTTTTATGTGTTCAAATGATTGTTCCTTCCTAAGTAGAGTACTTTGCATTTGTCCGTAATGAATTTCATCCTATTTTCTTCAGACCATTTCTCCAGTTTGTCCAGATCATTTTGAAAATTAATCTTATCCTCCAAAGCACTTGTAATCCCTCCCAGCTTGGTATCATCCACAAACTTTATAAGTGTACTCTCAATGCGATTATCTAAGTCATTTATGAAGATATTGAACACAACTGGACCTACGACTGATCCCTGCAAGACCCCCATTTGATATATCCTTCCAGCTTGACTATGAACCCCTGATAACTACTCTCTGGGAATGGTTTTCCAACCAGTTATGTGCCCACCTTATAGTAGCTCCATCTAGGTTGTATTTCCTAGGGTTTATGAGAAGGTCATGCAAGACAGTATCAAAAGCCTTATTAAAGTCAAGATATACCACATCTACTGCTTCCCCCCTACCCAGAAGCTTTGTTTATCCTGTCAAAGAAAGCTATTAGGTTGGTTTGACACAATTTGTTCTTGACAAAGCCATGCTGTTACTTATCACCTTATTATCGTCTGGGTGTTTACAAACTGATTGCTTAATTATTTACTTGGTTATCTTTCCAGGTGCTGAAATTAAGCTGACTAGTCTGTTATTTTTATAGATGGGCACTTATATTTTCCTTTTCCAGTCCTCTGGAATCTCTCCCATCTGCCATGACTTTTTGAATATAATCGCTAATGGCTCAGATATCTCCTCAGTAACAAATCTGAGTATTGTCGGGTGAATTTCATCAGGCCCTGGAGACTTGAAGACATCTAACTTGTCTAAGTAATTTTTAACTTGCTCTTTCCCTATTTTAGCCTCAGATCCTACCTCATTTTCACCAGTGTTTGCTCTGTTAGCTGTCCAATCACTATTAAACTTTTTGGTGAAAACTGAAACAAAACCGTCATTTAGCACTTCTGCCATTTCCACATTTTCTGTTATTGTTCCCCCCCACCACCATTGAGTAATGGGCTTACCCTGTCCATGGTCTTCCTCTTGCTTCTAACGTATTTATAGAATGTTTTCTTGTTACCCTTTTTGTCTCTAGCTAGTTTAATCTCATTTTGTGCCTTGGTCTTTCTAATTTTATCCCTACATGCTTGTGTTATTAGTTTATATTCATCCTTTGTAATTTGACCTAGTTTGCACTTTTTGTAGGGTTCTTTTTTGAGTTTTAGATAATTGAATATCTTCTGGTTAAGATAGCGTGGTCTCTTGCCATACTTCCTGTCTTTCCTACACGAGTGGGATAGTTTGCTTTTGTGCCCTTAATAATGTCTCCTGTAAAAACTGACAACTCTCTTGAACCGTTTTTCCCCTTAGCCTTGCTTCCCATGGGATCTGACCTACCAACTCCCTGAGTTTGCTAAAGTCTGTTTTCTTGAAATCCATTATATTTACTGGGCTGTTTTCCCTCCCACCATTCCTTAGAATCATGAACTCTATCATTTCATGATCACTTTCATCCAAGCTGACCTCCACTTTTAAATTCTCAATCAGTTCCTCCCTATTTGTCAAAATCAAATCTAAACCAGCCTCTCTCCTAGTAGCTCTCTCCACCTTCTGAAATAAAAAAATTTCTCCAATACACTGCAAGAACCTGTTGGATAATCTGTGTCCTGCTGTTATTTTCCCAACGGATGTATGGGTAGTTGGAGTCCCCCATTGCCACCAAGTCCTGTGCTTTGGATGATTTTGTTGTTTAAAAAAAGCCTCATCCACCGCTTTTTCCTGGTTAGGTGGTCTGTTGTAGACCCCTACCATGGCATCATCCCTGTTTTTTACCCCATTTATCCCTTACCCAGAGACTTTCAACAAGTCTGTCTCCTATTTCCATCTCAACCTCAGCCCACGTGTATACATTTTTAATATACAAGGCAACACCTCCTCCCTTTTTTCCCCTGCCTGTCCTTCCTGAGCAAGCTGTACCTTTCTGTACCAATATTCCAGTCATGTGCATTATCTCAACAAGTCTCTGTGACTCCAGCTATGTCATAGTTATGTTTATTAACTAGCATTTCTAGTTCTCCATACTTCTTGCATTAGTATACAGACATCTAAGATACTAATTTGATTTCCCCTCTATGTTCTTTCTTGTCTCCCTTGCTGATCCCTGCTATAATAGCCCATGCTCCCCCAAGAGTCCAACCCTTTCCCCACATCTCTATGTTTTTTACTTGCCTGTGGACTTTAGTCTCCTGCCCCCATTGAACTTAGTTTAAAGCCCTCCTCACTAGGTTAGCCAGTCTGTATCCAAAGATGCTCTTCCCCTTCCTCAATAGGTAGACCCTATCTCTGCTCATAATCTAACATATTTATCCTCTCAACACCCCTGTGAGGTAGGGAAGCATTGTTAGGTACTGCATACTGTCTGGGTTTCAAAGCGTTTTATAGACCATGAAACTATACAACACCCCTTTGAGAAAGATAATTCCCAACCCTATTTCACAGATGGGGATCTTAGGCACGGAGATAAGTAACTTGACTAGTGGAACTGGAATTGAGCCCATATTTCCCAACAGACCAAGGTAGCAGTCTCGCCACGGGACAATCCTTCTTCTCCCAGTCCAGGACAATCTGGGTTCTATTGCTGCTACATATTCACTGTGAGATCTGTCATTATTTGGTGCCTTGATTTCTTCTTCTATAGAATGGTGAGGATATTTTCTCGCAGGAATGTTATGTAGTTTGTCTATAAAATGCTTTGAAATGCTCAGAGGTATTCAAAGGTAATTATTTCCATAGCCGTGGATACATGTTATTCTTGAATAACTTTGCTGGACAATTTTCAAGTGGGAATAGAAATACAAGTACTTTTGAGAGGGTTTGGAGATGAGTGCAACCAATAATAATTGTTGCAGTTGGAAAACTGCCATATGAAAGGATGAGGAAGAAATCATAGAGGATGTTAATAGAGGCAAAAGGGAGCATAAGGTGCAAAGGGTGAGTGAAAGCCAGTGTGGTGCAAAACTTTTGTAAGAGACCCAAGACATGAGCCAGGTTTTCTGACAAACTCTCAAACTTTTCATTGAAACTGGGCCACCTTTCTGGAAGAGCATGTATGTAAGAGCAGGCAGGTGACAATCCTTCTCTATGGTTCACATTCAGCACTACCTGGACACTATATAACCAGAAAGAAGCAAATGAAAGAGAGCAACAAAAATTCAGTGTTCTGGAGGGATTGACTTGTGGAAAGAGGTAAATGTGTATAGATTAGTTTATAGATAGCTAAGGGCTAATTAACATGATACATCTACAAATATTTGGAACGGTACACACCTAAGAACAAGAAAAATTCTTTGCGGTTGTACATACAGGTGCAACTAGGAGCAGTCAGATAAAATTAAGAAACTAAGAACTTCCTGAAAGTGTTTGACTGGAATATTCTTCCAAGGGAAACGATGCAAGCCTCCTTGTTAGGAACATTTAGAACTGGAGTACAAAACAAAGGAAAATGGCAACAGTCCTGCATTGCCAGGAGAGTGGATGTAATGGGCCTTTCCCACTCTAGTTTCTTTGATTCACCCTTAGGTAAAAAGAAAAGGAGTACTTGTGGCACCTTAGAGACTAACAAATTTATTAGAGCATAAGCTTTAGTGAGCTACTCATGAAAGCTTATGCTCTAACAAATTTGTTCATCTCTAAGGTGCCACAAGTACTCCTTTTCTTTTTACGGATACAGACTAACACGGCTGCTACTCTGAAACCCTTAGGTAAGTGATCTTGCACATACTGGGTGAAAACTCTGGGTCAAATTCCTGGCATTCCCCACAGGAAACTATTTTGTTTCAAAGAAATGAAACAATAAAAAAATCAGAATTAACAACTTTTCTGGCATGATCACAAGGCTCAGCAACAAGCTGAGAAACATAATGCTAGGGGTCTACCTTTTGGGTGCTCTCTTCATTCCATTGGAATAAGAAAAATTAGTGTCAGTTCAGAAAAGGCAATGAAGAAAAAGATAAATCCATCCTGACATGGTATAGATAAGGCACACATAATGATCCTCTGCTACTGGCTTCACCAAATCTTCAGTGAGAAAAGATAGGCAGCCTGCTTAGGCTCTTGAATATAAGAGACTGCTGCAAAGGCATAGAGCCAGCTTGTACCAGTGCATAATTAAATTCAAAAGGTTGTGAAGGAAATGTCATTATTAATCCTTTTAATTAGTTATACACAGGTAGGAAAAGATGGGTGGTTGTGTCAAGGGGGCGGGGGGAGAACTGAACATCTAAACTATTGCTTATGTCTGCTGCTAGTGACATAATAGCAGAGAAGCACAAATGCTCCTCTCTGACATGATAAGACCATCAGAACTGGGAGTCCCTAATTCCTTTTTTGCCTCACACCTACTTCCAAGGAAAAACAGACAAGGGAGATATAAGGGAGGTTACCCTGGATGGGTGAGGGTGGGGCTTGATAAGCTAGGGGGCAGAGTCAGACAACAGTTCTCTCTGTACCTATGAAATCTGCCATATGTAGCTGAGGAGCAGAGAAGAGGAGAAAAGGGACGTACAATAGGAGAGAGTATGTGCTGCTTGCCAGATGGTTTCAGGTTTTTCTTCATTTTATTTCTGTCTGTGTGTGGAATCTCCTTTTTTTGGATTAAGCACGCTAGTTTTTTATGTAGCTTTGGTTGCAAATGCTGGTTAACAGACCTTTGTTCGTAGCCCTTGTCTGGTTACCCTTAAGCCCTGTAAAATGAATTGGAATGAGTGAGAATAGTTCTGATATTTGTTTAACCTCGGTTCCTCTTGTGAATTGGGTGGGCTGAAAGGCTTCTTGCTTTAAATTTGCAATTGTTCCCGATAGCTTTTTAGCATGGAGGGAAATGGCTAGAGAAAATTGAGATTAGAAGTATTTATCCGTGATTAACAAGGATATTTTTCTCATTGCAAAATGCATTAAGGAAAAAAATAGTTGACTTGGTAACAAGTCCACTACCCATGTAAACATTTCATGAAATATCTTGGAAGAGAGGCTCTGCTTAGAAGTATTAAAATGACAATTTATTCACTCATGCGCTGAGATCTTAAGCAACAGAACAAATAAATTTAATTTGACAAAAACCAGGCGATTAAGGCTGAAATTCCATTTTCAATTATTCCGTTATGCTGAGGTAATAGCAGATCATATGGTATGTTTGAGGCCCCTCTGACAGAGGAGCAAATCAACTGCAAATAATAGGCATCCTGACTTGAGTTCTAGCCATCATTTTAGCAGTAATTCCCGTATTGCCTTGCTTTTGTGAGGGCAAGCAAAATTTGGAATGTTATATTTATATTTTTATGGACATGTGTAAGAATTGAGGCAATTTTAAAAATGTCTCTTCAGAAAATAGACTTCTAACACCTGCAAAACTGTTATACTCTGATATAAAAATAAATGTAGACATGTGTTAGTAGGTATTAGACTATAGCTATTCAAGTCTGTCTTATGAAGTACATGCTGAGCTTTATTGGCCAAATTTTCCACACTGTTCCACCAACAGGACTTCACTTAGGTCAGTGTAATTACCATCAATATAAAGTTGTTGTAAAACAGAATCAGGCCCTATAGCTTTCATTTAACACACTGCAACAACACAGATCTACCAAAATTGTGAGTTAAAGGAGCATAATAAAGTTCCAGTCCTGCTTTGTTGTTGTTGTTGTTGCTGCTTGAGCAAAACTCGAACTGAGCACATCAGGAGTTACAATTGCAGGATCAGGCCTCTTATGTCTGAAATAGCTCATTCTCAATCTTAAAATTGTTCTACAATGTAGACATCCTAGCCAAGTCTTTCAGAATGCAACATAATAATGAAGCTCCATATTTTAAACCTATGTATACTATGCTTTAGCCCACAGCGAGCTTATAGTCAATGTATAGACACTCAGAAAACAGAAGCATTGATAAATTTGCAGCTGTAGCAGTTCTATCTGCAGGAAAGGAGACTTCTGTATTCACTGAATTTAAAATGATTTGATAGAATCACCTAAGAGGAAGGTAAGGTGCTTCTGTTACTTGTGTTGTGCTATTTTAGTAACCTTTAAGCCTGTTTTTGTTTAATTGTCATTACATTGAATCTAAGTTTTCCACCCCCTCCAAAAATCTTACCGTCTAGTTACTTTTTGTGTCTCCATTGTCTAATATGTTCTTCTGATTTAATTTCAGAGCCTCTGAGTGACAACAGGTGACAGGCTGGTGGCTCACACTGTTGTGTCACAGAGGAGTTCCAGGATAACGGCAGAAAGACATCTTATCAGTTATTGGAGAACACCCAGGACAGAAAGGATATACAATACCTTCTTTTATGATTTTAAATATTGATCAGGGTTAGCAATACCTGTGCTTCATTACAGAATGTCCTGTGGTAATGGTGAAACTGGTGGGCACTCTATGTATAACCTCTGTGGTCAGTGTCAAAGCTCCAGCACCCAGTTAGGTAGTCTGCATGGTCATAGGAAGTCTTCAGGATTGTTGGAAGTCACAGGGAACCTAAACAATAAGCAATATTCTTCAGTGGCACTAGCTTCAGATACCATGGTGAATAATGGATCAGGAATTCCCCCTAACTCTGAGGAAGACACAAAGGATTCAGCATACCAGCTCAGCAACCAGCCTATGACAGGAAGTGAAATCCGTAGGACCTACACTACGAAGTGTTTCTATGGTCCTTATTTAACCAAAACTAGCATGCAGGGAGATGTCTACAACTTCCTGGAGAGGCCTAGTGGATGGAAGTGTTTTATTTACCATTTTACTGTGTAAGTACCTATACTTTCACATAATTTCTGATGTAAGAGCTATATGAAAATGTGCACTCATGGTCTACCGGAAAACAGAGTACTATGAATCAGTCTGGCATCCTTACTCACATGGACAGTCTTTGCTCAGATGAGTAATCCCACTGAAATGGATGGAATTACTTGTTCCAAAAAGGATCAGGCCTTATACATGTTAACTTTTCTAGTGTGGTTCACTAGAGTCCTTCAGTGTTTCTATTTTTACTAGTGGCTTCTCTTTCAACTACTGTGCTTCATCCTTGCTATATCCAAGACAAAAAAGGTCCAGTACTATTACCACACTTTTTTTTATCTCTGTCTTAATTTATTTACATTGTTCCAGTAGACAAGGAGATGTATAAGACTTAGTTCTGGTCAGATACATCTTATGACAGTAGATGCGCATTGATGATCCTGCAGTTGCAAAACTGACTTCAAGCCATTTTTGAAGTCAACTTGTTGTACAAACACCTGAATGCTACACTTCTAATTTCAGTTTGGGTTAATTTACACAACTTGGAGTTATCAGTATTCAATAGGAGCTTTGCAGCAAGTTAGTCATTTTACCACTTGTGCAGTACACAGTGAGGGGAAATGAAGGCTTTGATTTATCCGTGTAGTAGCAAATTAATACAGCTGTTAATATTTTCTTTGAGCTGCTTATAGCATCCACCAGGACAGTACAGTTCAGTTATCACTTTACATGCTGCTTAAGGGCAGCAGTGAGGCCCCCCCTGCCCAGATTAACAGACTCATGCTTGTGGGGCTCATGCTACCGTGCTAAAAATAGCTGTGTGGACATTGCAGTTTAGGCTGGAGCTTGGGCTTTGAAGCCTAGGGAGAGGGGTGGGCTTCAGAGCCCAAGCTCCAGCCCGAGCTGAAATTTAGAAATGCTGTCCACAAGGCTATTTTTAGTGTGGTAGCGCAAGTCCTGCGAGCCCCAAGGCCGGCCTTAGGAGTGGGCCATTCAGGCAACCGCCCAGGGTGCCATGGTCAAGGGGGGCGCTGTGCAGCAGCGCAGAATGCACGCTGCCAGTGTAGTGTCGGAAACTGCTCTTGGCTGGCAGGGGAGTGCCGCGTGGGGGCATACCTAGATTGCTCCCCGCTTCCTCCCGATGGAGGGGAGAGCAGTGTGTGTGTGTGGGGGGGGGGGAGGCAGTGATGACGCACAGGTACTGCTTGCCTCCCCAGTGTTCCTCTCTGCCCCCTGGGGGGTGTAAGTGGAGAAGTGAGAAGCAAAGCCAAACGCTCCGTGCATCCAGGTCACAGCCCAGGTGGGGAAAGTGACCTGGATGCTGGGAGCCTTGACGTCGCTCCTCCACTCACAGCCCCCTAGGGGCACGCAGAGGGACAGCATGGGGGGGGGGGAGGAGCGAGCAGCAATGCCAGCTGCTCCGTGTATCCAGGTCAGTTTCCCCATGTGGACGCAGAAGGGGAGTGCAGGGATTAGCAGGCGCAGGAGGGGAGTGCAGGGGTTTAGGCAAAGTGGGCAGAGTGCAGGGGTTAGGGGCGCAGGAGAGGGGTGAGGAGCCTGGGAACCCATGGGGCCAAGGGAAATGGGTGGCACCCAGCGGGCCAGGGGAGCCAAAATACAAGTTCACCCAGGACGCCATTTTCCCTAAAGCCGGCTCTGGCGAGTCCTAATCTGTCGACCCAGGCTGGGAAGATCTCTGCCATGGGCTGCCATGGGACATACCTTAACAGTAATTATTATTTGCTTTTTGCTACGGTAAAGGGCCTGATCGTGCCCCCATTGAATCAAGTGGGAGTTTCACCATTGACTGGAATGAGATTAAGGTTGAGCCAAAAAAAAAGAGTCTTTGTTATGAAGAAAAGTGGAGAATATAGCTCTTGTGTTTGTCTCTGGTGCTTTCTTAGGGCCTGATCATGCATTCCTTATCCCTAGAAAACCATCACACATTTCAAGTGAGCAAGTCAGTGTCAAATGCCTACTTTTTGGAAAAAAGACTTAGAAAGATACAGCAATGTTTTAAAATGAGGGTAAACCATGATGCCTCTGTTAGTCATAAAGTAGATAGTCTTATTACTATTTATTTCCATTCTGCCTCAAGATTATCTTGGGTTTTATCAAATGATGTTTTGATTCATGAAATTTTGCCAAGTAAACGGATAGGGCCTCTTTCAAGGACTATACTTATAGTATATAATCATGCCTAAGGCTTAAACAGATTTCATTTGTGTAGATTTAAATATGTGAATGGTCATGGTTTAAGCCTATTTGAGACTGGGATTTATTTCTCACTAAAATGCGTTTGAGATATGAAATACTGATGATGAGAGCAAACTAAGGTTGACCTTTAATTTGTGCTTGTGGCAGTGATTTTTTAAAAAACTCGACCACAGTTGGGGGACACCACTGGAGTTAATAGAAAATTATTATTATTATTTTTTAGTGGCATAATGATTTTAGTAAAACTAAAAACCACTTAATTCCTCCATCCACCCCACTGTTAAAAACTTTTCACTAAGAAGTGCTTATTTTGATTAAAAGAAAACTTGTAAACGATTCTTTAGACATTAGTTGCATCCAAGTGTCCACCTAAGTGCTTTAGCTCCCTAATGATCATATAGTATATACATTTACAGTACAAGGATTTTTACAAACTGTAGATATCCCATACAATAGTAAATATGAGTAAAGGACATAATGACATGAATAAAAACTGAGTATCAAAAGATGAAATGTAATTATTAATTTTATTATTAAACTAAGCTGGTGTCTTAAAAAGACACTTTAAAAATGTTGCCCATTTCATTTATGCATTACAGACATTAATTTGTAAGTGATCCACGTGTTACATGGATCATTAGGATCTTAATGCCCTTCTTTCTTGTATGTAACTGAAGTTTTATGACTAAATCTTTCTGTGTAGAATGTGGGGAATTGGATGCACAGCTTTCATTAACTCTCCTCAGATTCTTCACATACTACAGTGACAACATTAGTCATTTACAAACCTGTGGGGAACTAATATCCAAATGGGACTGGAGTCAGATAAAAAAAGACAGGTACTTCCAGTTCAGCTATGAAAAGTGCACATACTGTGAAAAAAGGCAAGGCAGGGTGACCACAAGTTTGGAGAAGTGAACCCTGAAAGCACTCTCATGAACAGAATGAAAGATTAAATTTGTGGGCAGAAGGAGAATAGAGGGCAGCAGAGATAGCAGTGGTGCACAGTATATGGTGTCTTGATTCTCTTTTGTGCCAACCATTTTTCTGCTCCTACTGAAGCTCCTTAAAGAATTGGGTATCAATATATCTTAGAGTCCAGCTGCTGACCATATGGTCTTTAGTCCAGACACAGGAATGCCTTGCTTGAATTTAGTTCTAAACTATTGTATGCATTTGCTTAAATCCCACTCACATGCCAAGATAGCACTGTATAACCCTCAGATTTTGTTTCTGAAGTAGTTGTGTGATGTGTAATTTTGACCCTGGGGTATTGTAGCATGGCAGACAAATTCACTTTAATAAGATATAGGTATTGTGTTTCTCGCTTTATGCACCAAAGTTTTGCTTTTTATCCCTCCAATTACTTTCTACTATGAGCGTAAAAAAGGATGAAAGAAGATTATATTTAATTGAAGTTACTATGCAAATCCAGATAGCTAAATCCTTTAACTATGATTGGGACATCTTATATGTTTTGTATCTTGGTGAAACATTTTGTTAGTTTGCATTTTGAATAACAAGTGGCTGGATTATAATCTAAAATACTGTTAGGTTTCTTAAATATCTCATTTAGCATAGGCATGCCCTTTGGCTGGAAAGAGATATGGGCAGCCAATTTTCCTCAATGACAAAATGATTCCACCCCAGTTTAGGGATCAGATAACAATGAACACAAAGCATAGTAAATACATTTTATCTGACCAATGTTCTAGACTATGTGACAGGGTACGCTATGTGTCCAGATCTTCGGGGACCTCCCAAGAGTTTGGTGAGAGACATTTCATTAGGATTCAAATGCACAGTCCAGTTTTCATGCCAGATCTCAGGGGCAGAGAAGCAGACTGGGAAGGGGTAAGTGGTCAGAAAATAGATGCAGCTGAGGTTCACTATAATGAAGTCCCAGATGGCAAATATGAAGACACAAGAAAGTTGTGGCTGATGGCGGGGAAGTGGTTTTTGTTATATGTGCACCCTAGAAAAGGAAACGACTTTGATTTAGCTGGTTGTTCATATCCTGGCAAGGAGATAAGGATTCTGTTCTTTTCTGACTGCAAGTGATAGAGAGGACATTCTGCGTCAGATACAGTGAGCTGAGCAGCACCGAACAACAAGTAAGATATAAAATTATTTTTATTAACTGCCACTGGAATTTCTTAGCTACTACTTAATGGTGGCCACCCTGTTGGAAAGCAAGGACATTTATAGCAACAACAGTACAGAAACCTAACATAGAGTTAAGGGTCAAGCCCTATTATCTTTATTCACTTGTGTTGTCTCATTAAAACATTTCTGTCATTGAAACTTAAGATAAGAGTTGACCAAAAGGAAACCTGTACGTATTCTGCTTTAGTACTGTTTGCTATTGAAAAGAGAACTTGCATATTCGATACTAAAATGTTTCTTATTCACGCGATGATCTCCTTCTGCTATTAAGCCAGTATTATAGCAGGTTGGGAATTGCTGTAGTCTGTTACCCTTGAACCAGAGATTTTCAAAGTAAAATGGACATTGCCAGCCATCAAGATAGAAGTGCAAATATTAATTTTTTTAAAATATTCTAATAATTTCACAATTTACACTTAGCAATTAGTGTATCACAGATACTCTCTTGAAGATAAGAGACTTTGATGGTGGAAAAGTGATCATCTCCAGCTTAAAGGAAAGTTAAACCAAGAGAACCACTACTTTGTAATCATATATACATATGACCAAGTTCTGCCCTCACACTAGTGTCAATCAGGTGTAACTCCACTCAGTTAAAGAATGAAAGTTATTTAAAGTCAGTGGAGCTGCATGGAATTTACACTAGTGTAAATCAGAGCAGAGCTTGGCCCATTAGTTTCAGACACAGAAGTTAGAAGTTGAGTACAAGACTGAAGATAAGTGTGATGCACAGTGGTCTGTGTATCTGACAGTGCTTTTTGAAAATTGGAGAGATCCTTCACTTAGAGTTAAACTTGTTTCTATGGGCAGATCACAACTCTTCTGATCTGCACATAAAGATCCATGTGTGGATCTACACACTTTTGCATGGAAGAAAAACTCAGGTACTTTCAAGGTGCCATGTCCTTCCCACCACTGCATTCTGCAGAGGTCTCTCTGCATTATTCTGTGTCCACATAAAGGGAGCAGGCAGACTAAGGGAGAGCTGTGGGGATGCCTACTGTTTCTCCCTCTTTCCCCATCAAATGTTGTATATATGCTCAGTACAGCTCATTAACCATGCTACAAGACGCCCAGGTAGAGCTGCCACATGCTGGAGCTGATGTGAGGGGCACAGGACCGATGTTAACAACTCTGGCCTCCCATGGCTCCCTGGAGGGAGGAGAGCTTAGCAAGGGCCCTGTAGCCTTTCCTACATGGAGGTAAATACCGCTTTCCCAACAACTTGCTGTGGGGTAATGTGCAGATTTCCATGGGAAGTGTTCCTTTTTTACATAGGTGAGAGAATCTGGCCCCTTTTGACTTCTAAGTCAAGGTTTATATTTGCATCAGAAACCTTTTACATTTGTATTTATTTGTATTATGGAGCAATGTAAAAATGTGAAGTTGATGGTACTATTAACTTATCACAGACACTGTTACTGTCCAAGATGGATGAGCTAGTATTTAGTTCAGTCGGATTAGTCGCTGAAAATAATTTAGATGGAGGTGTGGGGGAAGGGACATCAGGATGGCTCAGGGATTTATCATGACTAAGTGAACCTTTCCCCTATAGGCAACTGGTTTGAGTCTGGGCCAAGTCAGTAGGGAAGACGACTTCATGTCTGTTGCAGGAGATAAGAAAGAAGTTTTTGGCCTCAGTCGAGTTCTCAGTGAACAGATGTTCACATTATAATCACTGGTACAGTTAGCACAGGTTGAAACCCACGTTGGCACTCAGCAGAGAAAACAAGGACTGTTTGAAAAGGGAGATGAAATTCTTGTCTATGTTGATGGCAAG
This sequence comes from Chelonia mydas, assembly GCF_015237465.2. Taxonomy (NCBI): domain Eukaryota; kingdom Metazoa; phylum Chordata; order Testudines; family Cheloniidae; genus Chelonia; species Chelonia mydas. The sequence continues at coordinate 220,872,595 of NC_057849.1, forward strand.
CTGAGGTGTGAATCTATCCTGCACTAGCTTGCCATAAACCAGCTGACCATGTGAACCCTGCTGACATGCATTAAGTGTTCATTAATGAACTTTGATCTAGTCCTATTTGAAAGGGGACTAGATCAAAGCACACAAACAAATGGTTAACAGGCATCAGCAGGGTCCCCATGGACACCTGGTCCACCACCAGGTTAGTACAAGCTAGATTCACACCCCAGCTTGGCCTCGTGTTTAGAGCAGAGGACTGGCTGACAGACTCCTGGGTTCTTTTCCCACCTATGCTATTTTCTTGTTTTGTGAATGTTAAAGGTTACTTTATACAAATGGTTAAACTACAGCATGATGATTGCAATACCTTCTTCACAGGGGTATGCTGAGGTCTAAGTAGTAATCAAAAAGGGCTTTGAGGTCCTTGAGTGAAAAATACTGTATAGGTTTTAAATAAGAAAAATCTTATTCTTAGAGCAAACATCCCAGATTACTTCACCTAGGTGTATTCAAAAACCAAACGAACAGCAGCCTTCTCATTCCTTAAGTATCTTGTCAGGTAAGAGCTACACAGCTTCTAAGGAGCACAGCAGTGGGATTTTGTACTGCAGACCTTATGTGGTGTAGGGGTGGGACATTCTAGGATTATCAAGCCATACATGATCACATTATGGAAGGTTTTTTTTCCTTTCAACCCCCTCCCCAGCTCAGACTATATATATTTTTAAAAGCCTATATTAAGAGAACTTTAAGATCCCATGGTGAAGCAGTCAAGTCAGCAACTGACCAAGACTGTATGCACAAATTTAACTGACCCCTGGCATATCTTCATTATACTTCAGTACTTCACTTTATATGATCACATATTGTTTCTCATCTAATTTATCATCGGCTTTTTTCTATCTAATTTTGAATCTGAGTTGTAAAATTGATCAGCCGTAGCAAGACCCCCAATTGGACTTAATGGAATCTCCAGCTGTTCTCTCTTTTCAGGGTATTAGAAACTCTGTTTGGGTTAGGGTTTTCCACAACCTTCGACGCAACCAAGCTGTGTAGCATCTGAAGTAATATTCCACGTATGTCAGACAAACCCTTATAGTCATTTGAGAAGTATGGAATAATCAGTTGCATGTGGTGTAAAATGGTGCAAGTATAACTACAAAGAGTAATAGTGAACATTTGTTGGCATGTAGCATGGCATTTTAGGCCCTAGACTGCCACTAAGTTAGCTTAGTCAACTGCCTCTTTCAGACTATATCCAATAAATGCTGAGCTCCTGCTTTAGAAGAAATTGCATAGTACATGGCTAGTTCCCATTGATTTCTATAGGAGTTAGGCACCTAAATGCCTTTGAGGATCTGAGGCTAAGTTATTAAAATACATGCCTTAGAGAAAAGATTAAAAAGTGTGTCAGTAAAGATACTGAATCATTATAACACTGAAAATAAGTACACAAGAATGAAAGTGTATCAGGAAAAAAGATATGGATGTAAAGCTAAGTTCTTCGTAAAAACTCTGTGAAAATAATGTGATCCAGTAGTTGAAGGCTGTATCATAATGTATATAAATATGAAACAGAGTTACGGTTGCTAAGGCACCCTAAATATTGTCATTTCCTGATCTGAGTATTTAACTATTCATCCTTACTTTTTCTCATGTTATTGTATTCCCTAAATTTAGTGTAGGAAATACTGTGGTAATGTTAATGACTAAGGCAATTGAAAAATTAAGGGCTGCTGCTATAGTTTACATTTTAAAAATACTTAGCTAAGTATTGTCATGTTTCAGAGCTCATTAGCGGGGTCTACTTAAATTGCGGAGAAATAACACTTTTTGCAGGTTGGTCACAGCATAAATAACAAATTTCATGGATGCAAAACTTGCTATTTATTCCGTGCCAACCCATGAAATGTGTGATTTCTCCGTAGTGTTTCTCAAACTGGGGGCCCTGACCCAAAAGGGGGTCGCAGGCCTGTTAGGATGTTGTGCTATTGTCACCCTTACTTTTCTGCTGCTGCTGGCTGCGGCACTGTCTGGTGCAGGGTGAGAGGTGAGCGTGCCTGCTGGCTGGGCACCCAGATCTGAAGGCAGCGCCGCCGCCAGCAGCAGGGGAGAAGGAAGGGTGATGTGGTACTGGCACTCTTACTTTTGTGCTGCTGCTGGCTGTGGCGCTGCCTTCAGAGCCGGGTGCCCAGCCAGCAGCTGCTGCTCTGCCTTCAGATTTCACAGGGGAGACCATATTTCACAGGGGAGACCAGTTTTCATGGTCCGTGACATGATTTTCACAGCCGCAAATTTGGTCGACCCCTAATCATTAGCAGTAAATAGTTCGTACGTGGAAAATTATAGAAGGCTTGAACTTGTGGACTTTCTGTAGACTACCTCTAATGTAACAACTCTCATTTAGTGATACTAAAAGCGGTGGTTTTCAACATTTTTTTTCATTTGCAGACCCCTCAAAATTTTCAACTGGAAGTGCAGACCCCTTTGAAAATCTTAGACATAGTTTGTAGACCCCCAGAGGTCAACAGACCACAAGTTGAAAATCACTGCTAAAAGCATTCAGCAAGTAAATTAGCACAGTGTTTCTCTTACTGTTATCAGTAAATGGAACTTGGAGCCCATTATTTGTAATTCTTTATCTCTAGGGCGCCCTCTAATTCCCTTTTGGATCCTTGGAACAAGTATCTCTAGAGTGCAGACAGATATTTCCCCTTAATAAGAGTCCCCAAATGATGTGATTACAATATGCACAACATAAATAACACCTAAAGTTCAAAGCCATAAGGCGCATATGACTGCATGTGTGAGTCTCATGACTTCAAAATCAAAATTCACATTTGAATGTGGCAATAGTCTTGCTAAGGTATTACTGAATTAAACTTTCTCTATGTAATTGCTTGTACTGGTAAGAAACACTGTTTAGAATTTTTACACAGAAGTTGGGCTGCTAAGTGTTCTGAATTAGAAATATACTAGTTATATTTGGCGTACACACCAGTTGCAGACCTGTCTGTTGATAGGTTTTCCCCCGTGGTATAGCAGACTTTAGATGCTAGGGGGTTGAGCAAAGTGTAAGCGTACTGCTCTATTTCTGGTATGTGAGAACAATACAAGAAAGAAGTGAAATCTATTATGGAAAGTTATAAAAGATTAGGAAAAAAGCTAAATAAAGTTTCATTTATTTCTTAAAGGGGACGTTCCTTAACTGTTTAAGGTGGCATGTTTGATTGGATGATTGTCACGGATTGGGAGGAGGTTGCTACTGGATGCATATGCTTTAACACAAAATACACTTCTCTTTGTGATTCTCACAAGTCTTAAGGTTGTATTCTTCTTTAAATCCATGGGGACACATAATTTGTTTTGCTAGCATTATTGATGATTGTGGTGGAATTTTTTTGTATGCCATTTACTGCACATTTTTAAAAACATGATTTTTAGTTTCATGGGAAAGACTGTAAAGTAGATACCATTAAAAACAAGTACTGCACCGCAGTATTTGAGTTACTGTGGCATTTCAGTCCCTGTTGCCAAAAAAAGACTACAGAAGAAAACATTTTTGAAAGTCATTGGCCATTTGGTCTTCCTTAGAACTTTACACACTAATCTGCTCTTGCTGCAAATTTAAGGGATTTAGGGCCCAATTCTGTGATTTGTGCAGTGCCCACATTGGGAATGGAGGGCATGCCACATCTTCCAGGATTGAGCTTTAAACGCTTGATTCTGTGAGATGGGTAACACATTGTATGACTGAGCCCCTAAAGGTGCAATCCACGAAGCAATTTAGGTGCCTAAACTCCAAAGGTTGGTGTCTAAGTTCTTGTGCATGGCACCATTGTGATTCATGATATTTCTGCTTGGCTGCCGCCTAAACTCATTTGTCACCTAACTTTTCTCTGTAAAAGTTCTCTGGGTACAAGTTTTAGATCCTGAGGCATGCACACTGCTGCCTCCCTCCAGGCATCCAGATGCCCACCTCCCACCTAAAATCTAGAGCAGCAGTCCCCAAACTTTTTGCCACGCCTCTTCTGGAGGTTCCTCCATGTCCCCCTTGGGGTGTGTGTCCCACAGTTTGGGGACCTCTGATCTAGAGCAATTCACGAACTAGGGGAAGATAGGTGCTCACCTGCCCTTGCTGCATGCTGGGCCTGATGCAGTAGGCGGCCTCTGAGCATGCTTATAGAAGAGGCTCCTATTCAAAATCCATCTGGAAGAGGAGGTGGTGGCAGAAATGGTGCTGCCACCCAGTGTTTAGAGCACTCACCTGGGATGTAGAAGACCTAGGTTCATTCCCCCACCCTGCCCTGCCCCATCAGAGAGGGGTTGAACAGCGGTCTCCCACCACTCAGGAGTGTGCTCTAACCACTGACCTATGGGATATTCTCAGATCGGGGCTCCCTCAGTCTCTCATGGTGAAACGGTGGATAAATAATGGAAGACTGAATGGAACAAGGGGACCCTGGGTCTCCCACTTACAAGGTGGGTGCCCTAACCATTAGGCTACAGAGTCTTTCTCACCCCCCTGCCCCTGCCCATTTTGTGGGGAGCAATGCAGGTGCTAAACTCATTCCTGCAAGAAACCCCTTAGGCACCTAAACTACTTGATTTCAGGCCACTGGTTCTTGTTAAGGGATCACTAGCAGCAATAGTGCTTCCCTGCAGACCAGACCAACTCTGCAAGAGGGGAGGGCATCACATCCCTCTGGTCGGCATCTCCCATTGACTAGCTTCGATGGCTTCCCCCCAGCCTGTTACCTTTTGTGGATCACATTCTTAAGTGCCCGCTTCTCCCCCATTCCTTGTATAAGGAGCATGGGTTCCTAACTCTGCTTTGTGGATCATAATGTTGTTCCTATGATTTTTCTAGGCTCCTAAAAGTTAGGCGCCATCATGCTCAGTCTTGCAGTGGCTAAGTCCCTTCACAAATCCTATCCTTGGAGACTCAAAATGAAGGGTACAACACATGGTGAAGGCTGTGGTATTTGCTGAAGGAGTCACTTAGCAGAATAAAGCTGTGTGGAGCAGGCTTGCTCTTTCTTTCAGTTTACAGAGCAGCTCTCCACATGTGAGCACAATGATAAAGATATTAAAATCCTGAAAACTGATCCTTTAAGTCATGTTTGCCACACAAGTGAAAGCTGCATGGACATTTAGAGGAATTACCAGGCATGCAATAGAAGGAGTTGGTGTGCTGTACTTAGTGTAGAAAGAGGATGGTGTTTTGATTGCAGTGGAAAAGAGATAAAGAGGAAAACACATCCAAGTGCACATATGCCATCTAACAAGACACAATGGGAATAAAAGAAAACAACATGCAAGAAGGCACAAAAATTAGTGGAGGATACCAAATGTTAGGTACTCAAAAGAATTACTAAGGTTACAGAACTGAGTTAGAGAGTTTTACCCACAGGGAAAACAAGGTGTAGAAAAACAGATTCTCTAAGAAGTTAAGTGGATCCCCACTAAGTATTGCTGTCAAACCTAGAGCATGTGTGAACACAGTCTGTCAGTGCTGGATTGGTGCAAACAGAATGGGGCGGGGGGGGGAGGGGGAAGGGCATAGTCTATATTAAAAACTTAAGACCCTTCAAAAGGGAATTATGTTAACTTGTAAAGAACTTTGAAGCTGTGAAGAGCTAAATATTAATATGGAATGTAAAAGCTTGAAAAATAATTCGGATTTGTGCCAGTTTCATAAAAAGTGTCTGAAAGGGCAAGACATTTTATGTTTTTCTGCTTGCAACTCAAAGTTATTGTGAAGGACCACTGGTCTCCTTCACTCAAAACTCATCCATGACCAGTTATACAGATATAGGTTGAAGTTGCCACAATAAGAGTGCTTTTTAATATTTATAAACTGCTTTTTAATACAAGGTGCATTACAAGTGTTAGTTATTCCTCACATCACACATATGAAATAAGCCCCCCTCCCCATTTTACAGATGGGGAAACTGAGTCAGCAATTTACTTGACCAGAGACAAATAGATTGGATAGATCAGTTCCTGAGTAGTGTTCCTGATGGTGTTTAGCTAGACAGGAAGTATTCAAAATTAGCCGTGGCAGGCATTTAGCTCATCTTCTCAAAGTAGCAATGGTTAGAAGTTTATTTGCAGAATGTCAAATAGTGCTACGTACTTGAGCAAATTTGAAGTAGCACTGGAAATACATTTGAAACTGTTGAAATGTTTAACTTGGTTTCAGTAAGCTAGACTAAACCACATGGCAACAGAAGTGTAGGAGTTTATACGTACTGGATGCATATTTATAAGAGTTAGTGGGCTGTCATCCCTTTGCTAGGTGGTTGTTTATTACCCTGCTAAAGATAATTATGCATGTATTAACCTAAGCAGTTTGCCCTTGAATGTTAGTACAAAGTTTAATGGAACAGTATAATTGTAATTAAATAGCTCAAAATACAATTTGAAAAGTGAACCATTCAGTCTCAGTGAAAGATTGCTTAATCTTTTAAATAACTCATTGGCTCTAAAACTTACCTATTCTGACAACCAAGATGTAAAGGAAAAGATTCATGTAGATCTAGAGTGGCTAGATTTTCAGAGTGAAATCTAAGACACCTGTTGCTGGGGCAGCGCAGGGCACAGTTTTGGTGAGATTAAGGCTGTGTGCATAAGAGGGTTTTACCCACTCCTTCCCTACTAGCCTGCCCTCTTTTTAGAGAAAAAATGTCTTAAGGTGACACTAGCCCTTTAAGAAGGAGCAGGGGCAGTACCCCTGTGTCTTATCTGCTGCCTCCCAATTAGGCTTAAAAGAGGGAACCTGGGACCTACAGGGAGGAAAGATTTGCTGAGTCAGAGCAGCCTGAGTTTCTCAGTAGGTGAAGGTTACTAGATCTGGCAGACTGTATGTGGTTCCTGAGGGAAGGCTGAAGTCAGAAGAGTAGCAAGAGAGGTTTGCTGGCTGGCATGTCCAACTTGGAGAACCAGGGCTGAAGGTCAGGGAGCAGTAGAGGGACATACCTGCTGGCTCTGAGGTGCAGCTAAGGGTAGGGGAGGAGCTGACATTTTCAGGGCTGGAGACCTGGACTCATGGAAACAGTGAGAGGGCCTGGGGGAGTTGGGGTGCTCCCAGCAGAGGCTGGGGGCAGTTCTTGCTGAGGTGGCTATCCAGGGTCAGAAGAGGACTGACAGAGACTGGTCATAGTTGCTTGTATGTGGGGTGTTGAGAAATGAAATATCTTAGGATTTTCATGACTACTTCTAATGGGTTGATGCATGGACTTTGTGTTGGGACATATATTTTGGCCTGTTTGCACAATGTTGTTAACAATAAACCAGCCCTAACGAGGGGTGTTACTGAGAAAAAGGAGCTTGAAGTGAAGTTATTAGACTACAGGAGGGGAAACTGAGGCACAGTGCTGTAGTGTCACCCTACATACAAGGGGGTGCTCAGAGGTGGCCTCCCTATTACAGTAATACATTTCAATTAGGGGCAGAGGGGAAGTCCCCTATAAAAATATCTACATTCCCCTCTCCTTGGTTTACTACTTTATGCTGCTTTTTGTCTCCCCCTTCTAACTTGCTTTACCACTCTTCATATTTTTTTCTTCCTTTGGCCACTCTCGCCACACTCTTTATCTTCCCTGTCACTTGAGACTTATGCTTCCTTTTCACCCATTCTCTCCTATTGTTAGAAATTATATATTTCCGGTGTTTGGGAGGTGAAGAAGAGTGGAGTTGCTGGCCCAGACTGGATCAGTGGCTTCCTAAAGAAGATAGCAATGCATTTTAGCTAGCTAAAGGTATACTGCTTGCAGAACAGTTCTCTGCTTGAATCAAGCTGTAGATGTAGGAGAGGGACAGCTTGTGGAGTAGGATTTAGTGAGGTGGGAGAACGTACTATTGCCAAATTCCAACACTTCAAAAGCAGTCACAGTTTCTGGCTGCTCTATGCAACCATGAGGGCTAGGTGCTTTAGAAAAAGGTAAAAGCAGAAATTCTCACTAGAGCTGTGTGGGAACTAGAATTTCCTTCCAGTGGAAAATTTTACAATTTGGAAAAACATGTTGGATGTGTGAATTTTTCCACAGAGTGGTGGGACCAGAAATGTCCCACTAGTCAGGCAGCTGAGGAGGCAGTCAGAAAATCAGCCAGGCTTCTGTCAGGAACATGTATGGTTTTGGTCAAAAGTTTTTGTGACAATAAACACATTCCTCCAGAACACTTCATTTTTGACAAATAAGCATTTTCTGATGGAAAAATGTTTTGTCAAACTTCTGACCAGCTCTCATTCTCACAGTTAGTTGTATCCAAGATCTGGGGCTTTATAAAACCAAGAAAATTTGTGACACTGTGACACAGAGTGGTCCCTGAAGCATTCAGCCAGCCTTCTGTTAATGTCACCTACTTGGTTAAGCTAGCAACTCTGTTAGCTGTCTAAAGGCCATAGGAACAAGAGTGTTTTTTGGATAAAAGCTGCTGAAAGGTAAGAATGTTTTACTGGAACACATGATTCCCAAATGTAAACCACAGTAATCATATTTAAAGAAAGTGAGAACTCCAGCCCATAGGAGTGATGATTACTTGCTTTATATAACATGTAAGAAGGATATGCCTAGGCCAAAGAGGCCCCTAAATTAGCCACTTAAAAAAAATCCCCTTTCTGCTGGGAAAACCCATTCGCTCTCCTAATCAGTGGCTACACTGCATGCTATGGAAGTCTCCATTGGGCAACTAGGCTGTCCAACACCAAAAACAAACTAATTCTTGGTCAGCTATAATTGCACATACATAGTTGGACACATTACCCTCCGTGTCCTCTCTTTTTGCCTTAGTTACTGAAAAGCAGCTAAGATATTAGACTTCTACTCCAGTATACTGGAGTAACTCGTTACATTTATGTCACTAGAGCAAAGGGAAGCAAAAAGCCCAAAATCAAAAATAAATATGGGTTATAGTTTCACATTGAAGATAGAGCTTTAGTTTTCTAAAGTTATTGTTAGATTATCTTTTATGTAACAGAGGAGCCCCCAGCAACTTGGTTCTTTCTTGGGGACTGAAAATTACCATGTGTGACTTCTTTTGAATCAATCACACTTGGAGTGCCTAAACACACTATAAATTATTTATTGGCAAGACATTGAGAACAGATTTAGTTCATTGGTCTGGATTATTTATGCTATTGTGATACTACTACTAATATGGTAGTAGCTCTTAGCCTGGAAATCATGTGGGATGGGTGCTTTTCTTTGGTGTTTTCATTAAATTTTCTCTATTGCAGGACTTGCCTTTTTTTATAGGAACTTTTCCTAGCATGCCTTTTTAGGGCTGACCCATTACATTTAGCCAAACCTAAACAGCTGCAGTCCTAAACTGCCCATTTTGGATCTATCTGTTGTGGACTGTCTTTGTTTTCTGATTTGTAAATATGTTTTTTTTTTCCTTGTTTCTGACAAGATAGTCTAGCACTTTCACTACAGTAGACGAAGAGACAGTCCTTACTACAAATAGCATGTTAGTTATATAAAACTTGAAGGAAGGAATAACTAACTATTTTTTCTTCTAATAGCTTCTATCTTCATTGTATTCTTTATTAGAAAATTTGTTTTTTTTTTTTTTTTCAAATGAGGATGAAACACATTGAATCTGATTTTGTTCTCTATGTTTAGCATTATGCCAGCTGGTGATAGTGAACCTAGCTTCCAATAGGGTTTACTCATAGCCATTTGACATGATTGTCCTGGATAGTTGTATTTAATGCTGTTAGCTAACATAACACCTCAAGGCCGTGTTCTGACATGAGGTAACATTCTAGTGGAGACCAGTCTAGTAGGAGACACTAGTCTTTATTTTTAACTTTAATTGATCAGCCACCCCCTGCACTGTTCAGTTACCTAGATGGCACATGGAAAAGAAAAAAAATGACTGACTTAACTTTCAAGTTTTCCCTAAATCGGAAAGCTGCAGTGTATGGGGGAAAAAATAGAAAAGAAAAAAGGAGAGCTTTCATCTATTGCCTATATTAAAATCACTTATGCACACAGAAGTACTTAGCGCAGAGAAATAACTAAATGTAAAGGGACAAGGTGGGTGAGGTCCTAACCTGAAGAAGAGTTCTGTGCAAGCTCTAAAGCTTGTCTCTTTCAACAACAGAAGTTGGTCAGAACAAACATTAGCTCACCCATGTTGTCTCTAATATCTTGGGACAAAAGTAGCTACAACAGCAGTAAACATTAAAGGGTCACATAATCAGGGTCTGAAAGAGCAGGAGGAATGGAATTTCTACCTTCCACCTGCAGCATCTTTGCTGTCTGTGATTCCATAATGAAACACAAATTAAAAGTCAAGCAACGAAGTTCTTTATGTAGCTACTGGAGAGATGTCTACCCCAGGTAAATTGAAAGAGGAGGGATGTGTCAGGGGAGGGACAAACTATTTGTTTTTCATATATGTTTCCATATCAAGGAAGAGCTGCTGATGCAGCTTTCAGGAAAGTGAAGGTTATGATGGGGAAGGAGGAACTTTAAGGTTAAGGAATGGGAGAGCAAATAATGATCTCAGTCTTGGGAGTTCAGTAGTGTAGAAGATAAGGGGTAAAATGTCTTCTAAAGCAAAGGTTCAGGAGCTTGAGCCAGGGTACTGAAAGGAGGTATGTAGCATCACAGTGCTCTGTAACACCAAGCTGATGTTCTGTCTGGTGGATTCTACCTGCTGAATCCCTAAGAGTTCCTGCAGCTTCTGAGAATTCAGGACAAATATTGATTTCACCTGATTAGCATCTCAGCTCTGATGGGGTCACACACACAATGTTGTGGCTTAAACATTTTTTCAGTAAAGGAGAATATATGTGGCAAGGATCAAGAGAAACAGACCACTGCTGAAGAGATGGAAAGTGCCACAGGGCATGTGTTAAGGGCCAAGGGGATAATGCTCTTCTCTCCCATTTAAAACTTTTTATAATTTTTGGTTTAACTCCTCTTCATCCACTTACTTGGAGGCCCTGTATCTGGCACTACTTGTTGAATAAACTAACACCTTTAGTGACAGATCTGTGGAGAAAACCTGATCCTTAAACTAAGATAGGAGGTTGGACTTGGAGTATAGCCACAAATGGGTAGTGAATCATGCTAAAGTTTTAGGTGGATGTGACATTCTGGGGTGCAGTGCAGACCAGTGAGGGGTTGTCACCCCTGCTGTGCAACTTGGGGTGCCTCACAATGCTTTGCTGCTATAGCTCCCACTCTGGGCCACTCACAAAGAGCATGCAGTCACACCCTGAGTGTCTGTGTAGAGTCACAGCCCTGTCCAACAATTCAGATCCCAGCAGCCTGTTAACAAACGCCAGCCACAGTCTGGCTCCCATCAGCCTTGGTACTACTTGCAGGCTGACCCCAATGCACTCTTAGTCCTGGATGTGGTTCAAGGTGAAATTCTTACCACAGGTTCCCAGTAACGTTGCTGACCAACTTTCAGGGCAGGATCTTCTCCCAAAGTCCAACTGTTATTTGTTTTGTCATCTTAGGTGAAAAGGAGAGAGGTAAATAGGGAGAGAGAACTTGGGCTGTTTTCTCCCTCACTTTTATAGTTCAGTCACCCTTTGAAATGCATTTTCCTGAGGGTAACTCCTAGATAAAGTTTGTTCCTGCTGTGAGATTGGAGTCAGGGAGTCTTATTGTGAAAGAAGTTTCATGCAGTCGTTTGCTAAGTTGCAGATCTGTTTGTTCCTGCCCCCACCAAAGAATTGCCACTTGCTAGGTGATTTCTCATCAGCTTTGATGACACCTGGCTAGAGGTACCATCCTGTCCTTTATTTTTGAGGAACAGGTTTACCCAGTCCCCAGACTTGTCTAGTAAACACACCTCAGTCATGATTTCAGCCTATGTTCACAATTTTACATGTAATGTTACTACACACATTTCACCATGTTGTTCACCAGTGATTTATTAGTTATCAAATGCTACTTTACAAGGCACATTTTGTACAAAGATTATTACAATAGTGTGCAGAATATGAATAAAGGGGTGCATTCTGTCAGTGTAGTACTGAAAATTCAGCTATACATGTGTTCATAAGGCATTTTTGCTAACCACAGGGCATTCATTCCCCATAGGCGCTGCTGAGTGCCCAAAACTTGTTTGTACCCCAAAATTCAGAGGGTTCATTGGTTAGCATAAACCACAGACATATTGCTAGATATGTAAGATGCAAATAAAACTAAATATTTTTGGGTTTTGCAGTAATTAAACTGTTTCTTTAAAGTTGAACTTCTCAAAGGTGACCTAAAGCCTGAGTCCTGCTAATGTTATTTTGTTGCATGTCCTGTAACATGAACACTATCTGTTAATGTTATGCATATAGTAATATGACTGCAGTTCTGCTTTTATTTAATAATAGAAAAAGCTTCATGGTTGCAGAGAAAAGCTTGAAAACCAGAAGGCAAATAATTTGAAGTATATTATTTTTGAACCTTCATTTTTTTTAAGCCCTGATAACATGATTTTGGAGGCCTTGAACACTTGATGTTAGCAGTACTTGATGTCTAGGGACTTTAATTTTCAGAGGTGATGAGCACCTACAAATGTAGCTGAAACTAATTGGAGCTGCAGGTGCTCAGCACCTTCTGAAAATTGGGTTCAGGGTGTCATGTTGTGCACCTGAAAAAGGAGGCACCCAAAATTAGTTACCACTGTAGGAAATATTGACCTTTTGTGGCCATATGTACACATGGAAGCTGGTGGGATGACTCCTCAGGTACAAAACACAGCAACAGGAGATGTCTGTTTGACAGGCAAGAATCTTTATAGTGTAAACAAGCCAACAGAAGCTTAAAGAGTAACAACAAAAGATAATTTCAGCATGGGGACTAATCTAGTCTTTAGAACTGCCTTTTCCCATGGTTCGTCTCCCCAGCAGCCCTTCTCCATAGGCCCTTTGCCTGAGTTCTGGTGCAAAGAGATGGGAAAATGACACTGGAGTTACCCTGTCCCCAGTTGAAAGATTCTCTCCTGCCCCTTGTTGTAACACATAATTAGCTGAATATTAGAATACTGTAATAAGCAACATATTTTATTCCTGAGTGAAATCTCATGCTGGAGAGAACACTTTAATTGTGTAGCAGGAGTCCAAGAGAGATGCATCTTAAGGATACAAAAAAGTGTTTTGCATTGTCAGTAAATGACATTTTTCTTTCCTTTCTTTTTTAAACTCTGTTCATCTTTGATTTTAATCAGTGAATTGAAGTTTAACCAGAGACCCCAGCTGCTTTCTTTAATCAGATCTTCAGGGCTGATTCCCTAAGAATCTAAAAGCTGGACTTGATTTGTGACAGGTTTGTCTAGCTAATGGCTCACACTGCAAAATATTCTCATTTTGAATGAGTAATCACATGAGAAGTCATTCAGCAGAAGGTAAAATTAGGTCAAAGGATGGGATTTCAGCTGTCTCTCACTAATAAATCGGGAAGCAAAATTATCTTCATCAGTTGAGATGATTTTCTGGTAATATGCCCTCTAATTCAGATCAAGAGGCAGATCTGCTGTGGTAATTTCACTGGGTATTGCATCACCCGAAAAAAGCACTACTTCTGAAGCGGTTACCTATTTTAGTTATCTGTCTTAATTCAACAGTAGCTAAAGAAACAGTGTTTTTGCAAGCTTACGTGAAGCTGCCAAATGGCTTTTATTATTTTAGACGTTCAATGCTTTGTTACATTTTTAAAGTTTGTTTTATCAGTATGTGTCAATGCAGTTTATATATATATATATAATGGTTGTTCAGTAATGCGGGAACTAGAATAAACTGCAGTTGTATGATATGCTTGACTTTTAGCTGAAGATACATTTTAGTACAGGCTGAGCATGGGAGAAGTTTCTTTTAGGCTTATGTGATTAGTTTTGCTACTTTTGGATCATGAAGATCCTTGATTGTTGTAATATTTTTTTTAAAAGAATTGTTCATTGGGGTAATCTTGCAATACATGTGTCCTTTTTGTGGTAGTCCTAGATCTACAGCAAATATTGAACTGAAGTAAGATAAATCATATAAAGTGTGTAATACAGATCACTCTAAAATAGCAGAGGAGCATTCAGCAGGCACAACTTCAGTTCTCAGTGACTGAACTTTTAAGACAACAGATTCAAAGTTTCTTGAAGCTGTTTTATGGAGGTGACTATTTCAATGGAATCAGGAAACTTAATTTAGTTGTATTCAAATATACAGTATTGCTATAATATGCAGGAAGTAGGCCCATAAGAACAGTTAGTTCAGCTACCTCATGGAAAGATTCTGCTAATTTGTTACCTGCTGTTGTGTCTAGCCAGCTGTTGGTGACACTTAAGTACTATTAAAAGACTCAGCCCCAGTTCAACAAAGGGACTACGACGTTGTAACACCTAAGGATTTGTCTACACTACACTTAGTCCAACATATGTCAGTATAACTCTCACTCAGGGTGTGATTTTTCCACCTCCCTGAGCAACATAGTTATACCGACCTAACCCCCTATGTAGACAGCACTATGCTCATAGAAGGGTTTCAGCTGTCGACATAGCTACTGCCTCTCGGGGTGGTGGAGTACCTATGCTGAAGGTAAGTTCTTCACTAAGAACTACAGCAGCGCAGGTCCACCGGTGCAGCTATGCTGCTGCAGCACTGTAAGTATATCAAGCCTCACTTTTTTAGGTGCCTTGAAAATAACTGAAATTCACAAACCCTGGGTTAGACACCTAGGCTACCTATACAAAGCATGGGGAGAAATAGGTGCCGAACAATGAGATCCACAAAAAATAGAATGCTAGGTGGGAAGCCTCTGAAGCTAGCCACTGGGAGGTGCCAACGAGAGAGGTGTACTCTAAACCTGGCAGCTCTCACAGAGTTTGATGCCTAAGTCTGGGCTACATGGAGGGGCATATCTCTGTTTGCAATCCAGAGCCACAAAACTTCTCTTGGAGGGGACACACTTTATTGCCAGAATAGCTTCGGCACCTGCCTAACTGAACTAAACAGGGGGATGGGGAGGAATGTGGCTAAGGAACTCACCCAGGATGTAGGATATCCCAGTTTAATTCACTCTTTTTCTTGATGAGGAGGAAGAATTTAATCGGGGGTCTCCTACCTCTCATGGGAGTACACATTAAACAGAACACTGCTTAGATGTAGCTACCTGAAGGCTGAAGTATTTAACAGTGCAATGTATTGTAGGCTAGAGAGTGAAGAATACCTTGTCTCAAAATTACAGGGAGGGATTTCAATTCAAGGAAATAATTGGTCAAGTTAGAATCTGGCCACGTACTCTTAGGTTAACAAATGGTAATTCTGCCCCTCTCCCCTAGGAAGAGGGGGGAATTGAACCTGGGTTTCCCACATCCCTGTTGGATAAGCAATACAGCAAAAAACAAAATGCCTAATAAGTTGTTGGAATGTACTGGAGAAAATTTTTTGTTTCAGAAGGTGGAGCAAGTAATCAGGGGGACAGCCATTTGAGACTTGATTCCAACCAGCAGGGAGGAATTGGTTATGAATCTGAAGGTGTAAGGCAATTTGGGTGAAATTTCATGATGCTAAGGAAAGGAAGAAGTGAGAACAACGGAATCAGGACAATGGATTTCAAAAGAGCAGATGATAACAAACACAGAACTGGTAGGTGAAGTCCCAGGGGAAGAAAATCTAAGGGAAAAAGGAATTCAGGAGAGCTGGCAGTTGAACAGAGACCGTATTAAAGGCGCAACGGCCAACTATCTTGAGGTGAAGGAAAGATGGGAAGAACATTAAGAGTCACTATGGCTCCATCAGGAGCTCTTTAATGACCTAAAAATCAAAAAGGAATCCTACAAAAAAGTGGAAGCATAGGCAAATTGCTAAATGAGTCCAAAAGCATAGCAGAAGCATATAGGGGAAAAAATCAGACAGGCTGAGGCACAAAATGAATTACACTTAGCAAGGGCCATAAAGACAAGAAGAAATTCTTTAAATACATTAGGAGCAAGAGAAGAATTAAGGAAAGTGTAGGTTCTTTGTTTAGTGGGGAAGGAGAGCTAATAATGAATGACATCAAGAAGCCTAAATTATTTAATGCCTATTTTGCATCAGTCTTCCCTAAAAAGCTAAATTGTGACCAGATACTTAATACAATTTAATATTAACAACAAAGGGGAAGGAATGCAAGCCACAATAGGGAAAGAATTGGTTAAAGAATATCTAGATAAATTAGATGTAGTCAAGTTGACAGACTGATGAAATTCATCCTTGGGTACTTAAGGAACTAGCTAAGCAAACTTGGAACTGTTAGTGATTATCTTTGAGAACTCATGGAAAATGGATGAGGTCCCAGTCAACTTGAGAAGGGCAAACATAGTATCTATCTTTAAAAAGGGGAACAAAGAGCATGTGGGAATTATAGTCCAGTCAGCCTAACTTCAATACCTGGAAAGATACTGGAACAAATCATTAAACAAACAATTTGTAGGCACCTAGAGGATAATAGAAATAGTCAACATGGATTTGTCAAGAACAAATCATGCCAAATCAAACTAATTGCCATCTTTGACAGGGTTACTGGCCTAGTGCATGAAGAGGAAACTGTAGATGGGATAGTTATTTTTTTAAATAAGGCCTTTGATGACATTTCCCACATGACATTCTCATAAACTAGTGAAATGTGGTCTAGTTGAAATTACTAAGGTGAGTGGACAAGTGGTTGAAAGACCCTACACAAACAGTAGTTATCAAAGGTTCATTGTCAACTTGGGGAGATGTATTAAGTAAGGGTCTGTCCTGAGTCAGGTACTAGTCATTATAGTCATTAATGATACGGATAATGGAGTGGTATGCTTATCAAATTTGAAGATGACCTTAAGTTGGGAGGAGCTGAAAGCACTTTGGAGGACAGGATTAGGATTAGAATTCAAAACAACCTTGATAAATTGAAGAATGGATCTGAATTTAACAAGATGAAAGTCAAAAAAGACAAGTGCAAAGTACTACCATTAGGAAGGAACAATCAAATGCACAACTACAAAATGGGGAATAACTGCCTGAGTGGAAGTACTGCTGAAAAGGATCTGGGGGTTATAGTGGATCACAAATTGAATGAGTCAAACATGATGCAGTTGCAAAAAAAAAAAAAATTCTGGGGTATATTAACTTGAGTGTCATATGTAATGTGCAGAAGGTAATTGTCCTGCTTTACTCAGCACTGAGGGCTTAGCTGGAGTACTCTGTCCAATTCTGGGTACCGCACTTTAAGAAAGATGTCAACAAATTGGAGAGAGTCTGGAGGAGAGCAACCAAAATGATTTAGAAAAAAGACCTATGAGGATAGGTTAATAAAAATCTGGGCATGGGTTTTCTTGAGAAAAGAAGACTTGGAGGGAGGTGGGGGGGACCTGATAACTCCTCAAATATATTGAGGTCTCTTTAAAAAGAAGAGGATGATCAGTTGTTCTCCATGTCCACTGACAGCAGGCCAAGTAGTTATTGACTTAATCTGCAGCAAGGGAGACTTAAGTTAGATGTTAGGCAAAACTTTCTCACTATAAGGATAGTTAAGCACTGGACTAGTCTTCCAAGAGAGGTTGTGGAATCCCAGTCATTGGAAGTTTTTAAGAACAGGTGAAACACCCGTCAGAGATGGTATACTTGGTTCTGCCTTAGTGCAAGGTCCTCTCAAGGTCCCTCCCTCTTTATTTCCATGATAATATCCTGGGTGAGTGCTCTAACCATGGAGTTAAAAGTTATAAGGTGGGCGTGGTGGCACCTCCACCTCCTGCTAGATCTTGAATGGGACCCAATTTGGTAGGTGTGCTCAGAGGCTGTCCACTGGATCAGACCCCACAGGTGAGATGGGTGTTCCTTTGTCTTTCTCTCTCCCTGGTTTATAAATTGCACTGGGGCTGAGATTGAGATCTGGACACCTAGAATAAAGCAGCAATGCATCTCCCTGAAGACAAACTTTAGGTACCTAGGGAACTTTTATCTTGAAAATTTAGGTGCTGAGTGTGTTTAGGTATTTATAGGGTTAAGTAGCAGCCAAGTAGGAATTTTGTGGATCACAATGGAATCTAAAACTGGGACTTAAGCATATAAGTACCCTTGAGGATGGGGGGGCCTCAGCCCCGGCAGGATCGTGCACTAAAGGATTGCTCTCAGGCAATTTTTGTTTTTTACCCTCCAGAGTCTGTAAATATCCTCTTAAAGGCTCTAATTCCATGCAACTGGCTAATTTTCTCAGCTTTTCTGTGATCGGTGGAGGATGCTCTTCGATGGAAGAGAGAAGGTTACTCGCGACTGGGAAAGGGGCGGGGGGGGGGGTCAAGCAAGTCCCAACCCGTGTCTTTTCTGTGTGTTTCTGGCGATCTCTTCAGGTTTGGCCTTCTGATATGAGCTGTCTTTGCTGTGCTGCTGGTTCCCAACTGCTCTCTTCCTCCTCAGCAGCTGTGTGAAACTGTCAGCCCATAAGGGGTGAAGGGTGCAATGAAGGTTATTCTGGCTCTTAGTAGTGGGGACTTAGTCTCATGCTTGGTGGGTGTGGATGGAGACAGAGGCTAAGGAGGGAATTTAAATTTAAAATATATGGGATATATTATGAAAATAAAAAATGATGTAGTTGATATAGAATATATATATTTACCATGATTATATTCATCTTAATATACTAAAATTACATTTATAAATATATCACTTGTTTATAATTTTTTTCTTATAACATAGTTTGAGTATGTTAAAGTAGCTAATATTTTTAGTTAAAGAAAATGTAAAAACTGCAAGTTTCTGGTTTATTCATGAAAGATCACAAAGGGAGATGGAGGGAGTCTAAAATGGTGGAGACACTGATAGAAGCCAATGTAGCTATACTCATGAGTATAGCTATGTGATTATCAGGTCCATGTTTCATTTGATAGCAACAGACTCAGTGAAACAGATACCTGCAGAGTGGCCTAGTGGATAAGGCACTGGCCAGGACTCAGGAGAGCTGGGTTCTGTTCTGCCTTAATACGGACCTGCAGTGAGATGTTGGGTAAATCACTTGTTAGTTGCCTCTTTCCCCTCCTACCATTTATCTGACTTGTTAATAGAAATTGTGAGTTCTCTAGGACAGAGGCTGTCTTTTACCATGTGCCTAGCACAGTGGGCCCCAATATCAGCTGGGGCTTCTGAGTGCTATGTTAATACAAATAATAATGAATTCCATATTTTTAAAGATAAAATGGTGCTAATTAGATTAAAATACTGGCAAATTTATTTTTATATTCCTATTGTGTTGGCGGAAGGGCTAAAGTTTTGTGTATACACCTTCAGTATCTCAGTGTTGAACACTAAGAATTTAATTGTGCACAGTCCTTCAAACTTTTTATTAGTTTGTCTTTTTTCATTCCACAATCACTGACTTATTTTAGTTCTATCCTTTGTTCCTTGTGAAGCATAAGCCAAAATGGTTCTGCTCTGTTTTATTAAGTGCATATCACCATCACTAATTACATCTGCATAGCTTTAGGGGAAACAAAATTCTTTTGGTACCCTCTGTTGGCTGTCTCTTCAACAAGTGAGCACAGTATAGCTATCAAAAAAAGAACAGGAGTACTTGTGACACCTTAGAGACTAACAAATTTATTAGAGCATAAGCTTTCGTGCGCTACAGCTCACTTCATTGGATGCATAGAATGGTCACTTCTTGGCTAGTGTAGTGTAGGCAGATTATGCCACTCTTACTCAGATGGAATAGTACTGTACTACTTGACTAACACCATTTAAAACCAGTGGGCTTAAAGTAAGGTACTGCTTTTGTGAGTATAGGAGTTGCAGAACCTAAGGCAGACAAACTCATCCTCTTGGGAGATTTCAATGCGAGAGTCGGACAGGACTCTCAACTCTGGAGAGGCACAATAGGCAAATAAGGGGTGGGAAATGTAAACCCCAATGGTATTCTCCTGCTCAGCAAATGTGTAGCGCATGACCTGCTCATCACAAATACCATCTTCAGGCAGAGTAACAAATTTAAGACCACATGGAAACATCCTCTGTCCAAACACTTGCACCTCCTTGACTATGTTATAGTCAGAGCCTGAGACTATACCAACATGCATATAACATGAGCTATAAGAGGTACTGATCACTGTTGGACAGACCATTGATTAGTAAGATCAGTCATGTACTTGCAGCTTGCTCCACCACACCGCAAACACCCAAAGACTAAGCGAAAGCGGTACAATGTCAAAACATTTCAAGACCAAGCCAGCTGCAAGATATTCCAGCAACATCTGTCTGAGACAGTTTCTAACCTGCTTGACAACATCATTGACATTCAAGAGCACTGGGATCAATTAAAAACACCATTCTCAATGCATGTGCTGAAACCATAGGATATTCCACTCAATGGCACCGACTGGTTTGACAAAAACAATGAGAAATCCTAGCATTAATTCAACAGAAAAGAACTGCATTTTGTAATTGGCGAAATGATTCCTCTTATAAATGAAAACATGAGGCCTATCACCTGCTTAAAGCCAAAGTCCAAAGGAGGCTACATGACATCAAAAATAAGTGGTGGCAAGAGAAGGCCTCTGAGGTCCAGGGTTTTGTAGACCAGGATGACATGAGAAGCTTCTTTCAAGCAACAAAAACTATATTTGGGCCAAGCTCCAAAGGCCCAACACCCTTACGTTCTCAGGATGGCTCCACCCTCCTCAAGTACAATGCAGCCATTAAACAACGCTGGAGGGAACACTTTGAGAGCCTACTACATCGCGAATCCACGGTCTCTGAAGACACCACCGAGTTTATTCCACAACACTCAGCAATGGAACACCTTGCTGATCCCCCATCTTATGAGGACCATCACCCAGACAAAAAAATCACAAGGCAACAGGCCCAGATGGCTTCCCCATGGAGGTTTTTAAAGCTGATGGAACAATGCTCCAGCACAAACTTTGCCAACTCCTCGACAAAATCTGGACCTGCAAAGAAACTCCACCTGATTTAAGAATACCAACATTGTTACAATATTAAAGAAAGGGGACAAATCTTTGTGCAGGAACTACAGAGGCTAGCTCTACTCTCCATCTCAGGGAAGATTCTTGCCCGGATCCTACTAAACCACCTCATCCCCCTTGCCAAGGAACTCCTTTCCGAACCACAGTATGGCTTCAGGCCTTCCTGTCAGTTGTGCCTCAGGATCTTCGTGGCATGGCAGATCCAGAAGTGCAGAGAGCAACACCAGGAACTGTTCATGGCATTTATTGATCTAATCAAGGCCTTTGACTCTATCAATCATGATGCCCTATGGAAGGTGCTGTGTAGGTTTGGCTGTCCACAGAAATTAATTTCCATCATCAGACTCCATGATGGGATGGCTGCCACCATTTTGTGCAACAGCTCAGAGACCGAACCATTCACTATTCGCATTGGTGTCAAGCAGGGCTGTGTCATTGCTCAACACTCTTCTCCATTTATCTTGCCGTGATCCTGATTCTCATTCGCGACTGCCTTCCTGATGGAATCGGGATTGAGTATCATATGGATGGCCAACTCCTCAATCTTCAGTGTGTCCAAACAAAATCTAAGATGAGAATTGGCATCACTGACCTTCAATATTCAGATGACTGTGTCATTCTTGCATACACAGAGCCTGACCTGCAAAGCACCCTAAATCTTTTTGCAGATGCCTATCACAGCCTGGGTCTCTCCAACATTGGGAAAACCAAGGTACTCTACCAGCCTTCATCTGCACAAACTACTCTTTGTACTCCACAAATCACCATCAGTGGAGAACCCCTGGAAAATGTGGACAATTTTCTGTACCTTGGCAGCCACCTCTCCCAAACAGCCAGCATTGACACAAATTTAATACAGGATCTGCTGTGCCAGCACATCCTTTGGAAGACTACTCAAACGAGCCTTCAGTGTTAGGTACCAAGATCTTGGTTTACAAGGTAGTTGTCATCCCCACCCTTTGTCGGTGTGAGACCTGGGTAGCCTACAGATGTCATCTCAAGTGGGTGGAGTGGTTCCAACAGCGCTGCCACAGGAGGATTCTCAGGATCAGCTGGGAAGACTGACGCACTAACATCAGCATTCTCTCTGCAGCCAACATCAGCAGTATAGAAACGCAGGTCATGAAACGCCAACTCTGCTGGGCTGACCACTGTGTACGTATACCTGACAAACCTCCCGAAGCAAGTACTTTTCTCTCAGTTAAGTCAGGGAAGAACGGCTCGCGGAGGGCAGCAGAAGCATTTCAAAGACATACTGAAAGAACATCTTAATGGAGGCATCAACCCAACCCAGATGTGCTCATGAGACAGAAGTGACAAAAGAGGAAAGAAAGGGCACAACATTCCACCCAACAACTGTCTCCTCTAAGATTACACCTGTCATTTCTGTGGGAAAATCTACAGGGCAAGAATTGGGCTCCTCAGCCACTTAAAAACTCACCAATGACCCCCCTTGGCAGACATCACCCTTGCATTGAGGGATAGCCAAAGAGATATTTCAAAGTACCTCTCTGGGGCTCGGGTACACCTGCAGTTTGTGCAAAAATTGTGCTTTGTATTTGAATTCTTCCTCTTTTCTTTAACCATTTTATTACAGTCCCTGAGATGGTTGGATCTTGCCCCTTCATTTATCTGTATCTTTTTAACTGAAACAATTTCTTCATTTAGTATTTGCCTCCCTTGCAACTCCTGCAAGAAATAAATTAAGATTCATAGTGGTATTTTCTTTTGAAATTCTTTGTTTGCTGGGCTGTGTAAATATTAACTGATGCTGAGCACTGTCTTAGGCTCTGAAGCCATGTGAAAGAGAAGGGTCGGAGTGTTGTGTATTTGATTGTTGTGGTAATGGAACCTTGTTGCTATGGCAACTGAGTTAGATTATTAGGGGATAGCCCAGCCAAAACTGGCTGGTTTTGGTTAGTTCAATGTGTGGCAATAAACGGCTGCTTTTAAGGTTTACAGCTCTGTGTCTCAAGTGATTTCTTCCTGAAACTGCTGTCTACAAGGATACAACACTGAGCTTGGTTCATGCTAGGGTTTATTCAATCTGCTTCCAATTTTTGATAAATCAGATGTGGTCATCGGATTAAAACTGGCTTCTTCTGACTTTATGGCTTGACCTTAGTTTGTTTGCACAATTATCTAATCACCGATTCTTTCTGCTCAGATGATAGTCCACTTTAGGACGTTGAAACAACCTACTTGTATCAACTCAAAACTTTCCCTAACCTTCTCATAAAACTATAGAGGTACATTGGCTTACAAAATTTGAGGATAACTCTGTAGTTCTAAATAACATACTTGTTGTTTTGTGTCCTTTTAAAGGATACCTTTTTATCGTCAATCCCTTGTTAAAAGTACAGTGTAACCTCTTTAAGCCTCATTTGACTAATCCTCAAACTGAATTCTCACCAAAATCTGAAGCAGTCTTGCCTCAAAGACTTGAGTGCTGGAAAAAAGGGCTTATATTAAAACGTTCTACCACCATGAATTTGCTATTATATATAATATTATATATAACCCCCAGATCCTTTATTGAGGTACTCCTTCCTAAGCAGTCATTTCCCATTTTGTATTTGTGCAGCTGATTTTTCCTTCTCAAGTGTAGTACTTTGCATTTAATTGAATTTCATCGTATTTACTTCAGACCATTTCTCCCATTTGTCACAATCATTTTGAATTTTAATCCTGTCCTCCCAAGTGCTTGTAACCTTGCCCAGCTTGGTAGCATCTGCAAACTTTATAAGTGCACACTCTACACCACTATCCAAATCATTTATGAAGATATTGACTAGAACCAGATCCAAAAGAGATCCCAGCAGGACTCCGTCCAGCTTGACACTGTACCATTGATGATCACTCTTTGAATAGGCATTCCCAACTATTTGTGCCCCAGCATACAGTAGGTTTACCTAGGCTATATATTTCCTCTAGTTTGCTCATAAGTCGGTCATGTGAGACAGTAACAAAAGCCTTTCTAAAGTCAAGATAGGTCACATCTACTGCTACCCTATCCACAAGGCTTGTTCTCCTGTCAAAGAAGCATGTTAGATTCATTTGACATGATCTGTTCTTGACAAATCCATGCTGACCATTACTTATGAGCTTATTAGCTTCTAGGTGCTTACAAATAGTTTGATTATTTGCTCCATTATCTTTCTGGATACTGAAGTTAAGCTGAATGGTCTATAATTCCCTGGGTTGTTCCTATTGCCTTTTTTGTAGATAGGTACTTGTGATGGGTTCCCCCTGGAGTACCACTTGGAACTGGTGTACCACTGAGCCTGCCTGGGCTCCCTTCACACTGTATTGCTGAGGTAAGCCAGCCAAGCCCTCCCTCAGGCTTCAGACTGCACTTTATCAGTACACACAGAGGTAGGGACATACTCCAGCTGCAGCTTTACACATACATGCTGAGATCAGCTCTGAATGGGAAGACTCAGCTAAGGAATTGCCCAGTACTCGAGTGCACATCCCTCTCTAGAGGGTAGACCATCTTGCACTGCTCAGAGAATTGTACAGTGTAAGATCATGAAATTCACCTTCTCTCTCAATGTGGAGAGAGAGATGCAACAGCTTTTTGCTCCCCAGTTATGAATTCCACACTCTGTGTTTTAGACAAAACAAAAACAAGTTCAACTACAAAAGATAGATTTTAAGAGATTATAAGGGAAAGCAGACAGATCAAAGCAGATTACCCAGCAAATAAAACAAAAATGCAATCTGAGCTTAAAATACTAAAGAAACTGGTTACAGGTAGTAGTTTCTCACCCTAAATGTTGTTTTAGGCAGATTGCAGAGATTCTTGAAGGCCAGCTGCACTTGCCTGCTGCTTAAATATTTCATTCAGAGGCTAGACAACCTTCCAGCCTGGGCTCAGTCCTTCTCCCCTTGTTCAGTCTGTTTCTTAAATGTTTACAGCAGTCATCTTGGGCAGGGATGCAGTAAAGAACAAACCACAGATTCTGTCCCTCCCCTGCCTTAAATAGATTTTCCATATGGCAGGTGGCATTTGTCTTCCACTGTGATTCCCACCCCCGGCCAGTGGAAAAATACTAATATTATTATGGTGTCCAGTATCAGGTGACTTGATCACATGACCTGGAAGCCATAACTCAGTCTGTTTGCAGTGCCCCCAGGAAGCACTTCCTGGAAAAAGATTACTATTTTCTAAGACCTGTTGTTCTTCCTAATGGCCCTTTCCAGCCAGCAATCTAGACTGATTGCATTCTGTCTAGTGAGTGTTCCCCAGGTGTAAACACATTTTGATAGATGCATAGGCAATATTCCTAATTTCAGGTACAAAAATGATACATGCATACAAATATGATAATCATATTCAGTAAATCATAACCTTCCCAATGATACCTCACATGCCTTACCTTGCTTGAAATACATCATAATTATGCCATACTCATATCATAATAATATTACTATGAAGAATATGGGGTGTAATGCCACAGTATTAATTTGCCCTTTTCTAGTCTTCTGGGCTATCTCCCATCCTCCATGAGTTCTCAAAGGTTCTCGTTAATATCTCGGATCCTGTCAGCTGGTTCCTTAAGAATTCTAGGATGTATTTTGTCAGGCTCTGCTGACCTGAAGATACTTAACTTGTCTAAGTAATTCTTAACTTGTTCTTTTCCTATTTTAGCCTCAAACCCTCCCCCACTCAAACTGACGTTCACCTTGTTTGTAATCTGATCACTGCTAACTTTTTTGGGGGGGGAGTGAAAACTGAAACAAAAATGGCATTTAATGTTTCAGCCATTGCTGCATTTTCTGTTATTGCCTTTTCTTCTTCATTGAGGAATTGCTTGCTTCTCAATGTATTTTGTAAAATGTCTTCTGGTTATCTTTTATGTCCGTAGCTAGTTTAATCTAATTTTGTGCCTTGGCCTTTCTGATTTTGTTTCTACATGCTTGTTTTTTATAATCATCCTTTGTAACTTGACCTAGTTTCCACTTTTTGTGTGACTCTTCTTAAGTTTCAGGTCTTTGAATCATGAACTTTATCTGATTACTTTCATCCAAGATGCCTTCCACCTTCAAATTCTCAAGCAGTACTTCCATATTAGAAGCAAATCTAGGCCTCTCCTCTAGTCACTTTCCCATCTTCTGTAATATTTTCTCCAGTACATTCCAAGAACTTGTTGGATAATCTATGCCCTGCTGTATTTTCCCAATAGATACCTGGGTAGTTGCAGTCCCCCACTGCCACCAAGTCCTGTACTTTGGATGATAAGTTTAAAAAAAAAACAAAAAAAAACCTCACACCTCTTCTTCCAGGTTAGGTGGTCTTTAGTAACTCCTACCATGACATCACCCATGTTTTATGGCTCTTTTAATTTACCGAGAGACATTGAATAGTTCAGCCTCTCACTTCTATCTCTACCTCAGTGCAAGGGTGTATATCTTTGGTATACAAGGCAACATCATCTCCCTTTTTTCCCCACCTCTCCTTCCTGAGCAAGCTGTACCCTTCTATGCCAGTATTCCAGTCATGTGAATTATCCCACCAAGTCTGTGATGCTAATTGTAATTCACCAATGTTTCTAGTTCTTCCTGTTTGTTCCCCATACTTTTTGCATTAGTATATAGACATCTAAGATTTCTATGGTTCTATGGACCTGCATAGAAGAGTAAAAATAACTCCTGTTAATTTCACTCTACTGATGCCTGTCATTGTGAAAAATGCAAAGGTGGCAAAAAATGTGTTTTAGTGTGTATTCTTGATGCTCAGTGCACAAATTTAATTCTTTTTAGTGGTAACAGTAGTTGGTAATGCCAACAAATGTGAGGTGCTAAGGTCATTCAGCCATAATGGAATTGTCCTTTGACATTCCTTTGTTAGGCCTAATATGTTTTTTGACTGACTTAATGATGAGAGATTAGATATGAACCTGTTTTAATTTTTTTCAGATGTTAAATAGGATTGATCTTTTAAAGAACATACTAGTTTAATATGTACTGCAATGGTTCAGGGATTTCTTTAAAAGACAATTCAACTCAAGCTATCAAAATATCAGACCTGTGGAATAAAAACTGAAGTTAACAAATAAGTTCAGTTTCAAAATGAAAGGTATTAGCATGTTGTGAAGAGACTTCGTTAGCAAAACATTGAGATATTAATTTGTATGTTATGGGAGATCAGCCTTTTAGCTTAACTTTGAAAACCTAACTATCAGGTGTTTAAGACATAAGGCTAACCTACCTTGAGAGCTCTCCCATTTGGTAGCTGTCTCTTTAAGGATTTCAGCCATTTGTTTGCAAGACTCTTGGGTTCTGTTTCCAGCTCTACTGCTGACTTATTGTGTGACTTTGGCGAGGTCATCTAAAGTCAAATCTTGATTCTGCTTATATGAAGCAGCTGGGGAGTGAAGTGGCACTGGTAAAGTGGAAGCCTTGGAAAGATTATGGCTGCTGAATATGACAGAGGGGCTCTGAAAACAGAATGCTGCTTGAAGAATGAGAAGCATGTTCTTACCCATTGCTGGCTGCCAACAGGTCTGGATGACTGGCTATGTCCCCTGGGAGCTGTGCAGTGCCTCTGGCAGGTACAGTAGCAATGCCCCAGTGACACTGAGAGGTGTGCCACATCCATGCCTTTTTTTGTTCTGCTCAGGTGTGTGCTGAGAAGTAGAGGGAGAGCAGAGGCTTCTTACACATTTCCTTTTTCTCTCTAGCCCTCAGGCAAAATAAGGCAGGATTTCCTCTTTAATATCTATCTGTTTTCTTTTGTAAAATGTGGGTAATTCATACCTCCCTCACAAATAGGTTGTGAGTTTAATTTGTTTGCATACTGCTTTGAGATCATTGGATAAAGGCCCTGTAAATGCAGCATAGTGTTAATTATTTGTTTTTATGTCCTAAGATTGCATTACCACAGAAAACCCAGCCTAGCAAAGAGGAGAACCTCATCATAAACCAATCTAGGAAGTCGCCATACATTAAAGAGACAGGCAGATGTTCAGATTCAGGATCACAGGACTCACTCAGGCCATTTCATGACCTATGATAGTTTAGTAAAACAAAATAAAAGAACCCCCCCCCCCATGAAATTAAACTTTTAGTGCTCAAAGTGGAATAGGAGTTGGAATGGAAGAATTCCAATAAATATTTTCCTCCACCATCTGAAAGGTACCATTTATCCTATTGCCTGTGATATCGGAAGAGCTTATCAAGGCTGACTGAGAACTGCAAAGTAAAAGTTGAAACTTGAGGAAAATAATATGTACAACAATCTGGATTGTGTCACTTTACCTCCTAAGATCTACAGAGCAGTCATTTTTTGGGTCCAGAGATGCAGTCATTTTGTTAGTGATTTCTTACTTGGAGAGCTGGCAGGCTGAAAACTTAACCTGCTGAAGGAGAACGTTAGACTTCAAGTGACAATTTTAAGACCATCTGTTTTATCTAAATTGTTGGAAGTTGTGAGGGAATATGAGCAATACTAGTCTTAAAATGTACCAACAAATGCTTGAAGAAATGTGTATTTCATATGGGAACACTAAAATCTATTCTGGCATTAATATTCCAAAGGGATTTTCTGACGTCAATGGATCTTTTGGATCCAAGACTTTAAGAACTTAGTTTAATATAAACAAAGCTGCAAAAATAAGTAGTTAAAGCTCCTCTTTATAAGCAGTGCTTTTAATATGCCCAAAAATGTTTATATCTTTCTTTCAAAATATATTGCATTAAATGTTCTAAAAACTGAAGGAAGAAGAGTTGGACTGGGAAGTGTTTTGCTCCTGATATTCCCCTTCAGTCAGCTCTTCACAGTGTGGTCTCTTCTAAATTCACAAGAAGGCTGCAAAGAGCCCCAAAGACAAGTAATTCAAAGGCTATATTCTATATCTTGAGGGTTCCCATGGGAAGCACTACCACACACTCAATGACCATCACTGTGAGGGCTCAACCTGTGAGGTTCATGGTATAAGGTCCCTCAATCATTGAAACGAGTTCTTCATTAAAACAAATGGAACAATTTCTACAACCTGCTTGAGATGTGTATGTTTTGATTCTCCCTTATTTTTTTTAAAAAAGTTGCTCATGGAATGTCCGAGGAATAATGCAGTCTCGTGATCCGTATGTGCTAAAAGCAAACCTTCTGTCCTTCCTTACCATCTCCAACATCAGCGAATCTAGCCAATAAGACACTGATACAGACTGCTCCTGAGGGTTGTATACAATGAAAAGCACAACCAGAGCAAAATTCTACCACTTTGGTTTGGCAAAAGCCCTGGAGATTCTTTGTAGTACAGATAGCAGTGTTCTGCTTAAGCAGAATATACCTTTTGCTCTGTATTTGACATCATTTTAATCAGAGAAAGAACCCTTTTTGCTTTCTTCATCCCTGGTTATGTAATAAGCAGTGGAAAAAAGAAATGTACATCCAAGTTAGAAGGTATTCTATCTGGGAGTTGTATAGTAAACGCTTTCCCCCACATATGACTTTGATGGAAAATGCAGAAGTTAGAAGCAATTGCCATCTGAGGTGATACAATGATCACTTCAGCTCAAAATGCAATTAAGGTTTCTCATAGCATTTATTTTATGCATAGCAACCATGGAATGGTCACATCTTTATATGATTTGAGAATACTACGTATGGTTTTTCTCTTTAGCTGTACTTGGAGGTATGGAAAATGTGGTCTCTGATGGGTGGACTGTGAGTCTCAAGATGAGGGTTATGGTTAGCTGTTGGATGAAGGCAACAAAGGTTAACATTGCCCAGAAAAACACAGATCTCATGGATGCAGCTGAGGAGGATGAGTCAAAGGTAGCAGGGCCTTTGGACCATGTACTGACAGCCCCTGAAGCAGTTGCTGCATTTATGAAGTGTTTACTCTGGAGGAGAGTTAAGAGACTGACTACCTGTGCATCTTGCTCCTCCGAAAGTGATGCATGCAGGCAGTGGGAAAATTTAAAGAGTCCTAAAAAACAGGCTGCTATAACCGAGTTCTTCTCAGTATTTTAGCTGATCACTGTGACTACCTATGATTCTGTATTTGGTGTGCTTTGTGCGAGCTAGCATTCTCTAGTACCTTGATTTGTTCGTGTTTGCCTACTTTAAAATAAACCTACATTCTTTTTATAAAATACAGTAAGTGATAGTCTCTTTCTTCTGTTTCCCTGGCTGCTTATTCAATGCCCTCTCAATTATACAAACTCCCGATTATCTGGAGGAAAAAAAAATCCATCCTCCATGCTATTTGCCTGAATGGGAGTGATTTGTCTTTCAATAACCAGTTACAGTTTGACCTCTGAGGTCAGATAAAGTGAGAGGGAAGGAAAAAGGTGAAAAATTATAGGGGCCTATATAGAAAGAAGACAGTGACTTTCACCAGCATATTTTTTAGAGTGTATGGTATTGTTCCAACTTTGTACTGTAGCTGTATGAATGGAGGTCAAGTAATCAAATCTTAAGCTGATAAGCTTGCAATTAATGTTCTGTTGCTTTACAGTGAGGACAAGCATGATTATAATGTACTGGTATTCATTATTTCGCCAATGTTTTCATTCATCTCATATAGATTTCTGTTACCTTTGTGAATCAAGATTATATGCATCCCCAAATTAAACCTGGGGAGACCCCCTGAAATGCACAAATAAAGCATATTTTTTTCAACAAAATGTTTGGCACTTATCTATATTCATCGGATTATCCCTTTAAGTGAGACAGCACAGCACCAGATGCTATGTGGAGCTGTTATATAACCAGTAGTGGATACCTTTTCTTCCTGCCTCTAGATCAAAAAGGAGTAGAAATACCTACTACCTATGGTGTGCTGCTCAATCACCAGCCAGTGATTGGGAACTCCTGTAATCCGTATTAACGAGAAACTGAGATGATTGATTTTAATAGCATGGATCAATATGGATAAATATTTAAAAATAAATGAAAACCTCAATTTTGAAAGTGAAATAGCTGTTACTGTTTTAGTACTTTCAGCCTCGGGAAACATTTCTGTGTATATCTTAATAAGCATTGCAATTTTACTGAAACATTCTTGCCCAAAGTAACAAGTTCTGTTCTGCATCACAGAATAAAGCAAGAAGGTGTAGCAAAGGATAGGAAAGGTCCCAAATTTCATGGGTGCGTGATGAATCTGTCCTTTTATGGATGCCAAGGGAACTCTTCAGAACTTGTTTCTGAGCATGTGCAGTGAAGAATTGGAGAAAAGGGAGTTAGCTCAGAGAGCTCTTCCTGTTTGCTTAGGTTTTAGGGGTGGGGGTGTTGCTTGTGTTCATTCTAAATAAATGTTGACAGGCTTAAATTCAAGCTCCCCTTTCTACAGTTGCATTGCTTCTGTTTCTTTTTTCAATAATCTGTCCTCACTGACAGATGAATGTCCCAGGCATTGCGGCTGCATCATACTGATTACTTCCCCAGAAGTGTGTGGAAGCCTCACTGCATGAAGCTCACAAGACTAAAGAGCCCTGGTTTCAGGTGGCTGTTGGGACAGGGGAGTGGTGGAGCCAATTAGTTGTTGCTCTACATCAGGGGTTCTCAATCTGGGGATCAGGACCCCTGAAGGGGTTGCGAGGTTATTTCATGGGGGGGGGGGGAGGGCTGTCAGCCTGCACCCCAACCCCCCCTCTGCCTCCAGCATTTATGGTGTTAAATATTTAAACAAGTGTTTTTAATTTAAAAGGGGGATTGCACTCAGAGGCTTGCTATGTGAAAGGGGTCACCAGTACAATAGTTTGAGAACCACTGCTTTACATGGTATGTACCCCACAACTGTTAGTGGATTACTGAGCAGTAATATGCTCAGTAATTTAGGGCTGGCAGTGTGGCCTAGTGGATATAGAAGATCTGGGTTCAATTTCTGGCTTTGACATTACTTTGCTGAATGACCTTGAATAAGTTACTTCTCTGTTTCAGTTTTGGCATCTGTAATAGCCTTTATCAGATGAGAACAAATGCATGTCCGGGATGGTCTAGGTGTCCTTGGTCCTAATGACCTTTTGCAATCCCTTCCAGCCTTACATTTCTGTGATTTTTAGAGCTGGTTAAATTCTTTTTTGTTGGAACTTGTTTTGCAGGAATGGGTCAATTTCAACAAACTTTTAGATTTGTTTTTAGAAATTTTCCCATCTAAATCAAAATGGCTGTTTTGACTTTCTCGGTTTTGATGTATTTTGTATTACAATTTTAATCTAGTATTAATATATGTATTAGATTTAATATATATATTTTACTTTATTTTGACATTGTCATGAAACATTCTGTCAAAAATGAAATGTTCCAATGAAGTCATTTTTAGTGTTTCAGAATTGTGTGTGTGTGGGGGGGGGGGGTGTTTTTTGTTTTGACATTTGCTTTCCACATAATTTTTTGACTCTTCATCCCAGTTCAGGCCAAAAACAAATTTTGAATTGCTGGACTTTCCAATGGGAGGGAAATTGCGTTTTCTGAGTACCTCTATTAATGGTCCTCTGCCCAGCATTAACTTCTCCGTTTTTGTAGGTGTGCAGGCATAGATTTTTGGGAGATGCCCAATGGCAACAAGGATTCCTTGGGTGGTGTGTTTCTGGCATATATGAGAGAGAGAGACCCTGTACATCCCCAGGGTTTAGGATGTGCAAGTGTGGTTCCAGGGGATTTAAAGTTTCACCACCTGCATGAGTCCTAAATCACATCCTTTGAGGTTAGTATTAATAGGAAATGCCATGTGATGAATCTCATCATACTTCCTCACCTTCTGGGGGCATATCCCTGGAAGGGAGTGATGTGAGCCATAGTTTGTGACAAAGGAAATGCTGTCCCTCAGATGAAATGATGACTGTCTGAATTTGTAAGAGAAGATTAATATATATTTTATATTGAAACTCATGGAGACAAAAAACAAACAGCTTTCACTGTGGCAGTGGTGATATTCTCTCAGTGAAGATGTTGAGTGGTGGAAAGCTTTGTTCATCCAAACTCCACTCTAGAATTACTCTTCTAGTTAAAAATTAGGGGATGGAGACTCCAACTGCTTTATCAAGATCACATTCCCTTGCATTATACTGACAGTTTTAGAGCAAGAAGGCCAGAATGCTTAAACTCTCTTTGGGGGGATTGACAGGGTCTAAACCTTTGGTTGTTCAAGCAGTGTTAGGATGGGCTTAGGTCCAAGCCTGTGGGCAGAAGCTATGTGAAAAGCATCTATGTATCATAAGTGGCACTTATTACAGCGCACACAATGCCCGCACAGCTGAAATACGCCAGGGTCTGACTATTGCTCAGAAACTCACTCACTGTTGGGGGGGGGGGGGTCAATCTAATTATCACCCTCTCAAATCTCTACCTGTGGATGATGGTGGCTGAGTTCTCCAGGATAATCTAAATAAAAGTATCTCTGTCTTCAGATCCGTTTTTAGGCCCACACCAAGCATTAAGCTACCTGTTGTCAGCGGGCAAACTGTCCTTACTTGATAGTGTCCTTACTCAATTAGCTGCTTATGACAGCTGATTAGAGGATATTAATGATCCAACCAAGTGGATGGACTGATTTTTTTTTTTTTTTTTAGGATTCATTCATTATTTTGGGGGTCTAATTTTCAATGGCTGTTGAGGACCTATGCCTGCACCCAAGAATATTCCTGTTCAGAATTCATTAAGGATCACTTTTTGGCACTTTTCAATATGCACATGAAATAATTGGAGAATTGGTAATGGCATGGTTTGAACTATCCCTTTACACTTGTGATGAGGAATCTGAGCATGGTGACTGCATTGTCTTGTTGCGTGCCTCAAATTTTGGTATTAATGCATGAGAAGGAACTTCTTCTAGGCTTTTCCCCATCACACAAGAAAATC
Source organism: Chelonia mydas (assembly GCF_015237465.2). Classification (NCBI taxonomy): domain Eukaryota; kingdom Metazoa; phylum Chordata; order Testudines; family Cheloniidae; genus Chelonia; species Chelonia mydas. The sequence goes on from NC_057849.1 coordinate 220,906,343, forward strand.
TTGCCTGTTTTATAGGGTCTGTTTGTGGGTAATTTCTCAGGCAGTTGGACAGCATTCACAACTTTGGAGGATACTTTTTGACCATGAGGTGAATGTGGAAGAGCAAGTTTCAGTATGGACCAAAAGTGTGTTTCAATATCCGCACATTTCAGATATGTAACATTCCCTTCAGGATGCTGACTGGGCAAGGAAGAACCACGAATCTGCAACCTGGGGACAGCACCAACTCTGTCTCATTTAGTACTGCCTTTAAAAACTACTCCTAGATGGTAGCAACTGTGGAACAAAGCAGCATGAGTGATCAAGAACCTTTGCTTCTAAGTGAGTGGATGTTAGCTCTCCCTAGATTGCACTTGTTTATGGTTATGCAGTAAGTGAATGTCTTACTCTCACTATTGGTATATAAAATCTTAAATAATACAGGCCCAGTCTACTCTTCAGTTGTCATAGATGGGTGCTAGGCTGTGTGCATTCTGGTTATTTCAGAATATGTATAGTTCTTTGCCAACATTAAATAAGTAATCATTGCACTTCTATGTGTGGTGGATGAGTTTTACATCTGTCAAGTTGACTGTATGGCAGAGAATTAGGCTCAGCTAACAGCCAGCTGAGAGGGAGCTTGTAATGAATCTAGTGCTAGCACCAGCCTGTGTGACACAGACTAATTTGGGGTCCTCTTAAAAACCTTGGAATCATTGGCCATAAAAACATAAGAACGGCCATACTGGGTCAGACCCAAGATCCATCTAGCCTAGTATCCTGTCTCCTGACGGTGACCAATGCCAGGTGCCCCAGAGGGAATGAACAGAACAGGTAATCATCAAGTGATCCATCCCACTGCCTGTTCCCAGCTTCTGGCAAACAGAGGCTAGGGACACCATCCCTGCTAATAGCCATTGATGGACCTATCCTCCATGAATATATGTAGTTCTTTTTTGAACTATGGTTTTCATGGTCCACAAAGGCCATCTCTGATCTTTAGGAAAAATCTGTGACCAGCTTTTACAGCTAGCAACTAGTTTATATTGATTTGTATTTTCAAGCCCGTCTTTGCAAGAGGAAGAGGGCTAAACATTTCTTGGTTTTATTGTTTTTAATGAGTGTCCTCTATATTCTTGGTCCCAAAAATAAAGACGTGTGGTTGAGGGCTTTGTGGAGCCCAAAGGCAGTGTTAGGAAGTTTACCCCGTAGAATTCACAGGATGATAGTGAGGAGGAGATGATGATGATAAAATCAACACTAATTGGTTTTCTAAACACCCATATAGAATTTAAGATCTTTTCTGAGTCTGACCAACAAATTTAATGCATTATTTATATCCGGTTTGGATGCTGCTGCATGATAGAATAAGAGGAGTATATCAAGACAGAGTTGATGCTTCTAAAGTATACAGCTACTTCTAGACTTATTTCTTGAGATACATTAAGATTTTATAAAGTAAACTACTGAATATATGTTGGAGAAAGTGAAAACTGGTCACTGAAGCCTTGATCCTGCACAGACTTGCATTCAGACATAATTGTATGCATGTGAGTAGTCTCATAGACTTCAAATGGATTACTCATGGATGTGAAGCTGAGCATATGCATAAGAGTTTCTTGGACCAGTATGTGGAAATAGAAACCTAAATCCTATCATGATACTTGGAAATGCTGGTCAATGAATTAAATTCTGCCTGAATTAAACTACTTATTTAGGTGAACTTATTTGATGTACCATATGAAAATTTTTTCTCCACGGTAGGTTACTTGTACAGTATCACGTTTGCAAATTTATTCTGAAATTCCACATTGATTCTACACGTGGTTCATTTTTAAGCACAAAAAAGGCAATTTTACATTTGAAGTCTAGATTCTGGTTTATTCCGTTATTGGGTTTCTTGTGCCTTCCTGTAAACATCTGATACTGGCCACTGTAGGGGAAGTGAATACTGAATTAGATGCAACTCTTCTCTGATCCATTACAGCAACTACAGTTTTCTTTTCAAAAACCTCTGATGCAGAAAAGAGAGAGCGCACACCTCTCCTCACTCAAACTTTTGATTTTGCTGGTTTTTGGAAGGTTCTGTTGGTTGAGGGGCTTCAGAGTTGAAAAAGGATATTGTGATCCATTCAGCATTAGGAGCCCAAAGAGTAGTGAAAGTACAACATGATGTTCTGAACTCCTGAGAAAAGTCTAGCACAGGGTGACAGAAGTCTGTTTGTTAGGAAGCATAAATATTGGGTAGTCGATGTACTAACTATAGTAAATTTTATCTAGTATATTTTTAAGTGAGCCTCCTTTGAAGTGTAAAACATTAAGAACAACTTTTTTGGAAAACGATTAAATTTAAGGGCCAAATTCTACACTGATGTACATCCTAGGAGAATAGGATTCTACTGGGTTAAGTGAGCAACTAATTTGGGCCTAAATGCTTGCTTCATTGGTATGTTTTGTCAATCATTCAATCTCTTAAGATCTGTATTCATATTTTGGGGAGGCATGCAGGGGGCAATTCATCCTGTGTCGACTGAAAAGCATTTTAGTAATTTATATTGCTGTGACAGTTGGTGAGCTTAGTAGGAGCACAGCTGATCAACTTGAAAGTATCAACAGTTGAACTTAGCCAAAACCCCCTCTGTGACAACAGATATTTATGGAGTTTAAAACTTCTAAGGAACTTGCAGAGCAGTAGTTTCTTCTTCACAGTAAGAAATGTCAGGACACAATTCACACGAGGACTTGACCTGGTGGCAATTTAATTGGAATGCTGTGGATGAGAGAACCAACTGTACTAAAATATCAATCTTTCCTGCTGGAACACAAATCACAGCTCTGTTTCCCTCCCCTCTGAAATTCTGAGTCAATACTGGAGAATAGGCAATCCTAAAGTCCCTCCCAGTTTATTTTATTTTGTTTAAAACCACACAATGTCGTTAAAAGGGACATTTGCAACCGGTTTTGAAGGTCACTGTAGCATATGACCAAGAATTAATATGGTTAACACAGGCACATTAGTAATTAGACCATACAGGAAACAGATTTGAGGCTGTTGGGGTTCTTAAGGCTGTAAGCTCCTATATCTCAGTTAAATGATGATTTTCACTTTACAGATTCTGGTTAATACTATATTCTTCCTGTAATCTTCTCCCAAATTATAAGATGCTGGGCACAACTGTTAGCAGCACCACCTGCTGAGCAGCTTGAGCCATAGTGTGAACTTCGCTATGGTAGGGGAAAAAATAAGCCCAGCAGTGAGTAGTTCTTGGCTTGAGATGCCTTCTAAAAACTATTAAAAGGAAGGAGAATGTACTGTTATAAAGCAAAACATATTTAGCCTGTCACAGTCCAGGAAACTTGATTATGCACTTGTGAACAAATGAATGCAAAAAAGGCTTAGTATAAAAAACAAGACTGCAGTCAAGATCACTAAAATGTAGGAAATGCAAAAATTAAAGGTCCTAGAGCAGCAATAATTCTGCTGTGTTCCTCTTTATATTTATCATATATTTAATGACATAAACAATATCTAACTTAGGTACTCATTTTGACAAGAAAATCAGGAGTATAACACACGGTTACAACTCAGATGAGTTAATGTTGTTAGAACCTTTCTATCTTTTGCTGATTTTTTTGTGAATTTTAAACAGTGCAGCCAACAGAGCTTGCCAGCTTTTTTTTGCTCGGGAGTTATTGGGCTAGTTGTGCCAAGTTCATGATGGAGCTCGTAAGCTCTTTGAACTAATTTGTTCCATAACCCACAGAGATTGAGGGATGGGGGGAGAGTTTGACAGCTAGTTATATGTGGGGTTAAGGTTTTGTGGATGGCTTTGGTAGCTGTGGTGAGAGTTTGGATCAGGACCCTTGTCATAGAAGGAAAGGATTTGACGGCTGAAGGAGTCAGTAAGTGTGGATGAATGTTTCTGGGCCACCCAAATGAAAGAAGCAGAACCTCTTGGCTTCTCTGATGTATGTAGGACTAGATGTACAGTTCAGCCCTACGTTTCCTGAGAGGCATGGAGGGGTGGTGAGAAGTGCAGTAAGAATTCATCCTGTGGTATAGACATGAGTTCTCTGTGAAACATTAAGTTGCACTTCTATCAACTGTTCTGCATGTTACCATTTGTGCAGAGATGGGTGATAAGATACTGCATTTATTGAAGTAACGTGTATTTCATTGATTCTTAAGCATTTAAGTGCACCACATTCTTAATTTTTCCCCATTTTATATTTTATGGTTCTCTAACAAGTTTTTAGAATCATGCATATACTTTCTAGAGACATTTTCTTCTTGTGCTAGAACAATGGCTATAGAAATATCACATCATCTCTGCTGGTTTGTATGTATTTTGTAGTGGTTAATTTGATTACTTCAGTAATTACTTACAGTGACATTAATTTAACCAAAAAAAAGAAAAGGAGTACTTGTGGCACCTTAGAGACTAACAAATTTATTTGAGCATAAGCTTTCATGAGCTACACAATCTTAAGCTCAGATAAATTTGTTAGTCTCTAGGGTGCCACAAGTCCTCCTTTTCTTTTTGTGGATACAGACTAACACGGCTGCTACTCTGAAAACTCATTAATTTAACCCTTAACTCTAGTAGTGTCCCTGACCCCATTAGAATTAACCTGCCAATTTGAAAGATTCCCATTGCAGAGTAAAGGTAATAGTGACTATTTCACTTAAAACCATTGTAACTGTGTGTAAAGCCTGTTTTGGAAGGAGTTGACGATGATGTGAATTTTAGGTATTTAACTGAAGACAGTATCAGCTTTTTTTTTAATAGCCACAAGTAATGAAAGTTCACTCTTGTTTTTAAATCTGAAACTCCCTTGGACTTAAGTGGCACTTCTGGATTTCCAGAACACTGAATTCAGCTGAAGCAGAAGAAAAGGATGATTAAATTACATGAAACAGAAGCATTTTTTGGATGACTAACATTAGATAAATCGGTATTTGCGGTGTAGCATCTCTTTGACATGTCATTAAACACTTCCGTTTTTTGTTACAGATTTCTACTGGTGCTGATTTGTTTAATTTTCAGTGTACTCTCCACTATAGAACATTATTCAGAATTTGCCACAGGCACCCTTTTCTGGATGGTAAGTATACTCCTTTTTTGTAAAATATAATTGTTTTGGTGACAAATCTGTTCTTTTTGTAAGTTGAAAAACAAGGAAAGGAAATAGAAATATCTATTGGCAGACCATTAGCAAGACAAGGGAATTTAAAATACTAGCTGCTGCATATTATGGAAAAGTAATATAGAATTTAAGGATGAAATAAAGTTACTTAGAAATTCTATAAATCTACAGAATCTGAGTATTCATAGTGTAGCAGTATTCATTTTTTTTATTTAAGTCCAGAAAAAAAGATGACAATCATCTAGTCTGACTTGCATAACCAAAACACAAATTTTCACCTAGACATTCCTATTTTAAGCCCATAACTTTTGAGCTAAAAAAATTTATCAAGGTATGCAGTGTTTAATGGGGTGTCCTACCTCCAGGAAAATGCTACTTTTTTGCACCTGAAAGTGCAAATTGCTAAATGGTTATGATCTTCAGAAATATTTGAGTCTCAGTAATAAGTATTCTCTGGCACAGTGATTTAGCAGTGTCATAAATATAAAGGGAAGGGTAAACCCCTTTAAAATCCCTCCTGGCCAGAGGAAAAATCCTCTCACCTGTAAAGGGTTAAGAAGCTAAAGGTAACCTCGCTGGCACCTGACCAAAATGACCAATGAGGAGACAAGATACTTTAAAAAGCTGGGAGGAGGGGGAGAGAGAGAGAAAGGGTCTGTGTCTGTCAGTATGCTGCTTTTGCTGGGGATAGAACAGGAATGGAGTCTTAGAACTTTTAGTAATCTAGCTAGGTATGCGTTAGATTGATTTCTTTAAATGGCTGAGAAAAGAACTGTGCTGAATAGAATGACTATTCCTGTCTGTGTGTCTTTTTTGTAACTTAAGGTTTTGCCTAGAGGGATTCTCTGTTTGAATCTAATTACCCTGTAAGGTATCTACTATCCTGATTTTACAGAGGGGATTCCTTTACTTCTATTAAAAGTCTTCTTGTAAGAAAACTGAATGCTTTTTCATTGTTCTCAGATCCAAGGGTTTGGGTCTGTGGTCACCTATGCAAATTGGTGAGGATTTTTACCAAACACTTCCCAGGAAGTGGGGTGCAAGGGTTGGGAGGATTTTGGGGGGAAAGACGTGTCCAAACTACATTTCCCAGTAAACCCAGTTAGAGTTTGATGGTGGCAGTGGAGATCCAGGGACAAAGGATAAAATTAATTTGTACCTTGGGGAAGTTTTAACCTAAGCTGGTAAAAGTAAGCTTAAGAGGTTTTCATGCAGGTCCCCACATCTGTACCCTAGAGTTGAGAGTGGGGGAGGAACCTTGACAAGCAGTATCTAGGTTGAGCATGAAACTCTACCAGAGACAGAGCAATCACGCCAATGCCTCTCATAGTTTAGTGGCAGAACTTTAACTGAATATTACAAGCCTATTCCATACTTCTCCCATGTGTCGCTGCTGTCCTTTTCAGATTTTAGGCCAAATAAATTTTGTGCCTGTCAGGACTTATGACTGTTACTAATCTACTAATGTCTCAGGCTTTCCTTGGGGAACTTATTAAGCAGCATACTTAGTATTTTGCAAAAGGACATTGTTATATGCATTGCTTATCTATAGTCCTTGGTCTCACTGTTGTCCCTGCCAGTAGAGGGTGACGATTAGATCTTGCTGTGGTGAGGAAAAGCTGTCCATTTGGAATTGGACTGAGGTCACTAACTCATTTCACAATGACCACTGAACGACCCTCAGACGGTAATAGTGTTCAGTTACCACCAGTCCTAGGCTAGCTTTGAATGACTGATATTCAGATGAGAGGTTATGGAACACCAAAACATACAGTGCCCAGTCCATACCTCCATTTGAAAATGTTTAGTGGTCCACAAATGAAAAAAGGTTGAAAATCACTGGTCTAAATTTACAGCAACTTAGATCATAAAATCATAGAAGAAGAGGGTGGGAAGAGACCTCAGGAGTTCTAGTCCAACCCCCTGCTCAAAGCAGGACCAACCCCAACTAAATTATCCCAGCCAGGGCTTTGTCAAGCAGGGCCTTAAACACCTCTAAGAATGGAGATTCCACCACCTTCCTAGGTAATCCATTCCAGTGCTTCACCATCTTCCCAGTGAAATAGTTTTTCTTAATATCCAACCTAGATCTGCTGTGCTCAGTGTGTAATATCACAACAGCTATTTTGATTTTTTTTTTTTTAAATTGTGATTTCCTAATGTGATGGATTTTTGCTTTACAGCTGGCTTGAGAATCAAAGCTAGGTTCCCATTTACTTCACTGGAGCTTAAACTTCATTAGTGCATGCAGCCTTCACATGTGGTTGACTAAAACCATCATTAGGTTCCCAGTGTTATTTTTAAGCATTTGTCTAATGCTGTAGCAAATGTTGCTTGGCTTTGCTTAGAGTCAAACAAAGTGCAATTTTGTTGGTCATGTGCAAGCCTCTAAAACCCTTATAAATAAGTACTGTAATGGTAAATTATATTGAGTCAGAACCTGACATAGTGATACTGAGAGATAGTGAGTGTTGGCCTCTCTTCTTATACTGGTTACGTGTGTGTGTGTATTTGTGTATATGTAATTTAGTGAATCTAGTGCTTGTGGAAAAACTGCCAGGTTAACCTTCCAAGTGACTTCAAGTCCTTTGCTTTTTTGTTTTTTTCCCAACCAAATGGATACAGCATGGGCATTGACAGTACTAAGACAGTATCTATGCCAGTCTGTCAATGTGTTGCAACCCTGAGCTGAAAGGTCCATTTCTCTGCGACATGAGTAGTGTCACTTCCATGTCGCGGAATCCTTAGCTTCCCTGCTTAATTCAGCTGACAGAGGTTAGTTGTGGTATTGGCTATTTATATGGCTACTTGTGCAAAATAGAAAAGGAGTACTTGTGGCACCTTAGAGACTAAAAAATTTATTTGAGCATAAGCTTTTGTGAGCTACAGCTCACTTCATCGGATGCATTCAGTGGAAAATACAGTGGGGAGATTTATATACAAAGAGAACATGAAACAATGGGTGTTACCATATACACTAACGAGAGAGTGATCAGGTAAGGTGAGCTATTACCAGCAGGAGAGGAAAAAAAAAACTTTTTTGTCGTGATAATCAAGGTGGGCCATTTCCAGCAGTTGACAAGAACGTCTGAGGAACGCTTGGGAGGGGGCGGGCGGCGCTTGTAGTGTTTAGATGCTGCTTGTAATTATTAGAACTGGGAGCACTGGGTGTTGGGAGTCTGAAAGGACAGGAAACACGAAGGGGGGGTGGCAGTTGAGGAGACTGAGTGAGAGCTACTGAGGATGCAGCAGCAGCTTGGTGAAGAGGTTTCCACTTTAAAAATACAGTCCTATTGAAGTTCGTGAGTACCTTGCCTGGTTGCTCCAACACTTTGGTGACGAGGATGGATCTTCTGTCGCTGAACCCTTTCTGCAAAGCCCAGGTGAGCCTCCAGTTGCTTTTACTACCTAACTCTATATGTTTGAGACTTACCTGCTTGAAATCAGTGCTACAAAGATTTCTGGAGTAAGAAAGCGTGCTCTGCTAATCCACTACCTTTGAGCAGAAGGGCAGCGTATATTTTACACTTTTCCCCTTGCAGATGATAAATATGAGACTGCACTTCATTAAAGAATTTTTTTGTGCCAAAAGTGAATGTAGTAGCTAATCGCTACAGATTTCGCCAGCGTGAGCAGAAAACAGGGGAGACTATAATGCATTGTATTGCTTCGTTGAGGAGTCTGATTGTAATTAGTGACTTTGGGAATATGGCGGATGAGATGATTAGAGACCAGCTCATTGAGAAAACAACCATGCTTTGTGTAAGAGAACGCTTACTTCTAGAACCACAACTTACACTAGAAAAAGCAATAACCATTGCTACTCAGATTGAGTCAACTACAGCTGAAGCCAAAATAATGAGCATGGATACAGGAGGCACAGTCCAGGCTGTGACTCCTCTGCAGAAAAGCTCGCTATCACTGCAGACAAACTATTACAAGAGGAAAACTAATGAAAAACCACCGAATCAGCAAATTCAAAATACAGTAAAAGCATGTTTTCACTGTGGATCCCCACCACACCTTGCAAGCTACACAGGATGTCCAGCAAAAGTAGCTCAGTGCAATGATTGCACAAAAATTGGGCATTTTGCTAAAGTATGTCACAACAGCCAGTTCAATCAACAGGTGCATGCAGTTACAATAGCAGATGGTACTGTGCTGAGCGTGGACAAAATCACTACTGCACATATTCCAGAACAGATAAAGTGCACTGTAAACGTTTCCGCCATACCCTCAGGCAAACAACACTCTATTCAGCTAATGTTGGACACTGGCTCAGCAGTATCTATACTAGCTGATTCCATCTATTTGTATTACTTTAAAGATGTGCCTCTTTCTGAACCCAAACTTCGCTTGGTGTGCTATTTGAAAAACCATATTCCGGTACATGGCTGCCTGCCAGCAATAGTTACTTTTGGTGATTGCTGTGTAACTGCAGAGTTCTTCATTGTCCACAAAGGCACTCCTATCCTTGGCAGAGATTTATTGGCTGCTTTCAATCTCAGGGTAGTTAATGGACAAATTGATCTTCCTCAGCAAAGCACTCTTGCGGTAGACACAGGAGTTTCAGCTGGGACCCAACACCATGTTGAAGAGAAACTTGGCTGTGCTTATGGGTTTCCGCATAAAGTTAAAATGCGGAATAATGTGATGGCTGTACGACAGAAGTTACGGCGCTTACCATTTTCAGTCAGGGAAGCTGTTTCAGAGGAACTTAGAAGACGTGTTCAAAAGGACATTATTGAAGAGAGTGACTCCTCAGAATGGGTTTCACTATAGTAATGATGATGAAGAAGGGTGGAGGCATTTGCCTTTGTGTGGACTTAAGGGAGTGAAATAAAGCTATTGTGATGGACAGCCATTCTCTTCTTCACATAAAAAGTATTTGCAGAACTCCGTGGAGCAAAGATGTTTTCTGCTTTGGATTTGCAGAGCGCATACCACCAGGTTATGTTGCATGAAGACAGCAGAGACCTCGCAGCGCTTATTACACATGAGGGACTACTTCATTTGAAACATGTTCCATACTGTCTCACATCCGTCCCAAGAGCCTTCCGTAGAAGGAAAAGGCCTGGGTAGAGACCGTCGAATTATGGAAGTCAACGAACGGCTACACAGGTGGTGTTGGAGAAGGCTTTGGATTCTTTGATCATGGGATGGTGCTCCAAGAAGGAGGAGTACGAGGCAGAGATGGGCTCCACCTAGCAAAGAGAGGGAAGAGCATCTTTGGAAGCAGACTGGCTAATCTTGTGAGGAGGACTTTAAACTAGGTTCACCAGGGGAAGGAGACCAAAGCCCTGAGGTAAGTGGGGACATGGGATACTGGCAGGAAGCATGAGCAGGAGAACGTGAAAGGGGAGGGCTCCTGTCTCATACTAAGAAAGCAGGACAAACAGCAAGTTATCTCAAGTGCCTATACACAAATGCAAGAAGCCTGGGAAACAAGCAGGAAGAATTGGAAGTCCTGGCACAGTCAAGGAATTATGATGTGATTGGAATAACAGAGACTTGGTGGGATAATTCACATGACTGGAGTACTGTCATGGATGGATATAAACTGTTCAGGAAGGACAGGCAGGGCAGAAAAGGTGGGGGAGTTGCACTGTATGTAAGGGAGCAGTATGACTGCTCAGAGCTCCGGTATGAAACGGTAGAAAAACCTGAGTCTTTGGATTAAGTTTAGAAGTGTGAGCAACAAGGGTGATGTCGTGGTGGGAGTCTGCTGCAGACCACCGGATCAGGGGGATGAGGTGGACGAGGCTTTCTTCCAGTAACTAATGGAAGTTACTAGATCACAGGCCCTGGTTCTCATGGGAGACTTCAATCCCCCTGATATCTGCTGGGAGAGCAATACAGCAGTGCACAGACAATCCAAGAACTTTTTGGAAAGTGTAGGGGACAATATCCTGGTGCAAGTGCTGGAGGAACCAACTAGGGGCAGACCTCTTCTTGACCTGCTGCTCACAACCTGGGAAGAATTAGTGGGGAAGCAAAAGTGGATGGGAACCTGGGAGGCAGTGACCATGAGATGGTCGAGTTCAGGATCCTGACACAAGGAAGAAAGGAGAGCAGCAGAATATGGACCCTGGACTTCAGAAAAGCAGACTTTGACAACCTCAGGGAACTGATGGGCAGGATCCCCTGGGAGAAAAACATGAGGGGAAAGGAGTCAAGGAGAGCTGGCTGTATTTTAAAAGAATCCTTATTGAGGTTACAGGGACAAACCATCCCGATGTGTAGACAGAATATGTAAATATGGCAGGCGACCAGCTTGGCCTAAGATCAGCAAGGATTTCACTGTTAAACACAAAAAAGCAGCTTAGAAGAAGTGGAAGATTGGACAAATGACCAGGGAAGAGTATAAATATTGCTCAGGCATGCAGGAGTGAAATCAGGAAGGCCAAATCACACATGGAGTTGCAGCTAGCAAGAGATGTTAAGAGTAACAAGAAGGGTTTCTTCAGGTATGTTAGCAACAAGAAGAAAATCAAGGAAAGTGTGGGCCCCTTACTGAATGAGGGAGGCAACCTAGTGACAGAGGATGTGGAAAAAGCTAATGTACTCAATGCTTTTTTTGCCTCTGTCTTCACAAACAAGGTCCGCTCCCAGACTACTGCACTGGGTGGAGGTGACCAGTCCTCTGTGGAGAAAGAAGTGATTTGGGACTATTTAGAAAAGCTGGACGGGCACAAGTCCATGGGGCCGGATGTGCTGCATCCAAGAGTGCTAAAGAAGTTGGCGGATGTGATTGTAGAGCCATTGGTCATTATCTTTGAAAACTCATGGCAATCGGGGGAGGTCCCGGATGACTGGAAAAATGCTAATGTAGTGCCCATCTTTAAAAAAGAGGAGAATCCTGGGAACTACAGGCCAGTCAGCCTCACCTTATTCCCTGGAAAAATCCTGGAGCAGGTCCTCAAGGAATCAGTTCTGAAGCACTTAGAGCAGAGGAAAGTGATCAGGAACAGTCAGCATGGATTCACCAAGGGCAAATCATGCCTGACTAATCTAATTGCCTTCTATGACGAAAACTGGCTCTGTGGATGAGGGGAAAGCAGTGGACATGTTGTTCCTTGACTTTAGCAAAGGTTTTGACATGGTCTCCCACAGTATTCTTGCCAGCAAGTTAAAGAAGTATGGGCTGGATTAATGGACTAAAGGTGGATAGAAAGCTGGCAAGATGGTTGGGCTCAATGGGTAGTGATCAATGGCTCCATGTCCAGTTGGCAGCCAGTATCAAGCGGAGTGCCCCAAGGGTCAGTCCTGGGGCTGGTTTTGTTCAAGATCTTCCTTAATAATCTGGAGGATGGTGTGGATTACACCCTCAGATGACACTAAACTGGGAGGAGAGGTAGGTAGGCTGGAGGGTAGGGATAGGATACAGAGGGCCCTAGACAAATTAGAGGATTGGGCCAAAAGAAATCTGATGAGGTTCAACAAGGACAAGTGCAGAGTCCTGCACTTAGGAGGGAAGAATCCCATGCACTGCTACAGACTAGGGACCGAATGGCTAGGCAGCAGTTCTGCAGAAAAGGACCTAGGGGTTACAGTGGACAAGAAGCTGGATATGAGTCAACAGTGTGCCCTTGTTGCCAAGAAGGCTAACGGCATTTTGGGATGTATTAGTAGGGGCATTGCCAGCAGATCAAGGGATGTGATTGTTCCCCTCTATTCAACCTTGGTGAGGCCTCATCTGGAGTATTGTGTCCAGTTTGGGGCTCCACACTGCAAGACGGATGTGGAAAATTTGGAAAGCGTCCAGCGGAGGGCAACAAAAATGATTAGGGGACTGGAACACATGATGTATGAGGAGAAGCTGAGGGAACTGGGATTGTTTAGTCTGTGGAAGAGAAGAATGAGGGGGGATTTGATAGCTTTCAACTACCTGAATGGGGGTTCCAAAGAGGATGGATCTAGACTGTTCTCAGTGGTAGCGGATGACAGAACGAGGAGTAATGGTCTCAAGTTGCAGTGGGGGAGGTTTAGGTTGGATATTAGGAAAAACTTTTTCACTAGGAGGGTAGTGAAACACTGGAATGTGTTACCTAGGGAGGTGGTGGAATCTTCTTCCTTTGAGGTTTTTAAGGTCAGGCTTGACAAAGCCCTGGCTGGGATGATTTAGTTGGGGATTGGTCCTGCTTTGAGCATGGGGTTGGACTAGATGACCTCCTGAGGTCCCTTCCAATCCTGATATTCTATGTCATTGAGTCTGAAGAATGACCATGGAGTTCAGTGCTATCTGGATGATGATATCATGTTTGGAAATACTTCTGAGGAGCGTGACAATAACCTGCAATCTGTACTAAACTGCACCAGCAAAGCAGGCCTCAAGCGGAATCGGTCCAAATGCAAATTTAGACAAATGGAACTCTCCTTTCTGGGGCATACAATTTTCACAGGCTGGACTAAAACCTGATCCAGATCATATCCTGGCAATTTCAAATGCCAACAGATTTGCAAACCTTACGTTCCTTCTTGGGTCTTACCTCCTGGTATGCAAAATTCATTCCCAATTATGTTTGTCATTGAACTGTTACGAGAATAACTACAGAGAAGTTCAACCTTAGTGTGGACAACGGATGCACAAGCTTGTTTTGAAATGGTGAAAGACTTGATTGTACATAGTCCAGTACTTGCACTATTCAATCCTGCATTGCCCACAATTGTAACTACTGATGCTTCTGATTATGGACTTGGGGCTGTCCTCACACAACTTCATGAGGACAACACAGAGGACTGTTGCATTTGCTTCAAGGATACTAAGTAATGCTGCGAGAAAATATTCTGCAGCTGAAAAAGAAGCTCTTGCTTGTGTCTGGGCTACTGAAAAATGGAGAACTTACCTGTGGGGCCGCACGTTCAAGTTGCTCACTGACCACAGCCCTTTGATGGTGATGCTCACCATGAAAGGACTGGGAAGAGCAGGATATCGTATTGCTAGATGGTCTGCAAGACTACTCTTTCAATTATGAACTGGAATATAAGCCTGGAAACCAAAAAATGTGGTAGCTGATTGCTTTTCTCGCCTGCCTTCCCTTTCACCAGATGGTCCACCGGAGGATGAGGATGTAGAGGATGCCTATTACAAGCACTCTTACTGCAGTTAAAAGAGAACAATTTCAAGCTGCTTGTTCAGAGTGTCCAATTCAACAAAAACTACGGGAATTTCTGATAAAGAGAGAGCCCGGTAAACCTAAAAGCCTTGACCCAGTTTTGCTGCCTTATTTTAGAGTTTGGGATGAACTTCCTTTGCTTAATGGCTGTGTGCTGCGAGGTACACACCGGCTACTTGTGCCAAAAGAATTAGTCAAAATTCATGCACCTGGCACATAATACTCACCAAGGAATTGTCAGAATCAAACAACTATGGGATCTGTATTGGTGGCCAGGGATGGAGACTCAAACTGAAGCACTCATAAAATCCTGTGTCACAAATGCATGATAAGACTGCAGTGACATGTACCCCTGCATTACAGCTTGTTTCTCTTCCTGAATCTGCTGTCTTTCGAACGATGAGACTGCATACTGTAGCTAACACTGGAGAAGATTCATTTAACTAACTTGTGGAAGGTTGTGTTGTGTTCTACATTGAGAGTGAGCTAAATGATGATAGAGCATACTTTTGGTGTCTTCCTGTTCAAGATCTGCATTTAGTTTTACTGAAATAGCCCTGATTAAGTTGTAATCAATTTCAAAGTTGTAACTTACCATTTCCAAGTTGGTGACACCTGACAATGGGAATTCTATACAACACACATTCAGACCTGAATGTGGCATTTTTTTGAGGGGTTAAGATGATGGCCGAAATTCAACATCATTCTTCTTAATGGAATTTTACCAGGGACAAACTTGGCCCATTATGCATAGCACTTACTGCGTATGCATTAATGGTTTTTAATCTTTATCCGTGACTTTTCGAAGCTTATAAAAAGAAAAGTAAAAATCCATTTGGCTATAAAACTCAGCATTCTATCTCTTGATGTGTGAAATCAATTGGCATTAAGGCAATTTATGTGCATGTGTCAAGGGGAGAATACAAAACTACTACAACTTTTAAAAGGAAAGTTTTTGTGAAGAGGGGGCTAAAGAGGCATCTGAGAGGCACTAAAATTGTCAGGTTTCAGAGTAGCAGCCATGTTAGTCTGTATATGCAAAAAGAAGAAAAGGAGTACTTTTGGCACCTTAGAGACTAACCAATTTATTTGAGCATGAGCTTTTGTGAGCTACAGCTCACTTCATCAGATGCATGTAGTGGAAAATACAGTGGGAAGATTTTATATACACAGACAACATGAAACAATGGGTGTTACCGTACACACTAATGAGAGAGTGATCAGGTAAGATCAGCTGTTACCAGCAGGAGAAGAGAAACTTTTTTGTCATGATAATCAAGGTGGGCCATTTCCAGCAGTTGACACGAATGTGTGAGGAACAGTAGGGGGGGAAAATAGTTTTACTTTGTGTAATGACACATCCACTCCCAGTCTTTATTGAAGCCTAAGTTAATGGTGTCTGCTTGGCAAATTAATTCCAATTCAGCAGTCTCTCATGGGAGTCTGGTTTTTGAAGGTTTTTTTTTTTTTTTTTTTTTGTTGAATTGCGACTTTTAGGTCTGTAATTGAGTAACCAGAGAGATTGAAGTGTTCTCCGACTGGTTTTTAAATGTTATA
The DNA here is from genome assembly GCF_015237465.2 of Chelonia mydas. Lineage (NCBI taxonomy): Eukaryota > Metazoa > Chordata > Testudines > Cheloniidae > Chelonia > Chelonia mydas. Next base: position 220,922,143 of record NC_057849.1, read on the forward strand.
ATTCTTGATGTCTGGCAATTCTTCAACAAAAAAGCTTCAAAAACAGACTCCGAGAGACCGCTGAATTGGAATTAATTTGCAAAGTGGACACCATTAACTTAAGCTTGAATAAAGACTGGGATTGGATGTGTCATTACACAAAATAAAACTATTTTCCCCCCCTACTGTTCCTCACACATTCGTGTCAACTGCTGGAAATGGCCCACCTTGATTATCGCTAAAATTTTTCTCTCTCCTGCTGGTAATAGCTCACCTTACCTGATCACTCTCTCATTAGTGTGTATGGTAACACCCATTGTTTCATGTTCCGTGTATGTAAAATCCCCCAACTGTATTTTCCAGTGCATGCATCCGATGAAGTGAGCTGTAGCTCATGAAAGCTTTTATGCTCAGATAAATTTGTTAGACTCTAAGGTGCCACAAGTACTCCTTTTCTTTTTACCAAAATTGTCGGAGGCTTCAAGTAAAAGCAGCTGAAACAATTTTAACCTAATTCTGGAGGGAAATAATGTTCCTGTGCTTAGGACACTTGTGTCAAATTGCTCCTAAAGCAAGTCTTCAAAGTTGAATGTAAAGTTATATCCTAAAAGATGACAGGGATATATCAGAAAAAACTGTCGCTGAGTTGTAAATCATTTAATCACACAAGCACGGTTCACAGAATGTAGTAATAGCTCTACTTGTGGTGTTTGCTTGGGCTTGGATTTCTGCTTTCTGGTAGTCAGGAAAAGACAGGCACGTGCCATAATTTTCCATCTGATTAACAATGTATTAACTTCACTTCTGTGGTTTTGGGACTGGTGAGATTGCTTGTCTTGAGCTTCCGTTTGCTGCCAGCTGAGGGAGATGTGCCCTCTCTTTTAAAAGGAGCTCTTTTCCAAACAACCAATATGATGCATATTTATGTCACTTAGCTGTTATAAGCTTGTTGCCAGCTCCTCTGCTTGATGAGGTAATTTAGTTTGTGGTCATGCTATGCAAGATAAATTGTAGGACCTAGCTGTTGATTCTTTGCCCTATTCTGGCTATTTAGCAAGCCAGAACACAAAGGCAGTGACATCAGAACAAGTTTACGGTGAACAGAAAAGGTATGTAGAATTCATGAGTAGACTTCAAAAAGTGTTAGAGGATCAGGTTTTTTTAGATAAGCATGCAAAAGTCCAGTTGTTTATCCAAATTCTCTGGACCTCTTGAGCCTACAAAATCAGTCTGGAAAACTCACGGGAGCAGTGCTTTTGGTGTGATTTCTATTTAATGCTTGTTTTGGGTCAGGTGTGGTACATGAAACCCAATTTTGGGTGGCTTGGATACCTTCAATAGTGGCCCTATCAAAAATCTGGAAGAGCACTGGTCTACAGAAATGTAAAATAGGTGAGAGAAACAGCTAATTTTTTTCAACTTTGTATAATGGTTTGGTTTAGCTTAGTTTTATGTTGTGGATGAATGATTTTTTTGAGGGGTGGGTGGGGGAAGTGGGAAAGAAGGGGTTTGCACTTATCTGATCTCATTGGCCAATCCCTAACAGCCAACGAGACACAATGATTCATTCACCTTTGTCTATCAAGGAGACTAGTCACAATATGTCTGGCTTCAGTGAGCTTTGTACAGAAGCACCTGTAAAACTGAAATAGTACAGTTCCATATTTATCTCTAAATTTCTCTGATTCACCAGGTGACTTATGCCCACAGGGTATTTAGGCTTCTAGGTAAGAGACGGAAGTCCAGGACCTCCTGTAGCATTCTCTGAAATGCTCAGAGTTCCACGCACAGGGCCCGTTAGACAGGGAGAACTGCAGGGTCTCAATGCATGGATGAGACGATGGTGTAGGGAGGAGGGGTTTAGATTTATTAGGAACTGGGGAAACTTTTGGGAAAGAAGGACCCCGTACAGGAAGATGGGCTCCACCTAAACCAAAATGGAACCAGATTGCTGGCACTTAACATTAAAAAGGTCATAGAGCAGTTTTTAAACTAAGGGTTGGGGGAAAGCCAACAAGTGCAGAGGAGCACGTGGTTTGGACAGAGACATCTGTTAGGGAAGGAGCTATTGGAGATTCTCTATGCCCTAGTATGGGGGAGAGGATGAAGATAAAGTACAGGTAGGATCTGATGAAACTGTCAAGTGAAAAGAAGTCTCATTCAATTACATCACGTAATGGCAGACAGATAAAAAGTGACCAGTTTTTGAAGTGCTTATATACAAATGCTAGAAGTCTAAATAATAAGATGGGTGAACTAGAGTGCCTCATATTAAATGAGGATGTTGATATAATAAGCATCACAAACTTGGTGGAATAAGGATATTCAATGGGATACAGTAAGTAATACCAGGGTACAAAATATATTGGAAGGACAGAACAGGTCGTGGTGGTGTGGGAGTGGCTGTAGATGTGAAAGAAAGCATTTAATCAGATAAAGTGTAAATCTGAAATGAACCAAATTATACAATAGAATCTCGATAGATAGTAATTCCAAGCTTGAATCGTAAGCATATAGCAATAGGGTTATATTGCTGATCACCTGACCAGGATGGTGATAGTGACTGCAAAATACTCAGGGAGATTAGAGAAGCTATAAAAATAAAAAACTCAATAATAATAATGGGGGATTTCAACTATCCCCATATTGACTGGATACATGTCACCTCAGGACGGGATGCAGAGAAAGTTTCTTGACATCTTAAATGACTGCTTCTTGGAACAGCTAGTCCTGGAACCCATAATAGGAGAAGTAGTTTTAGTCCTAAGTGGAGCACAGGATCTGGTCCAAGAGGTGAATATAGCTGGAGCGCTTGGTAATAGTGACCATAATATAATTAAATTTAACATCCCTGCGGTTGTTAAAAACACCACAGCAGCCCAACACTGTAGCATTTCATTTCAGAAAAAGGAACTACACAAAAATGAGGAAGTTAGTCAAACAGAAATTAAAAGGTACAGTGCCAAAAGTGAAATCTCTGCAAGCTGCATGGAAACTTTTTAAAGACATCATAATAGAGGCTCAACTTAAATGTATATCCCAAATTTAAAAACATAGTAAAATAATCCCAAAAAGTGCCACTGTAGCTGAACAAGAAAGTAAAAAGCAGTGAGAGGCAAAAAGGCATCCTTTAAAAAGTGGAAGTCTAATCCGAATGAGCAAAATAGAAAGGAGCATAAACTCTGGCAAATGAAGTGTAAAAATATAATTAGGAAGGCCAAAAAATAATTTGAACACCTAGCCAAAGACTCAAAGTAATAGCAAAAAAAATGTTAAGTACTTCAGAAGCAGGAAGCCTGCTAAACAACCAGTGCAGCCACTGGACAATAGAGATGCTGAAGGAGCACTCAAGGATAAGGCCATTGCAGAGAAACTAAATGAATTCTTAGCATCGGTCTTCACTGCTGAGTATGTGAGGGAGATTCCCAAACCTGAGCCATTCTTTTTAGGTGCCAGATCTGAGGAACTGTCCCAGATTGAGGTCTCGGTAGAGGAGGTTTTGGAACAAATTGATAAACTAAACAGTAAGTCACCAGACCAGAGGGTATTCACCCAAGAGTTCTGAGAGAATTCAAATGTGAAATTGCAGAGCTACTAACTGTAGTTTATAACCTATCCTTTTAAATCAGTTTCTCTACCAGATGACTGAAGGATAGCTAATGTGACGTCAATTTTTAAAAAGGGCTCCAGAGGTGATCCCGGCAATTACAGACCAGTAAATCTGACTTCAGTACCAGGCAAACTGGTTGAAACTATACTTAAAAACAGAATTGTCAGACATAGTTGCACATAATTTGGGGAAGAGTCAACACGGTTTTTGTAAAGGGAAATAATACCTCACGAATCTACTAGAATTTTTTGAGGGGGTCAACAAGCATGTGGACAAGGGGGATTCAGTGGATATAGTGTACTCTAGATTTTCAGAAAGCCTTTGACAAGGTCCCTCACCAAAGGCTCTTAAGTAAAGTAAACTGTCATGGGATAAGAGGGAAGGTCCTCTCATGGACTGGCAACTGGTTAAAAGATAGGAAACAAAGGGTAGGAATAAATGGTCAGTTTTCAGAATGGAGAGAGGTAAATAGGGGTGTCCCTCAGGGGTCTGCACTGAGACCAGTACAATTCAACATATTCATAAATGATCTGGAAAAAGGGTTAAACAGCGAGGTGGCAACATTTGCAGATGATACAAAACTACTCAAGATAGTTAAGTCCAAACAGACTGCAAAGAGCTACAAAAGGTTCTCACAAAACTGGGTGACTGTGCAACAAAATGGCAGGTGACATTCAATGTTGATAAATAAAGTAATGCACATTGGAAAACATAATCCCAACTATACATATAAAATGATGGGGTCTAAATTAGCTGTTACTGCTCGAGAGAGATCTTGGAGTCATTGTGGATAGTCCTCTGGAACATCCACTCAATCTGCAGCGGCAGTCAAAAAAGTGAACAGAATGTTGGGAATCATTAGGAATGGGATAGATAATAAGACAGAAAATGTCATATTGCCTATATATAGATCCATGGTACGCCCGCATCTTGAATAACACATGCAGATGTGGTCACCCCATCTCAAAAAAGAGGTATTGGACTTGGAAAAGGTTCAGAAAAGGGCAGCAAAAATGATTAGGGGTATGGAACAACTTCCGTATGAGGAGAGATTAAGATTTGGACTCTTCAGCTTGGAGAAGAGATGACTAAGTGGGGGGGGGGGGTATGATTGAGGCCTATAAAATCATGACTGGTGTGGAGAAAATAAGGTAGTGTTTACTCCTGCTCATAATAGAAGAAAGAGGGCTCACCAAATGAAATCAATAGGCAGCAGGTTTAAAACAAACAAAAGGAAATTTCTTCACACAATGCACAGTCAACCTGTGGAACTCTTTTGCCAGAGGATGTTGTGAAGACCAAGACTATAACAGGGTTAAAAAAAGAACTAGATAAATTCATAGAGGATAGGTCCATCAGTAGCTCTTAGCCAGGATGGGCTGGGATGGTGTCCCTAGCTTCTGTTTGCCTGAAGCTGGGAATGGGGGACAGGGGATGGATCACTTGATTACCTGTTCTGGGGCACCTGACATTGGCCACTGTGTCAGAAGAGCAGTTACTGGGCTAGATGAACCCAATATGGACGTTCTTATATTCATAGGGGTCAGATATGTTAAGAAGGTGTCATTTTTACTTTGACTTTTCAGGGTCGAGTCACTTTTTTTAATGAATACTTTTCACTTGAGATATTTCTGTGCCAAGGATTCCAAATGTTCTATTATACTTAAGTCTATAGACCTGAAAGTATAAAAATAAAACACTTGCTGACTTTCAAAAGCACCCTACTTTCGTCCAATAATGTTCCTGTTGAGGTCAATAGGAGTTTTACCATAGATGTCACTAACAGCAGAGATGAGCCAACAGGTGAATGCTTTTGAAAATCCCACTCTGGAATATAGGATATATAGGAACATATAAGAGAATGGATAGTCAGGGTGAGTTGGGAAGATGGGAGAAGAACAGGTCTTCCCTAGAAATAAGCACAGTAGTTCCTATTTCTGGATGATTTGTCTTGCATTTGCTGTACCCCTGAGTTGATGATATTTTGCATGATAAATCAACTTCTGTCTTCATTATGACAGTTACAGTGCACCACAACATGATGACACATAGGGCAATGTAAAAAGTGCAAGATCCCAAATTTGGTGCAGTATGGTAACATGTCACAGAACATCATCCCTTTATTTCCATTGGCTGTACTTTGCCCTGCATGTCCTCAGCCCCTACAAGTATTTATAATTAGAGATGGGTCTGAACCCAACACCTCAGACCTCAAGTTTTGGGGAAGTTCATCCTCCAGAAGAGCTGTCTGGATGGGATGAGTGTCTGACAATGGGCCGTTGAAGAGTTGTGTCCTTAATGGGCCATCAACACATAGCTGTGTAGCCCTGATGTAAATCTATCTGGGGAGTGTCACCCCAGACACACAATACATGTTTGAGGTACAAATCAAAGCCAGTATTCATAACTTTAGATACAAAGATGATGCATGGATTTAACCAGGTTAATCAGACTTGATAAATTGTAACTTTTCCATTGACACCTTACATGGAAAAACTTTATGCAAGATTTGTTGCAATTGTATAACAGTGAATATCAATGATATAAAGGGTCATCTTCAATCATAGAGCATTACAGCTATGTGTTAGTGCAATTTGTTGTCCTTTTTCCTTATTGCCCACCTAATTCTAGTATAATCCTAGTTACTTCCAGCATGAACATGCTTTCTATGAAGTTTTTATTCTAAAGTTTGTTTTTTAGAGTTCATAATTTGTTTTTAACATGGAAACTCCATGTATTTCAAATTTCCCATTTTAGTGCTCCAATAATGTCTTCATGCTTTTCTTCTATATCTGGCTTGGTGATAGATAATTAAAAATACAGATAATTTCCTCTTCAAAAAGAATGATCATGGTTTTTACTCTGGTAGTAAACCTTCCTTAGGGAAATAATTAGGAAGTCTCACTACATTTGCTGTTTTTAAAAATGTATATCCAATTTTGTATACTCTGTCTGCCATTGCACTTGATTTCTACCATGGGTCAGCTCTAAGTTTTCATTATCCAATGTTTTGCAAAGTTCCATCCAGTTTCTCCTGTCAAGATTAAAAAAAAATTCTGCTAAACTTTTCTACTGTTTAATTTGATTTCATTGTGAAAGTTTGACGATAGTTTCTTCCCCTACTGAAATGTTGCTTACTGAGCTGTTTCATTTTGCTTTTAATATCTACAATCACTTGTAATAGGTACCTCTTTTCTAAATTCTGTGATTCTTTTAAAAATCTGATTTACTCTAGTAATTTAAGCCCTTTTCCCTCTTTATCCATTTCCTCTTCCCATAAGGCACTGAACTTGCGTGACGATTCATGGTTCCTACAGTATGATCAAGTTAAAGCTTTCTTTCAGCCATAAATATCGACAAGCTGGTAGTTCAAAAGCAAAATAGGTCTCAGCGTTCTAGGGTAGTCATTGCTCCACAAAGCTATGTTGAAATGATCTTGATAGTGTGATCATGGTAACACAGTGACTGCTGTTTGCTTTTATATTTAGTGGTGTTAATTAAAAGTCACAGAGAAAATATTCCGGCACTTCCTAAACAATTATTGCACCCAGAAAATGAAAATATTTTATATACCATGGCTTGTGTGGAATGTGCCTGTGTCCACTTTTTTAGCCTCATTTGTCTGTTATCTCAATTACAAACTTTTTCATATTTTAAAAAAAACTCCCAAAATTTTAATTCATTTATGTAGAATAAAATTAAGCCTACAACTACCTAAATTATCCATGCTGGGAAAGAGCTTTGAAAACTGAAAAGTCTCACTGATGATTTCTTGTAGCTGGCCATGCTGGAAATGTTGGGTTGTGGGGTGGTGGTATTGGGTGGTAAAGGAGATTTGGAGGAAAGAATGGCAGTAGTGGGAGTAAGGAAGGAAATTATTCCATTTCAGAGCAGACTTTGCAGAAGTGCATGGAGGTAGAAGTTACTCCTATTTTAGGGACTTGGTAGCTGATGGGCAGTTCTCTTGCAAAGAACTAAAATTGCTGGAGAGTTACTTTACGCCATCAGAAGTGTCCATGAGAGGGGGCTTGGCCAACAATTTTTTTTTAAACTGAGAATTTGACTCATGCGCAAACTTCATTTTCCTTATGAAAAAATATATTTCCTTGTTATCCCATGGTTTTAATAATCTCATGTCACAAAATGTAGGGGGCGATAGAGTAGGTGAGGTTTTTTTGGGGGTGTATCTAATCCTGTAACTCCAAGAAGTTGTGATTCTGCCTTAACGGCACTGTCATTTGTAGGAGACTCCTATTTTCTTCAGAGGTAGCGATGTGGTGTCTGTTACCTTGTGTTTTATTTCAGATACAGAACATTAGTGAGTCATTCTGTGCTCTTGAGATCTGTCTCTGTCATGGAGATGTTATGGCCTAATCCTGCTCTGTGTGAACAGACTGCAGAGCTCCTCTGACTTCAGTGGGACTCTGTGTGGGTGTGGACTCAGCCTATGCAGAGTAGCTTGCAGGATCAGGACCTGTTTTTGTTGTTTTTCCTTAATTGGAAATAAGTGCTCTACAATGGAAATACACATTTTATTCTTTTCAAATGTGGGAAGCATAATACCATCCGTCCAACCCCCTTCATTTTCATCTGCATTCATTTCCTCTGTGTAGGTTTATTATGTAATAAACTACCTCCGTATTTCATCTGAAGGGCAGAGAAAAGAGGGGAGTGTAGAGATCTGTGTATTCTAATAGTTTGTGTAAACTGTAAATATGTAAATTGCATTGAGATCCTTATGGATGTGATATTATACAAATATAAGCTGTTAAATGGACCCAGTTTAATTTCCAAACAATCACTCTGAGTGTTAATCTACTGAAAGCTTTGGCTGCTGGAAACCAAAGGTCTATTTTCATATATATTTCTACCAGAAGAGGTCACCATTGTTATTTACAATGCACATAGATCATCGTTTTAACCCCCCCCCCCCCCCCGATGTAATTAAGGAATATCTAGTTTCCTTTTGTGTTGCTGGAGAGGGGCAAATACAAAAATCGTGCTGTTTAACAAGTATTTATATATTGTTTCAAAGAATAGTTTTAGGTGAATAAATTCTTTTTTGAATACAAATACAGTATTCTGACACAAGCAAATGTGTCAATTCATATATTAGCTTGAGGTGAATGGTATTTTAACACCTTGATATTGAACTCTTTGAGTAAATAAAAATTGTTGGCTCAGAGGAGATAGATAAATAATATTTGCATCCACAAGTGTATTTGTTCAATTAAAAAAAAAAGAATTTTAGTAATATGCCATCTGTTTAATGCTATAGTGGTTTGAATTAAAATGGGGATAGGAAATACAATTTGGTCTTCACTGGTAACATACATACTAGTTTGAAATGGGCAGCTGGACTTAAATCATTGCTATATTCACATTCTAAGCTGGGCCCTATGACCTAACTTCCAAATGTTTGTAAACAACTTTTATTGGGCACTTTGGAGTGGGCGGACCCCTCTATTCATGGTCAAGAGATGTTCATATTTTACCGCTATATTACTCTGTAATAACTCTTTTCAAACTTAAATTTACTGTTTGTTGTCAACCTAAAGTTTAACGTCTATTTTTAGTAAAGTTGTTTTTTTAAGTATTTAACCATTTTTGTCTGTCTTAGTCTTGTACTCCTGCTCATCCCTGTAGTGTCTGAGCATCATCCACATAAACTTGATTAGCTATAGCAATGTGGATTTCATGGACACTCTGGCTCTGTTGCTTTTGGGAGGTAAAAACTCACAAGCCAGAGTGTCCATGAAATCCATTTTATGTGGAAGATGTCCAGATACTACACAGATAATGCCCATCACTGCTGTCAATTTTGCCTAGTGGAGGCAGTCTTTAGGAGTCCTGTGCTCCCCTGGAGGCTGTTCACTGAAGAGCAGCAGCAGCATCACACCACGCTCTCCTGCATCTAGAGAGGAAGGATCATCCCATGGCTAGGATGCTACTTTGGGCTGTGGGAGACCTGGGTTCAATTTTCTGCTCTGCCACAGACTGTTATCCTTGGCAAGTCATTTAGCCTCTCTGTGCCTGTTTACCATTTGTAAATTGGGGATAATAGTACTTCACTACCTCACTGGGTACTGTGAGAATAAATACATTAGAGATTTTGAGTCACTCAGATACTTAATGGTGCTCATCACCACAGTATCTGAATGGATAAATATGTAGTCTCATGATGTTCACTTGGCTCAGCCTTCCTGGCATTGTGTTCTCTTGTCACTTGGATACTAGATGCCTATATAATTTTAGTTGTATAGACAGTAACTCATTGTTTTGACTTTTTTTCTTACTATACACAACAGTCTTGTTTTGTTTGATTATGTTTTAAACATGTAATTGATCATTCCACCTTTTGATCTTCTTCATTCATGGTTGTCAGTCCTGTCAAATTTTGACTGCCTTTCACCATGCCATCTTAGTTTGCTGACTTACTTCTAACTTCTTCCATCAGCCTTTTTAACCATTCCCGTCTCTCCAAGCTTTATCATTCCCTCTTCATCTGTTGTGCTTCAGCTTCTCCTCTCACCTCCTTTATCCCTATCCATTGCCACCCAATGCTACAACCATAAAGAATAGTTCAAAATAGTAAACTTAGTCTCATAGCGGCAACCAAAATCTAGAACGGTATATAAGTGAAATAATGAGGAAGGGTGCATAAGAAACGGAACAGTCTTAATTTTATTTTCAAAGCTCTAAACCATCTTTTCCATGACCCCCTCCACCCCATTTTCACTGTTTGTTGCTATTCTTTCCTTGTGTCATGTCTAAGTTTATATGATAGACATTTTATTCAAAGAGTTTGTCTAAATTTTGCTACAGCCAGTATATAACTTGAGGCTTCAGAGCTTCAAAGGCAACATCTTTCTAAGGTTTGCAGAGGTGGGCTCCCTGCTGTGGACAGTTTGAGGCGTGTGGTACCATGATGTCTGGTGCAGTAGTTCCACATGACAGATTTTATATTTTATGATATTTTTCTTTAAATCATTGATTTCATACAGCTTTTCTCCAGTTAGATACATGTGATGCAGCATTCTCCAGTACCGAGCGCTACTCTGTGTATATTTATCTCGGCCTCGTCTCCCTTTTTTTCCAGCGACCCTCACCCACTTGCATGACTTCAGCTATATAACCGTGTCATTCAAGACTGTCGTCATGAATCTGTGCTAGTGAGGTCAAGTGCAACCTTTCGTTTGTTGCTTCCTGAGTTCTGTTTGCTTAATGGTGCAATCTGAATTTTCTTAATGTAGCTTTTTCCAGGAATAAATTCCAAAAAGCAGAAGTTGGTGTGTTTAATATTCTCTTTTCATCAATGTTTCTGCAAATCAATGCCTTGCTACATTTATCTGACCCCAGGGCATGGTGCATGCAATAGAGAGAAGTGGGTTGTCTAGCACACTGAATTCATGGGGCCTCATCCTGCAGCCCTTACTGAGGGAACAGTGACAGTTTTGCCAGAGTAAGACACATAGGATAGCTTCCATAACCTGGAGTGCTACTTTATGAAAGGTATTTCACTTGCGTAAGGTGTTAATTAGGTGTCCATGCCTTTTAGAAATGGACAGATGAACTTGTCCACAGAAAAACAAGTAATTTCTCTTATGCTGGAGAAGAGACCCTATTGGCATACAAGGTATGTTTGCACTCTTTATGCAGGATAAATCTAAATAAAATACAAAGTGCTTCTATTATCTTCTAAACTTATTTTTAACTTTCACTACAACTTTTGTGGTGTAGGCAGAAAACATCACCAGACAGCTTGTTCTTGGATCTGTATGGCTGCATTTTATGTGGGCCTTTTAGGAGAGTATTAGAAAATAGACCTTAAAATAGATTTTTTTTTTTTAATGCATCCTACAACTTAGGAAAATATGATATAGCAAGTTCCTCTCAGCTTTGGTGGATCCAGTCCACCTACTCAAGTCTTGCCCTATGTTGGTTGTTTAACAGCCACTGCCTTTACATATATGGAATGGTCATCAAACACATGGATTTAGTACAGAACAGAATTTGTTATGTAGGCTAATTGCAATGTGTTCTACAATTCACTCAAACAGAAAACAACCATTGTGAAATAAGAAGAGGAGTACTTGTGGCACCTTAGAGACTAACCAATTTATTTGAGCATAAGCTTTCGTGAGCTGAGCTGTAGCTCACGAAAGCTTATGCTCAAATAAATTGGTTAGTCTCTAAGGTGCCACAAGTACTCCTTTTCTTTTTGCGAATACGGACTAACATGGCTGCTACTCTGAAACCTGTCATGTGAAATAGAAAATGTTACTGGGGAGTTATTAACAAAGGACCAAATCATGCCATTCTTTCTCAGATTCCTACCCTAGTCAACTCCCATTCAGATCAGAGGGAGTTTGCTTGCTTTAAGACCTCAAGATTTGGCCCAGGGGATTTTTTTTTATTTAGTTGGGAATGGGGGTGGGGGGAAGCAGAAAAAACTGAAACCCACACTGCTCTGAGCCTCCCAAACTGAGAGATTAAGAAAGATTATATGATTGATTATAATTCAGAAGGTGGTATTCACTTTGGATAGATGCCATTGAAAAGCAAGACTATACTCTTTTTTTTTTTTCTTCCCTTCCAGCTAGAGGTGCCCCCCCCCCCCCCCCCCCGGTCAGGACTGAGGCATGTAGGTGGGTTAACTTGAGGAATTTTGCATTGCTGCCTGGGTCTATGAATAAAGGACTTCTGTCTCCTGGCAATACTATCTTGACCAAATTCGTGGTTTCTTGCAAGTTGGATTTTAAGGTTGCTCTTCAGGGCATCTTACAGTCCTTGTTGTGTTTTAAGTACTGCTATATTCACAGTAGGTCAGAATGTATTCAGCTGTACTCTAGACAGTGTCCCATCCACCTAAGTGTGTTTAAGGAGCTAAAACTTTCTATGCAACACCCTGACAGATGAATTCCAGACTTCAATGGCAACGTATCTGGATAGTGGAGCAGAGTATAGAGTTGTCACTTCCCTCATTAGCCAGATGATTAAAATTCCATCTTCTGTAGTAAATAGAATGTGTTGATAAACTAGAGGACCAGACAAGTACTCCTGGTGTCACATCGGCAAATTCTGGATATGTCACAAGTGCTCTAAAATATTTAGTCAGTGCTGTTTCTTTGTAATGGATTTGTTAAATGTAGACTATGACCATCTTTTCTATTAAGCATATCAATCATATGTAAAACAAATGTTGTTCAAAGCAAAATGAGCTGATTATATAGGAGGTACAGAAAATCTGCATGGCTCTTTCTTCCACGTGATGCAAATTTTCAGCCAGCCAGTTTCAGATTTAATCTCTATAGTTTATAACAGTGAGATTTAGGATGAGAAGTGTACATGCTCAGTGCTGGTTGACTTTCATTGCCTTTGAGCATTCATTTAAATGAAGCAGGTTGTTAACCTGACATTTTCAACTCTAAGGACGAGAAAACCTTGAAGACAGGTTATCAGATTAAATTTCGGACATAAGCGCACGTGTGCAAACATTGGGACTATTAAACCACTGTGCTTGCTTCTGAGGCTTCATTGTTTTGAGCTGACATTCCTTGATTGAATCTTCATGAGCACGCTATTCATTTAGCCATCCTGCTTCCTCCTTTTACTCGAGCACCTAAATATGCCAGTAAAAAGAGTGAAGAGAGCATTGTGTATACTCTCCTCCTAAAACACAGCTGCAGCTGAGAAAATACTTGCCTTTTTCATGTGTGCACTTTAATCGCTTCAGCTGCATTCATTCCCTTCAGCTGCTTCTCTGGTGTATCTTTAACCATATTGGGAGGTATTGTGAATTCTGAGCTATAAATTTCATTTACGTACCTTCATTTACATGATCATCTTACTTACTGCTGCAAGGAGTCTTATTTGGTCATAGATCTAGCAGGACAGCCAAAACTAGTATATCATAAAAGTTGGTGACCTTCCTCCAAAAGTTTCTAATTTGAGTTTTGGACTGTAAACTGTTGGAAGCTATTTGCCTTGTCTTTCCTTTTCAGTCTATCCTCATATCAGCATGTTCACAATCTTTTAAATATGTTGTATACAGTTTCATAGTGCTAAAGCTTGAATGTTTTTAATGTATCTTGATTTTTTTTTCTGGGTGTACTTGACACAATAGGTTAGAATTACTTAAGAACTGAGAACTGTATCTTTCAGATACAATAACTACAAGTCTGTCTCATTTTGTTTTGGAAACCAAAATTATAGTATGTCCTAGACACTTTCTCAAGACAAAGGACATTCTAATTAATTGTAAGTGTTGATACTGACTTCAGCAGAGAGCAGTAATAAAGCAGACCGTACAAGGCTAATGCAAATTCTGATGATTCTATCAGTTCTTGAAAGTGAGTAAAGAGCTGTCAAACTTCCATTCTCTCTTCTAGCAAATTTGAGAACCCCGTTGTGTTTGAATTAGCAAATCAATTGCATACAAACAATGAAGTAGTAAGATAAAGGAGAGGACAGAGATTAATTGATCAGTTTTGAGGGATCTGTCCTTAGGAGTTTTTGCTTTGTTAGATATGCGCTCTGTTTCCCAGTAAAAGGCCTGCATGGTGATATTGCCCATTTTTCCCATTAGGGGAAAAATCTCACAACTATAAGTCCTTTGTTTCCTCAGCATTTCTCTTGTGCATAGTGTTTTCTATGCTAGCAAATACTTAGCGTAACTGGACACGGCAATTCTACCTCACTGTTCTTGTCAATAATTCTTCCACTGGTAATGATATCCTTTAAGTCTGAGTCAGGAAAGCCTACATTTTCATGGGGGCTGGGAGGGAAGAGACATACTTTTATGTTGCAATTATATGGCACATCTTTTCTTGTTATGAGTTGCTGTGACAATCCTTATCCTGGGGGTCTGATTCCAAAGTTAACAACTCAATCATAATTAGTAGGCTTGCATAATCCCTCTTTTACTCACCTTTCATCCTCTAAAATACTTTGATTATGAGGAATTCTAAGGATGAATAGGCATTGTTCAGAGAGATAAATCCCATTCCAGGTGTGAAGATGGGGAATGCGGCAGTTCCCAAATGCTCTCCCAGTTGAGTCTGCTCCTACTACCCCACTAGCTCAGCCTGTGGGGTTAGAGAAGTAGGATGCATTCCCATTATACTCAAGAGAACACGTTTGGCTGGTGGTAGGGATAGCATTGGTAGGCTCTGCAAGAATCTGTATTCAGCCCTCTTCACTTGAAGGAAGGTTGCCAAGATTCACGTGCTTTAACACAGTGGTTATCCTATTGGTCTTTACTATTTAGTAATAGTGGGCATTCTAGTATGTGATGCTAGCTGACATGTAATGTAAAAGTAACACATCCAATGCAAAACTTGAGTTGGTACTCCATGATATTTTGATGAAAAAAACCTAAAAAGTTATAAAATTAACATGGCACACAGCCAATGGGTTAAAAGCTGGCTAACTGATAGGTCTCAACATGTAGTTGAGGAATTGGGAAATTTCCTGGTTCTAGTGGGGTCCCACAGGGATGGGTTCTTGATCCTACACTAGTTAACATTTTCTTTTATTAAATACTTGGAAGAAAACATAAAATCATCACAAAGTTTGTAAATGACACACAAATTGGGGGAGTGGTACATAATGAAGAGAACAGGTAACAAATACAAAGTGGTGTAGATGCCTTGGTAAACTGGTAGAAGCAAACAATATATGTTTTTAATATAGCTAAATGTAAATATATACATCTAGGAACAAAGAATGTAGACCATACTGTTCTGGGAAGCTGTGACTCTGAAAAAGATTTGGGGGTTGTGGTGTAAAATCAGCTGAACATGGGCTGCCAGTGAAACACTGTGGCCAAAAGGAATGGCGCAGTCCTTGGATGAATCAACGGGGGAACCCTGAGTAGGAGTAGAGTTTTGTTTTACTTATTTGGTCTGGTGTGACCATTGGGGGAATACTGTATCCATAATCCAAGAAAGATGATGATAAATTGGGGAGAGTTCAGTGAAGAACCATGACAATAATTGAAGGATTAGAAAACATGCTTCATAGTGATAGACTGAGTTCCATGGATCTATTTAGTTTATCAAAAAAGATTATAGGTTGATTAATATATTAATAGGTTGACTTGATTAATCTCTGAGTGTGTATGTGGGGAACAAATATTTGATACTCTTCAATCTAGCAAAGACAGATGTAACATGATTCAATGAATGCAGGTTGAAGCTACACAAATCCAGACTAGAAATATGGCATGAATTTTAAAGTGAGTAACTAATCACTGGAACAATTTACCAAAGGTCATGGTGGATTCTCCATCACTAATGATTTTTAAATCAAGATTGGCTGTTTTTCTAAAAGATATGCCCTCGGAATTATTTTGGGGAAGTTCTATGGCTTGTGTTATACAGGATGTCAGACTAGATCAGGGGTCTCCAAACTTTGAGACAAGGGACATATTAAATTTTTGAAAGGGCTTTGTGGACCTAAGCAACTGTGAAAGAAATTAAATATATGCAAAATTGTTTAAAAAAAAAACACTACTCAACTGTGTCAGTGTTCCATTAAATTCTAAATCAGGTATAAAAGTTAATCAATGCAGGTACTGTAAGTTGGTTCCCCTTTTTGGGTCTGCTCTGCCCTGCGCCTGCTCCCTTCTCCCTCTGTCTGCTAGGCGTGCCTGCTCTGCTGAAGAAAATGATAAAGGATTGAAAGTTTTGGCTGTACTTTTGGTAAGAGAAGCTCCAGGTTCCCATTGTTTGTTGGGACTGTTTGGTTCTATTAGTGCTGTATTTAAAATTTAACCATCATGAAATTGTTAATTTCCATCTTCTTTACTGCATTTATTGGAGATGTAATTAAGCATCTGACTTGTATTTTTACTCTAAGGCAGGGGTCTGTGCCTGCTCGGCTGCAGCACCAACTCTCCCTTAAGTTGGCTCCCCTTTTGGAGAGACTGGCTCCCAGGGGCACTCACCCCTCCTCACAGCTCAGCTGAGCTACACCCCCCCCACCCACGTGAGCTGCTGCCGGCAGCCCCTCCCCCTGCCTGCTCAGCGTGCCTACTCAGCTGTTCGCTTTTCCCCTGTTGGTTGGAGGGCCAGACAAATGGAAGCCCCAGGACGGATCCGGCCCGCAGGCCATAGTTTGGAGACCCCTGGACTAGATGATCACTATAGTTCCTTCTAACCTTGGAATCCGTGAATCTATTAACAAAACAGATCACATTCATTTCAGTGAATGTGTAATTAGATGCAAGTGAGTTGATGAGAGAATTGGACAATTTATGATTCTAGAAGAGGCTTCAAGTTTGTAAACTCTGATTCTGCATTTTTGTATGCATGTAGAATGCTGTGTGTGTGAGAACATGAAGTTTATTTAAAAAAAAAAAACTTGACTCATAAGCAGAATTTTTCAAGGTCCCTAAATTTCAGAATCACATTCCTTAAAGAACTGGCGATTCTTTGCTTTTATTGATCTGTGATTAAAACCAAGAGTACCAAACTTAAAAGGAGTAATAGATTCTCTATGGAAGTCCAGGAGAAAATTTCATAATATTTTGGAGAACGTTGTCTTGAATAAAACAGGTCAGCATCATAATTTTGAAGGGTATCTCCCAGCCTTCTTTGTCAGCAAATTGAACTGCACATTTTGTCAGATTTCTACTAATCCTTGTTTGTTAGGATAGAAATAACATGAGAACAGCAGAAAGATTTCTTGTTTGCTCCTGTTGCTTTTCATTCTAGCCAAAGCCAGGAAGTGAGGGAGGCATGGTAAATATATGCAAAATTGTTAAAAAACAAACAAACAAAACCCCCAAAACACTACTCTACTGTGTCAGTGTTCCATTTTTCATCCCTCTATTTTCAACTTTTAGGAGCAGTAACTAAACAGAGGAAGAAACTTACTGTGACTTCCCTCAGAGGACACTGCTATGGTATTGCCTAGAGGGATTAGGAGAATAATGCTTAGCTCTGAAAAAAGAAAGCTTATGCTCAAATTTGTTTGTCTCTAAGGTGTCACAAGTACTCCTTTTCTTTTTGCGGATACAGACTAACACGGCTGCTACTCTGAAACCTTAGCTCTGAGTTTTCTATTTAAACAACTTATTTATGCTCACTAGTACCTTACTCCACAAATAGTTTGCTGGCAGTATACTCCATTTTTTAAAATTTGCCCTCTGAAAAATAAATAAAACACAATCTTGTTACTATTGGCTTTTTGGTTTTCAGGAGGTGGCTTGACAAGTCACAGGAGACAAAAGGAAAATGCAAATTGTGGGTTAATTTTTAACGTTAATCACATCTTCTTTTTTCCTTTTAATTCCAACAGGAAATTGTTCTGGTGGTGTTTTTTGGTGCTGAATATTTGGTGCGGCTATGGTCTGCTGGTTGCAGAAGTAAATATGTTGGCTTTAAGGGAAGACTACGTTTTGCCAGAAAGCCTATATCAATTATTGGTAAGATTCATATTGTTTTTAGACAGTTCTGTTCATATCCTGTTTAAACTGCAAATATAAAGTTATTACCAAAGAACATACTGGAGACCTGAGTTGTATCCTTGATTCTTAGCACTGACCTGTGTGTGACCTTGGGCAAGCTGTCTGTGCTTCCCTGTGTCTGTCTTAGCTATTTAAATTGTCCTTGCCTTGAAAAGTTTAGTCTTATTATGTATTAGAAATGTGCCTAGTACAATGGGGTCTCCAGGCACTACCGTGGTACAACTATATGCAGTATTATTACTGCTTATTCATGAAATAATGATATGTATTAGGCCCTTGCCTACAGGGAACCCTAGCTGAAGAAGGAAAATCTGAATCTCTGAAGGGTAGGGAAGATGGAAAGCGGCATCACCTACTGGTGATAACAGGGGGTGGCTGAGGCTATGTGAAACATTGGCCCTGGGGAGGGTGGCTGTACTTTCAGGTACTTTCAATAACTTGGTCACCCTTCTCACTAGCTGAGTTTTCCATTCTTTCGCCAGCTCCAGGTTCTCAAATTGTGCTTGAATATGTACTGTAGGGTGGGCACAGTGGAAGGGAGGATACAAAGGAGCTGCTGGATGGAGAGGAAGAGGGGAATAGAGAGCTAGTTGGAGGAGAGTGAGAGGGGTGTTGGGGAAAAGGGGCGATGGAAAAAAGTAACTGGATTTGTACGTAACATTACCATGAACATTCTGTTTTGTCTGGAGTGTGTTTTTCTTTAATTTATAAACCCTTTGGGAAAGGCTATATCTTCCTGTGGTTTTTGTACACACCTTGACCATTTTAGGTGCTACAATGATATGAATGTGTGTAAAATGTTTTAATACCGTATACAGTACACTTTTTAATCATTAAGGGGTCTGTGTTCCCTTTCATAGGTTATTTTTATGTGGGGGAATTGAAACCTAGTTTCTGCTCACTGGGTTTTGTGGTCATGCTTCTGCCGGGGTACAGGTAGCTGGGGAGCAGTGTGTGAGTTTAACCCCATCTGCAGAGTCCACAGCTGATTCCCTCACTCACCACCTATGATTTGCATGAGATTTCAGGTGAAAACTCAGCAAACCAAGTAGTCTGCTGAGGAGCTTAATATGCATAATTAACAACAGGGGGAAATAATGTACAACTTTCAAATCCTGGGGGATTTCGTTTCATGAAAAACAAACAGAAGCACAAATGCACAAAATATATAGCTGTTAGGGCTTTCAAGTGATTTTAAAAAAATTAATCATGATAATCACATGATTAATTGCACTCTTAAACAGTAATAGAATGCCATTTATTTAAATATTTTTGGATATTTTCTACAATTTCAAATAGATGGATTTCAATTACAACACAGAATAAAATGTACAATGCTCACTTTGTATTTTTGGTTACAAGTATTTGCACTGTAAAAAACCCAAAAGAAATCGTGTTTTTCAATTCAGCTCATGCAAGTACTCTAGTGCAATTTCTTTCTCGTGATAGTTGAACTTATAAATGTAGAATTATGTACAAAAAAAACTGCATTCAAAAATAAAACAATCTAAAACTTTAGAGCCTGCAAGTCTGCTCACTCCTACATCTTGTTCAGCCCGTCACTAAGACAAACAAGTTAGTTTATTTTTCAGGAGATAATGCTGTCTGCTTCTTGTTTTACAGTGTCACCTGAAAGTGAGAACAGATGTTTGCATGGCAGTGTTGTAGCTGGTGTTGCAAGATATTTACGTTTCAGATGCGCTAAATGTAAACGGGGGAATAGTCCTGCTATTGTGGGGAACTTTCCTGGCTTCTGTACTGCCCCGGTGAAGTGGGCTAGTGAAAGGATGAGTCCTCGCTCCCACTTCCTTTATCCAGTGGCCTCCCTGCCCTTGAGGACTCCCCTTCCACTATCCTGTCTGGCGGAGTCCTCGTAACGCCAACAAGGCTGGGCCCAGGATTGCTGGGGGGCTCGACCGCCAACCCTGCTGTGGTCACCTAGGACAGGGGCGAGGGTGTCCCCACTCCGGAGTACTCTCTCTGCCCTGGGCACTTCTCTGACCCACTGACCATTACATACAATTTAAAGCAAATGCAAGTTATTTAATCACAATTTTAAAAAGAATAAGGAAAAATGGGAAAGGCTAAAGGAAACACATCAACCTACTCTGTGGCAGGAAACATCACAAACAGTGTCTCTGGAATGTCAGGGCAGTTCACAGCCTGTTCCTTGTAAGTCCCAGGCCTCTTTCTCAGGCCCTGGCTGTGCTGCAGGGATGCTGTGGGTTGGACACTTGCTCTGGCGGTGGCCACATGCTCTCAGGCTCTAAGTGGTAGGACCCTTCTTTCCAGTGTTGCCTCCGCCCTGTCGGGGCTACGATCCAAGCCTGGCCTGCAGAGCCTCTTGGCTGAGGTGTCTCCCTGTGCTGGGCCCACTGCCCAGAGTCCCCCTCGCTCTCCCCAGCTGCTCACCGCACCCAGCTGCAGACAGCTCCAGCTCCAGCTCCACCACTCTGTCTCAGCGCTGCTGCTGCTCTGCCTCCAGCTCCCCGGGCTGCTTCTTTGGCCCCTCTGGCTCTGGTTGCTGCAGCTCTGCTCCCAGGACAGGGTCTGCTCTCTCTGGGATGCTTTTCTGGTCCCTCTGGATCTGGCACAGCTCTGCTCCCCAGCTCAGCTTGGGCCCCTGCTTCCTCCTTAGCTCAGCCCCACTCTGTCTGACCCAGGCAAATCCAGCTCACATGGAGGACGGGAGCTCCCTGGCCTCCTGACTCCCTGATTAGCCTGCCCGCCCTGTCATTCAGGCTGACCTGGAGCATTGGCCTCTCCCCATTGTTCCTGGGGACTATCAGTCTCAGGATCCTGATTTCCCATAGACCCTTCCCCTTTTAGTAGTGGGAGCTAGCCAACCAAAACACCCCCCACTGAATGTTAGTAAGGGGCAACAGTCCCCTTACATAAAGATTGATATGTCCCTTCATCTTCAACCACCATTCCGAAGACATGCATCCACGCTGACGATGGTTTCTGCTTGATAATGATCCAAAGCAGTACAAACTGACGCATGTTCACTTTCATCATTGGAGTCAGATGCCACCAGCAGAAGGTTGATTTTCTTTTCTGATGGTTGGAGTTCTGTAGTTTCTCTATCGGAGTGTTGATCTTTTAAGACTTCTGAAAGCATGCTCCACGCCTCGTCCCTCTCAGATTTTGGAAGGCACTTCAGATTCTTAAACCTTGGGTCGAGTGCTGTAGCTCTCTTTAGAAATCTCACATCGGTACCTTCTTTGCGTTTTGTCAAATCTGCAGTGAAAGTGTTCTTAAAACAAACATGGGCTGGGTCTTCATCCGAGACTGCTATAATATGAGATGTATGGCAGAATTCAGGTAAAACAGAGCAGGGGACATACAATTCTCCCCCAAGGAGTTCAGTCAAAATTTAATTAACACATTATCTTTTTAACACGTGTCATCAGCATGGAAACGTCCTCTGGAATGGTAGCTGAAGCATGAAGGGGCATTCAAATGTTTAGCATATCTGGCACTTAAATACCTTGCAATGCCAGCTACAAAAGTGCCAGTGAACGCTTGTTCTCACTTTCAGGTGACATTGTAAATAAGAAGCGGGCAGCATTTATCTCCCGTAAATGTAAACAAACTTGTTTGTCTTATCAGTTGGCTGAATAAGAATTAGGACTGAGTGGACTTGTAGGCTCTAAAGTTTTTTACATTGTTTTGGTTTTGAGTTACGGGTTTTTGTTTTTGAACAAAAAAAAATCTACGTTTGTAAATTGTACTTATACAATAAAGAGATTGCATTATGGTGCATATATGAGGTGAATTGAAAAATACTATTTCTATTTTTACAGTGCAAATATTTGTAATAAAAATTAAAGTGAGCACTGTTCACTTTGTATTCTGTGTTGTAATTTACAGCAATATATTTGAAAATGTAGAAAAACATCCAAAATAGCTTAAATTTCAATTGGTATTCTATTGTTTAACAGTGCAATTAAAACTGCAATTGTGATTGGTTTTTTTTAATCGCAGTTAATTTTTTTGAGTTAATCGTGTGAGTTTAACTGTGATTAGTCGACAGCCCTAATAGCTGTGTTTATATATGGGCGATTGTATGTGCCATCTCTTGAGGGATGTGGGAACTGATTCAGTGCATGGCACTTCATTGTTTGCGGACATAATGACTCTGATGCAGACACAGTTAAAGTGGCCTGGTAAATTTGGCCTTGTAAGGAAGTTGTGTATGTTTTTTTGGTTTTTAATAAAATGCCAAAATGTTCTGTGAAATTGTTTTGAAAACTTTAATTTTTTTTGCAAAAATAATTATACAGCCAATTCTATAACTGACCTTGTCTCATAGAACATATCATGAGCCAGAACTTGAAACAATCTATGCAGCAACCTTTGCTCTCCATTGCTTTCCCAGGATTATATTTAAGTAGC
Source organism: Chelonia mydas (assembly GCF_015237465.2). NCBI lineage: Eukaryota > Metazoa > Chordata > Testudines > Cheloniidae > Chelonia > Chelonia mydas. Next base: position 220,944,603 of record NC_057849.1, read on the forward strand.
TTCCATAAGTAATTATCTGACAGAATATTCATTTGAATGCAGGATAAGCTACATAAATCCTGTTAGAATGTTTTCAACTTGATCTGTATTCAGTATGATGTCACATTACGTACTACAGTAGCAATTAGTGTTTGTATAGTATTAGAGCATACAGTGCACTTTAAATGCTAAGTGTAAATCGTGAGCACAGGATTGCAACTTCTTTGTTAGGACATCTCAGAATGTTTAAGTATAGAGAATGTGGGAGGTTATGGACAAAAGAGGTGTAAATACTATTTTATTCTTGTGGGAATTAAGGCTCATTGGGGAAATACATTTGGAAGTACAGTTGTTACTGTTACGTTGTAGAAGAAACTCTGTGTACTAGTCCTATTGCTAGACTTGGCTGTGGGGCTATACATTTGCTTTGTAGATGTTCAGGGTCAGGCTCAGGCTGGAGCCTGGGGTCTGGGACCCCGCAAGGCCAGAGGGTTCCCAGAGCCTTGGCTCCAGTTGGAACCCAATATAGGTTTATCATTGGCTTCAGCAGGAGCAGTGTTGGGTCAACACTTTTGAAAATTCCACCCTGAATGTTTATACTTAGGCTTTTTGTAAAAGGTAAATAGTGGGCACAGGTGAAGATAACATGAGGGATTGCAAGGTCACATGCTATCCTTTTTGCTGCATTACAGAAATGTCACTACAGATGAATTTTTGTAATTAATGTTCATTCACCAGGGGATTGGGAGCTTATGCTTTGAAATAAATATTAGGCAGGTTATGTTCAAGGGTGTTGTGTGTGCATTATTATCCCATATTGTCTGCCTTTAGCAATGGGCCTGTGTGGAATATATTCATATGCACCTTCAAAGTTTGTTATGGAATGAGACAGGGCTCTGAAGGAGCACCTGTACATTGAATGTGAAATTCCAGTCAAGTTATATAAGCCTACCAGTGTTGTGCCAATAAAACACTGAGTGAATGTTAGAGAAAAACCACATTATTGTAAGTCAGAACTCAAAGTATGTGCATACAGGCTGTTTATTTTGAGTCCTTACAGACAGATTTTCACTGGACCACTAAAAAGCATATATCCAGCCTAAGAGCTATCTCCAGACCATAAACTTCATACCATAAACTACTAGAGCTGCTAAAAACAATTCAAAGGTTTTGTTAAAAGGGAATTTTTTTTTTGCTTTTTGTACTTGAAAAATGGGTGAATTGTTTTTGCTCACAATCACCGGATATTGAAAGTTGTAGACCAAATGTAAAGATATTGGGAAAATTAGAAATCAAATTGTTGAGTTAATAATGGAAGTACTTAAGCAATCTGGCGGTAGGTATTACTATGTGCTCTGCCTATTACCATGTGCTCTGCCTATGTGTATAAATAAGAAATACTTGCCTAGCAAGCTGATTTTTGTCCATGGACAAACAGCTGGTGGCTTACCATGGTTGCTGTCCTTTCAGGCATTATATGCTTTCAAAATCAGCCAGGTCTGGCAGTAAATTCTGGCTATGCTGTGACTTCACAGCTTCGTATATTTTAAATGCTGACCTATATGCTGGCAGAGAGGCAAATGCAGCAGCAGCAAGAAACATAGTTAACAAATTGGCACAAGTTTTAGAGGCAACAAGGGACAATTTTTTCACCAGTGTTGGACTTGCTGCCCCAAAAAACTAACTTTGGCTGGCACAATGAGAAGGAACAAGCCTGAAATTCCTGTTCAGTTCCTTCCCAACTGGCAAAACCTGTCCACTCCAGTTTTGTTTGGTTTCCAGGAAAATGACCCTTGTGACTTATGTACCCAAAAAGGGGAAAGCAGTATTACTGTTGTCATCTATGCACTCAGATGCTTCTGCCTCTGGGGCTGAAGCAAAACGGTTATAATTAATTTTTATAACAAAACAAAAGGACACGTGTGATGGTATCCTTATCCATCACAAAATGGATAGGCAAACACTGGCTGATGGTAGTTTTTGTGAACATTTTGGACGTATGTCTGAATGCATATATTTGGATGTAGTTGAATTGTACCTGGCTTAATAAATCCCTGGCTTAATAAATCCTTAAGTAAGAGAGATGTTTTTCAGGGACCTGGTCATAGAAATGAAGAAACCACTGGTGCACGAAAGCAACACTGCAGCCTGTCTCAGGCTTCTAGGGAAACAGTGCTTAGTGTGCTAGGTACTGGTCCAGAGCCTAAGAAACAGGCAAGATGTTATGTCTGTTCCAGAGAATGAGACCAAAAAACCTCTAAAATGTGAAATTGTACATTCAGAACATATGTCACTTATTTGCCCCATTTGTTCAACATAGTAGGCTATTTACTGCCATTTTGCTGAGTTTGTGCCTCATACAGGGGCATGCACAGACATTTAACTTTGACCCCTTTACGGGGGGGCATGTTCTGTGTTCCCCCCGGCAGGAGCTCACTCACAGACTGGGACTGGCAGATTGGGACTGACAGGGAATTGGTGGGTCAGGAAAACAAGTGGGAAGAGGGGAGAGATCTCTGAACATCCAGGATGAGAGGTGGGAAAGAAGACTGTGAGACTGGGATGAGGAACCATGGCTGAAGAAGAGAAAGGATTGAGCCAGGGACAAGTTGCTGGAGATGGGGAAGGAGGAGTCACGATTGTGGGGAATGGATAAAAAGGTCTGTACCCACTAGACACACTCCTCTCCAGAGCCTCATCAGTGCCAAGCTGAACCTCCATCAGTGCCAAGATTCCTGAGTCTCAACATTCCTCTAGTGTCAGCAACTATCTGTGAAACCCACTGGCAAAGTGTCTCATCTCTCTCCTGTGTCATAGAATCCTAGAATATCAGGGTTGGAAGGGACCTCAGGAGGTCATCTAGTCCAACCCCATGCTCAAAGCAGGACCAATCCCCAACTAAATCATCCCAGCCAGGGCTTTGTCTAGCCTGACCTTAAAAACCTCAAAGGAAGGAGATTCCACCACCTCCCTAGGTAACTCATTCCAGTGCTTCACCACCCTCCTAGTGAAAGTGTTTCCTAATATCCAACCTAAACCTCGCCCATGGCAACTTGAGACCATTACTCCTTGTTCTGTCATTTGCTACCACTGAGAACAGTCTAGAGCCATCCTCTTTGGAACCCCCTTTCAGGTAGTTGAAAGCAGCTATCAAATCCCCCCTCATTAGTTTCTTCTGCAGACTAAACAACCCAGTTCCCTCAGCCTCTCCTCATAAATCATGCGTTCTAGTCCCCTAATCATTTTTGTTGCCCTCCGCTGGACGCTTTCCAAATTTTCCACATCCTTCTTGCAGTGTGGGACCCAAAACTGGACACAATACTCCAGATGAGGCCTCACCAAGGTTGAATAGAGGGGAACAATCACATCCCTTGATCTGCTGGCAATGCCCCTACTAATACATCCCAAAATGCCGTTAGCCTTCTTGGCAACAAGGGCACACTGTTGACTCATCCAGCTTCTTGTCCACTGTAACCCCTAGGTCCTTTTCTGCAGAACTGCTGCCTAGCCATTCGGTCCCTAGTCTGTAGCAGTGCATGGGATTCTTCCCTCCTAAGTGCAGGACTCTGCACTTGTCCTTGTTGAACCTCATCAGATTTCTTTTGGCCCAATTCTCTAATTTGTCTAAGTCCTTCTATATCCTATCCCTACTGTCCAGAGCATCTACCACTCCTCCCAGTTTCGTGTCCTCTACAAACTAGCTGAGGGTGCAGTCCACGCCATCCTCCAGATGATTTATGAAGATATTGAACAAAACCGGCCCGAGCACCGACCCTTGGGGCACTCCACTTGATACCGGCTGCCAACTAGACATGGAGCCAATGATCGCTACCCATTGAGCCTGACCATCTAGCCAGCTTTCTGTTCACCTTATAGTCCATTCCTCCAGCCCATACTTCTTTAACTTGCTGGTAAGAATACTGTGGGAGACCGTATCAAAAGCTTTGCTAAAGTCAAGGAATAACACATCCACTGCTTTCCCCTCATCCACAGAGCCAGTTATCTCATCATAGAAGGCAATTAGATTAGTCAGGCATGATTTGCCCTTGGTGAATCCATGCTGACTGTTTCTGATCACTTTCCTCTGCTCTAAGTGCTTCAGAATTGATTCTTTGAGGACCTTCTCCATGATTTTTCCAGGGACTGAGGTGAGGCTGACTGGCCTGTAGTTCCCCAGATCCTCCTCCTTCTCTTTTTTTAAAGATGGGCACTACATTAGCCTTTTTCCAGTCATCTGGGACCTCCCCCGATGGCCATGAGTTTTCAAAGATAATGACCAATGGCTCTGCAATCACATCCGCCAACTTCTTTAGCACTCTTGGATGCAGTGCATCCAGCCCCATGGACTTGTGCCTGTCCAGCTTTTTTAAATGGTCCCGAATCACTTCTTTCTCCACAGAGGGCTGGTCACCTCCGCCCAGTGCAGTAGTCTGGGAGCGGACCTTGTTTGTGAAGACATTGCTCAAAAAAAGCATGAGTACATTAGCTTTTTCCACATCCTCTGTCACTAGGTTGCCTCCCTCATTCAGTAAGGGGCCCACACTTTCCAGGCTCCCAGCACGACATCACCCTTGTTGCTCACACTTCTAAACTTAATCCAGAGACTCTCAGGTTTTTCTGCAGTTTCATACCAGAGCTCCTTTATGTCAGTCCCCATAAAGGATGACTACTTACTACTGCTATCATTTTCCTTGCTAGCTCAAGTTGCAGACGTCTGTGTGGTGGAGCTAAAGGTTTTAGTCCTACTGATGTCCCATATGGGTATCAATATGATGCTACTGGATGGAATTTGTATGTTCAGTTTGCTTTTTTAAAAACCTAAGCAACTTCTCTCACACACACCCCATTTTCAAAGAGCTCTAAGGTTCCAAAGTCAAATGCTCAAAAGCTGGGAAATGCCAGAATAAGGGTTGGTTGTGCAACCTTAATTTGTCCCCCTTGTGGATATGCATTGTGATAGTCTTTAATTAGATGATTGCATCCTGGTTTTTTTTTTCCCACAGCACCTCTGCCTTAATCAGTTCATAGGCCTATTTGAGTTCTGGGAAGAGGTGGACCCAAAACTAAAGACCTATGGTCTCAGCCACAGGGAGGGACTACAAAGTCCAGAAAACAGAGTACTTTGGGTAACAAATGTGAAAAAAGGGATGGGAGTGAGGATATCGGTCCAACACGGGATCCAGAGGGGATGCTAAGCAGAAAACCCCAGTCAGTGCCCACTGCTCCACAAAGGAGTCAGAGGATTCAGGGGTGCCACCTAGAGGAAATCTGCCTGGATATCAGATACCAGTAGAGAATGGAAGAGGGCACCTCCCCTTCCAACTTTCTCCACCTGGACAGATGGATGACCATCTTGGCCATGCCAGGAGGAGGTTGATGAGGAGATCTTGTGACTTTGGGGCTGTGGATGGAGTGTACAAGACACATACTTACCCAGAGGGTACTGCAACCTGGTGCTCTCTGGGTAAGTATGTCTCTTTCATTACAGAATGGACAAGTGCCAGGAGGCTCCATGAACCATGCCAGCACACAGCTATGCTCACAGCTGCATGGAGGAGTTGCGAGTTAATATCCCTGGTGGGCCTTGGGCAAGGTGAAGTACACACTGGCCCACCAGAGCTCCTGCCCTCTGCAGGTTGCAGGAGGTCCTGCCACTTGTTCCCCGGTGGTAGTATGAGGGTGAAGAAATGGATGTTGAGGGGGATGAGCATAGAGATGTTCATGAGGCATGGATGTTTTGCAAACGGTTCTTGTGGCATGTTGGGTGTGGCCAAGGACGCTCATGGGGCAGCGGGGGTTAAATTCCAGAGGGTCAGCAGTGAACAGGGATCACTCTTCCTCAGGATCCACTTGAGGAAAATGAGAGAAGGAGGAGACAAGGCTGCCCTCGCCTCCTGGAGCACACAACAGGGTAAGAGCAGGGTGGGCAGCTCCATGCACTGGCTGAGTGCTATAATCCCTCTGATCCTAATCCCGGACATTTTAGAGTCTGGTGGTACAAGCCAGGACCAACTTCCATGAATCAAGGGGGACTCCCTCACCTGCACATGGAGATGGGGTTGTGTAGGAGGGGTTCTGCAAGGAGGGTCTTCTCCACAGTGGCTGCTATGGACCTGGTCACTGACACTAGATGCTGCCAGGTCCTGAGTAGGTCCCAGTAAAAGACTGGTAGCTCAGAGATGTCTCAGGAGATAAGAGCTGCCTGGCATATTGGAGATGATGGAGGAAGATGTGCACCAAAATGCTTCATGTATGACTACCTGCACTGTCACTGAAGGGCCTGAATGCAGGAGCTGTGGACCTGCCTGTGGATGCAGAGCAGGCCTGGTCTGCCCTCCCATAAGAGGAGGCTCAGGACAGCCACAGAGACCCAGTGCAGACTGGCCAGAAAAACTCCAGAAACTTCTTCTGGAGGCTGTCTAGGGTTCCTGTAGGGTGCTCTCAATGTGCTGAAGTGGTGCCAGAGCATAGACCGGACAGGTTGACAACAAGCGTCCTCCCCAAAAGGACAGGAAGTGCACAAGGGACTTGCTGTAGGGATGAAGCAGGGCTGTGTAGTGAAGGAGACTGACTGTAGGACCCTTGCCTTATTTGTTGCAAAAGTTTGGAAGATGTGTAGTGAATGAGGCAGGGGTCTGCCATAGTAAAGGCAGTTGAATGCTACCATGGAGAATTGAATTATAGACTTGAAATTAGACGAAGGTTTCTAACCATCAGAGGAGTGAAGTTTTGGAATAGCCTTCCAAGGGAAGCAATGGGGGCAAAATACCTATCTGGCTTTAAGATTAAACTCTAAGTTTATGGAGGAGATGGTATGATGGGATAACATGATTTTTGGTAATTGATCTTTAAATATTCATGGTAAATAGGCCCAATGGCCTGTGATAGGATGTTAGATGGGGTTGGATCTGAGTTACTACAGAGAATTCTTTCCTGGGTATCTGGCTGGTGAATCTTGCCCATATGCTCAGGGTTTAGCTGATCGCCATATTTGGGGTGGGAAGGATTGGAAGAGGCCCTGAAGCTTTTTCGCCTTCCTCTGTAGCATGGGGCACAGCTCACTTGCTGGAGGATTCTCTGCACCTTGAAGTCTTTAAACCATAATTTGCGGACTTCAATAGCTCAGACATAGGTGAGAGGTTTTTCGCAGGAGTGGGTGGGTGAGATTCTGTGGCCTGCGTTGTGCAGGAGGCCAGACTAGATGATCATAATGGTCCCTTCTGACATTAATATCTATGAATGTATATTTTTGACTGTGCCACATACATCCTATGTGATGCTGGATAAGGCACTTGAAGCAGACTTTTTCGTGTGTGTTCATTAATTGAGCATTTCTCAGTTTCTGGGTGCCTGCTTTGAGACTACTGGGTCTTATGTGCAGAAGTGCTGAGGACTCAAAGTGTGACTGAAGTCAATGGGAGAGCTATTCTTTGAACATATTAAGTGTGGTATAATGCTAATGAAACATCAGGTCCTAGGTGTGCCAAATTGGGCACCCAAATAGGTGGATACTTTTGACCTTAATCTCTTTGTGCCTTAGTTCCCTATCTTTAAAATGGGGATAACACCCTTTCCTCTCACGGGGTGTTGTGGAAATAAATTTAATAATTGTGAAACATTCTAAAACTGTAATGGTGAGGACCATGAGGAGGAAATAATAATTGCGCCTTAGAACAAGGTTTAATAGTGTGCAGTGAATAAGGCATGGGTCACACATTGAATGATGATGAGGAAACAAAATACATTAAATACCATCCCTCCTGTGCACTGAGTGAGGTAGGAGTCCTGAGGAAAAAATAGAATGTAATCATGTAATTAAAGACTGCATCATAATGCATACTGCACAGTGGAGTCAAATTAAAGTATCCTGGGCAACCTGAATTTTGGCATTTCCTAAACTTTGAGTGCTTGAGTTTCCAACCTTAACGTTCTTTTAGCATGTGTATGGGGAGTGGGATGGGGGTGCTCATTTTCTGAAGTGGAAATAATAGGGAGTTTTGATGTGATTACCAAACATGCTTTCATTTGGCCAAAACCAGATTTTAATCTTGGTTTTCCAGATGTGAAACTCCGCTATGTTAACTCACTGTTCCAACAAAACTCTACTAAAGTCATTTTGGTTTTTGTTTGCTTTTTTTCATCTGGTGTTCAACGACTGTTTAAGTGCATAAGTCTAATGTTCAATGTGTTTTTTAACAGATCTTATTGTTGTGATAGCCTCAATTATTGTTCTGAGTGTAGGATCAAATGGGCAGGTGTTCGCCACATCTGCCATAAGGTACGTTCTTCTAGTGACTGTAACGTAACTAAATAAATACAAGAGCATGCATCTATAAACCCATAAATTGTTATTGCCAAAGATGATTATCAAAATGTCAAGGTAAATGGACTATGAAGAACTCAGTGTACCATTGTGCCTCGGTCACTGATTGGGAAAGGCAGCATCGAGGCAACGCATACTGCATGGGTGTGAGTGTGGAAGCAGAGAGGACACAACTAAAGAAACATTATGTCCCATACAAAACATCCAACACTCTTTCTGAAGGGAAAATAGAATATTATAGCACGTTGGTTTATTTAAGAAGTAATCCAGACACCACTTAATTCACTTGGTACTTTTTTGGAGAATGTGTAATTACTTCACTTAAATCCATCAAAGCACAATTGCATTTTATCTGGCACAGGTAACACATACCATGCAGGAACCAGACACATTTGATTTATGCAGTGTTTGTTCAGCTTGCCCCAAGTAGCACAATGTTGTTTTGGATGGTAAACTGAGTAAACACTGGAAAGGAGCGATAAGGAGTGGTGGAGGTGCATTCCCACTGTGCTTAATCCAGCAAAGGGGTGCTGCACCTCCTATAATATGTTAAGTGCCCTCCCTCCCACTTGAGTCATTGGGAAGTGAGGAAGTCAGCACTTTGCAGGACTGGGCCCACATATATACAACTCCCTTTTAGTATATGTCTAAGATATTTACGGGGCACTGACTTTTGACATATAAGAACTGACAAGATTATGAAGACATAAATGTCCAGAACAAATATGTACTTTCTGTTCCCACAGGTGAATGTGTATGTTAAGATTTGTTTAATTTAGGGCTGCCAATTAATCACCGTTAACTCACGCAATTAACTAAAAAAAAATTAATTGGAATTTAAAAAATTATTTGCGATAAATCTCACTGCTAAACAATGGAATACCAATTAAAAATGATTAAATATTTTTCTACCTTTTCAAATATATTGATTTCTATTACAACACAGAATACAGCATACCGTGCTCACTTTATATTATTATTTTTGATTACAAAGATTTGGACTGTAAAAATGCTAAAAAGATAGTATTTTTCAATTCACCTCATACAAGTATTGTAGTGCAATCTCTTTATTGTGAAAGTGTAACTCACAAATGTAGATTTTTTTTGTTACATAACTGCACTCAAAAACAAAACCATCTAAAACTTTAGAGGCTACAAGTCCACTCAGTCCTACTTCTTGTTCAGCCAATCGCTAAGACAAATTTGTTTACATTTAGGGAAGATGCTGCTGCCTGCTTCTTATTTACAATATCACCTGAAAGTGAGAACAGGTGTTGGTATGGCACTGTTGTAGCCGACGTCGCAAGAGTCTAAAATTCATGTTCTGGTTGGTTACTTAAGTTGCATAGCATTTTCTCTACTCACTGATTGTTTTTAGTTACATAAATCACCAATCAAAATGAGAATTGTGACTTTTACAGTTGAATGTTCAATTCACGTTTTGCTTTTGGAAAATATCAGAGTTAAAAGTTTACTTTTTGCCAGTGTTCATGCTAGTAAAGTTTTTGTACTGAATGGTCTCAGAAAGCAAACATTTGAGAGTCACAAATAAGTAAAAATGTAATGTGCTTATGAGTATGAACAAATATGTGTCCAATTTATTTAACTATTTGGTATAATGATACACTATACGCTTAAATACAGAGTAGTCTACAGTATTGAAATTATGGGTCCACACACACAAGGTACCGAATAGCCTTAATTCACAGGCACATCTCTGGGAACAGAAGTTGCTCAGCATCCTGAAGGATGATCAGGAACATGGGGGGGTGGGGGGGGGGGGGGGGGGGGGGTTCTGTTTTTTTAAATTATAGTATATAAATGTACCCTGAAGGTTGTATGCAGATTAAAAAAATAGTTTTGTATCGATATTTAAGTTTTTGATTTTCATTTCACATTTTTCTTTCAGAGGAATCCGGTTTCTCCAGATACTTCGCATGCTTCATGTAGATCGGCAGGGTGGCACTTGGAGACTCTTAGGATCAGTTGTTTTCATACATCGTCAGGTACTGGATATTTTAAAATTCCTAACACGTTGTCCATGAAGCTTATTCATCTCTTGGACTTCAAACCATGATCTGCTTTAAAATGAACAATTATTGTTGCAAGATAGAATGAATCACTTTCAAAGACAATCATGTTTCTTTTTATTTTTAAAACAGGAACACAATTAGGCTGAATATTTCTTTCAATCTGGGGGCTAGTAGGCACCAGCAGTGGTATTTTCTGGAAATTAGCATTATAGTTGTGAATAATGGTTCTCTGTGAAGTTTGATGGAACTATTCAGGCAGAATTTATTTAACATAGTTCCATGGTTTGTCTCGCATATGAAAATGCTGCCAGCTGTATTTGCAGGAAATGTCTTCTAACCCAGGTTATTTTGGCAAAAAAACAAACCAGTTGAAAAATTTTAAGTAAACACATCAGCCATTTTAACCATTCCTTTTTATTTAGCTACTTAAATATTGGGGTTTCTAATCTGTGCTATAAATAAAAATATTAAATATAGTGTGTTAACATGCAGGAAACACTATTTTATCTAAGAATATAGGCTGTGAAATAGAGGTAAATATTTCTATAAATAGCAGTCTGTTTTTGTTAAAGCTTGTACATTTTACCATTACCTCTCCTGTTCAAAAGTACTTAAGCTTAAATCACTTTTCGTATAGTCTTTCTTACACATACTTTGGCAAACGAATGATTGAAGGGCCCTTTTTAAAGGGTCACTTTCGAATCGTTTTTGGTGAAAACGGGTGCTTGAAGTTAACCATATCAACATATTATTGTCATCCTCTCTTACTCATCCAGTCATATTATAGTGGCTTGTTCCACACTATAGATTTCTTCATCTTTATAGCCAGTTATTTCTCCTCCTATGACAGTCCTTCCTTCACACTCCTTCATATAAATCTGTTCTCCAATTAGTGTAAACAACTATAAACTTCCATCACAGCTGCCACCTGCATTTGCTCCAGCAGATCATTGTTAGGTTATGTTACAGATGACTGGGAACTGCTTAAAGCAGAACACTGAATCTATAGTATAGTTATTCTTGTGCTATTAACATTTCTGCTGCACCACAGGTAACTTCAGATCCAGGCTGAACTCCATTGAAAAACACTGAATTCCTGTTTAAAAAAAAAAATCCCCAAACAAACAGCAAAAATCCCTCAACACAAATCCACTTCATTCCTAAATGACAGGAGGAATTTTAATGGCCCATGTCAGTGTAAGCTTCATTGTTTATCTCTACAGTGCATGGCTATCCATATAATACTGGACTAGACTCCTAAAGTATTTTCTTAGTATTCATAAGGCTTACTGTGGGGGTTTTCTGGGGGCAAATAAAAAATACCTTGGAGAAGATAAGCCCATGAACCAAATGAATTTAAAGTTATATTACTCCAGAGAAGTGATTATGGTGATCTATAAACAGTCTTCATATCTGTGATGCTTGACCCAGGAGATCACCCACTGACACACGAGCAGTTCAAAATCAAAAATATTCTTTATTGACATTGGATAATTGTAGCTGAAACTGCAGTGAACAGAAGGGAAAACATAACTTTTATTCCTCTCCAGTCTGCAATAGAAATTTGAGTTTTAAAGAAAAAAGGACCTCAGCTTCTTTTTCTTTGCAGCCAGCATACAAAGCAGACTTTCATTTGTTCTTGTTGCTGAATTGGACACTTTTTTCAATACAAAATAGGATCCTAAATCCCTGAAAAGTACACAAAAGGAAATTATTTGGGTCCCACTGAAAATAGATTCGCTTGGATCTGTCTGTGCCCAGAAAAGCTTACTAAAGATTGAACCAATGCTTTCCATGTGTGTTTGAGTTTTACATATAGCTGTATTAGCTCACTGAAACCCAATTTGGCCAGGGCACTCAGCTATTTTCAGAAGGTTGAGCTTATACTAGTGTCTTTTGCCAAAGGCAACAGAACATGAGTCAATATCACATATGGTGATGGAAAAACTTGGAAAAAATCATGCAGCTCACTGAAAAACTATTGAGTTAACTTATCCAGCTCCAGTTTGAGTCTCTAATCTCAGAGGTTCACTTATCCCTCATCTTGCTTTGTGAGCTGCCATAATGCTTCTAATAGAAGGTCAATTGATGGTTTTTCTAAGAGTTCTGAGTAGTACTATTATTTGAGATTTGTCATAATTAAAAATGTGTCCAGGTTTAAAAGAACTTACTGACTTAAGCCCCTCAATACTGATCTGGCATGTTACCCTATATGCAAGTGTGATTTTGGCTTTCTTTGCACACCACCCCCCACTAACCTTGTTTCAGTCATAACTGCAAAGCATAGCGTGTTAGACTTCTGTGGGGGAGGAAAGGGAAAAGAAATTATTTTTTGTCACTCTATTGGTGTTTCACCTGATGAATAGCATCTTGGTCTGTTAGCTGTCCTTCTCAAAAGCATGAGAGTAAGCTTGGCTGTGTGGTAAGTGCAAGGACTGCAAGACCTGGACTCTTGAGTTGTGTATCTGGCCCTTCTACTGACTTCCTTGTTTTGAGCAAGTTATTTAATTTCTGTCTGTTAATTCAGCTATAAAATAGAGATAATAGTCTGAACCTCGATTTTCTGCAAAACCTTCAAGCAACTTCAGATGTTAGATCCTATATTAGTGCAAGCTATCAACTCCTATTTCTTTATGTGCTCTAACTTTTTGTTGAAATTTTTATATCCTGTCTACACATCTCCTTAGTATAAGGCTGCTGGAACATTTTTAATATTTATATATATACACTTGCTATTGCAATATTTGTTTGTAAACATGTATGTACGTATTCAGAGTGGCCATTAGAGATGATCTGAGGAAGTGGTGTTTTCATCCAGACTGAGTTTTGACAAGGGTTCAGGCTTTGATGAATTGGGCTACGATTTAGAGATGCTGATGCTGAAATATCCTCGGTAGTTCTGGTGACATTTCAGCCACAGTGGTGGGAATCTCATGAGATCCTGCCCAACTCCACTAAAACTCATATTGGTCTGCCTCATTTTAAAGCCAATACTTCACATAGAAAATCTCTTCAACTATTGTCTGGCCTCCATTCCAAGGCAAAATCAGTGAGAAAGTAGTAGATTCTGTGTTCCAATTACTTGTGACATCTACCAATAGCTTGGATGTTTTGTAGTTGGGCTCTTGTTTGAAGCAAGACAGACAGCTTTTGTGACACTAATATGGTACCTTCATTCAGTGGGAAGTGATGTCATCTCCGGGGGATGGAAGCATAGGAACTTCATGCTCAGTTGGTGACTAGAACATCCACCTCCATTGGCTTTCTTGCCCTTTACAGCCTACAGAATTCAGGCTTTCCAAGTGTTAAATGGACACCCACAAATAGAGGCTGCTCAAGACTATCTGCTGCCCTAGGCAAAACTTAGGGTGCCACCCCCTCTCCTTATAAGCCTAGGATGGCAGATTTGACCAGCTGTCCATCTGTCAAATTTGAGTGACTGGAATTGCAACCTGGTGCATGGGGTCACAGAGCCACTCACATTTGGCCAGGACACCCCTCCATCATGATAGAGGGGCAGCTGGGCCAAATCTGCTGCCCTGGAAAGGTGCCTAGTTTGTCTATACTACAGTAACCCATGCCTACAAACTAAACAATATCTTAGCGTAATGAATGGATGATCACTGCAGAAAGAGGGGAAGGACTTGGACAAGATAGCACAGAAAGCTGCCAAAACCAAGAGAAAACAATGTGAGCTGCAAATGTAAAAGGAACTCTTAACAGAGTTCAAAGCAGTAAGATCAGACATACCAAGTGTATTAACTGCTGTACAAAAAGAGGCAGCAGAGTTGGTGGAGGAGAGGTTGACCACAATGAATTAGTGAAGATTCAGCTCTGACTTCCTTGCTCAACCAATGCATCAGGCAACTAGAGCTGAGAAAGACTTACAGGTGAAACTGGAGCTACTAAAAACTGAGACTAGAAAGGGAACAGTCGGGACTAATGGATTACCTGAACATTTATTGAGAAGGGAGAATGCTTTGTTTTGTGCAAAGGTTAATTAGGTGCACTGAATCTGGATTATCCCAGTGAAGTTTCAGTGGGCAGGGTTTTTAGAGTCTTGACTCCTGATGCTACAAGTAGCAGTTGTCTCAGGGAGCATTCCAAGGCTTCACCATTTCCACCAGAGAGATGCTGTAATGAAAAAACAAAGGGAATGGAAAGAAATTAGTTTAAGGTAATAAAACCCAGATCTTCCAGGAACTCTCCTCCCTGACATTTAGCTTCAGATGCTAGTGTAAGACATGACAGAAGAATGGTGGGAGAGAAACATCTATTTTAAATAAAGGGGTTCTTTGTCAGACGGGTGTTTTTTATTTTTAAAAACCGCTTTTGCAATATTTGGGACACAAAATAAAGGAGAAGAATTGTCTGGAATTCAGAATAGTGACTAAAGAACACAAAGAATTGGGGAAAGATACAGATGAGGTATGTAGTAAATTTTACTATTCAGTCTTCCTGCAGGTGGCAAAGCTTAAATAAAAAGTATTACAAAAGACAAAGCAGGAATTAACCCCCAGTCTCTCAGGCAACACAAAGTAAATGTGGATAAAGTCTCAGATCCCTTTTAAAATGTTGACTAAAAAAAAGTTTGAGATGGAAGGCAATAATGTGCTCCCCATGTCTGTTAATATGCTGGGGGATGCGAAGAAGAGATTAATTTTCTGTAAATAAATCACATACTCTAAGAGTGACTAGTAGGATTTACCTTCAGTTTTAAAAGACATTAATATTTGGCCTATCACCAAAGTTGGCCAATGACATTGCAAAGTCATATGTCTATTTTTACCTGTCCAAATCTACTGTCAGGGACCATTGGCCTTGA
Organism: Chelonia mydas; assembly: GCF_015237465.2. NCBI lineage: Eukaryota > Metazoa > Chordata > Testudines > Cheloniidae > Chelonia > Chelonia mydas. The sequence continues at coordinate 220,959,763 of NC_057849.1, forward strand.
ATGACTTAGTCTTGAAGCAAATACAAAGCTATTCATGGATTCCTCTTTTTTTTTTTTTTTTTATGGAAGTACATTTTGCCTTCTAAACTTGCTGATAGTGTCTTTCCAACCTTGCCATTGCACAGCATTGCCATGATAGTGCCTTTCAGCAAAATATGCTAGTATGTGAAACTAAACAAAGTTATTGGTTTCAAACTGGAAAGTACATAACTTAAGCCTTACGTACTGTTTCCTTTCTTTTGTGATAGGAACTCATAACTACTCTGTACATTGGATTCTTGGGACTGATCTTCTCATCCTATTTTGTCTATCTTGCTGAGAAGGATGCAGTGGATGAAGATGGAAGAACAGGTTTCTCCAGCTATGCTGATGCCCTGTGGTGGGGTGTGGTAAGTCATCTGTAGCAAAGTGTGTGCCTAGTCTTTGTCCACTCTCATGCAAGATAGACCATTGACATTAATAGGGATTTTTTTTCCTGAGTAAGGATTTATTGATTTGCAAAATCAGACCTATTTGTAAATGGTAATCTAGAAGGGAAATTTAACCTTTTTTTTTTAAAGTAGATGCAATAGAACTAAAATATGTCAGTAATGAAGTATATTATAAAGGCAAAGTAGTGACTCCGTGGTAAAGTTTGCATTGCGTTTTGTACTTAAAGTAGGAATTAAATCCTTATTTTAAAGAGTGAGAAAAAAATCTTGAAATTGTACATCCTCTTTTGAGCCCAATTTAATTTCCAGTGATTTTTCTAAAAAGAAACATTACTGTAAGAATGTTCCCTCTTAGAAATTTAGGCCAAGGTGTTCCATTATTTAGATACCTCTAGCTATGCACTGTAGTGACAGCCCCCAAAGCATGCATGTGGATGTCAGTTATGTGTACTACAACGCAAACTGCATATTCTAAAACATGGAATATGGGAAGTTGTGATAACATTAAATAGTTCCATTGAAAGTAGTTGACAGAGCCCTCCAGATCCATCAGCAGTTTTGGATGTCTGATAGTGCTTCCCAGATTCACCAGCAGGGCTCAGTAAGGAGTCATGGTGAACTAGAGAAGGTTTGGGGCTGGGGGTAATGGGCAGTTATGGGAGTTGTATAGGGGTGTGAATGTCCAGCTGGATGGAGAAGGGAGTATGTGGTTATGTGGGGGAGTGAAGAGAGAACATTTATTGGTGAGGTGGTAGGGTTATGCTCCTCTATCCACGTTCATCACATTCGTGACACATCTCTGGGAAATGTCTTTCCTCTGCTCGCCAGCAGTCTGAGTCTGATATGCCACCTGTGCTCCTGAGGCAGCTTTCCCCACTGGTAAATCTCATGTGGCTCATGATCTTGGAGTGTCAGTGTGGCAAACCAGAGGAGGCTGACAAATCAGGTCTGGTGATAGGGTGGGGAATGACCTACTCTGAGGATATTTATGATGATATTGGGGGCAGACTTAGAGCCACTAGCTCCCAAATATTCACAACTTGCCCATTCAGCCTTTACACATCCCTTAACTGCCTATTCTCCCCTCTTCCCAAACTGTGCTGTAAAGCAAAACCTTAATTCCTACCTCATACTTCCCATTGACAAGCTTACAGTGCATATATCTAACAGATGTTACATTTGCTGTATTTGTTGTAGTGCTAATAAGGGAATGTTGTGTATTTCATACTGTTTCTTCATACGTGCACGGGAGTTCATAGCAGAGGTGTACAGCATGTCTGTAAGACTACTGCAAGTGAAGGGGGAGTGCTAAGGTATGCTATAGAAGGTTCTCTCTTGCTTATGTGGGTGGGTTTTGCACTTACACAACCTTCTGCTGGCTTTGACATACGTGTGTGTGAGAGAGAGGAAAATTTATCTGGTTTAATCCAAGAACAAAGAGATAAGCAGTTCAAGTCTTTGTAAAGAAAAAATGGAAAACTTCCTTAAGTAACAAAGTAATATTTTACCTGAATCTAAATAATCCATTAAATAAAGACTGGTAAGAGTTTGTGGGATGGAAAAAAAAGGGGCTTTGAAAGTCCCAATACATAAACATTTATAATATTTGTGTTAGAAGGCTGATATATAAACTTCTACTAAAATTATTTTTTATAAAAATTTGGTTTACCCATTTTTAATGGCTCAGTTCAAAAATTTTGTAAATCTTTAATTCCAATGATTTGGTTATCATGTATCAACAAATTTGTAGGGTACACAACATCCAATAAATTCATCCAAAAAATGAAAAACCCTGACCAAACGAACCCCACCCTGAAATGACCAGACAGAACTAAATAGTCTGGCAGGGGGAAAACCCAATGGCCCACAAAATCAAAAGTTTGTTAAACCCCTCTATAGACATATATGATAAAAAGCTTATAAGGAACTTAAAGCTTTGTGCATCTGGGCATAAAACAACCTTTAGTCAATGGAGCTTAAGAAACTTTCCACAAGAACAGATTGCTGAAAAAATATAGACTAAAAACCAAAACAGTAAAGGCCAAACAAGTCTGTGCCTTTTTAGACTGACATCACAAAAAGTCATGTCTATGCTGAGGAAACTTTAACAGCAACCAATTCCTACTTGTTCTACTACCAGTTCAGTTGAACTGGTTTTCAAAACAGTCGGGACATGGCTGCTCAGCTAGTTTTTACCACCGTTTCGGCTAAATATGATAAGTAAATCTAATCAAAATGGTATTAGAAGAGGGACTAGCTCTGGGAGTCTCAACAACATTTGGGCTCCCACCAGAGCTTGCATCAGTTCAACTGATCTCGTGGGAAGCTTGTAAATTCCCCCAGTGTAGTCAAGGTCCAAAGAGGCTAGTGGCTCTGTCTGTCATATATAAATTGGGATCATTGTTCAACGTAATTGTTAAAGGATGCTGATCTGTGTTCTTGTGAATTTTGTAGTATTTAGCTATGGTTTAATAAGGTTTCCCGTCACTGTGGTATATAAACACTTTCCGTGTGTAGTAAACGCACAAACATCCCTTTCTTTTAGCTGCTGGCAGGAACATGCTTAAAGAATTAAATCCAATTTTCTAAGATGAGAAACTATTTTGGAGTCTAAGGGCTAGATGCTGCAGCCCTGACAGAGTAAAGGCTGCAGAATCCGGGCTTAAAATAGTTAAGCTCTCTTCATATGAGCATATTTTGCAAATATTCTTGATTATAAGTTAAAAGAAAACTGGGAGAATTTTCAAGAGAAATGAGTAAGTTTAAAATGTAGGCTATTTTGGTGCTTGTTTTAAATGCTTTCCATTGTTTAAGATAGGTACGTTTAGAATTCAACCTATTTTTTAAAGTGTTTATGTATTGCACCAAGTGCTCAGGGATTTTTCTGTGAAATTCTACTTAAGTTGTGTAATGGGTAGATAAAATCAGCTTTGTCTTTATCTCTGTGAGGCACATGAAGGAAGAATACTGTTTAAATTGTTTAAGCTTTCCGGACGTGTAGGCCTCGGCAGTGTTAGTGAGTCACGGTGCAGGTGCAGTTCACAGCTGGGACCAGTGACACAGAGCAAAGTGAATCACTTAGTTTCTTTTTCTTTTAAAACCTCCTGTAACACAAAAACACAGATGTGGAGTTATTAGGGAGTGAAATTTGATTTCACTTTTGCTTTTCAAAACTAATCCAGTTTAAAAAAAAAAAAAAAATCTTGGTAGCAGCTTTTGACAGTTTTTTGTGTATCTGCTAAAACCACAGAGTCTATTATGTGTGATATTTTGACTACCGTAGAAAGTGCAAGCTTGCTGAATTTGATACAAAGGTCCTAAAGGGTTTAAACATGAGGAAAAAGGAAAATAAAACAAAAATAAAAGGAATTTGGAACCAAATTTTAACCAGGTTCACTCGCTCTAGCTGTGAATGCAAGGCTGTTTAATCTACTTTTGACAGGCATGGCAGATTTAATTGTAGAGTTCCATCAAAGGCTTGTAGCGTCTTATGTGAACCATTTTCAGCACTATTACCTTGTTAAAATATATGGAAAGACATTTCCTAAGGGATTATCAGTCTGGAAAAATTATTAATCCTGCCTGTTTTTAAGTTATTTTTGAGTCCTCTTTCGGGGCAGGAGTTGTTGACATCTCATTTCCATTCCCATCTCTTGAGACCCTACCTTAGTGTCTTTTGATGAGAACAGGGCTAATTTATGTCTTGTAGAATTTGAGTCAAATAGCTGATTGCCTACATCAGGTTACTCTGCCTATAATACCAATTTTTGAGCTATTTCACCAAATCTCCAATATCAAGTAGCCATGTCCCAGCCAGAGCAACGTCCCTTTATTTTTAAAGTTTGGTCCTAAAGCCCTGATCTTGAAAAAGCTTTAAGCATGTGAATACTCCTGTTGCTGTCAGTGAAACTACTCCTCCTCCTTGAAGCTATGCATGTGCATGTGTTTGTAGGATCAGAGGCCAGGTTAGCTAGAGCATATGCAGAAGATATGAGTGGACATGTGATGTAGTGAATCTGGTTTAGGCAACAGGCTTATTTTTTCAATAGCTAATTATTAAATATATGCTGAGCGGTTCACTAGTATCTACTAGAAATACATTCAAAATAATTCTGGACAGGATTAAGAAAGCTGGAGAATTTACATTATCTATAATCCATTCTGCATACTTACAAGTATTAATTAGATTAGCAAGAAAGAATCCTCTTAAAGTGGCAATGGAGAAACTTCCTGAGACGTGTCCAGACACCTGCAGGAATCTGTCCGCCAAATGTCTGCTGCAGGGATGGAAAAGCCTCTCTCTCTTTTTTCTGTGGTTATGGCTTTTTATGCTCTCCCACAGTAATGTTAGAGTAGTTCAGCATTACTGCAGTTGGTTTTTAATTCCTGAGTGCTTGAGAACTCAGAAGAACAAGGAGCCTTTCATAGGAAAATGAAGGGGAGAAGAAAAAGCAAGACATTAAAGGATTATCTGGGTGCACTGAGCAGCTGAATGGTCATTAAGGAATCATTGCTTTGATTTCCTCCACTCCCCTGATTGTTTTGAAACTTAACATGTGGTGTTGGTGATTATCATTATTATTTCTTTGTTTTGGGGTAGTAAGCAATAGCCCTAATCATTATTAGGGTCCTGTTATGCTAGGGGCTGTACAGACTCATGGGAAGATGTGGTCCTTGCTGAGGTGAGCATACAATTTAAAGTTGCAGGGAAATAAAGATACTAAAATATTGAGTTTGCTAAACAACTGGCATTTTGTTCAGAATGAGGTGCCAAGAGTCTATAAAGTAAATGTGAGTCTAGTTTTCAGGGCTTGAAAGTCTTTGTTCAGTAGTATTTTCAGCCCTCTGTTGTTTTTTAAATCCTCCTTCCTAGCTTATTACAGTGCTTCCCTGAGAGATTGCTCTAAAGGAAGCATATTCTCTCCAACTGTTTATAGGCTCTTCAGGAAAACCTTTAAAAACTATAGATTAATGACTGTGAAGTGCTTTGAGATTCTGATGAACAGCACTTTATAAGAAATAGGCATTATTATTTATTATTATTCTTTATAGTATCTAACTGGGTGCAACAATTGGAAATAGCAGCGACTGTGCCCTAAATGGCAGTATTCTCACTAGAGCCGTTCAAAAAACATTTGCTAAAATGAAATTTTAGTGAAATATGCTATTTTGTTGAAGCCAAAAGGTTTTTGCGGAGATGTTTGTTCCCATGAAACTTCGGGTAGGAAGATTTTTGGGTCGGGGTGAGCACAGAGAGCAAAGACTGACTCTATAACTCAGTGGGAGAGTCGGGTTCAAGCCCCTGCTCTGCCTGTTTTGGTGTGATATGGGATGAAAAATTCTGCTCTGATTTGGAGCAGAGGAGGGAGTGGAGCCTCATTCTTCCATTTACTAGGCCAACATGCTAACCATGAGACTAAACAGCCTCACTCTCTCCTTTTCAGAAATTTTTTTTGAAAGATTTTGTCCAAGGAGAAACAAACAAATTCGGAAATCTTGAAAGTTGTCACAAAATAGAATTGGCATCCTTTGGTCAAGCCTAATTCCCATAGCCTCCTTTGTTCTCATTCTGAATGGTTAGGTGAAAGTGAATTCATCAACCTGTTTTGGTCATATTTCTGGTTTTATTGATGGCAAAATATAAGGAGTGGGGAATGACTATGTCCTGAAACCTAATAAGTCTTTATAGACGTAGCTGTTAAAATTATTTGTATTGGACAGAATGAAAAATACTCTGTCAATAGCTAGAGTTTTTAATTTTGAGAAGAAGGAAACCATCTTTGCAATGTTGAAACAGGGCAGTGGGCAGGGCCAATTACGGCAAAATGATGAAAGATTCAGCACGTATAGAACCTGGGTCTGCAGATTCCCTGGGAAGTGACTATCTCCACACCACCACCTAACACCTCTGACAGTGGAAACACTTACCAGAACATGAGTCTCAGGGGCCCACACATGGGTGTACTGCCCAGGGAGGGCCAAATTGACAAGACATTCCTGATGGGTCCAGACATACTATTTTAGCCTGGGGAGGAAGTTTGTGTCTACAGCTAGGCAGAATCCTAGCTAGCTGCTGTTACAGATTGTGCTTTTTCGCGCTATTCCTGACCTTAGCTTTACCTCCTGACTCGGATACCCAGTTCTCGACTTGGCTTTGTTTCCTGCTTCTGAATTCCAGTTCCCAATCCCTGGCTTTTACGTCCAAGCACTGAGTCCTGACTCTGGCCCCTGGTTCCCAACCCTGGATCAACCCACAACTCCACTTTCTAGTGTCTGACTGGCTTTAGACACTAGGCCACCTGTCCAAAACCCATCCTTGACATATGGTGTGTTAAACATGCCTCGATATGAGTGCCCTGCCCTTTGTGGCCCAGCATCCCACTTTGAGTAGTGGTGGCCAGGGCCTCTTCTCCCAGTCAGGCAGATGCAACAGGATGGGGTCCCCTTGTACTTACATTCTGTCTGCTGGTGTATCTATTCAGATGGGTGCACTGGAACCATTGTACTCCTCTCTTCCTGCTACGAGTCCTCTGCTGGGGTGGTGTTGATGGAGCCCCCCAGTGCAGTGCCCCAAAGAGATGAATGGGGTTACTCACCTCTCTCCAGGCTATTGAGATCAAGATTCTAACATAAGCAAATGATTTCAGGAGCTGGGGCTTTAGGCACGGGCCTATCGTGTTTATGCCAAATGGATTGTCATGTGTTGTGATGCTTTCACATTGCTTTCTGGAATAACTTTACAACTTTGCAGTGAATATTTTCTTTGTTTATGGTGCAGGTAACGGTCACAACAATTGGTTATGGAGACAAAGTACCACAGACGTGGATTGGGAAGACAATAGCTTCCTGTTTCTCAGTATTTGCTATATCTTTTTTTGCTCTTCCAGCGGTGAGTGGGAATTCAAAGCAGTTATTTAATCCTATGTGTAAATAATACTAATACTTGTTAATTGATGCCATTGTTAAGAAAATGTGGTGTTTTTTAAAAAAAATTCTCAGAATATACCACATAGTTTATTACACCTTTTAACTTGTAATATTCCTCACGAAAGGAAGAATGTTTCATAGATATTTAGGTCAGAAGGGACCATTATGATCATCTAGTCTGACCTCCTGCACAATGCAGGCCACAGAATTTCACCCACCACTCCTGCAAAAAACCTCACACCTATATCCGTGCTATTGAAGTCCTCAAATTTGTAGTTTAAAGACTTCAGGGAGCAGAGAATCCTCCAGCAAGTGACCTGTGACCTGTGCCCCATGCTACAGAGGAAGGCGAAAAACCTCCAGGGCCTCTTCCAATCTGCCCTGAAGGAAAATTCCTTCCCGACCCCAAATATAGCGATCAGCTAAACCCTGAGCATATGGGCAAGATTCATCAGCCAGATAATACAGAAAATTCTTTTCTGGGTAACTCGGATCCCACCCCATCTAATATCCCATCACAGGCCATTGGGCCTGTTTTACCATGAATATTTAATTACCAAAACCATGTTATCCCATCATACCATCTCCTCCATAAACTTATCGAGTTTAATCTTAAAGCCAGATAGATCTTTTGCCCCCACTGCTTCCCTTGGAAGGCTATTCCAAAACTTCACTCCTCTGATGGTTAGAAACCTTCATCTAATTTCTAGTCTAAATTTCTTGGTGGCCAGTTTATATCCATTTTGTTCTTGTGTCCACATTGGTACTGAGCTTAAATAATTCCTCTCCCTCTCTGGTATTTATCCCTCTGATATATTTATAGAGAGCAATCATATCTCCCCTCAACCTTCTTTTAGTTAGGCTAAACAAGCCAAGCTCCTTGAGTCTCCTTTCATAAGACAGGTTTTCCATTCCTCAGATCATCCTAGTAGCCCTTCTCTGTACCTGTTCCAGTTTGAATTCATCCTTCTTAAACATGGGAGACCAGAACTGCACACAGTATTCCAAGTGAGGTCTCACCAGTGCCTTGTATAACCAGTGCCTTGTAGAACCTCCTTATCCCTATTGGAAATACCTCTCCTGATGCATCCCAAGACCGCATTAGCATTTTTCACGGCCATATCACATTGGCAGCTCATAGTCATCCTGTGATCAACCAATTCTCCAAGGTCCTTTTCCTCCTCCATTACTTCTAAGTGATGTGTCCCTAGCTCATAACTAAAATTCTTGTTATTCATCCCTAAATGCATGACCTTTCACTTCTCACTATTAAATTTCATCCTATTACTCCAGTTTACAAGGTCATCCAGATCCTCCTGTAGGATATCCCTGTCCTTCTCTAAATTGGCAATACCTCCCAGCTTTGTTTCATCCGCAAACTTTATTAGCACACTCCCTCTTTTTGTGCCAAGGTCAGTAATAAAAAGATTAAATAAGATTGGTCCCAAAACCGATCCTTGAGGAACTCCACTGGTAACCTCCCTCCAGCCTGACAGTTCACTTTTCAGTAGGACCCGTTGTAGTCTCCCCTTTAACCAATTCCTTATCCACCTTTCAATTTTCCTATTGGTCCCCATCTTATCCAATTTAACTAATAATTCCCCATGTGGCACGGTATCAAACGCCTTCCTAAAATCTAGGTAAATTAGATCCACTGCGTTTCCTTTGTCTAAAAAATCTGTTACCTTCTCAAAGAAGGAGATCAGGTTGGTTTGGCACGATCTACCTTTTGTAAAACCATGTTGTATTTTGTCCCATTTACCATTGACCTCAATGTCCTTAACTACCTTCTCCTTCAAAATTTTTTCCAAGACCTTGCATACTACAGATGTCAAACTACCAGGCCTATAATTACCTGGATCACTTTTTTCCCTTTCTTAAAAACAGGAACTATGTTAGCAATTCTCCAATCATACGGTACAACCCCTGAGTTTACAGATTCATTAAAAATTCTTGCTAACGGGCTTGCTATTTCATGTGCCAATTCCTTTAATATTCTTGGATGAAGATTATCTGGGCCCCCTGATTTAGTCCCATTAAGCTGTTTGAATTTCGCTTCTACCTCAAATATGGTAATGTCTACCTCCATATCCTCATTCTCATTTGTCATGCTACCATTATCCCTAAGATCCTCCTTAGTCTTATTAAAGACTGAGGCAAAGTATTTGTTTAGATATTGGGCCATGCCCAGATTATCGTTGACCTCCACTCCATCTTCAGTGTTCAGTGGTCCCACTTCTTCTTTCTTTGTTTTCTTCTTATTTATATGACTATAGAACCTTTTATTAATGGTTTTAATTCCCTTTGCAAGGTCCAACTCTCCTTGACTTTTAGCCTGTCTCACTTTATCCCTACATGTTCTGACCTCAATAAGGTAACTTTCCTTGCTGATCCCTCCCTTCTTCCACTCCCTGTATGCTTTCTGCTTTTTCTTAATCACCTCTCTGAGATGCTTGCTCATCCAGCTTGGTCTACAACTCCTGCCTATGAATTTTTTCCCCTTTCTTGCGAATCCAATTGTTGCAAATCCAGTTGTTGGGAGGAGGAGGGGTGTAGCCTGGGACTTGGGAAACCTAGATTCAGTTCCCTGCTCTGCCATAGACTTCCTGTGTGACCTTGGGCAAGTCACTTTTTTGTGCCTCAGTTTCCCTTCTGTAAAATGGGGTAATACTTTCTACCTCATGGGAGTGTCATGAGGATAAATACATTAAAAATTGTCAGGCACTCAGATTAAGGTTGCCAACTCTCTAGGATTGTCCTGAAGTCTCCAGGAATTAAAGATTAATCTTTCAATTAAAGATTATGTCTTGTGCTGGAACCGCCAGGAATATATCCAACCAAAACTCAACTCTAGCTCAGATAATATGGTGATGGTGGCCATTTACATACCTTAGATATTGGGAATTAAATATATAACACCTTGCTTTTCTGTAGCCCTTTTCATCCATAGATCTCAAAGCCCTTTATAAAGGAGATAAGATTTATTATCCTCATGTTACCATTGGGAACACTAATGTACAGGTAGGTGAACTGACTTTCCCAAGGTCAACCGGCAGGCCAGTGGCAAAACTGGGAATAGAGCCCAGATCTCCTTATCTTCATGTCTTTTGTGATTTAAAAAACTGAGATTGTGAGGAGGCAACCTGGGAATCTCAGTCAGGTCTGCTGCAAAGCACCATTGCTGGGCTTTTTTTTGGCTCCCCAAATTGAATATGAGGGAATGTAAGGACAAACTAACTAAGCTATAAGACTTTTGCTGAAGTTTTGAAAATAAAATCCTTAGAATGACTTAGCATTACACATAATATAGCAACAGGTAGAAGGAATGTCAGGCAACAAGAACGGTGTGTAGCTTTCAGTCTGAAGCCTGAAGACACATGGTGTTCCACAGTATGCATCCGATGAAGTGAGCTGTAGCTCACGAAAGCTTATGCTCAAATAAACTGGTTAGTCTCTAAGGTGCCACAAGTACTCCTTTTCTTTTTGCGAATACAGACTAACACAGCTGCTGCTCTGAAACTTGTCTAGATGGAAACTCAACTCAGCCATTGTATTTACTAAAGGTTTGTTAATATTTTGAACAAAACTGGGCTACAGTTTTGTCAAAACCAGGTGATACTTGACTATTCTGACTGATTTTAATTGCAGGTTTGTTCAGAGCAGAACTCAGAGGGTATGAGTCCACATTACTAAAAACTAATGTAACCTCTGAGAAATTGAAACTGGATACAGCTATAGCTCTGTAATAATTTATTGCCTTAATTTTAAAAGAAATTCTCTTTTATAGAGCGCAACGTGTATGTTTCCTTGAGTTCTTCCACAGGTGACAGGTGAAAAGAGTTGTTTGTTTGTGGGGGAAGGAAATAGTAAGTGTAAAATACATCTGGAGTTCAGTTGTTTCTCTCACTATCATGTGCCAGTTGCTTTTAGAATGTAGTGAAAGTGGCTACAGCTACTGTATATTGAATAATGTTCCCCATAAATTCTAGCTGTGAATGTATGGTGGTTATAAGTCTTTTTAGGGACAGAATATTTCCTGATTTGTGTAAAAGAGTTAGTGAAGTCATGTGGTGCCCAGAATACCTCCAATACACTGTATTTCATCACTGGATAAATAAATTTTGTCATTACGGAAATGTTAAGAGTTAAGATACTCCATGACTATAACTGAGCTTAGGTGAAATTCTCTCATTAATATTAAAGGAGGAGTTGCCAAGAAGAAAATGGTTTTTATTTCATGCTTTAAATTTTTGTTTTAAAAAGTTTTACCAGAGACTTACCAGTATTTGGTTTACTTTTAGGGGATTCTGGGTTCTGGTTTTGCCTTGAAGGTACAACAGAAGCAACGTCAGAAGCATTTCAACAGGCAAATCCCAGCGGCAGCTTCTCTAATTCAGGTAAATGCTTGAATCCTAAAACAGAGTAGATGGAGTATAGTTTAGTGGTCACAGGACTAGGAGTTAGACTTCTAGGTTCTACTCCATCTCTGCTGCTGATTGGCTTTTAAACCCAAAATCATTTTGCCTCAGTTTACTGATCTGTGACATGAGGATAATTACCTATCCCACAGGCTTGTTGTGAAGTCTAATGTTTTAAAGGGCTTTGAGATTCTCAAGTGAAAGACACTGGTCAGGTGCAGACTCTTGTTGAACTAAAGAAGCAACTTTGTCATTTATTTGTAATTTTCATGTAATTATTATCTACCTTGTAGTATTCCCATAAGTACTGCGTATATCTTAAATAATTGGGTATGTATGGATGGATACATACACCCATCTTTGGAAAATGCTCCAATATTACATTTAATATAGTGTAAAGAGACTGTCAACTGAGAACAAAAGAGACTGTCAACTGAGAACTAAAATGTGGCACAATGCATAAAAAAGTAAAGCTGGAGCATTTCTTAATGTTCTAAGAGTATTTCTTCTTATGGGGCAGATTTTCATCTGCATGTGTAGTGGATTAGGCCACAACTCCCACTGATACTACTAAGAGCAGCATGTTTAAAAACACCACATGCTGAAGTGAACATATGACTTTTGGTGATGGTTACCTCTTAGCACAGTTACTCGTGGGAGCGACTGCGTTTTATTTGACATGTAGCTATACTGTACAGCACATAGTGGTTCAGTGAAAACCCTTTGCAGCACATTTGTATAAATAAAAGAACACACTCTAGGTTTATTTTTGGCAGGGTTGTAGTTACCTTTCCTTCAGAACACAGTGCCCATTTGTTCACAGAAATAATTGTTTGGTTTTTACTTTACAGACTCTATGGCGGTGCTATGCAGCAGAGAAATCATACAGTTCTACAGCAACATGGAAGATCTATGTTACTTCGCCTGCTCAAAACACAAAAAAAACACCAGCGCCATCTAGCCCTAGTCTGAGAAAACAGGTTAAAAGGAACTTGCTGTACTTATTTTCTTCTTGGTTTTAATTTAGTTGGGTTAACAACCAGAATATAAGTAAAAGAGGTATAGAGGTTGCAGTGAATTTGTAGAAACATTTGGGTTGGAAGAGACCTGTAAAGGGATATGGAATCTATTTCCTACATTGTGTCAAGATCAACTTAATTGTCCTTTTAAAGCAAACTTGATGGACGGATATGTCTCTGTTTTGAATGTATCCATTGATTTCTATGGGCCTGATTCTCCATTACCTTATGTAGACATTTATAACTGTTCAACTAGGCATTCATTGCTATCTTATATCAGCTGGTAGCATTTTATATCCATTTTATACTCAACTGAACAGCTATATATGACTGGAAAAGGGAAAAGCAGTAGAGCAGTAGGGCCTGTGCTCTTAATTTGCTTGTAATATCTAATTTAATTGGTTTAAAGTGCTTATCTCTATAGAAGACCTTTGAAAAGCAAATTAGGCAAATATCCTAGTTTGGCTGAAATAAGGCCGAATTTCCGTGCACGTCTCTGTTGTTTCCAAATGTGTATTATTTTCATTACAGTAGCAGAGAGAGGTGCTGTGCAAATGCATAGTAAGAGACAGGTCCTGCCCTGACGAGCATACAATCTGAACAGACAATCCAGACAGAGGTGGGGAGGGGTAGCACAAGGCATGGCATTGCTCTGTGCCTGTGTAATCTCCTACAACAAGCTAGTGACAAGGCTAAGAAAAATAACTCAAGTCCTTTGACTCCCAGGCCAGTGCCTTTCCCTCTGGATCACACTGCCTCTATTTTTCTCATTTTTCCTAGTGCACTATTATACCTGGATTTCCCCTGCAATAACTTAATCCCATAATTGCATATTCTGCCCTTGTTCATTAATGGGTGAAACTCGCACTTGTGAAGAGGGCCAGCAAAGATGTCTCTGTACCACTTAAACCTACCCTGGCCCTTATTCTGAGGGTTAAAGTGGTGTATTGGCTTTATGCAGGCCCTTGGCAGGGGGTGAATTTGACCCTGATGAGAAGAGCTAGCTCTTCTCAGACACACACTGTCACTTCATGAAAATCTTTAAAGCACATACACAAGCATGTACACTTCCTTTCTAATTAGGTACACTGTTTCAGGAAGTGGTCAACTGGCTGATTTAGGTTGTCAGCCAGGCTAAAGTGTGTGTGTTGTTTATCACCAGATCTTTTCCCAGCCACCAGCTTAGTTCTGGTCACATCAGGAGCTGACACTGCGAACAAAGGTGGACAGGAGGACAAATAACTATAGTCTTTTCCCAGAGCCCTAGCAACCGAAACTGCTGGAAAATAGAAGAGACTGTTGGGGTGCCTAGCCAATACAGGCACTTGATATCACCAGGACTCCCAGGTTTCCAGCCCATGATGTCCATCTTCTCCCTTCAGGGGTCCTTTGGCTTTCGGGAAGCAAAGTACTGAAGGAGACAGGCTGTTTTATCCTATTGCTGCTGGGTGGTTCAATTTAGTGCCTCTTCTTGGAGATGCTGGCATGGACCAACCAAATAGTGACCCAAACTTTTACCGAAGAATTGAAATGTCCAACCTAAATTAGTCCAGTCAGGGAACGAGACATCTGCTTTTGAGATCTTGCAGTTGGGCCTGGAATTTTCCAATTTCTTCTTGCAATTCAGCTTGTCACACCAGCTCGTGTAAAGACAAGTTAGGCCATAGCTGCTGGTACAATCATTTTAGGACCTTCATTGAACTCCAGCTGTTTTGCTCTGGTCAGCAACTTATCTCCATGGATAGCTTTCCGGGAGCCTCTCTATGGCATATCTCTTAGCCAGTTTTGCAGTTATGCTTGCTCAAATTGTAATTTCTCTATCAAAAATACGCTGCTAGCTACTGAAACATCCAATTTAGAGGTCACATAATTTATAAAAAGTACCTCCATAGTCTTTGTTGTTTAAACGAGTACATTATACAGCGCAAAGTCACTTCAGTGACCGTTGTTCTCAAACTAAAACATCTGTGTAAATTTTCCATTTCTGTTCTCCTTGTTTTAACAAAATTGGCAGGACCTCTGTACATATGACTGAGCTGAATCTGTGCTTTATTAATCAGTTATATTTCTGATTATTGCACTCTGTGGTCAAGTGTTCTTATAAACACAGTTTGGTTTCACTTCCTTTTATTTACGGCCTCTTTTAGCACAGATGTATTTCACTAACTTGATAGAATAAGCATGCTTAATTGCAAACATTAGCCTTGCTACTTCGCTTTATCACTTAAATGAAAAGAAATCAACAGGAACACAACCCCTTTCTTTCCGAACAGAATTGCCCATGAGGTAAATCCTGTTAAAGTTTACAATATTTTGCCCAAATCTTTCTCTAATAGTTGACTTCCCTTTTACACACATTTTGAATTATAATATTAGATTCCATCAAGTTCCCCATTTTAGTACTGTTCCTGGCACATCATATAGAATCAAGGTTTGATATTAATGTAATTTTTAATTCATTTACTTACTCACAGACAGGGAAAATCGGGAAATCTCTAGCTGCACCAGTACACTCTGGAGAGAAGCTACAGCAATTCTGAATTTTCTCAGACTATTGAAGAAATCTAGCCATTAGATCTTGTGTTTTTCTACTCTGAGCCCTCTGTTCTATCTTTCTAAAAGGCCTTGATGCCTGTGCAATTGTTAAATAGTCACAACACATAATTTTGGGGCCTCAGTTTTATACTCAAGTTTTGGGCATCCAATTTGAGAAAAATTAGAGAGACCTTCTTTTCAGAGAGTATTGACTGCCTGCTCACTAGAAGTTTGGTCTCTAAGGTGTTTTAAAGTTGGGCATCCAGAATGTGTCAGTTTTGAAAACCTTGGCCAAGGGTTTTGGCCATGGCTTTGAATTTGACCTTGGCCATGGCTCTAAATTTCACCCTTACTTCTTAATTAACTTAAGTTGTAGTATCAAATTCAAATTTACTATATAATAAATCTCAAGCGTGTTGCACTTTTCTCTGCATGCAGTTAATATCTTTGCTATTATCCCATTTCCATTGCTTCAGTGTAGAAGATACAAAAGAAAAGGAAAACCTGGGCGTGATAATGGCTCGACACCAATAATAAATCCTGGACAGACTGCCTTACCCATTCCACAAATTACTTATGATCACATTGATGAAAGAGAAGACAAAAAAGATGTGGCTTTTTACCTTGATGAACCTGGAGGTAATTTACTTCTATTTATGTTTAGGGCTGCAAATGTTTTAAGCAGACACTGTTAAAAGAACTGGCAAAAGGATACAATCTTTGTGTATGCAATTTTAAAATAGTTAATGAAGCAAGTTATCTGAAAACAAGGACCATTTAAATGACAAAAATGTGGGCACCACATAGTAAAATTGGAGATAAATTAACATATATTGTGACTATCAAAGGAATTGTGTGTTTGTTCAATATACTGTACATAAAATCCAAAATGCCAGTTTAGTTCTGCCTTTTAAAATTTCTGGCACAGACCTCACCCCACAGTGAGAACTAAATGCAAAGTTCATCCCATGAGCCTAGCTTTCCCTCAGTATGTTATCAACACACACATATAACCTGTCAATTTAATCAAGTTCCTACCAACTGGGAAGGGAGAAAGTGAGACTTGTTTTTCTTATCTTGTATGCTAGCGTGACATGCAGATATGACAATGATGGGGTGGCATATACATATTTTATACCTAGGTGGATATGATAGTTTCAATTGGAAACAGTATTTTTCTTCACTTCCTGCATTAAAGTTCTGTGTTGTAAACAGTAGCTGCATTTCACTCTGGAAATGGCTGGATTTCAGTCTTAAGTAAAGAGATTCTTGTGTTTGTACAGTGCTTTGAGACTTTTAATGATGGAAGACACTACATAAATGTGCATATAAAATAGTATTGGTATAATAAATTTCAGAGCTCCTCTTAAAACCAATTTTTCTATCTGTAAACTATCTCCCGTTGTCTTTTGGGTAAAACCCCCTCTCTGTACAAATCCTGGACCAGCGAAGCCTCTAGCCGAGGAAGCAGATTTCACTGGAGGATGGTTTCCACATGCTCCTATCTTGCCCTTTTGGAAGCCTGCAAATACCTGCTAGACTAAATGAAGGATCCAGAAATGATCTGGCCAAGTACAGTAAATAAAGTATTTGTTTCAGGTAGCTTTGAAGAACGTCATGCCTTCTGCCGTTTGACATGGGATTCAAGAAGTCTCCAATAAACTTGCCTAGCATCTCTGTACTAAATGGATTTTCTAATATGGCATTTAGGCTGTCACAGGATTTGACAGCTTTTTTCTCTGATTTTTGTGGTGCGATAGTTTGCTTTTTAAATGTATTTGTTCTCAGAGTACATGCTGTGTACCTGCTGCTGCTGAACACAGTGTAATAAGGTGGTGACTTTTTTGAATAGTTTTGACTTCATAGACCACAGGAATGAAGGTCAAGTGCTATGCTAGGTTGTATAATCCGCTAACCAACAACAGAGGCTGTTGAGTAGCAAAAATAAATCAGTTAAGAAAAGTGTAAGCACATGACATTCTGGTTTCTCTCTCTGAGGGCCCTCTTGATGGGCTATTTATACAGTATACCTAGAGTGAGAGGCAGCTACTTAGAGGTTGCTGTAAATGAACACCACTCAAATCTCTATCTTTGGCTACTTCTAAAAAATATACTAATTAAGCAATTACATTTAAAATTAGTTGCTATTTATATCCATGGGGTGCATCCAAATGCAGATTAAAACTAATGTATTGGTTAAAGGTTTCATTCATGTATATTTTGATTTTTCTTATTGTTTTGAATTGAATCCTAATGTAAAGCAACATAAATTATTCATACTTTGATTAACCTCTCTACTACATTCTTGTATTACGTTGTAACTTAGAGTATTTTTATAATTTACTCATGACATTCTCATTTGTTCTTAATGGCTATAAAACTTGGCTTGCATGCATTCTCACTTGAAGATTTTGCTTCATCTTAGATATATAGCTATTGCAGTAATAGTCAGACAGTGACAGGCAAAAGAGAAAAGTGTGATTGGTAATTAAGTTTTATTTGTTCCTTAGCATCATAGAAGTTAGAGAAAGAAAAGAACATTAAAGTCCTTGTCCATTCCCCTGCCTGTTCAGTTGTTCATTTAAAGAATATTCCTTAAGTGTTCACAGTTTGAACAAGCAAACTGGTCAGTTTTCACAATGGAGAGGTAAATTGTGGGCTCCCCTAAGAATCTGTACTGGGATTGTGCTATTCATATTCATAAATCTGGAAAAGGAGGTAAACTGTGAGGTGACAAAGTTTGCAGATGACACAAAATAAGTTAAGTCCAAAATTGACTGCCAAGTTATGAAGGGATCTCTCAAAACTTGGTGACTGGGTAACAAAATGGCAGATGAAATTCAATGTTGATAAATGCAAGGTAATGCAAATTGGAAAACATATTCCAAACTATACATAGAAAATGATGGGGTCTAAATTAGATGTTACCACTCAAGAAAGATCTTGGAGTTACTGTGGATAGTTCTCTGAAAAGATCTGCTCAATGTGTAGCAGCAATCAAAAAAGCTAAGAGAATGTTAGCAAGCATCAGGAAAGGGATGGATAATAAAACAAAAAATGTAATGGTACACCCACATCTTGAATACTGCATACAGGTCTGGTCACCCCATCTTAAAAAATATATTAGAATTGGAAAAAGTACAGGAAAGGGCAATACAAATGATTAAGGGATATGGAACAGTTTTCATACATTTGTCTGTTTAGCTTGGAAAAGAGATGACTAAGGGGTGGATTGGTAGAAGTCTATAAAATCATGAATGGTGTGGAGAAAGTGAATAGTGAAGTGTTATTTACCCCTTCACATAACACAAGAACCAGGAGTCACACAATGAAATTAATAGGCAGCAAGTGTTAAATATAAGGAAGCACTTCCTGACACAATGCACAGTTAACCTGTGGAACTCATCGCCAGGGAATGTTGTCAAAGTCAAAAGTATAACTTAAAAAAAAAAGAATTAGATAAGTTCATGGAGGATAGGTCCATCAGTGGCTATTAACCAAGTTGGTCAGGGACACCACCCATGCTCTGAGTATCCCTAAAACTCCGACTGCCAGAATCTGGGACTGGAAGATAGATCACTTACTAATTGCCCTGTTGTGTTCATTCCCTCTAAATCATCTGGCATTGGCTGCTCTCAGAAGACAGGATACGGAGCTAAATGGCCCATTGGTCTGACCTGCTATAGCTGTTTCTGTGTTCAAAGTGCTATGTCTAGCTGGAAATATTATGTTAAAAAGGCTAACTTTATATTTGTAGTGCTTTCTGCCCCTACCAGCTGGTAACAAAGGAAAATCAGATGTTTTTTTTATCCCTTCAGATGGGTGAAGAGAGAATTAAGTTGTTGTTTTTTCCAATTTGTAGAGCAGTGGTCAGCAACCTTCAGTGCGCGGCTCAGCAGGGTAATCCGCTGGCAGGCCTCGTGGCATTTTGTTTATATTGACCATTCCTAGGCATGTCCCCCCGCAGCTTCCAGTGGCTGCGGTTCACCGTTCCTGGCCTAAGGGAGCTGTGGTAAGCGGCGGCCAGCACATCCCTGTGGCCCACACTGCTTTCCGCAGCTCCCATTGGCTGGAAACAGCAAACTGTGGGTGGCCATGGCTGTGGACAGTCAACGTAAAACTGTCTCATGGCCCGCCAGCAGATTACCGTGATGGACTGCATGTCGAAGGTTGCCAACCCTTGCTGTAGATGCTAGAATGCATGCTATTCTAGGGCCAACTGTATTTTTGTCTTCTTTATCTCCTTTAGCCAAAGTGCAGTGCTAAGTTACACAGTGTTTCCTCTTCTGATTTATTCCTTCTGTAACAAAGCTTCCAAGAATATGTTGAGCCAACTAGATTGATTAATTGGCTAAATATGCTTGACCTTCTTAACAGTTTTAACCTGATTTTCCTCAAAGATCCCTTGTGAGCAGTTAAAGGCTTGCAGCCTGGTGCTTCAAAAGGGGGGAATTCCCCCCTCCCCTCCCTTCCGCCCTGAAACAAAAATGGAAGAGTATTGGAGGAGTTTAGGAAGGGATAAAGGAATGGTAAATGACAGAGATGATACTGTCTGCCCTTTCAGTGCTCCATAGACTGGAGTGGCTTGGCCATAGGTGTGTGGAAGCTGAGGGTTTTACAGAGACTATGACAAACTTAGGTGGTGTCAGGCTGCATCATCTCTACTGATCTGTCCTTGCAACATCATATCTCTAGGTTTTTTTTTAAAAAGTGCCTGCCAGCTGTTTAATTCAGATGTGAACATAGTGTCACAGCAGGTGCTTGTGAGTAGCAAGGGGAGAAATGAGAACTTATGAACTGTGATGCTTCAGAAAAAAAGTATCTGTAAAAATATGGTAGATGAGTAATTTTTGGACTATTCATATGTGTAAAACAATGTTAAAGAAATGTTCCTTTCATAAATACTGACTTGCGGAGTCAGTTTGTAATGATCTCAAGTGAAATATGCTGCACAAAATGTGGTGTTGTGAAATAAGTATTTTTAATTGCACTGTTTTGGCAGGTGTAATATAAACTGTTTCTTTACCTTGGTTGAAGAATGTGCAGTACATGACTTATGATGATGATTGATGAAGATGGAGAAGCAATCTTAATCCTAGGAGAATTACCCTAGATTTAATGGCCTCTCAATTTTCCAGTGGGATGTTTGTTTCCTTTATTTCACTGTAATATCTCCCTTTATTCCTCATTCATCATTATTAGCCTTTCATCAGCTTTTAAATGTTCCTAGCGAGATTATGCTTCATATGCTTTTAAAACCTTGAATTTTTATTCCCTGCCTGTGACAGGTGTCGGTCAGTCCTCCGAGCCCCTAGGGGCGATGGAGAGCTATGGTCTCCGTGCCAGGCCTCAGCCACACCTTCCGGGCGTTGGGGAATTAGCGGGGAAGGTGTGCTGGCCGGAGTCAGTAGCGCGCCCCTCAGGCAGGGGAGTGCCGGGGTAGGGGAACGCAGGCCCACCCAACTCCACTGCGTTCCAGCCCAGGGCCCTGACAGTGGCGGGAGGCGAAAGTCCCGCCGCTGGGTCAGCGGGGCCGTCCGCGCCCGCTCACCAAACACACCCACCCCACGGTGTAGTTCGGCCCCTGGGCTACTTCCTACCCGGTCTCTCTCAGGCGGGTCGCTCCGGTCCCTCCATCTCCTCCAGGTATTCCGCTGCGGGCAGCTCCGGTCCCTCCATCTCATCCGAGTATTCCGCTGCGGGCCACCCCCGCTCCCCCTCAGTATCGGACTCACGCTGGCCCGGGCTGCAGTCAGGCCCCTCCAGGTCCTCTGGGTATTCAGCGGCTGGCAGCCCTGGTTGCCACAGGCCTTCCTCCCGGTCAGGCTCCTCCTTGCCCAGGGCTTCGACTGGGTCAGCAGCAGGATCGCGAGGGAGCAGCCTGTGTCTGTCTCCCTCCCTGGTGCTCTCCTCACTGGGCAGAGGGCCCCGCCCTTTGTACTTCCTGTCCCACCCTTCCCCTTCTGGGGATTAGCGGAAGCTTGGCCTGGCCCCGCCCACTCAGGCTGAAAGGGTGGCTCTTTACCCTCTGGTTCGGAGGGGAGCCCCCCTGGCTCCCTACACTGCCCAACACCTAGAGTACAGTATGTGAATACATTGTGTGGGCCACATTTGCGTCTACACTATGAAATTAGGTCAAATTTATAGAAGTCGGTTTTGTAGAAAGCGGTTTTATACAGTTGATTGTGTGTCCCCACACAAGTGCTCTAAGTGCATGTAGTCAGCGGAGTGTGTCCACAGTACCGAGGCAACCATCGACTTCTGGAGCGTTGCACCGTGGGTGGCTATCCCACAGTTCCTGCAGTCTCCGTCGCTCATCTGAATTCTGGGTAGAAATCCCAGTGCCTGATGGGGCTAAAACAGTGTTGCGGGTGGTTCTGGGTACATATCATCAGGCCCCTGTTCCCTCCCTCCCTCCCTCCGTGAAAGCAGGGGCAGACAATTGTTTTGCACCTTTTTTCTTGAGTTACCTGTGCAGACGCCATACCACGGCAAGCATGGAGCCCGCTCAGCAAACCGTCACCGTATGTCTCTTGGGTGCTGGCAGACATGGTACTGCATTGCTACACAGCAGCAGTTAATTGCCTTTTGGCAGCAGACAGTGCAGTATGACTGGTAGCCGTCATCGACATAGTCCTGGGTGCTCTTTTAATCGGGCGCCTGGGCAAACGTGGGAGTGACTCAGCCAGGTCATTTCCCTTTTAAGTTTCGTCTCGTGGCAATTCAGTCCTACCGGCAGTGCACTGTCTTTTAACCTCCAGCCAGCAGAAGATGATGGCTAATCATACTGCACCATCTTCTGCCGAGCACCCAGGAGATGACGACGGCTAGCGGTCGTACTGCACAGTCTGCTGCTAGCAAGATGTGTAAAGATAGATGAAGTGGCTCAAAACAAGAAATAGACCAGATTTGTTTTGTATTCATTTTCTACTCCTTCCCCCTGTGAAATCAATGGCCTGCCAAACCCAGTTTTGAGTTCTATCCTTGAGGGGGCCATTCTGTTTCTCGCAAAGCCACCCCCTTTGTTGATTTTAATTCCCTGTAAGCCATGTCGTCAGTCGCCCCTCCCTCCGTCAGGGCAACGGCAGACAATCGTTCCGCGCCTTTTTTCTGTGCAGATGCCATACCACGGCAAGTATGGAGCCCGCTCAGATCACTTTGGCAATTAGGAGCACATTAAACACCACGCGCATTATCCAGCAGTATATGCAGCACTGGAACCTGGCAAAGTGATACCGGGCGAGTAGGCGACATCAGCATGGTAACGTGAGTGATGAGGACATGGACACAGACTTCTCTCAAAGCAGGGGCCCTGGCAATGTGGGCATCATGGTGCTAATGGGCCAGGTTCATGCGGTGGAACGCCGATTTCCGGGCTCGGGAAACAAGCACAGACTGGTGGGACCGCATAGTGTTGCAGGTCTGGGACGATTCCCAGTAGTTGCGAAACTTTGGCATGCGTAAGGGCACTTTTATGGAACTTTGACTTGCTTTCCCCTGTGCTGAGGCGCAAGAATACCAAGATGAGAGCAGCCCTCACAGTTGAGAAGCGAGTGGCGATAGCCCTGTGGAAGCTTGCAATGCCAGACAGCTACCGGTCAGTCAGGAATCAATTTGGAGTGGGCAAATCTACTGTGGGGACTGCTGTGATGCAAGTAGCCAACGCAATCAAAGATCTGCTGATATCAAGGGTAGTGACCCTGGGAAATGTGCAGGTCATAGTGGATGGCTTTGCTGCAATGGGATTCCCTAACTGTGGTGGGGCCATAGACGGAACCCATATCCCTATCTTGGCACCGGAGCACCAAGCCGGCGAGTACATAAACCGCAAGGGGTACTTTTCAATAGTGCTGCAAGCACTGGGGGATCACAAGGGACGTTTCACCAACATCAACGTGGGACGGCCGGGAAAGGTACATGATGCTCGCATCTTCAGGAACTCTGGTCTGTTTCAAAAGCTGCAAGAAGGGACTTTATTCCCAGATCAGAAAATAACCGCTGGGGACGTTGAAATGCCTATAGTTATCCTTGGGGACCCAGCCTACCCCTTAATGCCATGGCTTATGAAGCCATACACAGGCAGCCTGGACAGTAGTCAGGAGCTGTTCAACTACAGGCTGAGCAAGTGCAGAATGGTGGTAGAATGTGCATTTGGATGTTTAAAAGCGCGCTGGCGCAGTTTACTGACTCGGTTAGACCTCAGCGAAACCAATATTCCCACTGTTATTACTGCTTGCTGTGTGCTCCATAATATCTGTGAGAGTAAAGGGGAGATTGAGACAAATTGCCTGGCTGCTGGGTATGCGCAGCCAGACACCAGGGCAGTTAGAGCACAGGAGGGCACGGTGCGCATCAGAGAAGCTTTGAAAACTAGTTTCATGACTGGCCAGGCTACGGTGTGAAAGTTCTGTTTCTCCATGATGAAACCCACCGCCCCTTGGTTCACTCTGCTTCCCTGTAAGCTAACCACCCTCCTCTCCTCCCTTTGATCACCACTTGCAGAGGCAATAAAGTCATTGTTGCTTCACATTCATGCATTCTTTATTCATTCATCAGACAAATAGGGGGCTAACTACCAAGGTAACCCGGGAGGGGTGGTGGAGGAGAGAAGCACCAGGAGGGGTGGTGGAGGAGGGAAGGACAAGGCCACACAGCACTTTAAAACTTTAAAACTTATTGAATGCCAGCCTTCTGTTGCTTGGGCAATCCTCTGGGGTGGAGTGGCCGGGTGGCCGGAGGCCCCCCCACCGCGTTCTTGGGCGTCTGGGTGAGGAGGCTATGGAACTTGGGGAGGAGGGCGGTTGGTTACACAGGGGCTGTAGTGGCGGTCTGTGCTCCTGCTGCCTTTCCTGCAGCTCAGCCATACGCTGGAGCATATTGGTTTGATCCTCCAGCAGCCTCAGCATTGAATCCTGCCTCCTCTCATCACGCTGCCGCCACATTTTGAGCTTCAGCCCTCTCTTCAGCCCGCCACCTCTCCTCCCGGTCATATTGTGCTTTCCTGCACTCTGACATTGTCTGTCTCCACGCAGTCGTCTGTGCTATGTCAGTGTGGGAGGACACCATGAGCTCAGAGAACATTTCATCATGAGTTTTTCTTTTCGCCTTCTAATCTTCACTAGCCTCTGGGAAGGAGAAGATCCTGTGATCATTGAAATACATGCAGCTGGTGGAGGAAAAAAAGAGGCAGTGGTATTTAAAAGGACACATTTTTCTAGAACAATGGGTACACTCTTTCACGGTAAACCTTGCTGTTAACATTACATACACAGCACATGTGCCTTCGTTCCAAGGTTGCATTTTGCCTCCCTCCACCACGTGGCTAGCCCCCCCTCCCCCCCCAGCTAACAGCAGGGAACATTTCTGTTCAGCCACAGGCAAACAGGCCAGCAGGAATGTGCACCTCTGCATGTCCCCTTAAGAAAAGCACCCTATTTCAACCAGGTGACCATGAATGATATCACTCTCCTGAGGATAACACAGAGAGATAAAGAACGGATGTTGTTTGAATGCCAGCAAACATACACTGCAATGCTTTGTTCTACAATGATTCCCGAGTACGTGCTACTGGCCTGGTGTGGTAAAGTGTCCTGCCATGGTGGGCGGAATAAGGCTGCTCTCCCCAGAAACCTTTTGCAAAGGCTTTGGGAGTACATCCAGGAGAGCCGCGAATGCCAGGGCAAATTAATCATTAAACATGCTTGCTTTTAAACCATGTGTAGTATTTTAAAAGGTACACTCAGCAGAGGTCCCTTCTCTGCCTCGCGGGTCAGGGAGGCAGCCTTGGGTGGGTCTGGTGGGGACTGCCTCCAGGTCCAGGGTGAGAAACAGTTCCTGGCTGTTGGGAAAACCGGTTTTCCCTTGCTTGCTGTGAGCTATCTACAACTTCATCATCATCATCTTCCTTGTCCCCACAACCTGCTTCTGTGTTGCCTCCATCTCCATTGAAGGAGTCAAACAACATGGCTGGGGTCGTGGTGGCTGAACCCCCTAAAATGGCATGCAGCTCATCATAGAAGCGGCATGTTTGGGGCTCTGACTTGGAGCGGCCGTTTGCCTCTCTGGTTTTCTGGTAGGCTTGCCTCAGCTCCTTAAGTTTCACGTGGCATTGCTTCGGGTCCCTGTTATGGCCTCTGTCCTTCATGCCCTGGGAGATTTTGACAAATGTTTTGGCATTTCAAAAACTGGAATGGAGTTCTGATAGCATGGATTCATCTCCCCATACAGCAGTCAGATCCCGTACCTCCCGTTCGGTCCATGCTGGAACTCTTTTGCGATTCTGGGACTCCATCATGGTCACTTCTGCTGATGAGCTCTGCATGGTCACGTCTGCCGAGGAGCTCTGGCTAGCGTGGCAAGCTGCAGATGACCATGCAAACAGGAAATTGAAATTCAAAAGTTCGCGGGCCTTTTCCTGTCTACCTTGCCCGTGCATCTAAGTTGAGAGCGCTGTCCAGAGCGGTCACAATAGAGCACTCTGGGATAGCTCCCGGAGGTCAATACCATCTAATTGCGTCCACAGTACCCCAAATTCGACCCGGCAAGGCCGATTTAAGTGCTAATCCACTTGTCAGAGGTGGATTAAGGAAATCGTTTTTAAGAGCCCTTTAAGTTGAAAAAAAGCGCTTCATCGTGTGGACAGGTGCAGGTTTACATCGATTTAACGCTGCTCAATTCGACCTAAACTCCTAGTGTAGACCAGGGCTCAGCTGCGTTTTGGGATATTAGTTGTTGCCTATAATGTTTATATTCTTGGATTTATAGACTGTTCCCTTCCAGAGAGCTCAGGCTTAATAGACATAAATATATATAATTCCACAGGTGGGCAAAAATGGCCATCCTCTACAAACAAGCAATTCCTCCCCACGCTTCGCTCTGACATGAACGCTTACGAGGAGAGGAGATGAGCCTTTATGCTTGTGACCAGTGTCTTTAAACGTTGCTGATTTTTATTAATGTATTAAAAAAAGGTCTGGACACCTGACAATTACCCATTAGTATGAGATCTTCACCAGTGAGACAAATGCCATTTTTTGTGTCCATCCAGGTTTAAAGTCAAATGGAAGGATCGGGGAAATCTGAGGCCTCCAGACAGGAACCCCTCATGATAGGACAGCTCCTTCTCAATTACTTTCTCCCCCAAAAGGGAAGCTTAGGGCATTAATTGCTGAGTTCATTTAGCACAAGGCAGAGACATGAATGAGGGTTGCCAGTATCCTACCTTCCCAAAGAGTGCTGGCAATCTCAGGATACAGTGGACCTAATATTTCTCTGCTTTTTCTTTACTAACCACGAGGGACAAACAACTGTGGTGTTTGCCCAAACTCCTTGAGTGCTTCCAGATTCTTGGTGAGCAATTGTTTTTGGAGTCATTCTGAAGACATTAAATTTATCCCGTACAAACATGGATCTGCTGCTACAGTGGCAGCAAACCCAGTCCGTACAGATCATATCTGGAAAGGTTAAAGAAAAATTCATGTCAATGGGAAAAAAATATATATATATCTCCACCTTAGTAGAGGCAGCATGGATTTACCAAGTGATGAACCACCAAGAGCAAGTCTTCAGAATATGACTTTGTGAAAAGACCTAAAAGGTACTCTTTGTTGTATTTTCTTGCTCTGCATTTCTAGTGCTCTTAATCAAGAGCTCTTAAGCACTGATTTACTCTTCTCAGGATCACTACACAATTTTCTTTTTCAGTACTGAGCCCAGCTTCCTCCTCATTTCAGGTTGTTAGGACAGAAACTCTGACTTTGCTTTACAGCCCAGAAATCAGGTTTTATCTTTCTCTGCCACCATTGCTGTGGTCTATATCTTCTGCTGCAAAGAGGTCTAGTATCATAGCATCATAGTTTAGGGCCAGAAAGGACCACTGGATTACCTCGTCTGACCTTCTGTATATCACAGGCCACCAACCCCACCCAGAGTGGGTGTCAGAGTGGCGAGGGAAGAGGGAGCTTTTGCCTGGACATCTGCTAGTATACCTATAGGGCTTAGATGAGACACTTGAGATAACTAGAACAAATGATCGATATGAAGAAGTAAGCCAAGCAGGAGAATAAAAGGATCATTTTAATGAGACGGACATCCTTTTCTATGCATTTGCAAAGTTTCATTTTCAAATATCAACTATCCAGTCAGGTATAAGCTTTCTAGAGCTGAGCTGAACTGAATAGCTGTTTCTTAACTTTTTTCTTCAATTGGAAGAAAAAAATTAGAAACAGTTTTGGACGTAGAAGGCTAGTGCCTCTTGGGACTTCTCTAGCAGATGGAACGTATTACAAGCTGTTGGTTATTAGAGGTCATGTACACAACTCATTATTGTAAAATTTATCAAAGTCACAAGAACCTCAGAATGATAAATCGGCACTGGGATAAAAATGAGCTTTCTATCCATTGTTATGCTTTTTTAATTTGCTTTTTGGGATTTCGTGCATAGTAATTTTCCCTTGTGTATAAATCAAAATGACATGAGACATTTTTGGGTGAAAAAAACCGAACTTCAAAAGCCCTCCTATATAAATATTGCTAATATCAATACATACTGTACATAATGTAATTTTGACACTGATGATGGCTTCCATTATCTGGTAGTGTATAGGTTGTTCTTAGAGACTATTTGAATTGGCATAGAGTGAGGGCTGCCTTCACCCTATGGGGTGAAGGGATTACAATCTGCAATACATATAAAGAAGCAAACATTTTAAATGAAGCGGATTCATAAAGATGCCAGTGCTGATAAGTTGAATGAAAAGTGAGAAAAAGCATGTGGCTAATATTAACTTAACCAAGCAAATGCTCAAGTTAGTGAAGGTCTGCACAGCTGTCACTAATGGGAAATAGATGGGAACAGGGTAAATATGAATATATCCTAGAAGTTACTCAGAGAAAGCGGCCAGAAATCTTGGTTTAAAGATCTTCAGATTCAATGAGGGCTGAGTTTAAAAGATGCCAGATGCTATATTCATAGGGCTGCTTACTTTTTTGTTTCTAAATTTGTCGTTTACTATCGTGCACGTAGTCAGACACTATTGACATTTGCTTGAGCTATTCATTTTGCAGTCAGGTACTATGCAGACATATTTTTACTTTTCCACCAGTGCATTTTAGTTCTTCAATATCTTGACCATTTCAGATCTGGTCACCTTCAGCAGAAAATGCCAGTTAGTTGAATTCTGTGGCCAGTCCTGTGATGTGCAAAAGTGTTTGTGTGGGGAGGGGTAGAAAGAGAGAAGCTGTGACTGCCAAATACACTCTCTTGTTTCTGACTAGAGCTGCCTAGGCGATGATGATTCCATTGCACTGCCACTTCTAAAATTTTTGAAATGTTTTCATTTTTCATTGCTTCAAGATGTCTGCCTGACTCAAAGCAGAGTGTTTTCATCCTATGCCACACAGAATCAGGTAGAGTTGGGACTTGAACCTGCGACTTTCGGATCCCAGGCTAGTTTGTGAGTGTGTCTTTCTTTAAATCTTTCAGAGAAAAAGTTTGATAAAACCGATACATCTCTGCAGAACATTTTTAGCTTTGAATTTTCATTCAGTCAAAAATGTTTCAACTAGCTGTACTTGGGACCTTAGGACACGAATCCAGATCCTCAGAAATGGAAGGCCAGTGTATTCTTTTACTACGACTATGCCCCTCTTCCAGCCTTTATCACCAAATTGATAAATGACATGTATACAGTAAATAACACAATTGTGTAGACTACTGTAGAATTATGGTTTAGAAGTTCATTATGGTATTGCAGTATTGGTACTGTTTTAGCAAGCTTGGTTTTGCAAGGTTTAAAAAGGAGTATCCCATTTAATGTTAAAAACTGAAGCCATCAATGCTTTGCCATGCAAAAGAAATGTTAATTAAAAACACAGAATTGGAAAGGAATGCAAGTTCCAGAATCAGGACACTTTTTCTTTTGCTGCCAAAAGTATGTATCTCAGATAGTTGTTGAAATCCTGCAATATGTAGATAAATTATATTCATGAGCCAATTTGTTACCTAATAACTCTATAGCTTAAGAAGATGAGGCTCTCATAAAAGGACAAACGTTTTTACTAGTATATTGGTGTGTTTGTGTGTGTGTGAGACCAAGATGAGAGTTGACTTGAGAACCTTGGGTCCCAGAAAACTGACGCTGAACATGTGCTTCATATTAAGCACATGGATGGTGCTGGCTCCATGATTCTTGCCTCATGCTCTACTGTTTAGCCCTTGGACCAAAATACCAGCTGACTTCAGAGAAATCATGTCTTCCTTTCTATTTATGCACAAGTTGGTATGGCAAAAAAGTGACTGGTATGAGAGAGAATTTAGAAAGATATCTTTACATGTATAGGCTTATCTTTATATAGCTTATCTTTGACAAAACGATATGCTACCATGTTTAGGATAGTCTTACTTCTCTAAAAAACAAACAAACAAAAAAAAAAACCACAGTATATCTGATAAGGCCTCTTTGTTAGAATGCGTTGTTTGCCAGCTTCCACTTTATCTCCCTTAGAATTCTTATATGGTGAAGAACTTTCTATTACATGGTAAAGAATTTCCTCCAGTTGAAATTATCTGTTTTTAAAAAAAACAATCTTTTTTTGACTGATGAAAAATGAAATGAAACAAGAAAGGAACAAAAACATCTATCAGTTTTGGTGTAACGCACTGAGAGCCTTATGCAAGTATTAGCAACGAGAATTTATGCCACCCATTTTTGGTGTAATACACTTTAGGTAACACACCAAAGGTAGGTAGGCTAAATTCTCTTCAATACTTGCATAAGGCTCCCAGTAAATTCAATAAAACTCTCTAGACTGAATTTGCTCCAGTGTGTGAATTCCCTCTGCTATTGTGCAGCAAACAATTAACCAAGGGTCCTATCTAGAATGCTTTATTCCAGAACTCTTCACTGAAATCAATAAGTTTTCTTGAGCAAGGCATATGGACTGAGGCCATGTGTGCAGTACAGGGACTATATCACTGTAGCTACGGTGTAGTTATGTTGGTATAACCCCATGGCGTTGGTGCAGCCTATCCATCAGTGTAGGAACAACACCTGTCTGAGCAATGGGAGCTAGGTCAGTGGGAGCATTCTTCCATCAGCTTGGATGCATCTACACAGGGAGGAAGTCAGCATAACTTCATTGATCAGGGGTGTGGATTTTTCACACCTTGGAGTGATGTACCTAATTCAACTAGACCAGGCCTGATTCATTTCTAGAGATCCTTCATATTCCTGCTAATGTCTAAGATGCTGCATCATAAAGAAATAAACAGGCACCCATATGGACTTCTGCTCTTTTAAAAGCGATGGGGATTGGGGGGATTAATATTTTTCTGCTGAAATGCAAAAGAAATAAGTGCGGGGGGGGGAATATGTTCTGAGCTTCTACGAGGGTTTTGCAAACAGCGAAGTGCATGGATATTGGTGGAGAAAACTTGCTCTTCTAAGGCATGTCTTCACTGCAACAGTTTGCTCGAGTTAATACACTTGAGTTACCCCACTCAAGAGTGACCAGGTTGCAGAAAAACTCTAGAGCTATGCAGAATGACTTCATTAGCAGTTTGAGTTGTTTCACTTGAGCTGCTGCATCCCCGCTGCATTAGTAGCTCTAGTAACAGCAGCACTTGAGCTTCAATCCCCTCTTTCCACCTCCAGGCTAGCTAACTTGAGCTTGAAGCACTGCTTACTTTTGAGCTGCAGACTTCTGTATGTGGAAAGGAGTTGGGGTAGGAGCAAAACTTGAGTGACAACTTGAACAAACAATGTAATGACAAGCCCTTCTTAGTATTTGTTTTTGAACATTTATAGTGACTCACTAACTAAACCTGACAACATGTGTAGTGCATCGCCTCACCAACACTTGCTACTGTGGACCTATCAAATATTCCCTCTGCTAGTTACACAGGCTCTCACTAGACTATTGAGTCAAATTCAAAATCTTGGATTTTACCTTTAAGGCACTCAGGTGTGGAACCATAGAGGTACTTAGATGCCTGAGTCTTAGATTTAAGTGCTTAAATCCTGTTTTTAGGCTCCTTTATGATCCACAAAAGCCCTGCTCATCTGCTGCCTAACCCTGTTGGCAATGAAGTGTTTGCAGTAAAAGTTCCCTAGATGCCTAAATGTCTGCTTCAGGGCATGTACAGGGATGCCTTGCTGTAGGTGCCTGGATGTCTAA
The DNA here is from genome assembly GCF_015237465.2 of Chelonia mydas. Classification (NCBI taxonomy): domain Eukaryota; kingdom Metazoa; phylum Chordata; order Testudines; family Cheloniidae; genus Chelonia; species Chelonia mydas. The sequence goes on from NC_057849.1 coordinate 220,991,269, forward strand.
GCCCCTGAGAAATGCACAAACGGAGGGAAGATAGGTGTTTGCCCACTTAACAAGAGTCTGGGGCCCAAACAGGGTTGTGTGCTCAGAGGTGGCTTACCTCTACACAAAGCAACTGGTGGAGATGAAGGAAGACTTTCCTTATGACTTCTAGCCCCATGGTTAAGGTACCTGCCTGGGTTGTCTCCCTCTGCCTGATGAGGAGAAGGGATTTGAATAGGGATCTGCCCCTCTCAGGTGAATGCCCTAACTGTTGGGCTAAAGGATATTCTGATGTGGGCTTCCCTCAATTGCTCCATTTTAATTATTTCACTTTAATTAAGTAACTGAATAATTAAATAGTGATTGGGCTAAAGAGAGAGTGAAAATGGTTGTTCGTCCCATGGCAAGGGTACTCACTTGAAAGCAGGAAATTCTTTCTCATCAAGCAGAGCAGGACTTGAACCAGTCTTCCACATTCTGGATGGGTACCCTATCTACTGGGCTAATGGTTATAAATCAGGGGCTCCCTCCCCACTCTCCAGCTGTTTTGTACAGAGTTAGGTAGCCTCTGAGCATGCCTACCCCATCTGGATCCACACACAAGTTAGGTGCAGGAGCACCCATCTCCCCCAGGTTCATGGGTTGCAAACAGAGCTGGGTGTCTCCCTGAAGCCTGGATTTCGGTGTCAAACTCAGAGGGGTGGAGCTTCTCAAACACCCCTCTCTTCGCCATCTCCCATTGGCTACTTTAGGTGGCTCCTCCCCCAGTGTGCTGGCTGTATGACTCGCATTCCAAGGTGCCTATCTCTCCCCATTCATTGTGTAGGGGAGCTGAGGTGCCTAACTCAGGCTTTGTGGATTGCAGTGTTGTTCCTGTGGTTTTTCTAGGCACCGAAAAGTTAGGCCTTGTGAAGCTCAGCATCACACTGCCAAAGTGCCATTGTGGAACTGGTCATAGAATCATAGGGTTAGAAGGGGACCACCAAGTCTAATCTCCTGCCAAGATGCAAGATTTGTTGGGTCTAAACCATCCAAGACAGATGGCTATCCAGCCTCCTTTTGAAAATCTCCAGTGAAGGAGCCTGCACAACTTCCCTAGGCAGTCTGTTCCATTGTCCTACTGTTCTTACAGTTAGGAAGCTTTCCCTGAGATTTAATCTTAATCTGCTGTGCTGTAGTTTGAACCCATTGCCTCTTGTCCTGCCCTCTGTGGCAAGAGAGCAACTGTGTGATACAGTAAGAAAAATGTAAAATGTAGGCCAAAAGTAATCTCTGGACAATATTTGTAGACTTTCAAGTGTTTCCAGACCACTATCATGTCTCCCCTTAATCTCCTCTTTTCCAAACTAAACATACCCAGTTCTTTCAGATTTTGCTCATATGGTTTACATTCCATCCCTTTGATCATCTTTGTTGCTTGCCTCTGGTTCCTTTCCAGTTTCTCCAAGTCCTTTCTATACATTGGTGACCAAAACTGGACACTCCAGCTGAGGTCTAACCAGCACCGAGTAGAGCTGTACTGTCACCACCTGTGACTTCCATGCTGTGCCTCTGTTAATGCAACCTAAAATTGCATTTGCTTTTTTTGCAACAGCATCAGATTGCTGACTCATGTTAAGGCTGTGATCCCTCAACTCCCAGATCCTTCTCAGCAGTGCTGCTGCCAAGCCAGTTTTCCCCCCATTCAGTATTTGTGCATTTGGTTTTTCTTCCCTAAGTGTAGTGCCTTACATTTATCTTTGTTGAATTTCATTTTGTTGTCTATAGCCCAGTTCTCCAATTTATCAAGATCCCTCTGAATTTTAGCTCTAATCTCGAAAGTGTTGACAACCTCCCCACCCCCACGCCAGCTTTGTGTCATCTGCAAATTTTGATCAGTTGGCTCTCTCTCTTTCTATATTCATGTCATTAATAAAGATGTTAAACACCTCCAGACTAACAAACTTCCTAACTGTCAGGGTTGTTTAGCACTGAAATAAATTGCCTAGGGAGGTTGCGGAATCTCCATCATTGCAGATTTTTAAGAGCAGGTTAGACAAACACCTGCCAGGAATGGTCTAGATAATACAAAGTCCTGCCATGAGTGCCGGGGACTGAACTAGATGACCTCTTGAGGTACCTTCCAGTCCTAGGATGCTTGAAAGGGCACTAATTGGTCTTGATTTTGTAAACTGTATTTTTTATTAGATTGCAGTTTGGTTTTTACCAGAGGATGGCTTAGTAGCCTAAACGTCATGCCTTGGGTAGCTGTATTTCCTCAGACTATGTATTCAGGTTCCAAGCAGGGTCAACTTAACCCTTCAGGGGTTCTTTTCAGGATAGATTAATTGAATGTGGTGCTGTGTACTGTGTGTGTGTGTGTGTGTGTGTGTATCTCTTCAAGCAGAACATGAAAACTGGGGTCCTATGTGCTCTGCTTGGGTAATTATACTGTTATATTTTGAAGGGGTATGGATTTGCTGCACTAGTCTTGTGCATCATGCTATGTGCTGGTGGTCAATATCTGTGTCTTTATCGTCTCTGTATTATCTGTGAAATCAATCTTCATCTTCTAGCATAGGTAATAAAGCTGTCTGGGTTCCACAGAGATGGAACCAGCCCAGAGGTGGCTGCATGTATATGATTTGTTGAAGCACTCTGGGACCATTGGAACTGAAAGTTAACATATAATATCTTCTATTTATAACTCCACTAAGCATACATGAAAGTGCCCCACACTTCACAGGAATGAATTAGATTCTGGTAGAACCTAGAGCTTAAAAGTATAGGCAATATCTGTGTCTTTATCTTCTCTATATTATCTGTGAAATCAATCTTATTCATCTTCTAGCATAGGTAATAAAGCTGTCTGGGTTCCACGCTTTCTTGGTTCTTGCTATGGTCTCTAGTATGTGGTCTTAAAAATAAGAAAGTTTTATGGGCAATTACCATGGACTTTCTAAACTTTTTGTAAAAGGAGGGGAATGGTTTGCAGGCCTGAGAAGAGTAATTATGGGCAGATCATCTATGACCCAATTCTAATACTAACACCAGGATCACTGAAGTGCAGCCAACCTGGTTCTGATTCTGCGTCATTGATGCATCAGCTATGACTCAGTTCTAACCCTTTGGATCAGGTTGTGTTCTTTCATATATTATATCATGCTGACTTCTCGGAGCTTGATTCCAGTTTTCAAAAACAATGAACAGCAGAGTGCCGGCATTTGTTGCTAGTGGCTTTTTCCTTTCTCTTTTCAGTGAGGAAATCATGGTCACAGACCTGGTTGCACTACCTCAAATAAGTTCTATTTCAGGTCATGCTGACCTAACTCTATCCTAAACTGGCATGTGCTGAGTGAGCTGGAATTAGAGTGCCTGGAACCCAAGTCGTCTTCCAGTTCCTATTGCTGTTTAGCGGAAAGGGTCAGGTTGGGTGTAATTTTCATAATGTTTCAAAGGCAGAAGGTGGGGGAGATCTTGCTTAGAAATAGTTTGCTCACCTCTAAATAGAACATTTCCCGTTCTTTGTGGAGAAATTGAATCTTAAGAGATTCAGAAGGTTGTACAATATTTCCAATAAGGCAGAAATAAGCCCCTTCAGTTTAAACTGTTTTTTACCGAGAAAATCCCAGCTTTTACAGAAAGTATTGGGTTTTTTCTGATTTTTCACCCTACTTTTGTGTCATTCAAAAATATAAAAATAACTTGTTTTATTAGGAAAATACAATACATTGCATGAGATAAATGGATTATGATAACACATTAGTGTGTATGCAAAGATGCCTGTTGAAGTAAGGCTATTATTAATCTAGAAGATACACACAATAAGAAAACAGGTAGGCACGCACACAAGCTCTGAAGTGCATGGACATCTGAACATACTGATGAATCTCACATCCACCATGTACACATTTCAAGCTGTTAGCAGATAATGGTTTAAGGATTTGACACACTAAAATGTCAAGAAAAGGAAAATATGTATCAGAATACATCTGAGCACAAGGAAGCATTCAAAAGTTGAAAAAAAAGAAAGAGAAAAGGATGATATTGAGTGTATGTGCTGCAAGTGGTGTGGCCCAATTATTAAATGTAAATATTTATAGGCTACTAGTTCTAAGTCTAAAACAGTAAATTACTTAGTTAAATGAAAAGTCTTATTTGGGGATTAGAGATGTTTTGTTTTCTTAAACTCAGAGGTAGCATTGTTTTGAATTCTGTTTTCCGCAAACGACATTGAATTCTGTTCATCAAAGCATTAATATACTGAATACTTTTATCCCCCGTCTTTCCATCCACCAAAATAAACCCTGATATTTACCCAGAAAAATGAATTTTTTTTGCACTGATTTTCACCTTTTTTTGTTGTAATAAACACTGATAAATTCCTGGGAAAAATTAAATAAAAACCGAAAATGAAGGAACCTAATTATATACTTCAATAAGCATGTTTAAGGAAGAGAGCAGTAGGCTTTTAAAAAAAAACTGAAGTCTGGGGGCAGGTCTTCACTACCCACCGGATCGGCCAGTATAGCGATCGGTCTATCGGGGATCAATTTATCGCGTCTCATCTAGACGCGATAAATGGATCCCCGAACGCGCTCCCCGTCAACTCCAGAACTCCAGCTCGCGAGAGACAGAAGCGGAGTTGATGGGGGAGCGGCAGCAGTCAACTCGCCGCTGTCCTCACGGCTGGGTAAGTCGACCTAAGATATGCCGACTTCAGCTCCCCCCCCCCCCCCCCCCCCCCCCCCCCCCCCCCCCCGTGTAGACCAGGGCTGTGTCTTCCCATCAGCTCCATTAGTGAGCAAAGTAATTCTGTTCAGGTAGGAGAGGGTTAGATTTAAAGGTTCAGTTTGAGATATAGTATTGGTATTTTTCTTTCACTGAGGTGCACACCAACGTTTTCAACTTTTTAAATTGTTTCAGATGTTTATTGCATTTTGATTGTTTGTGTATTTATCTCCAAAGGAAATTTGGAACATAGGCATGTGAAGTGCATATATTGCAATGGAAAATATTGTTTTTGACGTCAGTAGCTTTAAATTAAATAGTTAATAGACCTGTTGCAATAATAGTCAGTGTTACATAAAACTATTGAATTTGTTTCTACATTGTTAACTAGTTTAACACTTTAGAATAAAGGCAGCACAAGTACGTTTCGGAGTGTGTATAGCCTATAATAAGTAACAATGACTGAATGGTGGCTTTCTTTATTTTTATTGTAAAGAATTAGCTAAGATTCCAGTTGTGAAGGTTTTCTATTGGAATGTTTTATCCCTCAGAATAGCATACTGAGAGCACTAGTTAGACCTGGGTCTAGAGGAAATAGGTGCTTTGCAAGTTTCTCCCCCACAGCTTTGCTCATGGATCTCTCAAAACCTTGCATTATTTCAGTTTCATCCTTTCCTAAAAAGAGACCGTCAATCATGCAGTACCGTGAGTTGGGCAACTAGATCTATACATGCATTTCATATGTGACTTCAGCCAGCCAAACTAGAGCTTACGCCTCAGGAAAAGAAAGGATACGTTCCAAACAGGGAACGGATAATAAGCAGGCATATTTAAGAGTCTGCTCATCAGTCTTTTCAGTTTCATTTTCCTTCTTCCTTCCTTCCTTCCTTCCATCAGCAACAGAAAAAGAGAAGAGCTACCAGCACAAGCAAATAACCATACAATTGCTTCAATTCCAAAAAGTATTATTAATCTCTTTCCACCAATGAGAAGCACACAACAGAAAGAGCAACACTGTCTGTCCTGCAAACAGGAAGCAGAGTAGGGCCTCTTTCCTGTAGCCAGGAATTCAGAAAACAGCTAGACTTTCTGGGTCTCAAAGCTTTGAAATCTTAGCCCAGGAAGTGCCCCCCCCCACCCTGTCGTGGAAGAAGAGCCTGTCCTGACATAGGGAACAGCAAAAGGTCAGGCCACAGGCTTATATCTTCCATCATTCCCAAACTGCCTAAAGTCTGTTCCTAAAATATTGGTGGTCAACACCAATTTCAAAACAAGCTTGACAGATGAAATCAATAACATGAGGGTCTCAAGCCGCCACTGCTGTTGAATGCAAAGCCCCCTGATTAGGAAGGCTTTTGTTCACAAATGTTCCCTAACTTGGTCTGTATCAAAATTTCTGTCTGGATGGTGATGTAGGCACACAGGGGGTACTCATTGCATTTAGATCTGTATAAGACAAGGAGGGAGAGAGATTAGCCATCCTGTTCCAGTCTAGTCTGAAATGCAAGAAATGCCACCTTGGGACAAAATGCTGTGAGGAAAATGTAGCTAGCCTGCATATTCACATATGAGTACTACATGTATGTCATGCTTATCTACAGTATTCGGAAAACAAAACAAAACCCCAAGGTTTTCTAAGAGAACTAAATGACTTGCTCTCTGATGTGGTTGTGAAATTCTCAAGAGCTGATGTACCAGAAGATTCCTACATCCATGTTGACAGTGCCTTTGATACAATAACCCAAACCTCATCTGCACATTTACTGTGTCTGACTGGTAATCTCTGGACCTACAAACACACTGGATCTGATTTTCAGATTGGGTATGGATGAAGGGATTACAAGGAACACAACCGATCTACCACCTCGCTGCGTTCTAGACTCATTACCACTCCTGAAGGCTGAGAGCAGAAAGAAAGAAACAAATGTTACTTGCAAAAAATATGTGCAATCACAGAAGAGTTGAAATTCTTGTGAGCCTTTGATCTAGCGATGGAAGAGGCAAAGAAATCCCACCTCTCCTTTCCCATAGCAGCCAATGAATCAAACTTCACTGACCGAGTGCTATTGACCATAAATTGTCTTAACACAAAAACTTTCCATTCCACTCCAGAAACCAGCACCTCCCTTTGTGAAGAATTATCTGCCATCTTCTACTAGAATACCACCCAAATCTGAGATGGTCTTTTGGATCCATACATTGGATGTAGGCCCAATAATATGATACTTCTCTTCTCAGAATTTCAGCCATTCTCTCAACAGGAAGCATTAGAAGCGCTATGGGAAAACCAGTCTGCCACCTGTGATTCTCATGCATTTCTTCAGGGCTAATAAGAGTCCAGCATCCGAGGAGACTCCTGTTAAATGAGACTGTCAACTCCTCCTCTGGAAAAGAAAATGTACTATTAGAGCTGGCTAACTTTTTTCATGCAGAAAGTTTTCTTGCTGAAAATATGGTTTTGTCAAAATTTGAAATTTTTCATAGGAAAATTTCAACTCTGGCAATTTTTTGTTTAGTTTGTTTAAAATGTCAATTTATTTTGGTGTTTTGTTTTAATCCATTCAAAATTTTCTAGGAGGGAACTGAAATTTTTTGACAAATATTTTAACTAATGATTTTTCATTTGAGATTTTTCATGGGGAAAACCCTTTTTTCCCCAACCACCTCTAAGTATCACCTATCCCTAAATCATACCATAGTCCAGCCAGTGGAAATTAGTTCATTGGGTGTTTCTAAAACATTCCTGAGCAAGCTAATTCTCAAAGAGCAGTGTCTCCCGTTTCACCTAAGTACATCCAGTATCCTGGAGCTTTCCCAGTCAGTGAAAAATGTGTCATGGACCATTGATTTTACCCTATACTATACCGATTTCACAGGGGATACCAGAGTTTCTCAAATTGGGGGTTCTGACCCAAAAAGGAGTTGCAGGGGGGTCGCAGGGTTATTTTAGGGGTGGGGATGATTGTGGTATTGACAGCCTTACTTCTGCACTGCTGCCTTCAGAGCTGGGCTGCCAGAGAGCAGTGGTTGTTGTCTGGACGCCCAGCTCTGAAGGCAGCACCCCACCAGCAACAGCACAGAAGTAAGGGTGGCAGCACCATACCATGCCATCCTTTCTTCTGCACTTCTGCCTTCAGAGCCACGCGGCCAGAGGGTGGCAGCTGCTGACTGAGGGCCCAGCTCTGCAGGCAGCAGCGCAGAAGTCAGGGTGGCAATACCATACCAAGCCATCCTTACTTCTGCGCTGCTGCTGGCGGCGGCTCTGCCTTCAAAGCTGGGCTCCCTGCCAGCAGCCACAGCTCTCCAACTACCCGGCTCTGAAGGCAGGGCTGCCACTCGCAGCAGTGCAGAAGTAAGAGTAGCAGTACTGCAACCCACCCCCCCAACGCACACATTAACGTTGTGACCACCCCACAGCTCCTTTTTGGGTCAGGCCCGTTACAATTACAACCGTGTGAAATTTCAGATTTAAATAGCTGAAATCATGAAATTTACTATTTTAAAACTCCTATGACCGTGAAATTGACCAAAATGGACCCTGAATTGGTTAGGGCCCTACCAGTCAAGCTTCAGCTCATGATATGAAAAAGATTGCACTAGTGGAACTAAAATCTGTAATTGTTAGAGCTGGTCAGAAAATTGCTTTTATTTCTAGTTCTTGGCTGAAAACCTAAACAATGCCATGGGGATCTATGTTCTCCCACATTTGCTTCAATTTCTCATTGAAAACACTAGGGGAGACTCTGAAACAGCGAAAACCAAAATGCCCATGACAAAATGATAACCTGCAGCTCAGATCATTGTCACATGAGAGAGACAGCACCATATCCCACGTGTCCGATGGCTTTGTGTAGATCAGCAACTGGATGAAAAGTAGGATACATTTTGCTCCTTCTGGTGGGGAGAAGGGAGCACTTCAGACCTCCCCAGCTTTATAGTAACACCTTTTACTGAGGACAGCTGCTCTCAGATAAAGTCAGTTGGCAGACTCAGTATTCACCTTAATTTCTTACTCCTTCACGGCAGTGAAAAATACCCTTTCCATCTGCAGCTAGCAGGAAGAGTCAAGACTTGATTATTGTAATTTTCTGAACCTAGGTATGAAACCGCCAACCTCAAAGACCTGTAGTTGATTCAGAACACCCTGGCCCATCTGTTTGGCAACATCAGCTGTTCACACCACATCATTCCAGTGCTCTGCCCTGTTTGTAGGGCTTCCATGATCATCTGCAAATCCCTTCACGGGGAGATCCAAGTTACATTAGGGACCTCTTCACTCTGGGTGAAAGTGGCCTCTCACAATGGCTACATTTCACTGGAGCAATGGTCCTATCAGCCTTAAGGGCAAGGGGTGGGGGTGTGTGTGTGTGCGTTTGTGTGTGTAAAAGAGTGCTTGACTCAGCAACTGGCCCAAAAATCAGGAGCTTGTGCCAGGAAGAGATCAAGGTGACCACAAAACTCAGCACCTAAAGAACAAAATCCAAAACTCACTTCATTTGAGCTTTCCCACAGTAATGCCACAATAAAAAAAAAGGAAAAAAAGAAAAAAGTCCAGTCTCTGCTGACTGAGGAGCGTATTAAGGGAGAAATAACTCTAAGTACATGCTTCATAATTTTGGGAGGCTTTCACACACCAGGTGTGTTGTCATAAAAACCTAATCTTTTCCTTCTCAAAGAATTAGGATCAAACTCAATTTTTTCGTGTAACAGAAAAAATAACCTAAATGAAAAGCTCGGTTACAGGTTTGTTTCTGCCATAATGACTCTAGAAAATATATCAGTATAAGCTTTAAAATTTCCATGCTGGTCAAAATGGAATGCTTCATATGCTGTAACGTGTAAATGTGTGTGGTGTTACACTGGGTATTCATGTCCCCAGTACATGGTAAAGTACAAGGCTGAAGACCCAGTGTCTTCAACTTCCAGAGAAGTGATTGTTTGATGATGCTTCTAAAAAGCTAATGCATTTATAGAAAAAAAAAATTCTTGAATATTATAAGAATCTGCTAGGTTCCAGACTCTGTAATTAAGCTGAATATCTGCATCATTTGAAGCTCAGAGGACAATGTGTTGAAAGTTCAAAATGGACTAATTAAACTATCTCTTTTTTTTTTACCTTGCAGTAATGTGCATAACTATTATTTTAGACTTGAAGGTAAATTGCTATGCCATTTAAAATATCTCCAAATTAAACTTTTAATGGCTAAGTATTAAGTCATATATGTAATTTGAAAAAGAGTACTTTCCCATGAAAATTCTTTCTTTTCTCCCCCCCCCCCTTGAATTCAATAGATAATAACTATAGGGATCATTGGGACTTGTAGGTAAGAATAGTTTGGTTTAATTCAATCCGTTCATAAGAAAATTTTTGTCTTGACTTGCTTCAGTTTTGAAACAAATACTATAACTATTCTGTTGGCTAATGAGATTTATTTTAATTTCCAGTCTCTTTCCAATCACTAGAGGATAAGCAGATTTGTGACTTAATAGTAAAAATGCTCTTTCCCTGAATTCATAATTAACTGCTAGTGAGTGCTAAATTGTTCTACAAGAGTGTGATGTGTGATGCAAAAGATTGCATTAGACCCGCAAATAATTGATACACTGCACTGTAATGCAACATAATTGGTTTTGTGTTCTTCTGAGTCACAACATGAACAAAAATTCAGATGATGTTTCCTGTTTTAATGTCATGGCAATTTGTATGCTTTGAATAATAACAGTAGTGAAAAATGAAAACATTTTGGGGTTTATTTTCTTTAACGGATACAGTAACTGTCCTTCCTTTCAAAATAAACATTTTTACTATAATGGCAGTTCTGAATCTCATAATGTGAAGTAACTCTATATATTTTTATTACATGATATGTTCTCGTGTGTAACTTTAAGAGTTTGTATGTGTTAAGAAGCTCTCTGCAGAACCAGGAAACTGCTGAGTGACTTTTCACTGACTATTAATTGTTTCATTTGCGGGTCAAGTTCTTCTCCTGTTTTTCAAAAAATCAGTGATCAGTTTCAAAGCTAATATAAGCTTGTATTTTCCCTGAATGTGCTCACTGTACATCATCTTTTCAGAAATGCTGATTTAACACAATGAATGCACGTTCTTTGCTAGCCTAAAAAAGTCAGCTATATTAAAATCGGTGTTTTGAATTTGGACAGCTGATCCTCTGAATGTATTCAGAAGCTGTAGATGGTAACTCCAACCCTGAAAATGCATTTCCAAATGGATTCAAAATGTCCTTGAATAATGTGATACAAAGTGAGTGAAAAGAATAGTTCAAATTGCTAAATGATTGTTGAGTGGCATTTAAATGAGCAGAGGGATACCTGTTGAAGTTGAAATGAATGAAAACGGTTCTGTGCTATAGAATACTGACAAAATGGTTACTTTGAACACAGTGTGCATGCAGTAGTCATGTTGGGTTTTCTGCTTCTGGAGAAGTCCTGTTCAAATTCCTCTTGAGCTGCTCAGGGCTGGAAAAAGATCTGTTCCAGAAAATGAACTTATTGATGACCAGAAGCGTCAGCAATGGATTCTGTGCAGTTCTAGCTGCACAAGGTTGAAATGCAATCATAGACTACCGTGATGGAATTGGAGCTGCTCTGTGAATACTGCACATTGACCTGATTATTGAGATGATTACTGTATAACTATATTGGGTTACATCAACAGGGCTTCAGATGCTGCTGAGGAGTCTGAAGATGTTCGGCCTGCCTAGGTTCCCTAAAGATCGGAGATGCATCTTTTTAATCTCATGATTTGTTTTTACTGCTTCTGTTTCTCAGAGCTGCTTATTTCATGTTGCAGGGTTTATTTTTAACACTTTTTGAGGGTTTTTTATGTAGCTGTCCAAAAATCAGGTATTCCAGGGGCTATCTTTGTATATGCTGTAATGAGTAATCTCTTTGTAATGTTCCCAAGTGCTCTTTAATGTAGTGCTGTTTGAAACAGCACTAAGTTAAAAAGCACTAGAGAACATTTACTGCGCACCAGCAGGATCTTAAACTGACCTGTTAATGTGCAGCTGCTCTGTGTAGACAAACCCTTGGTTCAGGTAACCAGTGCTGGTGTCTTCATTCTGGTGTTCTGTTGGATAAACATCTTTCTGTCTTTCTTTTGTATCAGTGGTGTGTGTTGGTTAAAACTGAAAATTGGAAGCTCTAAGTATAAGTAATTCCTTTTGTTTTATTGCTGTTGTCATTTATTGCAACTTCCCCTCTGTCACGATCCCATTATTACCACCAATATGTCACTATTACAGGGCTAGCTCCATTTCAGCCCTCTGAGTGTACCCCTGCAGGTATTAGGCCTTGTGCCTTTACCTATCCCATGATGGAATCATGCAGTTCTCCCACGCTGAGACCGGGCCCTGGGCTATGTTATCCTGCAGGTATACACTGCAATTAAACACCCATGTGTGGCCCATGTCAGCTGACTTCAGCTCAGGCTGTGGGACTGTAAAATTATGGGGTAGACTTTCAGGCCAGGGCTGGGACCCAGGCTCTCGGATTCTCCTTCATTTTCAGGGTCCCAGAGCTCAGACTCCAGCCTGAGCTTGAATGCCTACACTGCAATTTTACAACCCTGCAGCCTGAGCCCTGTGAGCCTGAGTCAGCTGACATGGGCCAGCTGTGGGTATTTAATTGCAGTGTAGGCATACCCTGTGTATCCACCATGCTTGCCCAGCATGTCTGAACCTGTTTTTTTTCCCTGTTTGAGGAGTCTGTGGCCAGTGATATACAATCACAAAAGAGCCTTCTTAAAATCATAAGCAATTATTTATTTATAGGAACAATGCATAAGAGAAAAGATTCTAAAACAACATGAAGTCTATACACGTCTTACCATCCCCTGATGGTAACCTAGGCAAACCTAACTTCTTCAGACAGCACAGCAGGTACCTGTGTCTTAGTCTGGTTCCCCCAAACAACTTCCCCCTCTTTTGAGAGAGACGCACTGTGATGGGATCCCCGGGTTGCAAGCTGGGACTGTGAGACCACCGTGCCCCTTTAACTCTCCAGCCTGGGCTGTGTGTCACTAGCAAAGCATTGTGAGAAGCAGCAAACCCCTCCAGGAGCTGTGATAGCTCAGGACAACAGCATGTGGAGCCCCACAGCCAGCTAGATTGCATGAATGCTCCCTGAATCATACAGAGAGAGGCACCAGAGCCAAATCCTCCCAGCACTGTACCTCAGGAATATACCGTCTTGCACTGCTCAAGCTGGGCAGTGCAGATTTATTAATTGGTTCACCACTTCAGCAATGGAAAGTGGACATACACCAGCCTTTGCAAAACCTGAGCAGATTTGCCACACACTTCATACAAACTCACTGGTAAAGATAAACAGTAAACCAAATTTATTGACTGAAAAGTTAGATTTTAAGTGATATTAAGGGATACGCAAAAAGTCGGTTACCAAAAGAAATAAAATATAAGCAGGCAGTCTAAACTCTCAACCCTATTAGATTGGGCAACATCTAGATTAAGCAGTTTCTCACACCACTGGGTAATGCAGTCCTTAATACACACATTTGTTCCTTAAACCTGGGCCAATCTCCTCTATAGGAGTCTTGTCTTCTCAGTGTCTTAGTTGCTTGCAGTGTAGGTGGAGGCAGGAGAAGGTTCCCGCATGTGGCCGCTGTGTCTGTTTTATACCCTCAGTCCATGTGCTTGGAAAACATAAGTCCAGGCATGTCTGGGGGCATTGATCAGTCTCCAGGCAAGGTTGAGCAATTCCCCTGGTGTGGCCTCATGCAGATGAGTCATTGCATTGTAGCTCCCTTGCTGGGCAATGGTTGTTGATGGGTTGATTGATACCCCTGGACGTTGGTTACTTTCCTTGCTGTTGCCTCTGGGGAACTAATATCTGGCTGATTCCCCAGTTTACAGCATGTTTTAGTGACAACCATACAACACAATTCTCATAACTTCATATGCATTAATGATATGTATGTATGGAGAAATGACTTTCAGCAGATTATAACCTTTCCCCTGATACCGTACAAGGCATGCTTTATATGTAAGACCATGATTATATAAAAATGAGAAATATGGGGGTTCCGGGACGCTCTCCCAAGGTATTGAATGTCACACACACCCTTTTGAATCTGCCATAATTCTTTTCCTCTTCTGTGTTCCCAGACTCTGGGTACTTCTGGACTAAACAAGTCTGGTAGGATCATCAGGAGGCAAAGCCAGAGTCCTCAGAGCCACTGTCTCATAATAACCCTCAAGTGTATGCTGAGGGGAGGTTTACCTTGAGTTAGTGTTTTCCTTTCTTGTTTGTTTTTCCTTACAGCCCTGTTGATTTAACCCATACAATAGAAATTCCAATAACCAGGCCAACATATAGTATTAATAAATTATTACAGAACAGCTCCAATTCCATCACAACTACAACAGGCCATGTTTAGCACAATTTCAGAAAAACATGCCTCATGGGAGCAAGTCCTAAACATACCTCTCTGACATTGGCCCGGATGAACACCACTTAACCTGGCCTATGCATGCAGTTAAACTATACGTAGCTGACACCTTTTGCCAGACGTGTGTAGTTTTTAATATTGTAAACCAGTCCTTTGATGTCCTTCAACACACTGCTGCATCCATGCATTGCTGGCCTTTGGGGTGAGAAGGGATAAATTGGGACTGGACATAGCATAATCAGAAATCTAGAAGGTAAGGCTATTGGAATAGAATTAGCTTGTTGCTGTAGTCCATGCTCTTGTCTTTGCAGTTGTCATGCCATTGTATAATCAATATGCGTTATTGTCACGCAACTTTTTTTTTAAATCAGAAGGTTAATATGGGCAGGCAAAAATTACATGGAAAATCTTTTTGAAAGGTACAGCATTGATAGCATTGGAAATTTAAGTCTGCTTTCTGTGTAGATAGAGCTAGAGCACCAGCAGTGCATGCTTCATTTATGTTCCTCCATCCTCTTCTGGAGGATCTTATCTGCGTGAGAGCAGATACTTAAGTCTCCATGTCCAATCAGTCCTTGACCTCTCTTCTGATTCTACAAACAAGCTTGCCTGTCAGCCACTTCCAATTCAAATGCAGTTCCAGTGATATGGGCATTTAATGTTCACTGGGAACTAGAAAGAGAACATAAATCATTTCATATGGATTATAATTTTGTCTGTGCTTGTGTTGTAAAAATCTGAGGCTGATTTTGTATTTGAACACCTTTTTCACAGTAATCTTAAATTTCATGATTCTACAGAAAATGCCTTTATATATACATTGCACCCTTCTTGCCCACTAGGTCTTACGAGGATGTTCAGGCAATCAGGTAGGTTCAAAGCATCTTCATACTAATTCAAGGGTGTATTTTATTATTTGCTCTCTGCCAGTGTTCAGATGCAGCATGCCTTAATGATTTGGAGTTACATTCTGTGTGCTTATTTAAACGCCATGCCATCCCACCACATATGTGAGGAATTATGATTCTGTGGTATGCAAGTCAGCGTGTAACTTTGTCTGTACATTTATATGGACAAAAGATGATAGAAAGACTAAAGTGAATAGTAGTGTCTAATTTCCTGTGTAACATGCTTTTTAAGTGTTTGATTTAAATTGGCTACCTGTGATACCAGATGTTATATCCTGTTGAAGTTTATCTAAGGGCATGTCTAGATGGCGCCTTAGTCCATACAGGCTCAGGTGTAAATTCTAATGTGCACTAGCATGTTGCACACTAACTGGCCCATGTGCACCTTGCTGGTGCACAGTAAAACTTCCCTAGTGTCCATTAAAGTAGTGCTGTTTGAAATGGGACTACATTAGCATGCAGTAGGGAACTTTTAATGTTTTCCAGCAGGGTCCACAAAGGCTAGTTACTGTACAACTGGTGTGCAACAGAATTTACATGTCCGCTGGTGTGGATGTAGGCCATCCCTAAAATGTTCACAGCAGAATGTGGTACAAAGTACCATGAATTTCTTTTTTTAAAAGCATACTCTTTGTATATGTCTAATATTATGCTTAGAGTGAATACGCCACTGCCTACTTGAGATTAATATTGAGCTTGTAATACTAGAACAAGGTGTTGCAAACAGTGGTGCCAATTCAGATATTTGGGCAGCGGGGTGAGGGAAGCTGCAATCCCTGCCCCTCCTGGCAGGCACCCTGCCTGTTCCAGTCCCTGCTTCTCCCTTCCTCTGGGAAGTCAGATCTTGCTTAGCTCTACTGAGTCTACCCTCTCTCTTACCCACAGAGCGCATGAGCCACTGCTGCCAGAAATTGAGTTCTCGGCAGCTCTCCTGTGCTCTGACTTCCCATGTGCCAAGCTGCAACATCATTAGGCCTGGCTGCCCTTCTGTCTGTATGGAGGGACAGTCAAGCCACATATAAGTGGCATTCTGACTATACAGCCAGACGACTTTGGCAGCCTCTGTATTGATTTAGTACGGGACCTCTGGTTAAAAGTGGCCATGCATGGCCTTCCAAGACCGTGGAACTTTGAGTAAGTGCAAAAACATTTGGTGGGGTGGGGGGGAAGTGGACATTCCTCCCTCCAGCCCACTGTAATCAGCCCCGTTGGTTGCCAGGGAAATTGAGAAGTAAAGAAGAAACGGCTTTTTACACCACATACTTAACCTGTGGAACTCAAGGTCACAATGTATAATTGAGGATTAGAGCTCAGAGTGCTTCAAAAAGGATTAGATGGATAATGAAAATACCCAAAACCACGGCAGAAGAACATTTATTAGGGATATAAACCCTTATAGTTTTAGGACACAAGCCCAACAGCTGTAATTAAAACTTCTCTTACAGGCAAGTTATTCCATAATTGTCTATTATGTAACTTCTTGCACTTTCCCTGACACCTTGTACTAGCCATTTTTGGTTATATGTTGTTAGCTTAGATCACTGGTTCTCAATCTGTGGTCTGTAAACAATTAACAATCCATGCAGCACTTGCTGGTGGACTGAAAAGAGCCGGCTTGTCACTTGTGCTTGCTCTCCTTCCAGCTGCTAAAATATTTTAAAAGTAGTACGTTAAAGGCTTTCCTAATTGCTTTACCTTGTAAGTAAGTTGCCACAGTGTGGTGCTTTAGGTGCCAATGGAACAGCAGGTGGGTCACATTATAAACAGGAAGAGAGACAATCTCATGGTATAAGTAGATTCATGAGACCATCTTTCTATTAAGATATTCTCATTAGAAGCACATCTGAGAACCCCTGGGCTAGGTAGGCCATTGGTCTGATTTTCATATGGCACTTTCTGTGTTCTCCAAAAAGAGAAGACTTGGAATAATTTCATTCCTGATTTTAAATAAATTAGCATCTATGCCCAGCTACATATCTTCTGAAATTGTTTTAATCGCTCCAAAGACTATGTCCAAAACACTAGTCAAAGCAGTGGATTAATATAATCTCCTACCACAAGATGGAGACAGGAAATAAAGCAAAACTTTGTGACATCACTACTTAGTGAGTGGACTTCCTAGCTTGAGAACTGCTGCCTCTTTTCTATCTTCCAGCAGATGGAGAATATGTGACTTGATGAACTAAAGAGAGAGTTGTGTTTTAGGGCCCAGTCTTACAGACCTTACTCAGGCAAAATTTCCATTGAATTAATGGGAATTTCACTTGAGGAGATGATCAGGATTGTCCCATTTAATTCATTAACAAATACTTTTCTAAAATTGCCTGGTTATTGGGTACTAGAGTTTTATGTAACCAGTTGAGTGCTGTAGCAGAACCAGTAGGCAATGACTGAGATGTAGTCATGCATGTAGCAGAAGTATGTAAGGACAAAATTAGAAAGGTCAAGGCACAAAATGACATCAAACTAGCTAGAGACATAAAGGGTAACAAGAAAACATTCTCCAGATACGTTAGAAGCAAGAGAAAGATCAAGGACAGGGTAGACCCGTTACTCAATGCGAGGGGGGGAAACACTAACAGAAAATGTGGACATGGCAGAGGTGCTTAATGACTTCTTTGTTTCGGTTTTTACCAAGAAGGTTGTTGGTGGTGGTTGAACGTCTAACATAGTGAATACCAGTGAAAATGAGGTAGGCTCAGAAGAGGCTAAAATAGGGAAAGAACAAGTTAAAAATTACTTAAACAAGTTAGATGTCTTCAAGTCACCAGGACCTGATGAAATGCATCCTAGTGTACTGAAGGGGGCTGACTTAGAAGATATCTGAGCCATTAGCGATTATCTTTGAAAAGTCATGGAAGACAGGAGAGATTCCAGAGGACTGGAAAAGGACAAATGTAGTGCCAATCTATAAAAAGGGAAATAAGGACAACCCGGGGAATTGCAGACCAGTCAGCTTAACTTCTGTACCTGGAAAGATAATGGAGCAAATAATTAAGCAATCAATTTGCAAACATCTAGAAGATAAGTAACAGTCAGCATGGGTTTGTCAAGAACAAATCATGTCAAACCAACCTGATAGCTTTCTTTGACAGGGTAACAAGCCTCGTGGGTAGGGGGGAAGCGGTAGACCTGGTATGTCTTGACTTTAGTAAAGCTTTTGATACTGTCTCGCATGACCTTCTCATAAACTAGGGAAATGCAACCTAGATGGAGCTACTAAAAGGTGGGTGCAAAACTGATTGGAAAACCATTCCCAGAGAGTACATATCCGTGGTTCACAGTCATGCTGGAAGGGCATATTGAGTGGGGTCCCGCAGGGTTCTGTTTTGGGTCCGGTTCTGTTCAATATCTTCATCAGTGATTTAGATAATGGCATAGGGAGTACACTTACAAAGTTTTGCGGACAATACCAAGCTGGGAGGGGTTGCAAGTGCTTTGGAAGATAGAATTAAAATTCAAAATGATCTGGACAAACTGGAGAAATGGTCTGAAAGTAAATACGATGAAATTCAGTAAGGACAAATGCAAAGTACTCCATTTAGGAAGGAACAATCAGTTGCACACATACAAAATGGGAAATGTCTGCCAAGGAAGGAGTACTGCAGAAAGGGATCTGTGGTGTCATAGTGGATCACATGCTAAATATGAGTCAACCGTGCAATGCTGTTGTAAAAAAAGAACATCATTCTGGGATGTATTAGCAGGAGTGTTGTAAGCAAGACACGAGAAGTAATTCTTCCCCTCTGCCCTACGCTGATTAGGCTTCAACTGGAGTATTGTGTCCAGTTCTGGGTGCGCCACATTCCAGGAAGGATGTGGACAAATTGGAGAGCGTCCAGAGAAGAGCGACAAAAATGATGAAAGGTCTAGAAAACATGATCTATGAGAGAAGATTGAAAAAATTGGGTTTCTTTAGTCTGGAAAGAGAAGACTGAGGGGGGGACATAACAGTTTTCAAGTATGTAAAAGGTTGTTACAAGGAGGAGGGAGATTTTGTTTTAACCTCTGAGGATAGTACAAGAAGCAAATGGGGTTAAATTGCAGCAAGGGAGGTTTAGCTTGGACATTAGCTCAAATAAATTTGTTAGTCTCTAAGGTGCCATAAGTACTCCTCTTCTTTTTGCGGATACAGACTAACATGGCTGCTACTCTGAAACCTAACTTTCAGGGTGGTTAAGTACCGGAATAAATTGCCAGGGAGGTTGTGGAATCTCCATCATTTGGAGATTTTTAAGAGCAGGTTAGACAAACACCTGTCAGGGATGGTCTAGATCAGTGGTTCTTAACCTGGGGTGCACGCTCCCTCTGGAGGTGCGAGACATGCCAGATTTTTTAGACTGTAAAGCATCGAAAACACAAATTAAGCACAGGCACGTAAGTACAACTACTTTTCTTGAAGAAACAGTTGTTTCAGAAAATGAAGGAATGACCATTGCAACTGAAGTGACAAAGGATTTGCAACAGTTGAATGACTCTTTCCAAGGATATTTTTCCACTGGAGATCTTGATGTGGCAAAGAAATGGATACTGGATCCATTTCTTTTTAACCTGGATTCTATCAACGATAGTGATTTGATGAAAGATGATCTCATTGAATTATGAGCCAATGGCCAAATCCGAATGGAGTTTGAGACAATGAAGCTTGAGAATTTGTGGTGTGCTCAACTAGCACCGTTTCCACAACTGGTGAAGACAGCACTGGAGATCCTCATGCCATTTGCGACTACATACTTGTGTGAGGTAGGATTTTTATCACTCTTACGCATCAAAACAAAGGCCAGAAACCGCCTAAATGCAAGTGATGACGTGCGTTTGACTATTTCAAAAAAAGGTTACTCGTTTCTCGAACATCATTGAACAAAAACAGCAGCAGAAGAGTCAATGAACCGATACATGAAAAGTTACACACTTTTAAAAGTTTATTAATTTTACTGTGAAATTAAAATATATAATTCTCTTTCATTCTATAGTTATGATATATCTAGGTTTAAAGAACTGACCTACTTCAACGATTTTTGATAAGGGGTACGAGAATATATTTTGAGAACCAAAGGGGTGCAGGCTGCAGTAAAGGTTAAGAACCACTGGTCTAGATAATACTTACCCCTGCCTTGAGTACAGGGGACTGGACTAGATGACCTCTCAAGGTTCCTTCCAATCCTATGATTCTATGTGCTGGCCGGGCCCAGCCCCACACTTGGAAATTTTTTATAGTCCTATTTTATAGATACTAGCTACATTGAGCAGTAGGTGCAATAGTATAAAAAGTTTTTAGACAGACTAACTTTTGAGCTAAATATTAGTAGGCAGCTTATAACATTAGTATTTGGTCGCAAACAAGGGCTTTCGCTTTAGTATAGTTTACCACAATTTATACTACCTTCATACTATACTGAGATACCCTTAAATTAGGTGGGTGCTGTGGGGGTTGGTGTTGGACCTTACACACAAGCTGCCTTGACAGTTTTCTCCTGTATAGAAGCTCTTCTAGGATCCCAGATACATGTACTTTTAAACTGTAAATTCCAGCCACACTATATAACAATAATAATAAAACCAAAATGTACATATTGGGTAACATGTTCAATAATGTCCAAGTGACTTATTCTAAATCTCACTGAAAGTCTGTGGGCCTAAGGAGCCTAAGTCATGTTTGAAAATTGGAATTAGGCTCCTACGTCAGTTTTAGGTGCTTTTGAAAATCTTACTCGCTGTAAACAAATTGGTAAACTCATTTTATCTCCTATCACTATATATGTGTAGTAGGTTATAAACCATGGAAGTTTGTTCTCAATCTTAATACGTTTAAATAATGTGAGGAAACAGTCTGAAAAAGGGGTTAGAATCCTTACATTAAGGCTTATGAAATGGGACAGTTGTCACAGTAAGCTAATGTTATGATCTACCATACTAACCTTGACCGAGTCCAGTAAAAGGTAAAGATGCTACTATTTTAGAATATAAAGCCATAATATTTCCAGGACAAATGTAAAGAAACTGCATTTTGTTGCCATTACAACTGTGTATGTATCAGAAAGCCAGTCATGCTTTGGCTCAAAAACCTGCTGTTTATATTGGGTCAGTTCTTGCTAAGTATTCATGCTGGTAAAAATACATCACATATTATAAAATGGTATCTTGTTACTTTTCTTTCACAGGTTATTTTGTTTCAGAACAATTTTTTATGTGCAATATTTTTTCTAGCAGTAATATAAAGCCCTTTTCCCATAGGGGGAAAATAAGCAAAAATCAAGTAGGTAAGAGTGACATGAAAACAAAAGCAGCATTGAAGGAGTGGATTGGAATTTACTGTTGGTCTTCAAAGTCCCTTTTTTATAGTGTTCTGTAATAAAATACCTGTTTTCAGCTTAACCCCTAATAGAGAGAGAGAGAGAAAGATACCTTATCCTCACTACTGCTCTCTGAATGTTAATCTTCTTTGTGCTTTGGCTGAGCATTAGTTTAGCTTATTCTCTGCTTCCTGTCTGGTCTTTTCTGGCCCTGTTTTTTGCATGCAGGTCGACAGCTTTCCTGGTCATCTTTATCCATCTGTGCTGCAAGCTGTCCCGCATCACCAGGTACAAGGAACAGTGTCTACACACACCATCATATATGTCTTGAGGGACTGATTATTGATGTGACAGGACATGTTTTGTGTGTAATTAAGCTGGCTCAGATTTGTACCCCATTGCCATTCATGTGCCTCTGTTTCCCTTGTTCATTTCTCCAAATGTCCACCTGCACTCAAGTTCTTTGGTGTCCATGTCTTGGGTATACTTGGTACAGATGGTCTTTTACAAAACTTAAGCAGCCATTACAAAACGAGAGCAGACTTTAACAAGTTTAATAATCTATCTGATAATGGTTCAAATTACCTTTCAGCTTGCCTCTGGTTTTTGGTGAATCTGATTTTCTTGGGAGCTGGCAGAGCAAGTAGAAAAAAGTAGCAGCCAGTGAGCAGGACTGGATATATATTGGCCATTGTGAATATTTTGGCTGGAGCTGCATTTATATATTAACTGAATCTAAACCAAATATTTAATACCAAAGAATACATAATTCTACCTAAACCTAATTAGCAGATATTTTCTTTCTCCTTTTCCCTTCCTTTCTTCCTGCCCTCATTTCTCTTTGTGCGTAAATAGAAGTTTTCCTCTTTATCATCAGTCTCTTATTCCTGCCTGATTTGTTCAGTGGTGCCCCAATCCAGTGTGGGAGACATCAGATTGTCTTCAGCATAGCAAACTGTGTGATGTCATAGACACTCGATTGGGGCATCATAATGGAAGATCTCTGCCCAACGATAGGGGAGGATTGTGAAATTTTCTTCCCTGTTGTCTCTGAAAGGGAATGGTCCAGTTACCCAGGGTCATGGACCCATGTGGAACAAATTACCAAAGGTCATGGTGGATTCTCCATCACTGACCATTTTTAAATCAAGAGTGAATGTTTTTCTAAAATATATTCTAGGAATAATTTTTGGGACTTGTATGATCTGTGCTACACAGGAGGATAGACTAGATGATCAAAGAGGGCCCTCCTGGATTTAAAGTCTATGAAAAAATCCCCTCTCTGTTAACCTTTTCCAGAGAGAGGGTTTTTTTGGGGAGGGATGATGCATTTAAGAATGGACTCTGGCTGTTGAGTGGAGATGTGTCTTTGTATTCATACTTTTTATTGGGTTAGTTGTAAATTTGGGATATGTCTTTTTTCCAGCCTAGAAATGTGGAAGTTTAATGTTTGAAGTATGATTAGTAGATTAATTTATGTGGTGTAAATGCACCTGGATTCTTAAGCAATGGGTGACTGACTTTGATATATAAAAGCATGGGACCTGAGAGAGGCTTGTCCAACATATATAATACACACTCATTGTTTAGTGATCAGAAGTGATGGGAAAAGATGTACAGAAAAAAGTTGATTTCTTTCTCACCGCACCCCTTTTTTTAAAATAAAGTTTCATAAAATGTAGCAGCAGTAATTAAGGCCCACAGTTCAGACTATACATTGACATTTCTCATAGTATGCTTGTTGCACTGGATATTGTATGTTTTCAAATCATTATTCTTCCTAAGGTCGTGCTCAGAGGAATACCTTGAACTCTTAAACTAAGCTGCTACTTCTGCCATGCTTCCTTTATACTTTTGATAGCATTTGGAATGGAACTCAAAAACAAACAAATCAAAATAAAACAACCCCCCCCAAAAACAAAACAAAACCCCCCACATACAATAGTTTGTGCCTGTAAGACCACTCTTGAGGAGCAAAACTGGTTAAAGTAAAATGAAATAGAGGATACAATTCCTCAGGCTTGAGTTACAACTGTTATGAGCTATCTATATTTGGTAGCTGGAGTTTACAACTTCAGATTTTATTCCTGGGTAGCATCACTATCACATGTTGAAGGTATTTTAATATTTTATATTTCTTCAAAATTGAAGCATTATCATGAGTGATTCTGATGAACTATTTAGTTGCTTAGAAGCTCACGACTTCTTGACACAGAAAATATTTTATCTTTCTATTCTGACTTTGCTTTGAGCGAACACTTACTTTGAAGCGAATTTTGGAGGTCCACACAATAAAAAATAGTCATCTTGCAATATAGCAAATTAATCATTTCTGAAAAGAGCATTTCTGGGCAAAAAGATAACTGTTCATAACTATGACAACGATCTTTATGATAAATTTTTAATGCAGGTGATGTGAAGTTTGAATTTATTACTGAAAGTTTTGATTGTATAGAATGGAAAAATTTAAGGATTAGAGGGCTAATATTTCAGAGAAAGGGGTCACTTAGGACTTAGAGTGACAACAGTGTAAAATTGCTTTTAATGTTAGGGTTCATCATCATCACTCCCATAACCGCATTGGTTGTTGATGAGTAATCAACCAATTGTCTCCACCCTCACGATTGTCAGCGATTGAGTCTATGCGAAGTCCATTCCTGTCCATTCTTTTATGTTGTCGATCCATCTCTTCTTCTGTCTACCTCTTCTTCTCTTCCCCGTACTGTCCCTTGGAGGATGATCTTGGATAGGCCAGATGATCTTATTACATGGCCGTACCACTTCAGCTTGCACTTCATGTTCGTCAGGAGATCTTCATATGACCCAGTGCACTGGGTGGTGATGTTGTGGACCTCTTCATTAGTGACATGGTCGAAGTAGGAGATACTTCTGTAAAATCCTGGGCATCTCATCTCTACTACCTGTATTTTCCGTTCAAGTTCTGCTGTAAGGATCTGTGTCTCGCACACGTACAGAAAAATGGAGATGACCAATGTGTGCAGCAGTTTCAGTCTGGATTCCAGGGAGATATTCTAATTCCTCCAAATTGGCTTTAGCTTTGCCGCTGCTGCTGCTGTTGGTGCAGTTCTTGCCAGAATTTCTGCCTTTGATCCTTCATCAGTGATTGCCCCCAAATAATTGAACTGTTTCACTGTCTCCAGCTCTTGTCCAGACAGTGATATGTGAGCTGATCCCATCACATTTGTTTGTCATTAGCTTGATTTTTCTCTGCACTGATTTCCATGCTGTATTTTGTGGAGGTTTCATCCAATCATTTCACAAGGTTGGCAAGTTCATTTTCGCTGCTTGCCAGGCTGTCAATGTCATCAGCAAACCGAAGATTTGAGATTGTTCGCCCCCCAATGCTCACTGTGCATTAGTGATCTTCTAGGGCATCAGTCATTACACACTCCAAGTTGATGTTGAACAGTGTGGGCAAAAGAAGGCAGCCTTGCTGGACTCCAAGAGTGGTGTGAATCCACTCTCCTATTGTGCCACTGACGAGACCTACGCTGCTGGCCTTGGTATACAGTTGTTTAATGGTAAGAATAAGCTTACGACCAACGTTGTAATTCTTCATGGTTGCTCAGAGAGCTTCATGCCATACTCTGTCAAATGCCGCCTTCTTGGTCGTCAGAAGATCTTCATGTGACCCAGTGCCAGGTGTATTGTTCCATTTCATACATGAGTTCTTTCAACCTCCCTATTTGTCTCAATGTCCTTACATTCCATGTGGCTATGGTGATGTTATCTCTTCCACCGATCCTCTTTGTTGGGGTTACACCAGTAGCACACTTGTTGCATCCATCCTGGTGGGAGACAGATGGCGCGGTCATTACTAACCCGGGCTGCAACCAATCCGGTATGGACATGGTTGACTTGCTCATCATCTGTCTTGGACAAATTTATAACCTGGTGGAGCCCATTCCTCTCCAGGCAGCCCCCTTTTCGTTGCCTCTTACGACATGCAGGAAGAGCAGTGGGCCTATTCTGTCCCCAAACCCACAGGGGAAATGTTAGGGTACAAGGATAAAAAACTGATTTGCCTAGCTGTGGCTTAATATTGTACAGAACACTAACCTGCACTGCCTGACTCTGCATGAATTGAATGTTTCTGATATAGAAGACTGCAGTTTGTCTGAGAGCATTAAGGAACCATATAATATAACTGCTAAATACTATGAGCCTCATAGTACTGCTTCCCAGTGACCCACTCAGAACAGAGGATCTAGTTTCTCCCAGTAAGAGGCTTGAACCAAATTCACACTGATTCTTGGTTTTGAGAGAGCTGTTCTTGGATACAACACTAGGCCCTCCCAGCATCTGGAGAAATTGTCCTGGCATCCCCCTTGGCATCTGGTGGGTATAGGAAGTGGAATAAATTGAGCTTGGAAAAGATTTGCACTTTTCCCTTATGGGGTGAACAGCTATTGCTCAGAAATGAAATTGATATTAAAATATCATATGGTGATATGATACATCTATTTGCTATATAAGTTGTGGCACCCTAGAGAGATTCAGAAGGCAGAGGGCAGGCTACTGTATTATACTCCCTGGGCAAGAACTTTTCTTTTAACCTGAGGGAGCTACAGCTTGAGTGCCTTGGCTGACTGCAAATCTAGCATACAGGGAGAAGGCAATCTGTCACATAGATATGCCCCAGATGCCTACTGTTTTATACATGAAGATGAACACCTTGAACTCAACCGGAAAAAAAAACTTATTAGAAGCAGTGCAGATTACAGAGCAGAGTGCAATGTGCTCCCTGCATCAAAGCACAGTTTAATAAGCAGGCACCAGTATTCTGCACTAACTTTCAGCTTCCAAGTGGTCCTAACAGATAGTATGCAAAGTGAGTTTAATTTTGAGCTGAGAAGGTTGTGAATAACCATAGAAAAGTCTGCACTGAAAAGAAAAGGTTGGACACTTCTTACTCTATGCAGAAAGAAGAAAATCTTTCTGGCCACAGTTACTACCTGTATATCCAGCCATCTCCTAAATCAGTAAGGATACCCAAGAGTGTGTTGTGGGGTGCTAACAGAACAGTTCTTCCCTTGAATACGCTTAGGCCATGACTTACCCTCCCTTTGATAGACTATTTCAAATCCTAATAGCTTTTTGCGAGGAGAAACCCTTCCTTGTATCAAGGCCATACCACACCCTCTGTCTGTGGCCACAGGTGATGCTGCTTCTGTGGGGTCTGAAAATGGCTACTCCTAAATACTTGTGTGATTCCTTAAGATATTTCATACATTGCAGCATCCGTCAGTTGCTTTTTCTTAAGACCGTGATCAATGAATGGAATCTTTGCTTATAGAAACGTGGCTCGTCAGAACAAGTGCAAAACTGGCAGGTCACATTCTATAGAGCTCCTTTGGAGCAGCCCCAGCAGTAATGCTAGAAGGGCACAGAAATTCTATTTCCAGAAATCTTTGTTTTTCCCTAAAAATATAGTTTAAAGTAGCTCTGGTTAAATGCAGGTCTGAGTCAGATGTAAGTCAAATTATTTTCCAGTTTTCTGTCCTGCTAGCAATGTTCAGTTATGTCATTTTAGAACTCTATTGTCCAGGCCTTCATTTTCATTTTCAGTCCTTAGCATGTGTACTATGGATTTTCCATTCCTCAGCATTGATGTGAAATGCATTAGTGTTCAGCTTGAAGATAGGTCAACCAACTGGTTTCATAGGATGAACCTGAGACTCTGACAACTTTAATTTTCTAAGAGGACCTGCTTTTCTCATTTCTGCTCACTTTAAACCAATTACATTCATAAGTGGTGATGAATTAGTGTTTCACTTTGTTTTCTTATGGACAGTCACTTCTTTTTCTTTGGTAGTATGCATATGGTGGTTCTTGGTTGAATCGAACTGTTTCTTCATGGCAATGTTTTCCAAGTTAGTCCTTTCTATTTAGATCTGCTCTCGGTGGTTTGTGCCAAGTTTTCTAGAAGCATCAACATTACAGGGTTAGCTGCACCTCCATCTCCTTTGAGGTGTGTCTGAGTGCACACCCTCCGGTGCCATGCTTCAGACATTTATCTATCCCAGCAAGGAAATTTGCAGTTCTCCCACTCTTAGGCCATGGACATGGGCTGTAGTAGTCTGCGTATCCACCAAGCTTATCCAGTGAGTCTGACTGAGTATGGACACCTGCATTTCTTCCCTTTGGGAGTAGTGGTATGTAGTGACTGAACAGCTTACTTAAAACAAAAGTTTTATATAGCAGTAGGAACAAAGCATTAGAGAAAAAGGATTTTAAAACAGTCTACATGCATGTCTAATATAGCTAGAGTGCTATCAGTGAGAATACTGCATGATGGTGGCCTAGCCATCTCCGCTGTTCTTGGGCTTTGGCCTTTCCTCATCAAACCTAGCTTTGTAGGTTGACTGGAGAAGCAAAGACAGAATCTTCGAAGGTCTTGCATTGCTCCTTGGGAGCTAAATGTTTGCTGGTAGTAAGCTTTGTGGAGCGATTCTTCTTTTTCCTGCCTGTTGTCCAGAAAGACCTCTCCCGAGTTAAACCAATATATTCATATAAGAGACTATACTAGTAACGACAGGCTTCAGAGTAGCAGCCGTGTTAGTCTATATTCGCATAAAGAAAAGGAGTACTTGTGGCACCTTAGAGACTAACACATTTATTACAGCATAAGCTTTCGTGAACTACAGCTCAGTTCATCGAATGCATCCAATGCTCTAAGGTGCCACAAGTACTCCTTTTCTTTATTCTAGTAACCAGGCCAACATACAGTATTAATAAATTACTACAGAGCAGCTCCAAATCCATCACAACATTAAATACTTCTGGTAACTGTGAATACAGATATATGTAAAGAGAGAAGATTTTTAACCACCAAGTTAATAAGTCATGTGTCATTTGAAAATAGTGGCATAAAATGTTGCTCTATCATACCACTAGAATCAATTTCCATATGTCTTTACCAATGCATGCACTAGATTGGGTAAGGCCAAAAGAATATCAAGACCTGACAGACAGACCAACTTTGAAAATAACTATGGAAGCTCTGGCTATTAACAGATTCTATGTTAAATTAAAAAAAAAAACAAAAAAAACTGTTGCCTGGATTGAGGAAGGCTGTAATATCTGAAGTGGTGTTAACGCTTCTTGATGCAGTACATGATAAAATGTCGGAATTCCATGTCTTTTTATAGCAGGTGTGTCTAAAGTGTAATCAGCAGGCCAAAACCGAGCACAAGGGTTCACAAGTCAACTTGTGGCAACCTTCATCCGTAATGAATTATGTGGACTTACGTGGATATTTTTTGTTCAGAAATTTAAAAATAACAGGAGAGCTGCCAGTTATCCCAATCTCTCTTTTGTGTTGCTGTATTAGTGAGAGACATTTTCATGCATCAAGATATTTTGGAGGAACCGGGTACTGCTATAATACAGATCCAAAAGAACTATCCAAAAAGTGCATGAAAACAAATGTGGATATTTTAATTTCACCAGCATCAGGTTATAATGTACTCATAATTTAACCAAATTAAACCTCAAGTTTTCATGATTGAAGCTGGTGAATCAGCAGAGTTTTAGTTTAACTGAAAGAGAGTTAATTTCTTGTCATCATAAACTTATTTATATACTTTCCCTTTTTTCCTATTGCTTCAAATGACATGCTTAATATTCGCCTGGCCTTGAAGAAAGCAGCGAAATGATCAGTTTTTTTCACCTAAACAAAATTATAGTGCTATCAATCCAAACCATTCTCCTTCCAAACAGTTTTCAGTTGCAGATTAAACTCAAAAGGTAAGTACAAGAAGAAGGCAGGAAAATGGATTATCAAAAGATCATAGAAAAATTCTAACTATTCTTGACTGGAATGAAAAACATGAAAAAATACAATACCATGAGTCTACAAAAAGGTCATCTCAGAGAAACAGTGCTTATAGCGCTATATTTAGAGGACTGAAGTCAGCAGGAGTTAGACTTGAGTAAGGATTGTACAAATGGGCCCATAGTAAATTGCCTGAAATAATTAAACTTTTCCATACACAGCTATTGTCTTGAAAATTTGTGTATATGTTAAGTCTAGGAAGCCAATGTCTCCGCATGTATTAAAAATCTGGAAGGAGCAGAGAGCTGGTTATTCAGAAAGCTAGAGAAGTATGTATCCTTCTTTGGACAACCTGGAGGGAGCTAAACACAAGTATGGCTAAGAGTACATGAAAAGGGGTAATAGTGGCTCTGCAACGTACTTGCAATGTAGCTTCTGAAAAGCTCTGCTTATGGTGGTAATGTATTGACATATTTATGGGGTTATCAATCAGGTAGGACATGTTAGAACAACTGTGTTCTGAGATCATGCCTTATAATAAATATCCATTTCCTACTGCCTGAAGAAAAATGCTGCCAGTGGTTCCCCCAGCATGACACTGGATTCATGAGCCACTTCGTGCTACAAGGGCAACAGGTGTGCTTGGAAAGCTCAGAGTTGGCTGTTGTTTCTTTAGGGATATAGCAAGATCTATGGGGTATTTGCATTTTGTTCCAAAATGTCTTACAGATTTTCAGGCTCTGCAAAGTTGTCAGGCTCTACCCTCTACTACTTTCAGGCTGCCTCAGACTTCGCCCACAAGTGGGCAACATAGTGATGTGCTTTCTACCCCATGAAACTGGCACAATGTTTGTTACACATTTCCCCCCCCCCGCCCCACCCCCATCAGTGGGAATGGAAATATTAGCCCAGAATTCTTAATCTTCATTAGCACTGAGTACATTTCCTATATCCTCTTCTTCTTCCTCCCTGAAGGCATGAATATGTGGGGTCACGAAACAAGACAGTCTTTCACCATAATACTTATGTTCATAAATTCAGGCTGGGAATAAACCTATTGATAGACACCATGTTGAAAAAAAATGCTCTCAGGGATATCAGTTAACGAGCTTGGGCAGCCTATGTGCTATACAGCCTCTACATAGTTCTTCCCACCCACCACAGAAAAGGTCTTTGTTTAACGTATAACATGGGACATGTCTTTTAGCCAGTCTCAACTATTTGAGTGCTAAAATTAAAAGTATAGCAAGAAATTGATAGTTACACGGTGCAAATGAGTCTCTATCCTTCTCGGCAACCTGTCTTGCATCCTGCTACTCTAGCACCATTGATTTAATATGGGGTTGAGTGAGGGACCATAAGAAGTGATTATAGGAGGTGGAGGGGAGAGACAAATTCTGAATTGGTTTCTCTCTCCCATATCCCCAAATGCAATATTCATTTTTTGTGGATAGTCTTTCTTCCCTCCTGTCAGGGTTCCCTCCCCACTCTGAACTCTAGGGTACGGATGTGGGGACCCACATGAAAGAACCCCTAAGCTTATTTTTACCAGCTTAGGTTAAAAACTTTCCCAAGGCACAAATTCTGCCTTGTCCTTGAACAGTATGCTGCTACCACCAAGTGATTTAGACAAAGAACATCGAAAGGACCACTTGGAGTCCTATTCCCCCAAGCCCTACACCCCCTTTCCTGGGGAAGGCTTGAGAATAATATCGTTACCAATTGGTACAGGTGAACACAAACCCAAACCCTTGGATCTTAAGAACAAGGAAAAATCAATCAGGTTCTTAAAAGAAGAATTTTCTTTAAAGAAAAGGTAAAAATCACCTCTGTAAAATCAGGATGGTAAATACTTTACAGGGTAATCTCTATGTTTTGAATCGGAATCCCTCTAGGCAAAACCTCAAGTTACAAAAAGACACAAAAACAGGAATACACATTTCCTCCAGCACAGTGAATTTCACAAGCCAAAACAAAGAAAACCTAACGCGTTTTCTAGCTAGATTACTTACTAACTTTACAGGAGTTGGAGGGCTTGCATCCTTGATCTGTTCCTGGCAAAGGTATCACACAGACAGACACAAGCGTTTTCCCCTCCCTCCAGATCTGAAAGTATGTTGTCCCCTGACTGGTCATTTGGGTCAGGTGCGAGCCAGGTTGCTTGAGCTTCTTAACCCTTTACAGGTAAGAGGATTTTATAGTACTGTATCAGAGCTTCTTAACCCCTTCCCTTTATATTTGACACCTTAATCCTGGTGAGAAGATTTAGTATTTGGCCCAATGCCTTTGTTCTGTTTCTTAGTTCCATGTTCCCTTTGTGAGCTGTCAGCTGGGAGCACAGGGGATCAAGGACTTTTAAGATTTCTTTGGCTGGCTGTCATTTTTTCTGGCAACCTGTCGCCACTCCCCAGCCATACCTCAGGGAAGAACAGTGCATGCTCATGGTCTCCACAGCATCCAACACGCTGTGTAAGCAGCGTACGTTTGCCACTGAGTGATGATTTCCTCTTCAAGATTTCTCTAATATTCAGTGACTGTGAAGCCTGGCACTTGGGAGCCACCTGGACCCAGTACTTGGCTTATAGAGAACCTGGATGCAGTGCAATACTATTTATTGCAAAATAAATCAAAGTCCCCAATTGTTTTCATTCATTGCAGTGTCCAAATTGCAATTTTTCATGTCGTGAACTTCCACTTAGAGCGAAAGTGGTGTTCAAGAAAAAAACGCTTAACTGTAAGAGGGTCCCTGTGTGTGTGTTCTCACTTGGTATGTACCATATCATATGTGTACATTTGTATTTTTGCATGTGGCATGTGTGTAATAATCAATTCATTGCGCCTGCTCTAAAAATGTAGTATCTTACAATGGGACTCTTTTTTAGAAAAAAAAGATTTACTATGGAAATTCATGGGTGAGGGGAAAGAATTTGTAGATGCTGCCTCCCTAATGCACTGTGCTCTTTCTAAATTATTTGTCTAGTGAGAAGGCGCTTAGAAGGGAACAGCAATGAAATGTCACAGGACAACAGCTTCACCGATGACATAGACCTCACATCAGAGGAGTCACCACTGCCTGTTGTATCTGATGTGGCACAGTAAGTGGAATAATGGCTTTTACTGGATAATATAAACATCAGCTAATGGTGGGGGGAAATGCTATATACTGAATAGAAGTTCTTTGCATGTTTTTTTTTTTAACACACTTGCAGTTAGCTTAAAGCTAAGAGCTGTTACTCAGTATAATGTATTGGGACAGAAAAAACTGTTCTTTAAGCCATAGTTAGGAGATCTGATGTTTTTGGTTTGTGACTTCATCTTTTGAGTCCAGTAAAAATGTTTCCTGAGACTGATTCTCAAGGGCCGCTTCATAAATTCAGGCAGGTTTCTGAATGGGTCTGATCTCCAAAATCCCCTGAATGCATTGAATGTCCATTGTAGGTCATAATGAAACACTTTTGTGTGTGGACATGACCTGAAAGGAAGGAAACTATGTTGAAAGGACAATTGAAGTGAAATGTTTGCCTCCAAGAGGAAATGCACTTGTGGGATGTTACCCCAAAGGTAGTGTAGACACTTAAACAGCTATAAGAAAAGGAGTACTTGTGGCACCTTAGAGACTAATAAATTTATTTGAGCATAAGCTTTCATGAGCTACAGCTCACTTCATTAAACAGCTATGTTCATAAAGGAATTATGTGGATATACTTAACAGGGAAACAGCGCTTTCCAGAATTAGAGGGTAGAATAATTTAATGCAGTTCTAACTGTCACTGGGTAGGACCTGAGGAGCACGTCTACACTCAGTGTCCATTGCAGGGATTCTGATTTCCTGAAATTGCTTATCCTATCGCTTACCTTTTGGTATCACAAGTGCATACATAAATACCATTTGATAGAACCACACCGCACATTGGCAACTCTGCAGCAGCGCATTCAGGGACTCCGAAACATCCGTCCTATCATGTTCAAGTCTCTTGCTGAATGTGGTGACTTTGGGGATAACTTTCAAACCTGGGGAAGCACATTGGCGATTGTAGCTGGCACTGACTGAACCAGTGAAGCTGTGAGGCTTGTGGCTTTGTGTAAAGCTGAAGTGCGACTAATGTAATCTATACTTATTTAGCCAGACCTCAGCAAAATGCCTCATCCTAGGTGCTGCAACCAATACTTGTGATTAAAAACTCCCGTGATAGCAGTGGTGTGTGGCCAAAAGGTACGTTACAAGAGGTGCAATCTCGAGGCATTCTACACAATGTCTTTTTTTTTTTTTAATTACTTTTTGTCTAGTGTAGACAGAGCAGAAGGAATCTAAAATCTCTTCTGGCTGTGTGTAGTGCTTTTACTTGTATATCCCTCTCAGGGATAAGGATGTATTGGTTTTTCATCCGAGAAATCCATGAAGAATAAATCTTGCTTCTTAATATGTGAATGTGTTGTTAAACTGAAAAGTGGTGGTGGTTTTTAATGTCAAATGTGAAAACTAGCCTGTCTTCACATTTGGAAAGGAAAGTATGAAAGTGGCTTAGTGAGGAAGTTCCATGACTGAGCCTTTGGAGTATGACAAGTTGATGGCTGGAAAATAAGTTTACATTTACATTTTTTGCAGTGAAGTTGTAATTTGTTAAACTCTGGTACTCCATGTGCAAGTGACTCTTGCATTTGAGTTATCTTCTTCCAAGTAACGGGGGGGGGAGGGGAGGGCTAAAAGCCCTGTTTTGTGAGTTAGATACAGTGAGATTACATTCTAGCTGCTATTGGGTGCAGAACAATGTTATTCCCAGCACAATGCTGTACATATTTGTCAGTCTAATGTAATGTATTGCCTAGTAAAATTCTAAAGAATGGCGAAGTGCTGATGAAAGAATGCTACAATGAACGAATAAGATTTGCAGTATTGTTGCTCCATTGCATTCCATAGCAGATATATACTATAAAAGATGTACACAGCACATCAGTTCACAGAAAAGATGGAATTCCAGTTGGAAATATTTTTCAGGGTGAGGCAGAGCTGTTAAAGGACTCTCATTGCAAGACTGGAATTTGCCTCTTTCTAAAACACTTGGTGTGACACGACAGTTTGATTTCGCCCCTTCAAGAGGAGGAATCCTTTCCCAGCAACCACCTCTAAATCTTCAGTATGAGTTGAGCATATTGTTTTCAGATTGCTAATTGTAGGAGTGTAGAGTTGGATCTATGAGCATGCGAGGCAGCTGCTGGAGAAGATGGCCTTGAAATTAACTTACTGGTAAATGTGTGTTTTTGGGGGGGGAGGGAGAACCTTTTAGCTTTTTATGTTGTACACAGGTTTAAAAAAAAACGCTAGGATTGAATGTTTTCACATTTTTTACAAATATTTACATGAAAACCAGCATTGGTTAGCTAAAAATTGGCAATAAGATAAATCCATTATGTATCTGTTATAAATCAGATGGGGTAAAGATATCCAAAAACTTTTGGTAAATTAGTTCTTTCCATCCCACAGATAAAAGATCATGAATAACATCATCACAGTAAAAGCTGTTTTTTACCCATGAAAGCTTATGCTCAAATAAACCTGTGAGTCTTTAAGGTGCCACCGAACGCCTCGTTGTTTTTGTGGATGCAGACTCACCCGGCTGCCCCCCTGATACTTGGCTGTAAAAATGCTGCCATGTGCTGCTGTTACCTGCCTTCCTTATTTGTGTACTCCCAGCTGTAGCAGCTAACTCTTGAATTTAGCACACATTTAATGAAGCCCTTACAGTTTAACGGGGGGTGTTCTAAATTTTTAAAGAGGCACTCGTTATTTAAGTGAGTTTTTTTTAAAATAGCCATATGGAGCTCCATAGCAAACAAAAGTTTTGAGGAGTTAGTCAATAATAAAGATAGTGAATTGCATGGTAACTTACAGTTAAGAGGTGAGATTTGAACTCCTGGTCCCCTCTTTCCCAGTTCAGGGAATTTTTCTAAGCTTAGAGGTATCTGGTAAAAATCTCCCCGCATTGCCCACTGTAAGTGAATGGCATTCACCCTGCAGCAGATTTGTCATCAGATTAAAATTGAATGGGTTTGCCTTTTGTGACTAAAAAGTTATAAAAGTCTTTGAAGACAATCACTCCCAATGTGCAACTGATATTCTATGAAACAGCACAAGAAAAGCAACCATATGCCAAAGAACAGGTTCCAGAGGGCTTTAGATTGATGAAAAATGAATTGCTTTGGTGATTTTTTTCCCCCACTGGATTGTCTCCCTTTGCAAGCAAACAACCATGGAAATCAAAATTGCTCAGTTTCCATTTTGTGTTTTTAGTTTCTGCTGGTTCAATAAGATTTGATCTGTAACCTATGTTAGAGTTCAATTTTAACAACTTTAACTATGGTGAAACTACTGCTGATACAAGAGCAGCATGATAATCATTAGTGCTTGAATAGCAACTTTAGGATGGTTGTGTTTGGTTTAGAAAGATTTTAGTGATATTAACTTTTAAAAATCAACAAGGAAGGTTGTTTAGCAAATGCAACACTTGTACTAACATAATAGGCCATTTTAACAACCATGCTGGTTCATGAATTTAGATGGATTTGTACAATGACTGGTGCGTACTGTGAGGCTATACTGTACCTGAATGAAGCTACTCTAAAGCATCTAAATACAAATTTAATCAAGGGGCTCTTATCATAGAATCATAGAATATCAGGGTTGGAAGGGACCTCAGGAGGTCATCTAGTCCAACCCCCTGCTCAAAGCAGGACCAATCCCCAATCAAATCATCCCAGCCAAGGCTTTGTCAAGCCTGACCTTAAAAACTTCCAAGGAAGGAGATTCTACCACCTCCCTAGGTAACGCATTCCAGTGTTTCACCACCCTCTTAATGAAAAAGTTTTTCCTAATATCCAACCTAAACCTCCCCCACTGCAACTTGAGACCATTACTCCTTGTCCTGTCCTCTTCTACCACTGAGAATAGTCTAGAACCATCCTCTCTGGAACCACCTCTCAGGTAGTTGAAAGCAGCTATCAAATCCCCCCTCATTCTTCTCTTCCGCAGACTAAACAATCCCAGTTCCCTCAGCCTCTCCTCATAAGTCATGTGTTCCAGACCCCTAATCATTTTTGTTGCCCTTCACTGGACTCTCTCCAATTTATCCACGTCCTTCTTGTAGTGTGGGGCCCAAAACTGGACACAGTACTCCAGATGAGGCCTCACCAATGTCGAATAGAGGGGAACGATCACGTCCCTCGATCTGCTGGCAATGCCCCTACTTATACATCCCAAAATGCCATTGGCCTTCTTGGCAACAAGGGCACACTGCTGACTCATATCCAGCTTCTCGTCCGCTGTAACCCCTAGGTCCTTTTCCGCAGAACTGCTGCCTAGCCATTCGGTCCCTAGTCTGTAGCTGTGCATTGGGTTCTTCCGTCCTAAGTGCAGGACCCTGCACTTATCCTTATTGAACCTCATCAGATTTCTTTTGGCCCAATCCTCCAATTTGTCTAGGTCCCTCTGTATCCTATCCCTGCCCTCCAGCGTATCTACCACTCCTCCCAGTTTAGTATCATCCGCAAATTTGCTGAGAGTGCAATCCACACCATCTTCATAAATGATCTGGAGGATATTAAACAAAACCGGCCCCAGGACCGACCCCTGGGGCACTCCACTTGACACCGGCTGCCAACTAGACATGGAGCCATTGATCACTACCCGTTGAGCCCGACAATCTAGCCAACTTTCTACCCACCTTATAGTGCATTCATCCAGCCCATACTTCTTTAACTTGCTGACAAGAATACTGTGGGAGACCGTGTCAAAAGCTTTGCTAAAGTCAAGAAACAATACATCCACTGCTTTCCCTTCATCCACAGAATCAGTAATCTCATCATAGAAGGCGATTAGATTAGTCAGGCATGACCTACCCTTGGTGAATCCATGCTGACTGTTCCTGATCACTTTCCTCTCATGTAAGTGCTTCAGGATTGATTCCTTGAGGACCTGCTCCATGATTTTTCCGGGGACTGAGGTGAGGCTGACTGGCCTGTAGTTCCCTGGATCCTCCTCCTTCCCTTTTTTAAAGATTGGCACTACATTAGCCTTTTTCCAGTCATCTGGGACTTCCCCCGTTTGCCACGAGTTTTCAAAGATAATGGCCAATGGCTCTGCAATCACATCTGCCAATTCCTTTAGCACTCTCGGGTGCAACTCGTCCGGCCCCATAGACTTGTGCACGTCCAGCTTTTCTAAATAGTCCCTAACCACCTCTTTCTCCACAGAGGGCTGGCCATCTACTCCCCATGTTGTGATGCCCAGCGCAGCAGTCTGGGACCTGTCCTTGTTAGTGAAGACAGAGGCAAAAAAAGCATTGAGCACATTAGCTTTTTCCACATCCTCTGTCACTAGGTTGCCTCCCTCATTCAGTAAGGCGCCCACACTTCCCTTGGCTTTCTTCTTGTTGCCAACATACCTGAAGAAACCCTTCTTGTTACTCTTGACATCTCTTGCTAGCTGCAGCTCCAGGTGCGATTTGGCCCTCCTGATTTCATTCCTACATGCCCGAGCAATATTTTTATACTCTTCCCTGGTCATATGTCCAACCTTCCACTTCTTGTAAGCTTCTTTTTTATGTTTAAGATCCGCTAGGATTTCACCGTTAAGCCAAGCTGGTCGCCTGCCATATTTACTATTCTTTCGACTCATCGGGATGGTTTGTCCCTGTAACCTCAACAGGGATTCCTTGAAATACAGCCAGCTCTCCTGGACTCCTTTCCCCTTCATGTTAGTCCCCCAAGGGATCCTACCCATCCGCTCCCTGAGGGAGTCAAAGTCTGCTTTCCTGAAGTCCAGGGTCCGTATCCTGCTGTTTACCTTTCTTCCCTGCGTCAGGATCCTGAACTCAACCAACTCACGGTCACTGCCTCCCAGATTCCCGTCCACTTTTGCTTCCCCCACTAATTCTTCCCTGTTTGTGAGCAGCAGGTCAAGAAAAGCTCCAGGTCAAGAAAAAGCTCTTCTGTGTTTACATGAAGCTTGGACTTTGAAATTCATGCATGCACTATAGAATATTTGGTATTTAGCCAAAATACTGTTAGATCTGCAAAATAATTGTTTATGTAAGCTAACAAGGTGTGTTTTTCAAAGTAAAACGTGTTTACTTTAAACTAGTAAATTTATCAACATACATAGGGGCCTCATCCTGTTGGCTCTACCCATGTGATTGTCCCACTGGCTTTAAGTGGACTTATATGCATGAATGGGGCAAGTAAAACTTGACTCACATTTACTGGAGAAGCCAGAGATGCAGCTAAAGGAATCATTCAGGTAGATAATATCCTTACTGAAAAGTGTGACTTGCTGGGTGAACAAAACATTTTAAAAAGTACCGAAACATGCATTTACATGTCATAACCATTAGTATATCTTTACAGTAGAGATCATGATGGCTAAATGAAATCATAATCATGTTCCAACTTTCTATAAGGTTTTTCTCATTAATATGGTTGAAACCATGACAACCACAACCATTCATTAATGTAAATTTTCTTTTTCTGGGAAACCAAAACATGCTAAAGACCACTGGGGTCATGAACAGGTGTCAGGGGTTTATGACAGCCGTTCTTTTTCTTGATAACCAAATAAGAGGAGGGACCCAGTTAGATCCCTGCTAGATGGGAAAGGATTCCTGGCGGGGGGGGGGGCAGTGTCCCAATATGGAAAAAGGTTGAAAAGCACTGCTTCAGGCTATGAGATTCCCTAGTAGTCTGTAGCACAGTTCTATAATTTTAACTCAGGTGAAATAAATTCCTATTCATACTGGTCAGGGAAATTGTACGAGAATCATTAGCAGCAACTGTGTTCAAACATGATCATTGATATCCGTTATTTGTTCAGTTCTAGTAATGCTGTTATCAATCCATGCATGCTTCTCAATGTCAAATGCATGTCTGGACTGAGGGCGCAGTATGGTATTTCATTTAAAAAAATGTTAGGTTTATGCATGTTAAATTGAATCAGATTCTGTCAATATGTTTTGCTACAGTACATCTGTAATAAATGGGAATGTACAGGGAACATGCTCAACACAAGTAGGGAATAGAAATGCAACATTTTAAAGTTTTCTGTTAAAAACAATGCTATATCATTGTTCTGAGTAGTGTGTTTCATCTTCAGTGTCAAGAACACGAGTTTTCATCATAAGTGTTAATTTCACTTTTAGGTAAACACAATTCTACTTAATATACCATTATAGCAAATACACATTAATGTGTTCAGCTTGTCTGACAACTGTAGCACGTCCTTATGCAGATTGCAAATTTAAGTATTCTGCATTTGTGCAAACCCTAACTATGTAGCTCCTGTTCTGACCAACATACCCAAATAATGGATATCCTTAACACGCATTATTTGTTCTATCTTTTAGCAGAAGTGTAAGCAGGTAAGTGTTCGTATGTGATATACCTATCTCTTGGCATGACCCTTCTTGAAACCCCTTCATTTTGTATATGTATTATATACATACATACCCTACACTACTGTGTCTTGAAATTTGTGATGGAGCTGCATCATTTCTTTTGTTTTGTTCTTCTTGAAAGCTACATTTTCACTCCGAGTTCTGCTTGTTTTAAATAAAATATTTAGTGTAAACATTAACTCGCATTCTATGCCAATACAACATAAATCTTCCTTACAGAAGGTCACCTGGTATTAAAATATAGCTTTATTTTTTATGAGATGGACTACGCAATGTGAATAGTTCCACTTTATTGCCCATTTAAGAGAGAGATGCATTTTACCACTAATGGGACAAATTCTGATCTCAGTAACACAACAAAGTCGATGGGTTTTACGAAGATAAAACCGAGAGTAGAATTCAGCCTAATATCTAAATGTAATGAAGCTTCCTAACTCTTAAATTAAATAAAAACAACAACCCAAGGGTTTCTCATGACAGCTATAATCCCTGCAGATTTAGGATGACATCCTGGTAATAAAACTATATAGAGAAGGCCTTATGTGACAAAACTCTCATTGATTTCAACAGGGCTGCAGGATCATGCTCCTAGTAATTCTTTATTTCAAAGCCTTTAACTTATCTTTTTTGACACTTAGCTGTTGATGCATCCATTAAACTTGATACTTCAGATCAGTAGCTGTTTTTAAAAAAAAAATCTGAAAAAAGCTCACTTCTGAAATCTGGGAGTCATGTAGGAGCAAATCCTTTTGTCTGTGTACAGGTTGGGTAGTAACTGCGTATGCACAGGGGATGGTCAACTAGGTCCATTGGGGTCAGAAATCCTCCCTCCTGGGCTGTGGAGTGATAGGAGAGCTGTGTTCAATAATTCCAGTAATCCCTGCATGCTTTGTGGTTGTGTGTGTGTTGTCGTGCATCTGTTGACCATGCCACTTAATCTCCATTCCAATCCAATGCCTGTTGAGGTTCAGTGTGCTATCACAGAACAGTTTTATGATCTGCAAGTGGGGCAGATTGTATGGGATCTTGGCATCCTGGTCACCTTACTTCTGGTTGTGCTGTGATCAGGATACTCTTCAAGTATGAAGGTGCTGGGGGGCAAATAGGATGTGCCTATTCCAGAATATGTGTCATTAATATCATTAGGAAAGCCAGCACAGTGGCTTGCAGCTCTGTCCAGGTTGCTGCTTTAAGATGACCTTTTGAATGCCATTTCCAATATTGGTGAGAGTGGATTGTGTGATGTTGGCACTGCATGCTGGCAGAATGCTAAGAGAATGCCTGCTTTTATACTGGAAAAAATAGTGTGAAGGAAAAATACATTTAAAATGAAAATGTGGAGCAAGCTTGCAACACGGCCGTAGGTTAATCACTTTCAGAGTGCAAATGCAGCTGCCAAGGTGCCTGCCACGACACCACAATTGCCCATGGTCCAGATAAAATGCAGCCAAGTGCACTGCTTCAAACATACAGGGAACAGAGGCAGCATATTAAAAAAAGAAAATGTATTATGTGGCTGACTGAAATTTTCTTTGTATATCCGCTCTCGGTCCTCAGCTGATGTTAATCACCATAGCTGACAGAAGTGGAGCTACACTAACCAGCTGAGGTTCTCACCTATTAAAGTTATAATAGCTTCCATAAATAGGAATGAGGTTGTTTTTTAGTTAGAAGTCAAATATTGTCAGACGTGGTTAACCTGAGCCAGTTACTAAGCTCTAGCATTTAGAGTGTGTATTTTAAAGAACAGTAAGTATTGAGATTGGCCTGTCAAATGCAATGACTTGTAACACTGTGTAGTCATCCCATTTTTCAGACAGCCAGGCATTTAGGGAAGCCAGTGTGGAGTAAACAAAGTGTGACTCCATTAGTTAGTACATAGAGTACACGTTTTCATCTGTTGGAAACCTATAAAGAGCTGTTGTAAAGGAGGTGCAGGATGCATTTATGGACAACCTATCATGTACACTTAGTTTTTGAGAATTACATGTTACTACTGTATATTGCCTTGTTTGTTATGTAGAGGATTATCCATATCAAATTACACAATACTGTAGATTTTGTGTTCGCTGAATGAAACTTTAGATCTTTCAGTTCTTATTTATAGTATTCAAAACTTTATTTTCACTCTAGTCTCTTTGTGAAATAGGCACTTGTTCCATAGCCAGTTATAGAAATGTAGTTACTTTCTTGAAATCAATTGATTTCCTTATTCTGAAAATGTACAGAAACAGTTTTTAGGGGAACTTCTTCATCAGACCTCAATCTTATTGGTACCTCAAGATAATGCATAGAGTTTTATTTCTTTATCATGTTACAACACCCTGAGATGAAGAGGGTTCATTGAGTTATGTCTTCACTAGAGCTAGAGGTGTACTTTACAGCCTGAGTTAGACGTACATGCGCTAGCTTATCCGTGGCAGATTGGTTGGGTAGGAGGAGCTAGTCGCTTCATATACAATGCCATCTGGGAGCCTAGGTACTTGGGTATCTAGCCTATCACACTGCCCATGCCACTATGGCTACATGGCTATTTTTAGCAGACTAGCTCGATCAGAGATGGCATGCATATATGTCCCTTGGCCGCAGAGTACTGAAGACTCCATTTTGTGTCTTGACTTGAGAGCATTAGCTGTCTACTGAGCACAGTAGACCACCCCTACACCTGGAGATGGGACAGTAAAGGCTTGTGGCCAACTCATTGCACCTGAATGGAAGATTGGCCCTTTGCAGCAAGCTCCAAATCCACTACCTAATAAAGCCTGCAGGGGATACTTGGGGCAAGGGGGCTGTTCATTGTACTGACTTAGTTTGTAGGCTGTTAGTGTTTCTTCTTGTGTGGTTGGTTGGGTCCTCTTTTATTTGACATCCTTGATTCCTTTGTCTGCTCTTTCCCCCTTCTTTTGATGTATCCCTATTCTTTCAGGAGAAAAATGTTTATCCTTATCTGTTGGTCCCTGATTCCATGTCATCATAAACTGTAATATCCTAGAGGTCTTAGCGGTTATTAGTTTATGCCCCTGATGGATAGATGGAGGCACCTCATGCAAAGAGACCCTTGCTTATTGGACCTACAGTGTGTCACTGAGCCCCTGAAGAGGGAGGAATGAGGAGATCTACAATTTTGGGGGATTGAGGTTCCCAGGTGTGGAAGAAGATTTGGCACTTCTTTTTTAAGTGGCCTTTCTGTGCTATGCATTTTGGATACCAGTGTTCTTACACAGCGGTCATGCAACTGGATCTGCACACGCAGAGACAGTGATTTCAGTGGAACTCTGCATGGGTGTACGGGACCACTGTGCAAAGTTCCATCAAAGTTAGAGGAGCAGTGCACACGGATCTGGGTGCAGGATTTTGGCAAAGCAGACTGTTCACCCCCAGCTAGCTTTATAGTTGAAAATTCTAAGCAAAAGATGCTTTCAGTGTCTCCAACCCTACTGCAATGACAAGACTGTATGGTCAAGCCAACACTCTTTGACATGTGCCAGAGTTAACCTCTAGTAAGCAAATGCAGAGTTTGGCCCATGGTTTGTACCGAAAGATTACACCAAACTGATCACAGAATATCATGTCTTTGTGAAAATATCTACAACACCAGCTCTAAAAATGTATGTCCCTTTGTTGTTTTTCAGAATTGTCCTGTGCAAGTTTAAAAATTTGCTGTATAATTTTTAATCTTTTAAAGTAATAATGAGGTATACTGTAAGTCAGCATTGTTAGGCAACTGTGGTTGAGTATGCATGTTGTAGCTCAATAAGGTCATGTAAAGGTAAATGTCAGTTGGTCTTTCTTAACGTAAAGCAGCGTAATTCTGTGGTTTAGCAATCATCGCTTTGGTTCTCTTGGGAGGAATTCTTTAGAAGGTGAGAGCCGCATACAATGAACATCAGTGGTAACTGCATTTAGCTGAACAGCTGTAGTAATAACTCTTTAGTGGAATGGACTGCCAGTGAAGTGATAGTATGCCTGTTCCCCCATTGGAAAATGGGATCTTAATTAATTTTCATGGGTTCAGACCAAGACTAACAGTTGCTCTTCTTTCAAAGGGCCCTATCCACAGTGGGGATCAAATCAAGTTAAGGAACAGTGTGTGTAAACACAGATCCAGCTAAAACAAGTTCTACACACAATTTTCAAATATGGTTCTAAGTTTTTTATGTGGCTTGGCTGCATTTATGCTAGCTGACCATATCATATTAGGAACAATGCTTCAAACAAATGTAAATATGCTTCTTTAATTCAGTCTGAGGCCTTAAAGTTAGAAGCATAAACTAAGATCGGAATATGAAAGCAACCACATTGCAAAAAAACAAAACAAAAAAAGCGTTATTTGCATTCAGTTCATACCTAGCATCAGAAGTAGCTCTTACCGTATGAAAAAGTGGTCTGATTTGTGAAATCGTGTTCAGAACGACTCCGTTTTGCTATGTGACTGTTGCACCCACACCACTCACAAATCAACATTCTTAATCCTTGTAACAGGGTCGCTGTGACCCAGCACTCCTGTTCCTTTGCCTCAGCCCCTTTA
The DNA here is from genome assembly GCF_015237465.2 of Chelonia mydas. Taxonomy (NCBI): domain Eukaryota; kingdom Metazoa; phylum Chordata; order Testudines; family Cheloniidae; genus Chelonia; species Chelonia mydas. The sequence goes on from NC_057849.1 coordinate 221,035,357, forward strand.
AACTCGGCATTCTGGGAATCACCTTTCCCAGGAAGGTCCGTGTGCAAACTATTCCAACGTGAAGGAAAGATAGGAAGAATAGTTAAAGGCAAAGATGGCTTCATCAGAAGCTCTTTCATGACCTGAAAATCAAAAGGTTATCCTACAAAAAGTGGAAACATGGATGAATTGACAGGGAGGAGTACAAAAGAATAGCACGAGCATATGGGGACAAAATCAGAAAGGCTAAGGCAGAAAATGAGTTATGTTTAGCAAGAGACATAAAAGGCAATAAAAAGAGGTTCTTTAAATACATTAGGAACAAGAGACTTATGAACGTAAGTGTAGGTCCTCTGCTTTCCATGGAAGGAAAGCTAATAACTGATGACATCAAGAGGGCTGAGGTGATTAATGCCTATTTTGCTTCCGTTTTCACTAAAAAGATTAATGATAACCAGATACTCAACACACTTAATATTAACAACAATGGGAAAGGAGCACCAGCCAAATTAGAGGAAGAACAGGTTAAAGAATATTTAGATAAGTTAGATGTATTCAAGTTGGTAGGGCCTGGTGAAATTCATACTAGGTTACCTAAGGAACTAGCTGAAGCAATCTTGGAACCATTAGCAATTACTATCAAGAACTGATGGAGGACTGGTGAGGTCCCAGAAGACTGGAGAAGGGCAAACATAGCACCTATCTTTAAAAAGGGGATCCCAGGGAACCCAAGGAACTATAGACCAGTGAGCCTAACTTTGGTACTTGGAAAGATACTGGAACAAATTATCAAACCATCAATTAGTTACTAAAGGTTCACTGTCAAACTGGTGGGTGTATCTAGAGGGGTTCCTCAGGAGGTCAGTTCTGGGTCTGGTACTAATCAATATTTTCATTAATTACTTATAAAATGTGTGGTTGACACAAAGCTGGGAGGGTTGCAAGCACTGTGGAGGACAGTATTATAATTCAAAATGACCTTACAATTGTTCTGAAATCAACAAGAGGAAATTCAATAAAGACAAGTGCAAAGTACTACATTTAGGAAGGAAAAATCAAATACACAACTACAAAATGAGGAGTGACAGCTAGGTGGTAGAACTACTGAGAAGGATCTGAGGTTTCTAGTGGATCACACACTGAATGTGTGTCAACAGTGTGATGCAGTTGCAACAAAGGCTAATATTCTGGGGTGTATTAACAGGAGAGTAGTATGTAAAACACAGGATGCAATTGTCCCACTGCACTTGCTGCTTGTGAGTCCTGAGCTGGAGTTCTGTGTCTAGTTTTGGGTGCCACACTTTAGGAAAGATGTGGATAAATTAGAAAGAGACCAGAGGACAGCAACAAAAATGATAAAAGGTTTAGAAAACCTGACCTCTTGAGGAAAGGTTTTAAAAAAATGGGCATGTTTAGTCTTGAGAAAAGACTGAGGGGAACCCGATAAGTCTTCAAATACATTAAAGTCTGCTGTAAAGAGGACAGTGATCAGTTGTTCTCCATGTTAATTAAAGGTCGAACAAGTAGTAACGGGTTTAATCTGCAGCAAGAGAGATTTAGGTTAGATATTAGGAAAAGCTTTCAAAATACAGTAGATTCCTCTTATTAGCAACCCCTCGGCTGTCAGCAAAAAGTTGCTATTATCCAGCAGTTGCTTATAAGTGGAAGGAAGGTTTGTGAGGCAGTAGCCAGGGAACGAAGTGCTGGGAGGTGCCTTCCCTGGCCGCAGCCCTGCAAACCTGCCCATGGGGAGGGCAGCAGCAGGGAGAGGGGATGCAGCCCAGATGTCGGGGCTTTCTACAGGGAGTGGAGGTACAGGAGCCTGTGGGGCTGCACCCCAGCATACCTCTCCCTGATGCTCTCTAGGGGCTGGAGCTCAGCACATCCCAGTGCTTCCTTCCTTGCATGCAGTGTTCCAGTGGGGCGCAGTCTGGAGAGTGTAGGGAGAGGGTGCTGTGCAGTTCTGACATCTGGGCAGAAGCCCCTCTCCTTGCCTCTGCCCTGCCCTCAGTCTGCCCTCCCAAACTGCAGCCACTTATTTCCTGTGTGGTCCCTGCACGTAGGCAGGTTTGCCGGGCTGCAGTCCCAGAAAGAAGAACTGTGATGGGCTAAGCACCGGTCACAGGCAGGTTTGCAGGGCTGCAGCCAAGGAAGGCCTGTCCTTGCACAGGGATTCTCAAACTGCCGGTCAGCACCCCTCAGGGGGTCGTGAGGTTATTACATGGGGGGTCGTGAGCTGTCAGCCTGCACCCTAAACCCCACTTTGCCTCCAACATTTATAATGGTGTTAAATGTATTAAAAAGTGTTCTTAATTTATAAGGGGAGGGGTTGCACTCAGAGGCTTGCTATGTGAAAGGGGTCACCAGTACAAAAGTTTAAGAACCACTGTCTAGCAATTCCTTCTCTAGCTGCAGCCTCACAAAGATGCCTGTGGTTCGTCCAAAAAAGTTGCTAATAAGAGGCATGACCTTGCAAATATCTGAATCCCATTAATGTTGACATTAATGGGATGGGATTGGTTCAGAGATGACAAGGGGGGGGCAGGTCATGTACCCTTCTGTTTTTGCTGCTTGGTTTATACTGAGCATGCTCAGTAACACAACTGAAGCTGGCTGCCCTCACTCTGTCCCCGCACTGTCGGCAGGCACAGGTCGTCTCTGGACTGGTTCCTGTAATATGTTGCCATTAATCATAAGTTGCTAATACTAGGATTGCTATTAAGTGAAATCTACTGTATAAGGGTAGTTAAGCTCTGGAATGGACTTCCAAGGGAAGCTGTGGAATCTCCATCATTGGAGGTTTATAAGAACAAGTTAGACACACCTGTAAGGGTGGTCAAGGTTTACTTGGTCCTGCCTCAGCGCAGGAGGCTGAACTTGATGACCTCTCAAGGTTCCTTCCTGCCCTACATTTCTATGATTCTGTGATGGTACTCACGCGCAGGCTTCTTTCACAGGAAGAACTTTCCCCCAGCCCTATCCATAAAAGTCCTGCGGTGATTGGTGAGTGGTGACGGGGGATAGGTGAAGTGATCACCAGGAGTCCCTGGTCACAGACCCACATGCAGGCGGTGACCGCAAGATGGTCGTCATGTGCCCCTGGACTAGGATGGGGGGGGCACTTTCGGCAGCAGCGGTCATGACTGAGCAGGCCTTTTTAGGAACACCTCTGCTCACCCGATTCGGGGAAGGGGCTAGAGAAGGTGCCCCAAATATAGGCTATCCCACCATACCTGACTGGATAACCATGTCCAGAGGGATCACTCCCAATGCAGTCAAAAAACAAAAATGTTTCTTGCAACTTGGAATATCCTTACCCTACTAGACTAATCAAAAAGTGAAAGACCCAAACACAGAACAGCAATTGTTGCCCGAGAACTCTCGAAGTACAACATCAACATTGCTGCTCTGTGTGCAGATGAAGGTCACTTGAGAGAAGAGAGCAGCGGTTACACTTTCTTCTGGAAAAGAAAACCAGCAGGAGACAGGCGAATACACGGTGTTGGCTTTGCAATCAAAAACTTTCTAGTCAACCGCCTGACTGAGCTCCCCATCGGCATCAACAAGCGCCTTATGACCCTCCACATCCAATTGGCCAATAAGTCATTTGCCACTGTCATCAGTGCATATGTATCAGCTCTTGACATTGAAGAACAGAAAGTATCCTTTTACACTGACCGGGATAAAATTTTATCATCCATTCAAAAAAACAGATAAAGTAATCCTTTTAAGGGATTTTAACGGAAGAATTGGCCGAGCTTCTAATTGGGATCCATTGGGAAGGAAGGAGTGGGCAAGACCAATTTCAGTAGCATCCTTCTACTCAGCAAATGTGCAGAGCATGACCTTGTGACCACAAACAAACTCTTCAGACAAAGCAACAAGTACAAAACAACTTGGCAACACCCGCATTCAAAACAGTGGCACTTCCTAGACTATGTCATTGTAAGAACACAGGATCTAAGTGATATCCAAATAATCCATGTCAAGACAGGAACCAATGATTGCTGGTCTGATCACCGTCTGTTGTGGTCAGTCACGTCGCTCAGGATTGAACCAAAACATAGAAAGCAATCCAAATCACACAGATGGCAATACAACATCCAGACTTCAATCCTCAGTGCACCAAGAGAACTGCCAAAGAATCCTCAGTGAAAAGCTGTCCATATGCACACCTAGAAATGACAACACAAGGGTTGAAGAAGAGTGGGAAGCCCTAAAACAGACCAGATGTGAAAACAGATGTGAGGGATCCGTTGGCCTTGCTACCTGCTGCCATCAGGACTGGGTTGACAACAACACTGAGATTACAGCCCTTTTGGATTAGAAGAGAAAAGCTTTCTGCAACTGGCAAAACCAACTAGTATCCAGTCAGAAGCAGAGCTCTTTCCATCACCTCAAAGCAGAAGTTCAAAGGAGGATCTGAGAAATCAAAAACAAATGGTAGGAGGACAAAGCAAAAGAAATCCAAACATTCGCTGACAGACATGATATGCAGAGCTTTTTTTGTGAGAGACAAAGATCCTGTATGGACCAAGCTCATGTGGCTTCACGCTGCTAAGTTCCGAAGATGGTAGTATCCTTCTTAAAGATCCATCAAAGAGCTCTGGAAGGAACACTACTAAAAGCTTCTAAATAGAGCATTGACTGTGACTGACAACATCATCTACGCCATCCCTCAGCACCCAATCTGGGAAACTCTTGCCAACCCACCAACACGGCAGGAGGTCTGCAAAGCAATTAAAAAATGAACAACAAAGCTCCAGGTCCTGATGGCATACCAGCTAAAGTACTGAAAGCGGGGGGAGAAACACTGACAAGCTTCACTTGCTGCTCCTCAAAATCTGGTGCACCAAAGAAATCCATGTTGACTTACATAATGCTAATGTCACCACCATTTTCAAAAAGGGAGACAGAACCAACTGTGGCAACTATCGAGGCATTGCTCTCCTCTCCATCACTGACCAGATTCTTGCTAGAATCTTATTGACTCATCTGCTCCCTCTTGCAGAGGAAGTACTTCCAGAGTCCCAGTGCAGCTTCAGACCACCACGAGGCACCACCGACATGATATTCGCAGCCAGGCAGATCCAGGAAAAATGTGAAGAACACCACCAGGAGCTGTATATGGCCTTTATCGATCTGGCAAAAGCCTTTGACTCTGTCAACCGTGGGGCTCTGTGGAAAATCCATGTCTAAGTTTGGCTGCCCAAGCAAATTTATCACCATTGTAAGACTCCTCCATGACCAGATGACTGCCTCCATCCTGTGCAGTGGCTCTACCTCTAAGCCCTTTGTCATCTGAACTGGTGTAAAACAAGTTGTGTACTGGCACCCGCCCTTTTCTCCAAATTCTTAGCAGCTATGAAAACATTAACCCAAGACCATCTACCACAGGGCATTGGCATCCAATATTAGATTGACAGCAACCTCTTCAACCTTTCTCTTCTCTGTGCCAGAACTAAAGTAGTAATGGCAATAATAACCAAACTCCAGTACACAGATTGTGTTGTAGTTGTACACTCGAAGGAGGATCTTCAAACATCTCTTTATTGCTTCTCTGAAGCTTACAAAAGCCTAGGGCTAACTCTGACCATCAGCAAAACAAATTTCTCCACCAGCCACTACTCGGTCAATCATCAGACCCAACAAGGAAGTTCTACGTTGACAAAGAAGAACTGGAATATGTAGAATACTTTTGCCTATCTTGGTAACCATCTCTCTGAGGGCAGACGTAGATGTCGAGATTCAGCATAGAATTCGCTGCGTCAGCCTTGCCTTTGGCAGACTGTCTTGCTGGGTGTTCAACAATCACATCATCAGAACACATACTACACTTTTTAGTTTATAAAGCAGTGGTGGTCCCAACTCTCCTCTATGGCTGTCAGACTTGGGAGACCTACAAAAAATACCTGAAAAACCTGGAATGCCAGCACCAGCACTTTCTTCAGAAGATCCTGAACATAGAGTGGGAGGGACATCGTACTAATGTCAGTGCCCTCACAGAGGCTGACATCTTCAGTGTTGAGGCCCTGATTATCCAGCACCAGCTGAGGTGGAGCAGGCCCTGTATGCGCATGTCTGATCTATGCTTACAAAAACAACTGCTGTATGCCCAACTCACCAAAGGAGAAAGGAAATGGGGAGGCCAAAAGAAATGCTTTAAAGACACCTTCAAGATAAACGTCAAGAGATGTGGCATCAACACCACACACTGGGAGACAGCAGCCCAGGGATAATTGGTGAAGACTTCTCAGAGAAGGAACGTCCACTTTTGAGGAAAATCGCCTTGCTCTGGTTGCAGAAAAGAAAGGAAAGACAACTGTCATGCAACAATCGCAGCCCAACCCCATCTTCCAACACCACCTGCAACGTCTACCAACAAGCCTGCTGCTCAAGAATCTGATTTCTCAGTCACTAAAGGACCCATGAAAAATAAAACCGGTGAAAGAGATAATCCTTGAAGTTGAGGGATTGCTGATGACAACGATGGTAGGCAATAACAGGGTCTTCTGGGAAAAGTGGCAGGAATATAAGACCTGCCTTTTGCTCACAATTGAGAGATTTGGACAAGGTAAAATCTGGAATGGGGATCTCCATTAAGAGAGTTTGAGGAGACCTTCAGTCAGAATATAAAAGTATCCCCAAAGAAGGGTGAAAAGTAACTGAAGGGGAAATCCAGGGACAACCTAGTAGCAGAGTAGGACAGAATCCTATAATAAAGCCAGAAGCCCTTCCTAAGACAAACTCTCTGCCCCCTTCCCCCCCCCCATGCTTCATTAATTGCAGGAGGGCCAAGTGGACCCTGGTGAAAGATGACTGAACTGTTTAATCTGGGGCAGTCTGCTGGTATCAGCTCTGTGTCAAGAGGCGCGAAATCGGATACAAAAAAGAGGAGGACCACTGAGTCCCTATACGAACAGGTGGCAGAGGCCCGAGGAGGGCCAAGGACATTTTTGTTTGCACTTCTGTTTATCCTGGAATGGGAAAACTTTTGCTTTGTGCAGACGGACATAGTGCTAAAACCATGCTGAACTACCAAACCAAAAGAGACTGCAGAGATGATGGAAAACTAAGGCCTAACACACACCTATTATGGAGAAATAAGAGCTAACTCAACACGTAGAATGCACCCCCAATTATAGGTAGTAGCTTGCACTGCTATAGTAAAAGGGAGACATTTTCAGGTCATCTTTGATGTACAAAATTTTGTTAGAACAAGATTGAACAAAGTTATTGTTTTTAATTTCACTTGAAACATATTTTTAACAAATAATTTCCCTGTAGTGTTTGTGACACACTCTTTGCAGCCTTGAGCATAAAAGCCTGAGAGCAAAGTTAGTTGGAAACTAACTGTAAACCAAAAATGAAATGGACTAGTCTGAAGTGAGCTAGTCTGAAGCTGATCAATCCAAAGCTGACTATTTTATCCATTCATTGTTGGCTGAGAGAGAATTTCCTAAAGTTAATAGTATAAACAGTGAAAATGAGGTTGTATTTTAGTGTTCTGAACATACTGAAAGATAAAATGACTTTAACTTGAGTGTCCATTTTAGGTTAAAAGTGAACAAACCAGAAGAACAGTTTAAATTCCTACTGTCCTCTCAATCTTTAGATTCAGGATGGGATATTTACGGGGCATAAATGAGTTTGTCATACATGTCTGTTAGCCCAGTTTGAAAATCCCAGTCAGAGTACATAGCTCTGAGACAACATGAGTACATTGCAAATCTTTTCTATATTTTTAGTATATCTGTACAAACGCCTCTTCCCCCCCGCCCCCCCGCAATTCAGTTTATGTATTTTTAGTTTTGGTAAATAATAGACAGATTGGTAAATGATATGCTGGATATGTCAATGAAATGATCACTGTGATGGGTTGGACCCCCCTTCTGGGATGTCACCTGATGTACTGGGGTTTCACTGAGCCCCTCTGCTCCATCAGCCTGGATGCCCTCTCCCCGTTTTGCTGAATTAGGCTCTCTGGCTTCTTGCAGCACGCGCGCGCGCGCACACACACACAGAGGTAGGGTCACACCCAGCTGCAGACACAGACTGAAGTCAGCTCTGTATGAGAGGATTCACCCAGCACTCACGTGCACACCCCTTCTGGGGAATAAACCCAAAATAATACTATTTTACGCTGTATAGAAAGATCGGCACAGCGCAAGCTCATAAAAATTAGCCCTCTCCCTCAATGTGAAGAGATATGCACAGCTTCTTGCCCCCCAGTTAGAAATTTCAGAAGCTGGGTTTAATAATAAACAAAACAAATTTATTAACTATAAAAGGCAGATTTTAAGTCATTACAAGGGATAGCAAACAGAACAAAGCAGATTACTGAGCAAATAAAACAAACCCGCATACTAAGCTTAAGATCTTAGAGGCTGGTTTCAAGAAGGAATTTCTCACCCTAAATGTTATTTTAGGTAAGCTGCAGAGTTTCTGTAACTCAGATTTTATTTCTTCTTACAAACTGGATCCCTGTCTCAGTCTGGACTCACCTTGCCTTTCCCTTCAGGTTAGTTCCTTTGTCCCTTCAGGTTCTTTCAGCAGTCCTTCTTTGATATATAAAATCCCTCCCCAGCCCTGAAAAAGGATTACCTAGGGTGGGAATCCTTTGTTTGATCCCCATCAAAGTAGCAGCAGCGTCCAAAGGGGTATTTTTCATCAGGTGACATTATCATCTGACCTTGTAGGGTCAATGCAGCAGCCCAGGAAGCACCTCAGGAAGGTGGGAGATCAGCATCTTCAAAGTCCCATTGTCTATCTTAAATGGGCATTCAGGAGGTTTGTCTGCTGTCCGGTGGGCGTTTTCCCCAAGTACACACAGAGTTGTATTTGTTACATAGTCAATATTTCTAACTTTAGATACAGAAATGATACACGCATACAGAGTGGATAATCACATTCAGTAAATCATAACCTTTCCAATGATATCTTACATGAGCCATCTTGCATAAAGTATATCTTAGTTATGCCATATTCATATCATAACCATATTTCTGTGAAAAATATGGGGTGTAACATCACAATCATATCTTGTGTAAATCAGATAATCTATATTATGGTATAACCTGAATCCATGTAAAAGTGTTAGGACTCATGTGCTTGTAGGCAGCAACAAAGTGAAAACCAAGATGGCTTTTGTCATGGCTGAACATTGGAATGGCCTACATGATGCTTTTGGGCTTAATTTTCAGAGGTTCTGACTTTAACTGCAAGGGCTCAGCACCTTCAAAAATTGGGCATTTAGTGCAAATTTTCAATGTTTGTCATTCCATCTCTCAAGTGTGTTTTTTTGGCAGTGAGGACACCACTGATGGTTGTGGACAAATACTGTTAGAGGAGAAAGGAGAGAGAAAAGGTAGGGGAGCAATGCCACCAATGGGTGGGTAGTAAGGACGGTGCTTATCATGCAAAAGGGGCTGATACTGTAGGTTGGCAAGTAGAGGAACAGCAGCAGCTGGGTGAATTCTTAGTTGCAAGGGGGGGGCAGACATACCTCTTTAATATATTACAGTTTGCCTACTTTTATTACATTTGTTTGTCATTTTTTAAACAAAAAATGAAAAAGCCAAAATAGGTAACCCACAAATATCTAAGGGGAGGAGAAAAGGGGGGAAAAATCATGCCTTAACGGGATTGAACTCTGCTTTTTGGCTCTGTTACTGGTGTACAAATCCATTGTGCTACACTGGTATATATATTTTTATTATACTTTATTATCAGAGCTCCTAGGAGCCCCAGTCATGGACTAAAACCCTATTGTGCTGAATGCTGTACAAACTCGGAACAAAAAGACAAAGAGTGCCAAAGAGTTTACAATTTAAGGACAAGAAAAGAGAACAGGTGGATACAGATATATGGGGGAGCACAATGAGACAGGATTGGTCAGCATGATAAGCTGTGGTCTCAGCGCACCAGCAGCCTAACTGTTGCCCTGTCATCCTCATTCTTGTGTGAACCTAATATGGAGGACTATAGGAAGTTTTGCAGTCAGGCTAGCATGGCTAGTTCTGTACACTATATTCAATCCTGGTTTTAGTTGTTGTAAAAAAGCAATTTGGATGGGTGTTTGGTGTTTGTAAATTGAAAAAAGTTAGTTTGTCACAGGCATATGCTTCCTATAATTATGAAATCTGGATTTATTTTAAAGTTATGTTTCATCTTAACCTTGCCCCCAAAACACTTCTCTGTTATCACCCATAGCCAACAGTACAATAGACTTCCTTAATAAAAACAATAATTCAAGCTCTTTCAGATTTTATTTCAACTTCAATTTCTTAAAAGCTCAGACTTCTTAAAAATACACGTATCTGTGGCTGTTCTGAAGAAAATCTATTTTTATATTTCTGACATAGCATGGAATGGATTGGTAATTTTTTTCATATGTTAGAGGTAGAAAATATGCAGCATGCATCTAAAGTGCAAGTATCTGAAGAGTGGGTATCTTTGGGAAATAGCTGACTCATTTCCAATGACAATTAGAGAAATGTAACTAAGTCAGAAATGCCCCTCTTAATTTTAAATTTAATGGTTTCCTTGCATCTTAATTTCTTACCACTGAAGTGCAGTTCAGCTGGACTTCCAAATCTGTGAATGTGGGACTTATTCATACATTTTTTCCTAGTTTATTCAGTTTTAGAATTATTGGGGGGACCTTGAATTGTTTTTGGCCAGTATGTGTCTTTAAACTCAGTTTTACAATATATGAAATTATATCCAAATCATATGAACAAGGAAGGAGAGGTACTTTCTTTAAAAGTACCAAAGTTTGGTAAAAATATTATATAAAATATTGGCGTTAATATAGTAAGTTTTTTCAAAGAACCTGGCATACTTCTGTTCCATTTTTAATTTTGTGTAGTTTATATTTCAACAAGAAATTTAAATTCAGAGAAGAGTGATGTTATTTGGACAGTAGAGGGCACTGTATCATAATGGATGACAAAAACTAAACAATGTTTCCGTTTTGGAAATGTGATTTGTCATTTATTTTCAACAAACTTAATTGAAGCACCTGAATTACCTAAATGTTAAACTGATCAAGTATATTTAAGATATTTTCTCAAAGACCCAACTTTGTCCACTAGGCAACATATTGTAGACTAACAGCTTGCTTTTTGTCAACATATAGCTTTGTAAATATGCTATAAACCTGTATGTGGCAAATAAACCATTCCTAATGGAAAAGCCCTATAGCAATTATTATAAGAATATAATATTTGTTAGAATAGAATCTTTTTTTATTTGTTTTTCTAATCATCCTCTAGAATTCTAGATTGTGGGACTCGTTTTTGCAAGAAATAAGTAACTAATAACCTTACCACTTTCAGAACAAAATATAATATTCATTTCTTTGACTTTGCTTCCCCTCCTCCTTTCCCCGCAAACTCCCACCCAACACCAAAATGTATTATCTGAACAAACAGCCGGATGATGGAAGAGAGACCTGTTCCTGCTGTCTTACATTGTTTTATGCGAAGGTTCTACGATATATGGGCATTGGGCAATAATCTAAATAGTTTGTGTTTGTAGACTTGCAATGGTGTGTGTATACAGATTATAGAAGCATTAATAGGGACTCCATAATTCAGGTTGTACTGAGAATTTCAGTTATAGCAGGACATTCATGTGTACTCATGCACAGCAGTCTCCACCCTGCTCCATCACACTCACCAATACGCACACATCCTTCACTACAATTACAACTAATATTGAAGCACACAGAATAACATTGGAAATTACATTACAATCCTCTCATCTATTTCAATCTATCTTTACACAATGAAACAAATCTACCAATCATGTTGTGGCTACATCTCAAACATTATTCTGGCATGTACTTCTCTTTGTGAAGTCTGAATGAAAGCAAGACACAGATTTCCAATGTCCCACAGATGAGAGGCCAAAAACCAGCAATAAGTGTAATATGCATCACAGTCATAATTACCGCTAGATGTATGTCAGTGAGAGTGGTGGAGAACGTGACAGCTGTTGTGTATTGCATATGGATAAATTCGACTGTTCTTCATTGTGTGTGTGTGTGTGTGTGTTGGCAGTATATATGACTTAAGTGTATGTTTTTTCTTTTGATTTTGTGTCAGGGATCAACTTTAGTTCTTTAACAATTTTTTGTGTGAGAGAATATATACTCTAGTAGTAGATATGTAACCCTTCTGCCCATCAGAGTTGGCAGCAACAAGGGCCGGGTTCAATATCTAGGGGATCCATTCCAATAACACAATGCAAACCGGCTCGAGCCCCCACCCAGTGACCTGGGACAAATATATACCACCCCCGCTGGGCGCCTCCAAGAGGCAATACTTCCCCTCTCGCAAGCACATAGTCTGAGTGTAGCAAAAAGCCTTTTAATAACAGAGAGAAACAATGTGGCATTATGTTGGGGAAACACCACCAACAGGATTCATAACACAACCCATGAGCAAAAAAACCCACCCCAAGCAAATTGGGGCATGCCCCTTTCCCTCGGGTTCTTGAGTCCCAGCACCCAAACATCTCTTGAGTCCAGCAATCCACAAATCACCCAAAGTCCAAAAAGTCCAGCCCCAGAGTTCAAAAGTTCATCTGCATAGTGTTACTCCCCAGTCTAGCTAAAATGTGCCTGTGGGGGGGGGGAAGGGGTAAGGGGCACCTTACGTGTCCTGAAGCTGACTGCCCCACAGGGCTCTGCTCTGCTACGCTGTCTCACGAACGTCTCTGCTCCACCACGACCGGCTCCGCTTAGCACAGCTCGCCGTCTCACGGACGGCTCCACTCCGCACAGCTTGCCGTCTCACGAACGGCTCCGCTCCACCACGACCGGCTCCGCTCTGCACAGCTCACCTCGCCGTCTCACGAACACTCTGCCAGCCTAGCCACGAACCGCACCCTAGATCTTCCGGCTCCCCACTACTTGACACAGGGCTCAGTGATCCCAGCTCATAGTAGTGGGAGCCTTAGTGCTGGTGCACCATAAGGCCAAAGTGAATGCAGCACAGTACCTGTAGCAAGACTCTTAATAGACCCAAAATTAGCTCTGACGTTCCACAGTGGAGAGAGACAGAGGTGCAATTGGTGCTTCAGGCCCTCACAAAGGGGCCCACACCACCAGGTACTAATACCTATCTCAAGTCTCTCTCTATTCACACAGTTTTGGAACCCATGACCCTTGCCTAGCGAGTGCTACTTAGTTGATGGTGAGTCCCTCCATCATAACAAAAGGCCAAGTACAGTTCCAAGCACAGTTTCTATAATCAGGGTAATAACAATTTATTCTTCCTGCCCAAATAACAGAGACACTGGGATCCCACAGCAGCCAAAGTGACCATTAGGGCAGCTATGGCCTCAGTCTAGGTGGGGTGGGTGTGCCTATGCAAATGAGATCGGCCCCTGAAGTTTTTTTCCACAACTTGCCACACCTCACCACCAGATGTCAGGGTGGAGCTCATCCTGACACTGCTTACAGATATACGTATGTTACATAAAATTATCTCTGTGTATATAAAATATTAGAGACAGGTATATATATATATTTGAGAGAGAAAATACATGGTAGTGGGTAGAAAGGCTTGTTTGGGCAAATGAGTTATGCATGTCATTCCAAACCAGTGCTGATAAAACCTTTATACCACTTTCCACCATATGCTACATTTGACCGAGAAAACACTTTAGAAATGGTTTAGAGTAGTGCTTCCCAAACTGTGAGCCATGGCTTCCTTGGGGAGCCACACAAGTTTCACAGGGAAGCAATGGATGTTTGAGGAAAAGAATTTAATCAACATGCCCATTTTTGTTTTCTCCCTAATTAAGAGACTACTAAAGTAGGCTTAAAAATCGCCTGTCTAATCTGTGGGTCTGTGTCTTAGGATATTGCAGCTCAGCTGCCAGCACTGGGAGTCTCTCTTGTCCTCCCTTATTGCATGGCACCTTCAGCTGAGAGACTCCATAGCGGGATGCATTCAGCAGGAAGTCTCCCAGCTGAAAGCCCCCTGCTGGAGCAGAGTGCAAAACGAGCCCCTTCATGGCTGACCTTAGCAGCAGAAGCACTAGCAGATTGGGGAAGGGAGCCGAGGCAGAGAAAGCACTTTTATTTTGCAAAGAAATCCAACCCATATCACCAGTGAGGAAATATTTAAGATCTTCAATACATGTGTACTCTGTGAAGGTTAATGGTATAAAATCCCAGGCAGTGAACGCATGTTGTTTGGTATGCTGCATGGAGAGAGAGATTGTGACCACACGCAGCGTCTGTATCGCAGAGAAGTCAGGTGGTTGTCATGTGGAAAAGTGTTACGACACATCTTTGAATTGCATGATATCAAAATGTTTCTCCTTGGGAAAACAGAGCTTGCAGACTACACGTGTAATGTGAACTTTCTGACTACATTAACTTACGTGGGGAACATATTTTGCAAGCTGAAAGCACTGAACCTAGCACTTTATGATAGGAATACAAATCTTCTAGATGTGAAAGAGAAAATAGGGAGATTCATGAATAAGCTTTGTTGTCAGAGATGCCATATTGAAAAGGGAGTTACAGAGATGTGTTCCAGTGTTACTGGAATTTTTAAAAGATCAGAGTGAAAGTGATCAAAACACTATAAAAACAAAATATTGATTCATTTGTCTGGATTGTATTCCCATTTTGATTAATATTTTCATGCAGCTGAACATAAATCACCATATATTGATTGGATTTGAAACCCGTTCTTGGTAACAGTTGACTCCATTCTAAGCTTAAGTATGTTGGCTCAGGAAAATCTCTTAGAATTGTCAACTTGTTCTTCAGCAGGTGATCACGTTTCAAATCTAACAAACCAGGAGTTCTGGATTTCTGTTAAAGGAGAGTACAAATAACAGTGATGAAGCTTTGAAAGTGCTGCTTCCATTCACTTCCAGTTATCTCTGTGTCTGGGTTTTCAGCACTGATTTTTGTGAAAACTAAACATAAAAATCATTTAAATTTGAGAAACAATTTACATCCTGAACTATAGGAGATGCAATCAAATACTGTGCAACTATTCAGTTAGAAGCAGGCCCATTCTTCTCAAAAAATCTTAGCCTGCCCAAACATGCCACAAAATCCAGATTTTCAAATGATAGTTTTTAAAATCAAGACGAGATCAGGTCATATAATTAAACCGTATGTAGATTAATAAAATTGAAAAGTCATCCAACCTTTAGTGTCTCTCTTAAATCAAGTGTTTTGAGTCAGTAAAAAAACCAACAGTGAACAAAAACTATGTTTGGTTGTGGGCAGCCACCAAGTTTTAAAATATCCATGAAGTAACCACAATACTGAAAAGGTTTGGAATCAGATTTTGAGAATTTAGGATATCCTTACTAGAGCTGAGTGAAATTTTTCAGACAAATAGTTTAAGCTAAACATTATATGTGAATTTGGGTAAAATTTAGCAATGAGTTTTCTTTTTTCCCACCAAAACTATAAATGTTTTAACACTTTTAAAAAAATAGTTTTAGCTAAATTTCTTTAAAAAGCCATTTTTATAAGAAAATTCAAAATGTTTCATTTTGAAAAAGTGTAATCACCCTAGACCAAAAAACAAAAAAACACCTGTTTTGCGTTGAATGAAATGTTCAGTTCAACCCAAAATGTGTGGGGTTTTTTTTGTTTTGTTTTGATGGCTCCAGCAAGAAAAACCAAAACCTTTTCGGTTAACCTGAATTGAATTTTTTTCAGATTTTTTCCGGTTTGGCTACCCAATAGAAAAATCAATTATTTGCTCAATCTAATCCTTATGTTTGCAAAGCCTGAATAATTGGCATGATTTTTTTTTAAAAAAATTAGTCCCTAATCAGATGCTCCTATAATCAGGAAGGGATATGAACAGGAAACTCTATAAAGTCCACTAGGTCTTCACTATGGATTTAATTTACTGGGGAGCACTTAGATACTATAGTGATACGAGAAATTTCTAAAACCTCCCTTAAATAATATTAGTGGTTTTCAAGTCCAATATCTCAGGACTTTCCAGTGCTAGAAAGAAGTGCTGTGCGTCCAGGCCTGTAGCTATGGGGAAAGTGTGTCCTCTGCAGCACACTCGGTGCGAGAAGGGAGAACACTCTTTCCTCTGCTGCAGTTGCTCAAGAGCATCCTGCTTGTTGCCTACTGCTGTCCCAATGGAGACAAAGAGGGCTGCTTCTTGTGCCAGGCAGAGAGATCCTCAGAAAGCAGGACAGGCCGTCCCATTGTTCTTTGACTGAGCCTTTGCTAATGGAGTGTGTAGCTTAGAGACTTGAATTCTATAGAGCAACTGCATTGCAGCAAAGCTTCCTCCCCTTCTCCCTACCCAGACAAACGAGGGGAAAGATGTGGGCAGATAAGTTGAAGAGTTGGGGAGAGAATCCGTCTGTTGGTGGATCAAGTTGCAGGGGTGAAGGTGAGGGCAGCAAGATCATATTTGGAGGGTGTGTGTTGTTTTTTTAAGGTAGAAAAGCATATATTTAACACTTAGATTATTTGTATTTAAGCCTTATACAAGTATAAAACAACAGCAGCCAGAGATGTGTGGTGCCTGCAGCTCCCTATGGTCCAGAATGAAGGATGAGCTTCTGTTTCTGCAGCCACACCCATGTTCTTACATAACAGTGCTAGCTATTTCACTTAGGGTCTGGAGGAAGAGGCGGACGAGCTGGGATTGGGGGCAGGTGGAGGGTATGAATAAGTATTGGGTCTTGGAGCAGAAGGTTGACTGAGTGGGAAGGCTGAGGGGTTTACATAGGATGGATAATAGGAAAGGATGGAAAAGTGTGATAAGTTTGTCACAAATGGGGCAAGTTGTTGAATAACTGAAATGATTTATAAATAACATGATCTTCATCTGCATCTTACAATGAATTAAAATGTTATGAAAAACATTTTTTTTTAAAAAAAATAAAAACAATTTATGTAAAAAGGCTTTCCAGCAAGTTTACTATGCATAAACTAAAATCCATAATCTGAACACTATTCTATTATTATATCATTTGAACCAAAAGGTGAAAGCTGCTGAATTTTTTAAACAACTCCTCTGCAGAAGTAAGTGTGTGTGTGTGTTCTCCTGAAAATTTAGCTAGAAAATTCACTTAACCAAAGATGTATAAATAAGTGGAACTGCTCAGGAATTTTTCAACAAAACTGTTTCTTTGGAAAATTATGACTCATTGAAACTTTTTGTGGGAATGAATGTTTCAGCTAAATCTCTGGCAGGAAGGTTTCTCAAGTCCAGAATAGAACTTCTGGTCAGAGGGATAAAGGGAGACCCACCTCACAATAGCCTGGTGGTGGTGGCCCTCATCTGAGATGTGGGAGATCCAGGTTTATTCCTGTTTTGTCTGATTCAGAGAAGGGACTTGAACCTGAGTACCCACATCACAGGGGAAGGTCCTGACCACCCACCAGACAGTTGGCTATTCAGGGCAGAGTGTCTCTCAGAAATGTATATTTGACCCTTCCACGAAACATTTCAGTAAGTCTCTGTTTTGTTCTGAGGCAGAAAGGGATATTTTTTTTTTCAATTTTCAAAAGTTTTGTGGGATGGGAGATCTTTCCCACCCAGCTCTTAAATAACCAAATCTGTCTTTTCAAAAAAGTACATTTGATTAAAAAGAAATTAGTACTTCTAGAACTGTAAATCTCAACACAACCTCAGCAGTAGAGTTGCTACTGGAGCCTTTCTAATGTTATATAAGTACAAATAACTGTTCGTTTCATACAAGTGACTCTTCTGAACTGTCTGACATGCACAAATAGCACATAGTAGTATAGGATGTAGTCCATTGTGCTGTGGTTCAGATAGTATGTGACTGAATTATTGTAATCTCTATAGTCACATGAGGCAGGGTTAAGGTTATACATCCTTTTCTGAGCTCTAAAAATATTTTTGTTTGACTAAATCTTAGTTTTTAAATTTATCTTCGGTGGAATTTCCTGGGGGGGGAAAAGGTAGGAAAAAGGTTCCATAATTGGTGTGAGATACATTAATCTCCTTGGGCACTATGAATTGTATACCATGTATATTTTGGGTTGTTTCAACAAGCCAGCATTTTCACCCCAAGAAACACAAAACGCATGGGTGAGTAGTTCAAAGGCAAGTATGTATGTGCCCCATAATTAAAAGGAATGTGTGTTGGTCTGAGATACTGAACACTTCTTCCTTACCTCTTGTGGCTAATTTATTTGTTGGGTTACCTGCCAAGAGTAACTAATATTGGACCAACCTATATTGCTATTTTACCCCTCGTACCTCATTGTGTTTATGTTTCATACCTAAAAATGTTTCTGATAGGTATGTACATATTTTAATCCAACAACTAAAGAATTATCTCAGAATTTTTTTTTTAGTTTAAATAAAATACCAGGTAACTCTTCTATTTCTGGTGCTAACAAATTGTAAACTAATGTTCTAGTTCACATCTAGTTTATTTAAATCCACAGACAGTTTTGATAGGTAAAAGGAGCTGACAGGTAAGTGTGCTGGCTTCAAACATGGTTTTGGCTGTTTTAAGCTCAGTCCTCAAATCTTATTTTATTAAATCATTTTGTTGAGGAAATCAAAGTAATGGATTAGTGATTTTTCCTCTTCGTTCCTCTTAGATTTCTTGGTTCCTACAGTTATACAACTGTGCAATTTAAAATGTTAGGTTGTTTTTTATAGACAAAATTTGCTGTGTTGAGTCTGGGGACACTAAAAGTTACTATTCAGGTTAGATAGAAAAATAGGCCACACAGTGCCCTTTTGCTCTTCTGTTCCTTTCTTTTTTTATTACATTGCCACTTGGAACAGTGATTACACATTTTCCTTTATTTTAAATTAAAACTGCTATCTCCTGGGATGTTTCCCACACACACCCTCCACACACCCCAAACAACATTTAGATGTTATCAGTATATTCTCCAAAAACCTTGCCCTAATTGCTTAGCTGTTTGTTTGTATTGCTAAGACAATTTATCTCTGGTCTCTGGGTCAGAATGAATGTATCAGACCATTACAGTACAAAACGCTTAGTATGTGGGCACTGAAGCTTATAGTCATTGCACGCTATATTGAGTTCTGTGCCTCTCATTTCGCATGACTGTTTTACTTTGCAGCATGCTATATAATGGCATTTTTTATAAGTTACTGATAGTTATCTCCTCTGGCTTACATTAGTAGGCGTGCTTACACCCCAAGAATATCAAGAATAGATCATCTTGATGGTGTTTTATATTTAATCAGCTGTCTACAATGTATACGGTGCCCATTAGTATTAAAATATTATTGGCTAAAACTGATGTTAGCCAGCTCAACACACAGAGCTAATAACGCCACTTTTATAATGGTTAGTTACTTCAGCAGTTTTACTGCAGAATCCTTTTCAATGAGGTCTGTAACTTGTCCTTTTACCAAGGCAAATGTTAGATCACTAATTTAATGATTTTTACTTGCTTTAATGGACACTTTCACTAGAGATTTTCATATGTTCCTGTGCTTGCTTTGATTTTTGATTTTTTTTTGTTTTGTTTTTAAATTTTTACCCATGTATTTAGTGCTCATAAAAGCAAGGGCTAGTAGCACGAGGGGAGAGGTCTTATATTTTAGTTGTGCAATGTGCAAACCTCCCATATTAGTTTTGCTCTTCCTTTCTAGGCCTTGAGAGGCAGTGAATTTGCTAACACAGTTGTGGAATCAAGTTCATGTCACTCGTGATTGGACAGTGGGAACTCACGATATTTTCTACTTTTGACACATTTCTCCATAAGGAAACCAGAAAATGAAGATTTCACTTCGGAGACCACCCAACACTGATTTATCTGGGCCTATGCTTTTCAGTGTTGTGTATAGGATAGAATTATGATGTCTAGTTTGGAGTGGAATACATACATGCATGTAGTACACTTGGCTGTCAAGCTAGCTGGCCTAATTGACTAGTGATGTAAAAATGGGTGCTCTAAGAGAAAAGGTGGAAGTGGGGGATGAAGTAAATGTACATAATTATCGCTCATGGAAAACATAGACATATTGTCAGCAGCCAAGTGACTGTGTATTACCTTGTGCAGTTTGAGCTCAAGGTCCTCCTTTGGGTCTCTTTGAGGATGTGAGATCTATGAGTCTAATGCATCCAGTAGGATGCTGAAGCTTTCTGAGAGAGAATACACTGTAGCTGATAGACGACTCTGATAACCTAGTAGGAAACAGATTCTTTTGTCCTTTATCCTTATAGTGGATTGCAAATAAATATGAGTCAATAGTGTTAACACTGTTGCCCCCCCCCCCCCCCCCCCAAAAAAAAAAAAGCAATTCTCATTCTGGGATGTATTAGCAGGAGTGTTGTAAGCAAGACATGAGAAGTAATTCTCCTGCTCTGCTCTGCGCTGATAAAGCCTCAGCTGGAGTATTGTATCCAGTTCTGGGTGCCACATTTCTGGAAAGATGTGGACCAACTGGAGAAAGTCCAGCGAAGAGCAACAAAAATGATTAAAGGTCTAGAAAACATGACCTATGAGGGAAGAGAGAAAAAACTGGGTTTGTTTAGTCTGCAGAAGAGAAGACTGAAGGGGGACAGAACAGTTTTCAAGAATATAATAGTTTGTTACAAGGAGGAGGGAGAAATTTGTTTTCTCTTTAACCTTTGAGGATAGGTCAAGAAGCAATGGGCTTAAATTGCAGCAAGGGAGATTTAGGTTGGACATTAGGAAAAACTTCCTAACTGTTAGGATTGTTAAACACTGGAACAACTTCCCTATGGAGGTTGTGAATCTCCATCACTGGAGATTTTTCAAGAGCAGGTTAGACAAACATCTGTCAGGAATGGTCTAGCTATTACATAGTCCTCTCTTGAGTGCAGGTGACTGGACTAGATGACCTCTTGAGGTCTCTTCCAGTCCTACACATCTATGATTCATTATGAGTATGGTGATTCCTAAATGGTACCCTCCTTTAAGCATCATCCCTACGGGTCACTTAGGTATACAGCAGGGAGAACACTGATGACAGCATCATTCCACTTGAAATTCACTCATTTAGCACAAAAGCTAACATTCATCCTTAGCCTCTCATTTTTATATGAATGTGATTTTTCTTTCTCACTGAAGTCTTATTTCTCTGCAGTTTTACGTTATCCCTTTGGAGTTTCTCTATTGTTTGTTGCCCTGTAGTCAAAGCTGTAAGATAGCTTGAACTCTTTTGCATATTTAGTTTGAATCTAAAATTAATTCTACTGTACTCTGCATAGTATTCAAACCTTAAAATTAAGTTAGAATCATCCCACTGCTTGTTTTACAACAAGCCTATGTGTGATGAGTAAGCACACTGTGGGTGGTCTAGGATAAAATAAAGTTTAAGTGCCTGCTCATGAGAGCAGCTTTCTTCACTTCCAGTAGATAAACAGCTAGCTATGGTTTAACAGATTTTACTAGTTGGTTTATTTAACATGAACAATAAATATCCCTATGGTTAAATATAAATGTTTTTCCCCCTGGTACTTTAGTGGAAATTATTTGACAGATTTGTGAATGCTCAATTGTTCTGAATGGGGGTCTCAGTAGAAATTTACTTTTGCGCAGTCCAGTATTAAAGATTTTGCTACATTTTGAGAGCCAGAACTCATGGAACTAAACCTCAAAAAAAACCACTCCCTTTCTCATTCATGCAGCCTTTAGTTCAGGAGTAGTAATACATGTACAATAAAAAAAGACTCTCAGAGGCTTAAGAAAGTACACTGAAGGCAGGAGTCCTCAAAGGGAAATGCTCTTCTTATTGGATCATATTTGTGTGAGCTTTGATGGCATATATTTCTAAGCTTTGTATCAACTCAAGCAGATGAATTGGTCGCAGATCCACCCTACATAAGGGTATGTATCAAAATGCCTCAAGTTTATTTAATCTTATCCTTGGCTGTTGCTCATTCACAGAGGCTCTTATCTCATTTACAAATAGAAGAAGCATGAGCTCATTATAGAGTTTGCTATTCAAGACATCAGCATTTCCCTCACTTGCTCTTCGATACTCTCTGATGTGGCTTTTCTTATTCTGACTACTTGGGAAAGATAAATTTATTTTATGACAACAATTGTACTCCCTCCTGTGAACTTTAGGATTTATTTTTATTTTTAGCAAATATAGTGCCACTGAAAGGTGTTTGTTAGTTCAAGTGACTTACATCCTCTATCCACAATGCAGAAATATTCCAGAAAATGGTGAGTCATAGCTTTTCCATGGTGCCCTGCCTATGTGCTTCAACCTATCCAGTGGGAACGATATCATGGGGTGAGGAGGTACTTCATTCTCCATACCCTTTCAAACCATAGGCTCTTTTTTGAGACAGTAGCAAGCAAGGCCGGCTCCAGGCACCAACGAACCAAGCAGGTGCCTGGAGCGGCAAATGTAAAGGGGCGGCAGGAGGTCGGGCTCAGGGGCGGCAATCACAATGCTTTTTGTGCTCAGCAGCAATTCGGTGGCGGGGACGTGACTCTTCGGTCGCCGGTGGCAATTCAGCGGCCGCATCATCACTCCACCTCCGTGTTCAGCGGCAAGGTTTTTTGTTTTTTTTTGTTTTTTTGCCGCTTGGGGTGGCAAAAACGCTGGAGCCGGCCCTGCTAGCAAGGGTGACGCTTCTAAAAGCGGTTTCTGTGTTGTAATGGTCTTGGTTCTGATCTTTAAAGTTCTGATTGAATTGAGGCTCAGCTATCTCTCAGACTTCTTGCTTCTCAGACCCCCCTCCTGCATGCCCTCCCTCCCCCCCAAAAACAGCTGCAATCAGTAGAGATGATGAAGCTGAGTGAGACAAATGTGAAAATCTGGGGAGGTGGGATAGTGCTATGGAATCCTTGCCAGAAGAGGTCAGGATGTTCCTGAGTCTGCCTTCTTTCAGGGTGCAATGCAAGGGCTTGTCTCTGCAGTATATGGAACCAAAATAAATAAATGGGTTTTAATTCCCACTTTTCAGAATATCTACACATAGATTTGCCCTGGAATAATTAGAGGGATGAATCATAACCCATTTAGTTGATTGATTCCAATTACCATGCAGACACTTTCCAAGACTCACCTGCTTGCCCCTGCACATGCATTATCTTTAACTACTACTACTGAGTAACTGTGTGAGCAGGCCCCTGCTGTGGAAATGCAACCCACACCATATGTGAAGTCAAAACTAAAGATGGAAAGCAACTGTTTAGGTCATCTAGTTTCTCCGCTGCTGCTGCAGGATTATTCCCATCTGTGGCACTTTCTCTGGAAGCCTAGCACTATTGGTCACGTTGTTACCCCCCCCTTGCTTCAACAAGAGAGAGCTTTGCTGGTGCTGATCAGGTTGACTATTCCCTGTTACCGAGGGATGAAAGTAACTTAAAGGACTTACTGGTACGCCAGAGTCCTGAGCAGGGGGCGTGGCCTCAACTGGCTTGGCCTTTAAATACCTGGGTCCTTTAAATCAAGATTTAAAGGCCCTGGGGCTCTGGCTGCGGTAGTAGCGGCCGGAGCCCTGGGCCCTTTAAATCACCCCCGGAGCTACCAGCTGCAGAGACGGCTGGGAGCCCCGGAGCTCAGGGGCAATTCAAAGGGCCTGGACTCCGGCCGCTGCTACCGCAATGTACACACCAGCTTATTTGATTCAGCCAAGAATTCACACATTCTTTAACATTAGAGTACCAAGATCTACTTATGATAAAACAAAGAGAAGTTTATTAATAAAGATATAAAAGTGATACTAAGTAAAGATAGTATAAACAGAATTGGTTATAAATAGAACAAAAATATAACCTACTTCTAAGAGACTTACCAAAGTTTTAGCAAGCTACAATCCTTTGACTAACACAGTTTTCTCACCCTTACCCTTTTGCAGAGTGTGCTGATTTCAGTCAAATCAGGATCCAGATTTTTCATGATTCACTTCCATCCACCAGGAGTGTTTGTTAGTGAAATGGATAACCCAAATATCTTTTTGCTTCACCTTATATTTCCTCAGAACTGATTGTTTTTGCTTAGAGTCAGGATAAACCCCTGGGATTCAGACTCCTTTGTATTCCCATGTTCATTTCAAGTCCCCCAGTCAACCTGGCTTTTCCAGTTGACTTGGGTGTAAATGGGGCTTTGTTTGTGTTGATTTCACAGTGCTTAATTTACATTAGAGGCAGGGAGATAACTACCTTTCCTCCTGCCTGGATGATAACCTGTTTCTCCCTTTGTTTAGTTACAGACTTTAAAGCATAATATCAGTAAGTATCCATAATTCCTTATATAGTGTTCACATATACTTCACAGTGATATTAATGACCAATGTGTTACTGGCTTTCATTTGATACCTTATAAACACTCTTTATAGATAAATACTATGACAACAATGGGTTAGATGTAGTGAGTTTGTCAGGCCTGATAGGAGTCGCTGACACAGAATAGTGAACCACCAATGGGCCTCTGTGTCACACCTTCCTCCCAACATTGACACAGTAGATTTAGTCACTGGCTACTCTGCAGGTATCCGTTCAAATCCCCCCGAACCCATCCATGCCTGTGATTTTCAGTTTTATGTATGTAATGTAATTATTATGGCTAGTTCAGAGTGGAATCCCTAGGGCTACTTGTCCCTTTTCTTAACATCCATACTTCCCCAGTGGTTGCTTCATGCCCATCTGAGTCACCCTGACCAATAAAGAGTTCTGTCATGCCCGAAGGCATGAAAACAGATCTTTTAACTACACAGTCTTCCCTGCTACCAGCAGAGTTCTGGCCCACAGTGGTTCTTAGCTGTGCCAGTGTCTCATTGCACCTAGCAGTTTTTCCCTGCTCCAGCCGAATACTGGCCTATAGCTATTTCCTAGCTTTATCGTAACTCACTGCTCCTCGCAAATTGTGGGCCACAGCACCTTCTAGCTGAGCCTTAGTTTCTTTGCTCTCAGTGGAGTTCTGGCTTTGAGCATCTCCTAGCTATATCTGAGTCTTGCCAGTTCCAGCAATCTTTTCTGTTCTCTGTAAAGTAGTGGCCCACAGCTGTTACCTAGCTGTACCAGTGACTCCTCACTCCTAGCAGATCCTGGACCACAACAGCTTTTGTCTGTACCACAGACACACTGATGCAGTTTCCCCTCTTGACCACTGAGTAAGGTTATGGTGGGCTGGTGCTTAAGCCCTTGGGCTCAACCCTGTTACATTAATATGGAAAATAACAGATCAAGAAAAACTTTCCACATTCCCACTCAGAATGGCCACTTGTGTCCATAATGACTCAACCTATAGGCAGAGCAGTGGGATTCATTATATCCACATCTGATTGCTTGCTGGCTCCTGATCAGGCACATCCTTATGTCCTTCCATCCAGGTCTCGTGGGCATGAATTGAACCCTCTTCTGTTTGAGCTGCCTGCGTTTGTCCTGGTCAGCAAGCTTCTGTTGGTCCAGTTCTGCTTCCTTGCTCTGGCACCTGGCCTCCAGTTCCATGTGTCTCTCCTCCACAAGCAGCCTTTCCAACTACAGGCGCCTCTCACCATCTCTGCTGGATTGTCTGGGGAACTGTCTGCTTGGTCTCCTGCATGCCTTGTAGGAGAAAAGGGGGCCCCTTCTAGACCCCCGTGTGGAGCAGGTGCCCCGTCTTGCCTCATGACATATGAGTGCAGTGGGGCCAATAGCTCCAATTTGTTCCGATTAGCAGCTGGCAAATTTCACTGTGCACACAGCTAACTGCTCCATGCTGAGTTCAGCATGTGTTTCTTTGCTCATCCTGCCTCTTTTGCTGCTTACTCATCTTTATATTCTTTTATTCTGTTTTCTTTACCAGAAATAAACAAACTGCAAGTAACAAACATAACCTTTCCTTTGTTTCCAGATTTGTCACTCTGAACCTTGTAGACTCTAATTTATCAGTGCTTGAAGTGGTGAAGATCAGCCAGCCAGCAAACAGTGTGTATATTCTGCAAACTACACCACTGCGACACTTTCTCGGGGAAGCCAGAACTATGGGTCATCTTGTTACACCCTTGCCTCTGTGAAAGAGAGATTTGCTAATGGCTAACAGATTGGGGTGTCAGGAAATTGTGATCCAGGTTAGCACCAGCAAAATCCTCTCTTAGATTCATAGCTATTAAGGTCAGAAGGGACCATTATGATCATTTAGTCTGACCTCCTGCACAGTGCAGGCCACAGATCTCACCCACCCACTCCTGCGATAAACCTCTCACCTATGTCTGACCTATTGAAGTCCTCAGATCATGGTTTAAAGACTTCAAGGTGCAGAGAATCCTACAGCAAGTGACCCATGCGCCATGCTACAGAGGAAGGCGAAAACCCCCCAGGGCCTCTTCCAATCTGCCCTGGAGGAAAATTCCTTCCCGACCCCAAATATGGCGATCGGATAAACCCTGAGCATATGGGCAAGATTCACCAGCCAGATACCCAGGAAAGAATTCTCTGTAGTAACTCAGACCCCACCCCATCTAACATCCCATCACAGGCCATTGGTCCTATTTACCATGAATATTTAAAGATCAAATAATTGCTAAGGCAAGGGCAGGGAATAACAAGTTCTGGCCTTCCTGAGAAAGTATAACACCATCTGTACATTTCTAGTGTTTTGGTCAGTATAGCTAAATATACCTGGTGATGTTGCTTCTACTGTTGTCCTAGGGTGAGACAGGTTTCACCATCTGGACGATATCCTGATATTCAGCTTAAATCTTCCTTTTCTTATTGTCATCCGTTACTCCAAGTTGTACCCTGTATACCATTCTCAAATAACTTACCTTCATCTCCTTAAAATACTTGTAGATTGTTATGACCCCCTCCCGCCCACACCATGAATCCTAATTACGCTTTATTTTTTTAATCTTTGTCAGTCTGTCTAATGCTCTTCAAATATCACACATTTGTCATCTAGCATGAGACCCATGAAGCGGAGGTTCTTAAACAGCCAAGAATTGGTAAAATTGCCATGTTGCTAATCATCACTGAATACTTGGTGTTTTATTTTTAATTTTAGATACTTCACTTTATAAACATTGTTTGCAAGTCCATTGTCCTGGGGATGCAGGCAGAATGACAAGATACAAGGGTTATGGTTTAATAATGCTACTTTATTAACTCATCTGGGAATACCCAACAATACATTGTGCAGTGATGGTCGTTCTTCCCTTAATCATTTCCACTTTTTTAGGAGGGTAGCTGTTAGCCTTCCCTATTCCCAACCTGGTCACAGCCCAGTGATGGTTCCCCATCACCCATTTGCTATATGAGACATTAGAATCCCCAGTCGTCTCTTCCGTAGGGGCAGTGTTTCCCAAATGGGGCTCTTTACCCACCAGTGGCTGCAAGGAAGCTTCTAGATAGGTTGCTATGTCCAGGGCTGGATTAAC
Organism: Chelonia mydas; assembly: GCF_015237465.2. NCBI lineage: Eukaryota > Metazoa > Chordata > Testudines > Cheloniidae > Chelonia > Chelonia mydas. Next base: position 221,062,663 of record NC_057849.1, read on the forward strand.
CCATCACTGGGCTCTAGCTTAGGCAAACATGCTTCTCCCAGTCAGGTGCTGAGCCCCATTCCCCACTCTGGGCATTGTGCGGTGACGGATTAGCCAATAGGCCTACGGGGCCCATGCCTGGGACCCTGGCCAACTGGGGGACCCCCAGCTTCTGCTGCCCAGAGGGTGGGGAAGGGGAAGCCCCCATGCTCCCCACCCCATCCCTGGCAGAAGCCGTGGGATGGGGGAAGGCCCCCCCCCCAGCAGCCTCGCCGGCAGAAGCTCCCAACCCCATCTCCGCAGAAGCCATGGGACAATAGGGGAAGCCCCGAAGCCTGACGCCACTCTCTGGCAGAAGCGCCGGGTGGGCAGGGCAGGAGTAGCCTCGGCATCCTGACCCTGGTCCCCTGCAGAAGCTTGGGGGATGGTGCGGGAAGCTCCAGCACCTGAACCACCTCTGTGTCCCTGGGACTGGAGGAGTTCTCACTCCCTACTATGGCCCTGGGGCTGTGGCATGGGACAGAGCTTCTCCAGTCTTGGGGCCGCAATGGGGGGTGGGCAGGAAGGAACAAACAGGTTGTGGGGAGGGTGGAATGAGGGGAACCCTGAATGGAACAAGGTCAAGGTCCTGGGAGAAGAGGCAGAAAGGGTTAGGGCTGTGGGCAGGACCACAGGCAGAAGGGGCGGAACAGGGGTGGGATCACAGGTGGAAAGGGTGGGGAGGGGCCTCTCTCTTGCTGTGACCCAGGGCCCTGGGAAACCTTAATCCACCTCTGGCATTGTGACTTGGCACATGGGGTAACAGAGCCCTGAGCCACTCACTCCAATTTGGTCTAGCTGTCCATCCATCATGACAGGGACAGCCAAGCCAAACCTTAGTGGCACTGTGACCTTGCGCCAAGTTGCAATGCCTGCAGTGGGGAGCTGAGCCCACCCCTGTGGGACATGAGCTACTGCTGTGAGGTGAATGCAAGGTGGGCTTGCTCTTCTAACCCCCTCCCTTCCACATTGGGTTGGGATTAGATGTGCAGTGCTGGGGTGGATGGTGCATTATGTGTAATAGCGGGTAAAAGACGAAATGCAGTTGGTAGGTCACCTTAGTGAAAAGATTGGGAACCACAGCTGTAAAGGATGCCTTCCTCAACGTCCAGTTGCAGCTCCAGTTTATCTGGGAACCAGATGCCCTCTAGAACAAGTATCTGCCCTGGACATCTGTCACATTGCTAACTTGCAACATCTTAACTTAACACATTACCTGCCCCACTGGATCCCTGACCTACAGTGGGGAAGGTGGGGGGAAAAAACCTCACCATGCCCTGGCCAATCTGGCTGTAAAGGGAAAAACTCCTTCCCGATCCCCCACTCCCCAAAAAACAGACAGCACAACGCCCACAGCAGATCATGAAACCTGGTTCTATTCTGATCCCCTGGATGGGGTGGTGTTTTTCTGTGGTGAGAATGTTACGGGTGGAGGGAGGGTGGGTGTAAATAACCTCCCACCCCCCCGTCCACATTCCATTTCCTCACCTCCATCAGCCAGCCTCTTTCACTCTTTGGTTCACCTTTTGGTGGTGGTGTTGTGGTTGTTGCCCTTCTGTCAAAACTCAGAGGCAGTGGGGGGGGGAAGGGGAGGGAATCTTAAAGGAATGAGAACCCCTTTTTCTCCTTCTGGCTAGCCAAAATCTCACTGGTTTTTAGGTTCTGGGGAGTGCATTGTTGGCAAAAACAATGCCAGATTAGCATAGTTGGGATGAATTCTGATCCGCTGGAAGGGATCCAGTGGTTTATCATTAGTTTAGTTTGTGACACCAGCAGGAAGAAATGAACCTCATGTCAAGAAAGATCCTTGTTTATATCTTTCTTTCTCAGTCAGCAGCACTTATTGAACACAGTATCCCTCTGGCATGAAAAAGCTTTTAATGTTTAAATCTGGAGGCAATGATGTTTTCAAAAGGCAAAACTGCTGAACGTCTGCCTGTAATATTGCATTATAAGCATTTTCAGGAGTTCGTAGTAAATGACGCTAGTGATGTTTTCTTTTGGGAAGAAAATGTTTTAAAATGTTGGCAAAAGTCCAAGCAAATGATGGTAAGAAGGGAACAAGTTGGTTACTGGTTTGCCAGTAAAAATGAGATCTGAATTCTGCGAACTAGAGGAACATATGGCCACTTGACTAGAGTGTGAAGTCTGTTTTTGTTTTTACTTCCTCTTCTTTCTTATTCTGGACCAGCCTAAATGCCACGTAGGCATTCGATATCGTAGTTACACAGAAAGTTTAGTTTCATAAGTTACCACAAAAAAAAGCTGTGATTGTACAATTTATAAAAAACAAAAAACAAAGTAAAGCTAACAGTGAGATTGTATGTTCAGCTATAACAACTCTGCTATAGGTGTTAGTTTTTCTTCTGTATTTTAATGTGTCCAATCCTGCAGTCTTTATACACACCTCCCATTACATGACCAGATCCAGTATTTTGCAGCTTTAAAAAATGCTGATTTATTAAAAAAAAAAAAAAAACCTCTCGAGACGAGCATTAGAGATTCACTAATGAGTACTGCATATGAAGTACCACTAGCCTAGATTTTTGTCTTGGCTCCCAGTCCTGCTTGGAAAATTCACTGTTTCACTCTCTCTGCCTGCCTCAATTTACCCTTCTATAAAATGGGGTTAGGAATACTTACCTCTCATGTCTGCATGATGGTTTGAGTTCTGTGGATTAAAACTGTCACAACTGCATTCGTAGTTAATAGTTAAAGAAGGTGTAACTAGGTGCTTCTTTACTATCGTTTAAGTAATGGTTTCTCTCTCTGTTTGTACTCAGGTTAATGTTTCTTCATTTTAACTAGGTTTGGATGGGATGGGGATGGGGGTGAGAATCTTCCATGTCCTCCAGAATAGATACATTGTTACTTTTTTCTTTCTTTCTTTTGAATTTTCCAATCAACAGTGATGGCCATTAACGCAAAATGTGGGTTAGTATGTGGTCTAGGGCTGTCATAATGTTGCTACCTTCTCTTTAAACTTAAAATGGCACAGATGTCCGAGAGGGAATAAAATGAGCTAAGTACAGCAGTTATTGATCAACTGCTTTGATGACTGATTTGCATATTTTTCTAAAATTAGTTTAGATTAATAACACCTAAAGTGGTTTTGAAAAACTTCCAGCCAGTCTCAGCAAATAAAGGGATTAGGTAGCATGATGGCTCATGGATAAATGTATGGTAATACACACTGGATGGGGAAATAATCCCAATCCCCCAAGTATTGTAATGGTTGACTTGTGAACTCACTCAAATTGCTTATTTAACTCATCTAAGAAGAATGAAAGCAGAAGTAATGCTTACTCCAAAATAACCAGATGTGTGAGTCCTCACCAGGTAATTCTGTGATCTGGGTCTACTTTTGTGGAACCTGCAACTCCGCGACAGTAGTTCTTTCAGTGCACCTTGTTTTTGAAATGGGCCATAGGTTTTGCCCACCCCCCACTGTGCAAAGTAATACATGCCCTCTTCAGACTTCTTTTCTCTTCTGAGCCTTCTCCAGCCTGCTACTTGTACTTGTAAAGAACATTCTCTCTCTCCCCACTTCTACCACCCGCAAAGCCTCCCTCCGGTGTGAAAATTGAAAGTGGAGCCAGCTGTTCTAGCTAAAGAAATGTCTGTAGACATCGCAGAAATCCATGGGTGGGATGTTGGAGTCAGTCATCTGGTCATGGCTGTGTATTAGCAGTGTGAGTTCCCAAAGTGAGGGGCCTCCCAAAAGGTAGGGGGCAAAGCCATTGCCATGGCACCTGTTGATTCTGCCTAATGATGGACTTGCCTATAGTACAAACTTAAGCCCTGATCCTGCAATTAGAGTTCTGTGTGTACCATTCTGCAGTCCTCCTGCAGCCAGTGGGCTCCACATGTGCACAAGATCCACTCATACAGAACTGATTGCTGGGTTGGAGGTTTACGGTACAAGGAATAGTCTCAGTTGTCACATGAGGGAAGAAGAGAGAAAAAAAATCCTACATTGGTTTGATTTAATTCCTCTGTGTATATAATGGAGGCTCAGACTTTTCCATATAGACTTGCAAGATTTTCAGTAACTACAGCAGTTTCCTCTTTTAACTTCAAATTTTCAGATAAACTCACTGACATCTTATTTTACATGTGGGTGCAACTCTAATGAATTCACTGGAGTCACTCTTAATTTGTGCTGGTGTAGTTAAAAATGCACTGATTAGTGGACACTACTGATGAGATCAGTAAAATACTTGAAGTCCAAACTGGTTATATTTTCCATTGCATAACTCTGAAAATACTTTATTTAAGCATAATGCACATGAAAGGAGGCTGTTGACTACAACTGATGTTGTAACACCGCAAGCATTGAAATTTTTTGATACATCTTAGTGTCCACTACTTTCAGTACAGTATGTGCTTTAAGAGAAACAATTTTTTTATATTCAGGGAGGGAAAAGAGCTCAAATAAGAAGAGACAAAGTAATACATTGAGCTACACTATCCTGAGCCAGATTTATTTGCTTATAACAGCCAGAGTATTTTATTAATGTAATCATAGAGGAATTCTAACAGATAAATGAAGAATACAGGAAAGTTAAAAGTGCATATTCAAAAGTAAGTTAAGAAAAAGCAGAGTTTGGTACCCCTCAAACATTTCTTTCTGGCTGTATTACTGTGTCTCAGTTACACGATATGTAAAATGAATGTGGATAATTAGTACCAAACTTGCATTTTTGTGACTAAAATTTTAACTGATATTGGTAAGGGGCTTTTGAAATCATTGGATGAATGCTTGAGAGAGGTACAAAGCATTCACACCTGATCTTTGTTCTGCTTCTTGGGGAAATTCCACTCCTTCAAACCTCAGTTCCCTGCAAAATGATGGAAGAAAATTGCCTTTTTCTATGATTCATTTACTCTTTTGTTTTCTCCAGGTCAAATCTAATCAGGTGCTGATAGTCTTTAAAGATCAACCTGTTCCTGGATAGATATGTTATTGCCACTCTTCTGTTTGCTCAGCACAAGAAGCATGAGTCAGAACACACTAAAGAAGCCATAAAGGATAAGGATATTGCAATTTCATAAAATCAATCTGGACGTCATAATTTGTACATAAACAGATTACTCAACGCATCATGGTAGGCGGGAGGAAAGGGGAAGGATGGGACAAGGAGCTGGGAAAGGGCTGGAGAGACTGTGATTGGATGAGGAGTCACTGGCAGAAAACTGGGACTGACTGGGGGGCGGGGGGAGATACAGATCAGATGATGAGCTGGGAGAGGGGAAAATAGGACTTAATGGGCAAAGATATTGGGACCAGGTGTAGGCATGGGGAGAGACTGGGAATATGAAGGGGATATTGGGATTTGAACATCAAGCCTAAACATCAAGTACTTCAGCCTGACCCAAGAACTGGCTCTGCTTATCTCCAGGGCTCTACACAGAGTCCTTCCAATTTCTCCCTCTACTGCTTTCTGCAAGGTCTTATTCCATCACCATGTTCTGAACCTATGAAAACTCAGTTAGGTCCATACTCCTCTACTGGCTATTTCAGCTTGCCATGTGGCCCTAGGCACAAGTACCTTCTTCGTATCCATATGCTCCTGCTGTTGGGTCCACAGGCGACCACTTGAACATACTATGACGCTCCTCAGGAGTACCCAGGGTTATGAGGTCCCAAACTACCACCTGCCCTTAGAGTGAAGGAGTCTTGTCTTGCCGGCCATGGAACAGCTCCCTGAAACCAACAGCTTCTGGCAACACAAGCACTGTCTTCCAGGCTTCCGCAGGCCTTGCTATCTCTGTACAGGTAGTGATGGGCACACACCAATCCCTGAATACTCAAGGCATTCCCTGCAGTGTCTAGCCCTTTATCCACTGAACATTAACAGAATTACCAGGCCTGCAATTCCCAAAGGAACAGTACACACCAGCTCGTTAGAATCAACTCAGGACTATCTCTTTACTTAACCGTTACAACATTGAGATACATTTATAATGAAAACAAGAATGAGTTTATCCTCAAAGATTAGAGATTCAGGAGATAGTGAGTAAGGATATTGGAAATGAATGGCTACATATAAAACGTTCATAATATGCTTTCAAGAGACTACACTTATCTAACTGATTAATCTCCTGTGTAAAGAAGCTTATCTAACCCAAAGTTCTCTTCAGTGTTTTCAACCAAGGCTGATTCAGGCCCTCCTTCCATGAATGCAAACATGCCATCTGTTTACTTCCAAGGCATAGGGTGACAGGATGTTGTCTCTGCCTTCTAGAAATTACCCGTAATGTTCATTGTCTTTACTCATAGACAGGATAACCACCAGTGGCTTGATGGTTTTTTGTTGTTGTGTTGCTTGTATGCTCTTTTCCCTTTGGTTTCACATCTTTGCTAACATTTGACTTCATATGTGAATGTATATCCATTGTGTTAGATTATGATGCTTAATTTACATCCGGACAGAGAGATACATGACTCTTACCTCCTGTCTGGAGAAACCAGACTAATGCATGTCACCTTTTGATGACTTGCTTTTAACTTGCATGCAAAAGAACATAATTTTCTGGTACAGATACATAACTCTTTACATAGTACTTGTTCATGCAGTACACAATTATATTGATGACCAGTGTGACACTAGCTTTCATCTGAGACCTCATATGTCATTCTTTGATGAACTAGAATATACAAACCAGAATCAGGAGATACCTGTGTCCTTCTGCACCCTCTTGTCAGTTGACATTAAGAGGTTCTTGTGTCACACAAAACCATTCACTTTAAGGAGGTCTGCACTGTTTTGAATTCAAGACCCCTGATGGGCAATTAGTCTTTCACCATCTGTTTGAGGGTCAGGTCATCTTTTTCTAAAACTCTTCTTTCATTCTCCCCTTGCTGCAGGCTCAGCCAGAGAGCCCAAGAGCAGGCCAGCTGGCTCCAGCCAAGGCCCCACTCTGTCTTGCCCTCCTGCACTCCCTCCATACCTCTGGCAAGATGGATTCCCTGATCACACCCACACCTCTCTGGCGTGTGGGATTGGCAAAGTTTGAATTGGCAAAGTTTGAATCTCACATTTTTCACGGCAAACATAATTTCATATCTGCTGTGAATTCCATGACAACGGGAAAACTATAAATCTTTACTAATTGCAATATGCACTTGTGCATTTCTTTCCTTTGATACACAGAAAGCTATTGACCTGGACTCATGTCAGCAATTTGGGTCAATCTTTCTTCTTTCTACTTCTAATTATAATTTTCATGCATATGTGCATGTGAGTTGTCGAAAAATTGTCACATCACAATGCACTTTGAAAATTAAGAAGGATGTTAGTTTTTGAGGTCTCGGAGTTCTACTTCATAGGTTGAGTGATGTATTTTGCAGTATAGGTTGTCATCGTGTTCCAGATTCTATGTTGTGAATTGATTGAATACACCAGACAACCTTTTTGTAGAAGCCCTTAGCTTCCCAAAGATTTTCAATAATATTAAGCTAAAGTCTGGTTACATGCAGAAAAGTGAATGAAAATAGCATTCTGTGTTTTGCCTTTCAAAGGCTTGCAGATCAGATGTACTCAATTTAAGATTTCCTTTTCCCCTGACAGGTTTCAGAGTAGCAGCCATGTTAGTCTATATCTGCAAAAAGAAAAGGAGTACTTGTGGCAGCTTAGAGACTAACAAATTTATTTGAGCATAAGCTTTCGTGAGCTACAGCTCACTTCATCAGATGCATTCAGTGGAAAATACAGTGGGGAGATTTATATACACAGAGAACATGAAACAATGGGTGTTACCATACACACTGTAACGAGAGTGATCAGGGAAGGTGAGCTATTACCAGCAGGAGAGCGGGGGTGGGGTGTGGGGGGAGGACAGGGGGATGAACACCTTTTGTAGTGATGATCAAGGTGGGCCATTTCCAGCAGTTGACAAGAACGTGTGAGGAACAATTTGGGGGAGAGGGGGAAATAAACATGGGGAAATAGTTTTACTTTGTGTAATGACACATCCACTCCCGGTCTTTATTCAAGCCTAAATTAATTGTATCCAGTTTGCAAATTAATTCCAATTGAGCAGTCTCTCGTTGGAGTCTGTTTTTGAAGTTTTTTTGTTGAAGAATTGCCACTTCTAGGTCTGTAATCGAATGACCAAAGAGATTGAAGTGTTCTCCGACTGGTTTTTAAATGTTATAATTCTTGACGTCTGATTTTGTGTCCATTTATTCTTTTACGTAGAGACTGTCCAGTTTGCCCAATGTACATGGCAGAGGGGCATTGCTGGCACATGATGGCATATATCACATTGGTAGATGTGCAGGTGAATGAGCCTCTGATAGTGTGGCTGATGAGATTAGGCCCATGATGGTGTCCCCTAAATAGATATGTGGACACAGTTGGCAATGGGCTTTGTTGCAAGGATAGGTTCCTGGGTTAGTGGTTCTGTTGTGTGGTGTGTGGTTGCTGGTGAGTATTTGTTTCAGGTTGGGGGGCTGTCTGTAAGCAAGGACTGGCCTGTCTCCCAAGATCTGTGAGAGTGGTGGGTCGTCCTTCAGGATAGGTTGTAGATCCCTGATGATGCGTTGGAGAGGTTTTATTTGGGGGCTGAGGGTGATGGCTAGTGGTGGGTCGTCCTTCAGGATAGGTTGTAGATCCCTGATGATGCGTTGGAGAGGTTTTATTTGGGGGCTGAGGGTGATGGCTAGTGGCGTTCTGTAATTTTCTTTGTTGGGCCTGTCCTGTCTTAGGTAACTTCTGGGTACTCTTCTGGCTCTGTCAATCTGTTTCTTCACTTCAGCAGGTGGGTATTGTAGTTGTCAGAACACTTGATAGAGATCTTGTAGGTGTTTGTCTGAGGGGTGGGAGCAAATGCGGTTGTATCGTAGAGCTTGGCTGTAGACAGTGGATCGTGTGGTGTGGTCTGGATGAAAACTGGAGGCATGTAGCTAAGCATAGCGGTCAGTAGGTTTCCGGTATAGGGTGGTGGTTATGTGACCATCGTTTATTAGCACTGTAGTGTCCAGGAAGTGGATCTCTTGTATGGACTGGTCCAGGCTGAGGTTGATGGTGGGATGGAAATTGTTGAAATCATGGTGGAATTCCTCAAGGGCTTCTTTTCCATGGGTCCAGATGATGAAGATGTCATCAATGTAGCGCAAGTAGAGTAGGGGCATTAGGGGATGAGAGCTGAGGAAGCAATGTTCTAAGTCAGCCATAAAAATGTTGGCAGACTGTGGGTATCAGCCCTGCCCACTCACTCTGTGATCTGAAAGTCAAAATAAATGCTTGCTGATTTGCTCATCGGTAACAAAATAAGAATTTTTCAATGGGAATTTGACTGACAAATCTGTAGGTGATAAATGAGGCAGAATAACATGCTGTTAAATTTCATCTAATTGTACAGGCTAACTAGCGGTAAAGGAGTAAACAGTACTAAAATCTTATTTTTGTAACTAAAATAAGTAGAAACGGCTCCAAAAATCTCAAAAGGGAACAGAAAGATGCCATCTTTACATAGTCATGTTTATTACTATAAATACCTACAGGGAGTACTGAAACAAAATCACATGCCTCTTGAGTGTTTAGCTACTATTTTTCAGTCTCCACAGTTTTACAGTTTGTTCCTCCTCTTCTTCCACTATTCTGTCCTGATTTTGAAATACATGACTTGCAGCTAAATTATCACAATAATTATTGCAACTAACAATTAAAATTGTAGTCACTGCTTCTCCATTACATTCATGTTGAAGTATACTAGCTAGTATATTATAATATGCAATACCAAACAAAGCAATAATAGCATTTTGGAAACTCCTGTAAGAGTAAGCAACTCATTCTCAAAGAGAAAAATACGTAGTCTTTCAGGGTTAAGTTTGGAACACTTTTTAAAAGAACATTGTGGCCCCAGTTATAATATCTGTACAAGGAGTGGCTAGTGAGAGGCTGGAGTTCATGAACCTTAATACTTCCAGCACGCTCAGTGTAAGAGGCATGGAATGTGGTGATATCATGGGTGACTATGCCAAGGGACTTACAAAGTAGCTTTTCCTTGTCTTTGAATATTGTTGTTTTCAAAAATCCTTTCATACTTCATGTTGTCTCTGATATGCTTAATACAGCGGAGCCATCAAGACATAATTTAAAGACTGCAGAACTCCCCCTTCCCTTCTGCCCCCCCCCCACCCCCCCCCCCCCCCAGTTTTTTGGATCATGTTGTTTTCTTCAACCCAAGCTTGCAGGTTGATTTGCCAGGCTCCTTAGCACTTTATTTCCACTTCTGAGTTTTTTTGGGGATATCTGACTCTTAAAAACAAAGAAAAACCAAGCAAATCTGGCAAAAGTTGCTGGTTTCATAATGGAATGGGTAAATTTCAGTACCACCACTGTCCTCAAAAATCTCCTTGTCTTGTCCATCATCGCCCAAGAGGCATATTACTTACTTATAGTCATCTTCTGGGGATAGGCTAGTGCCTGACCGTTTTCATTCTTTGCTCCTCCTCCTCTCAAACACTTTGGTAGGCAGCTGGCTGTCCTTGTGTCACTATCTATGATTTGTGGTGAGGGCAGCAAGGAATCCAGCGTACATTACCTCAACTTGTCCGTGTGACGAACCTCTCCTAGGCAGGATGCTGCTACTGAATGTGAGGCCATCAGGTTGCCTATCCTCCAAAAGATGTTTTGTCCTGGGCCTCAGTATTGAGGGTAAGAGGGAAATTAGCATCTTTGCTGGCTTCCCAAAAGACAGCATGTCACCGTGCTTCAGTGGGTCACAGCTGAGAATACCAGATTCAGAACAAACTGCTTAGAAATGAGGGAGACCCACTCCAAACTGGTGGTGGTTCCACAAGATATACCAAACCAGTAACAAAAGTAAACTTCTGTCTCACCACATTGTTTAACAAGAAGTCCAAACTGCAGACTCCTTAGGCATCCCAGCCCTTGTTTCACCACCCAGACACTGGATTTAATATTTAAAACCAATGTAATCAAACAAAGGGGGGTTCTAATCCCAAGAGATCAGCTACATAGCTAGGTCAATATGTAACTCAGATCTTATAACCCAATAATCACACTGTTGCCAGTCCTTTAGTATCTAAATGTATGTTTATAAGAGAAAAGAAAGAGAAGACGGTTAAAATGGTTAAGGAAATAAAATACATACACTCATTGCAAAATTCTTGTATCAGGTTTGGAAGCAGTGATGTTACCGACGACTGGCTTGTAAAGTCTCTAACTTCCAAAAGATTGGAAAGTACTCTGTACATTGGTTGTAATGCTCCTTTTAGAGTAAGTCCATAGTTCAGACATCAGAGCAGGAAAGAGGCAAAATGGAGATGCTTCCAGGGTTTTTTATACCTTCTCCCATGTGGAGGGACTGCTCTGTCTTAATTTGTGGAAAATTACAGGCACAAGATTGTGTCCAGGGTCACGTGAGCAAGTCACATGCCCTTGCATGCTATGATGAGTCATAGAAGCAGCCATATTCTGGCTTAAATGTCCACAGGAAGGTCCTTCGGGTGGTGTCGGGCTTCTTCTGTGGTCTATTGTGTGAGCTAAGTGTTCTTTAAAGGGCCATCCACTTGAATAGTACATTCACAATGTGCAGGCCAGACTGGATGTAAATTACCTTGTGGGTGCTACTCCAGGAGCAAACACCTTTGAAATACTGGTACATAGTCAATATTTATAATTTAAGATTATTCTGTTTGTACATATGTATCATCTTTGTATCCAATTTAGCAAATCATAACTTTTCCATTGACACCTTACATGGCATACTTTGTACAAGATTTGTTGCAACTGTCTAACAGGGGCAATATTAATGATATGATTGGTCATGTTTCAATCTACAGTGTGACACAGCAGATGGGGAATTAGGCTATCAAGTAACTACCACCAATGACAGCAGGATAGAGCAGAGGTGTTGCAAGCCTCGATCCCAGAAGATAGATGCAGGTCAATGAGGAGCCCTTGGAACTTGTTGGAAATGGGAGAAAGTTTAACATAGACTATTCTCAGCAGGACTTCTCTATATGCTTTCTGCAAGTCAGTGTGTATGGTGATATTTCCTTATCTTCCTAAGCATTCAAAACATAAGCAATGTAAATGGAAAGCTATTTACTTTTCTGGTAACTATCTGGTTCCTGGTCCAAATTTGTTAAAAATATTTATTTGTATTCAGAAAAGTTGTTTACTATCTTTCCCCTTTGGTATATGGACAACCCACTGTTGACATTTGTTTTACCTTTTACACAAGTTCGCCACTGGCTGTCATGTGTGAGAAGAGTATTGCAACTAACTAATATGAATGGGGAAGAGTGTAGAGTCTGAGGGAGAAATCAGTCACCTAATACATTCAGGGTCAGATTTTGGTACCCTTACTCCTGTGAAGTAAGGTGCTTCTTAACATGAGCAAGGGTATCAGAATATGAACTTCAACAATCAGTTACTTGAACTATCAGGGAAACTAACCTAAGTCGTCAAAAGATACTGTCAGCATCTCCCTTGAAATTTCTTTTTTAAACACGGTACAAGAATACAGCCTAAGGTCCCCACTGTGTGCTGTGTTATCCATTTAGATTGTAAGCTCCCTGGGGTGCAGACAGTGGGCTAGATTTGTAAGAGTTCGGCTCCTATTTAAGCACCTAAATAAGGGCCATATTTTTAAGTGCTCAGCACCCAGCATGCTGAGTGTTTCTGAAAATCTGACCGATTGTGGGTACTAAGCTCTTCAAGGGGGAAGACCATCTCTGTGCCTTTTGTGCTGTGTACACAGTCAAGTGCCCTGGCAATTAACATTATTATTATAATTATGCATGGGTGAAATAAGATAACATACTGAACTTTCACCCCAAGCTCAAACTGAATGTAAACCAAATTTCCTGCCACCCACAAACACAGACCACTCCCCCCCCCCATCTGAACTTTGCAGTTCAAGGCACAAGCATCAAAACACTTCTGGTAAGGCTGTTTTCACATTGAACTGGCCAGGAATGTCTAAATGAAAGAGAGAATTACCAGAGATCTTAGAAGACCAAGGTTCCCACAAGATTTCCAGACTCATCCAGTCAAAGCTTCATCCACGTAGAGATTGTTGGTTCCAGTGTTATTCCCTATTTGAAGTTTAGGGAATATTTCTGAAATGGGTAGAATCTTTCAAAATGGAAGAAAACTTTTAAGTGCAACTGATGTGTTTTGATAGAACCTGTGTCTTTAATCGTACTTTATTACATGAAATGGCACGGCATTTTTAAAAAAAGAATACCCAGTTGCAAATAAAATACTCAGTAGTGCTGACATGTTTTGTACTTTAAGAACATTTCATTTGCTACAGATGATGTGAAATTGTAGCCTACTTGAAATTGTATGGGCAAGTTCTTCATTCTGCACAGCAAAGTTTTTTTTCTTTTTTTGCTAACGTGGTGGTACTTGCATCAAACCATGACAAAGATAAACCAAAACATTGACACACAGGTTTGGAATGAATGTATTCAGTCACTTCTCATGCAAAACCAGCAGAAACCCCAAATAAGTTATTTTTAACTTTTGTTTTCTCCCTGGATAGATAAATGGAATTAGCTGAGGCAGAGACATGATTCACCACCACAAGATACTGATAAAATCCAGAACAAAGAAAAACAGAAAAGTGTTTCACAAAAAAGAAACTTATTTTTAGATTGAGTTCAAAAACTTTCATATTTCAGTCTTAGTTCCTTCCACGTTAGCATAAGTGTGCATTACCCTAGCTAAAACACCATACGTACATTATCAGAAGCATTTTCTTGACTGAATCCCATTTTTACCCCCATTTCCTAATGCCACTGTAGAAAATAATTTCCTTTACATTGACAATAAAAATAAGTTAAAATTTGTACTAGTATTTACTAGAAACTTTTGACTGTTTTAATGAGGTAATATCTTTTATTGGGCCAACTTCTGTTGGTGAGAGACAGAAGAGCTTTCAAGCTTACACAGAGCTCTTCTTCAGGTCTTCGCTCTCTCACTAACAAAAGTTGGTCCAGTAGCAGATGTTACCACTATATCATCATGGGATTGACACGATTACAACAACACTGCATATTTTAGTGCAGACAGTTTATTAGGCTGGTAATCACTAATTCAATAAATCCCATTTTCCAGTATCATAGAGATATACAGCTCTAATAAAGATGCAGATATACATTATGAAACTAAAAAAAAATTGAGGCTTTAACCAGGGATTATTAGACATAAATGCATGGTGCTGTTTTGTTTTTGATGTACCTCTCCCTTTCCCCACAGCCCACGGGTGCAACCACGGTTCTGCACTCAACTAAGAAAGTAATAATGTTATTGATTTCAGATTACCATAATTTTTATTGAAGAGTGTGCAAGATATTCTTTACATAGTCCAGTTTTCCTGTGGTTGAAAATTTCTTGTTCCAAGCTGTCATGTGTTTCAAGTGAGCCTAGTCAGATTTATGGGTTTGGAGGGAAACTTTATAATACTTGGTGATTTCTAGAGCTTTGTGAAATTTTCATAGCAAGACTGTATTTGATTAAATTTGCTTAGCTCTGACTTCACTATGTGTGTGAAAATATAGTATTGCCATGAAATTTTCTCAGTCATGTTTTGATAAAGTGGGCCATTACATTTTTTTCTGTTATCTGAGTGATTGTGACACTTTTTTTAGCAGATGAATTTAATTTTTGTTTATTAATCTGGGTTTGTAGGTTGTTAGTAGTAATGTGGAATTGGTTCTGATGCCCTGTTTGAATGAGCCTACCCCATGTGATCAGGAACCCCTGCTGAGTGTCTTGAGAGGTTGCTGCAGTTTAAGAACTCTAAGTCAGAGGGGGGAAAAATGTCTGGGCCCAGTACAGAGAGGCTTTGAGCACCTTGTGTGAAGCAAAAGGCAGTTCAGATTTGTAGAACCGCTAAAGCCACAGGTATTTTTTTAGGCAAGATCTCTTTGGCTTTTGTACAGGAATGGACTGTCAGTGAATATAGCCAGTAACTTATCTGAGAAATTCAAAAAGTAGGGAAAGCCAAACAATAGTCTTCAGTAAACCATGCATTGTAATATAGTTGGTAAATGATCACAGAAACAGTGAAGGTTGAAAGAAAGGAAAGAGCTGAGCATCAAGTGAGGATTTTCCTCCCTCTTCTCCCTCCTCCTCCACCTCCCTGTTGTGGTGGTTAAGAGCAGGACGACTTTCATGCTAATCTGTATTTAATGATATTTTTGATACCTGTTATTCTATGTGAACTACTCATGTTATTGTGCTTTCTAAACTCTATAACCTGTTTTAATGGGTGTTCGCCTGCACACACATTACATGAGTCTGTGTGTGGTATGTGCAGTGTGTGTGTGGATTTGTTTGTTGATCTCCAAGATAAGTGAACAGCTTGTTTTCCCTACTGTAGATGACACCGGGAGTTGATTGTGCCTTTATAAACAAGAAGCGTGTGGTGGTGGTGCTGGGGGGCGGGGACTCTTGGCTTTGGTGGTGGAGTAAAACTTCACATGAAAGTTGTGTTAAAAGAGCACCCCTTTTTAATTTCTCACTCCTGGTAAATAGGCAAGGGATGGGTATTTTATGGACCTGTCTAGCCTTTTCCATTTAGATGGTCTTGAGGTTCTCTCTCATAAGTTTAATTTCCTGTGAATTTTTGGGAAAAAATATGCTATTGGAAACTTGTGGATTCTCATAAGGAACCTTTTACATTTAGTCACAAGTAAGTGAGAAGAAGAAACAATCACAGGTCTGCCTCGAGAAAAATGTGTTTGCATACTGGCCATGGTATAAGTCTAAAATAGCACATACCATTCATCTATAGATTTTATATGCTCTCTGTGTGTATTCTAGTAATACTCTTTCAATATAGGATGGGTGGTGCTGAAATAAGCAAACACAGGCATGGCTGATGAAGAAATGACTGACAGAGCAACAACACAGTTATGCAGAAGATGGACTACCATTGTAATTGAAAATACATGATTTTGTTCCTGTGAATTTGTTTTGTTCCGTCTGGCTTTTAATCTGTTATCTGATATGTAATTTTCCTAGTTAGTCAATAATAGGGATCTTATTTTTTAGATGGTTGGAAATAGTGCAGCATCACTAATGATATTTGGAGGATGAGTATAACTTTCTTTGGCACTTCGTGAAGATATGAGAGAACATTATACGATATCTACTGAATATACAGAAAGTGTTAATGTGATTTAGATCATAAATGCCTTTTGTGTCATACTGTATTTAATTAGACCTATTATAAGATGCTTGGTGAGGCTTGGACTGATACCTAGGGCTGTGATACTAATTCAGTACTATGGAGGAATGCTGCAGCCTAAAAAAGGCCATTATGTGAAAACAGTTTTAAATTGAGGCCCTATCTGTCCTCTCTCTTTGCAGGAGTATGTTAAAGACCCCATGGCACTTTTTGGTGAATTGGGGATAACCTCAGTTCCTTGGGCAACAGTTTCTTGAGAAAATGGGTCCAAATCATGTCCAGTGCTGTACATGGAAGTTTGTTGTTCATGTAATTGCTATTTATTTGTTTACATAGTCTTCACAGTACAGTTATCATAACACATTTTAAAAAGTGTTTTGTAATAGTCTGAATATGAAAAACATTCTGTCTTATTCAAATAATGTTCTGTGTGCAGTTTGCCTAGGTCGTATTTGTATTAACTTTGTTATGAAAAAGAGCAATTTTCCATTGAAGCTTTGTTGCAAATCTTGTTACACCCTTTGCAGATGACGGGGAACAAATACAGTACAAAGCGTACTTCACAGATGTTCTCGATGTGGAAGACAGCTGTAACTATATGCAAAGATTTTCAGATTTCCCATGATGTGCACATGATAGTAAAACTACGTTTTAGTCTGTACCAGCTATCTGTGATCTCTCACACAGAGACTCATTCATTTCTGAAGTACTGTGGGACCAGCTTTCCCGTTGTAGAGCTTTGACATTTTCATATATAGTACACTGGATCTACTTCTAAGGCCAGCCTTAGAAAAGAAAGAAATTGCGTAAACACCATGTGTTACCAAGTTATTTACATCGTCAACTTATGTAATGGGGAATTTTTAGTACTGCTAGCCTCAGTTTCCCTCCACTCTTCCTTCCCATTATTGTATTATCACTTGTTGCATCTCATTTTAAATTAGGCTCCAATCCTGCTGCTACTTGTTTTCTGTTGGGCTGCTGCTCTTGTATGGAGCCCCATGAAAATAATTAGGCAGTTTGTTTTAAATATGCATATTTCTTTTGGAAGTCAAACCTTTACAGCTGTTTAATAGTTTATTGCAGCTGAATCTCCTGCAGTCCATGAAATCCCTTTTCAGTAAGATAATCACATAAGGTTGTGGACTCCGTGCCTGTTGTAATTTAAAAACATTTAAAAAAATCACCACAGTTGTCACAGTTCTTGCATACATAGCAAATACTTTTCACCATATGAGCTTCCATGATGCTCAGCTGAGCAAAATGGGTCCAACTGTTCTTTCAGTAATAAATAAACTAAATCACCAGTGATTCTCTAGCGTTATAAACATATTGTTAGACATTTAGATGCTCAGATTTTTCTTATTCCACACACGTAAATGAGGCTCCCAAAAGCCAGTTTTCTTAAAGGTAATGCTTGTCTGAAAATGTATGAAGGCAGCAAAAGTCAAGAGGCACTTTATTTCTCCAGAGAGAAGCAGACGAGCTAAAAGCTCATTTGCTTGGCAAAATCTTTCTATCTTGCAGAAGATCACGTCTGCTGCCACAAATCAGGAAGGCTTTTCTGAAATAAGAAGAGAGGACAAAATAAACACAGGAAATTACTGTTTTTTCAAGAAAGCTTTAAAAAGAAGCTGCTTTTTGTCACTTCAGAAAATGCAAGTAAAATTAGCAGATTGAATGTGTTTATTGTGGTGGATTTTCACTTCCTTTAGTAATTAGACGGGTTATAATATTACAGTTTGAAAATGAATAAACTAACTTAATTTGGAGGATAAAAGTCTGTACAAATAGAGCCACTTTAAAAAAAATAAGTGCAAACTCTTAAATGACACATCTATTCCGTTTTCATCTGTTTTTCTTGGGAGCCATGGTAAAATGACAGTATCAACATGCCTAGCAAGCAGAAAAAACTTGATTCCACCTTATTTTTGTTTACAAAGCCCATGTAATTTTTCATAGGAAGAAAAAATCACTGCAATATAGAGGATCAGTAATAAACCCCTTATACCATTTAAATAATTCCTGTACTCTGGAGGGCTTAAGTGATGGTACATGGCTTTATTCCAACACTTTGCATAGGTATTGTTCACTGCAGTTAACCTGGGTTCTTACCTAGGTTTTAGCCCTAACCCCCTTACCATAAATTTGTTGACACCCGTTATCGTTGTCATTTTGCTCTTCATAGCCAATGATCTCTCTATGGCAGTGGTCTCCAAGCTGGGATGCACGAGATGATCCCAGGGGGTGCGTGGCAGCAGGAGCGCCGCTGGACAGCACTCCGCTGTTTTTTTTCCTTCGGCGGCAGCTCTGCACGTCCACAGCTGGTGTTCCCCTCCGGCAGCCCGCCTGCGGTGAGTCTTCCAGTCTTCTTCCATCGGTGGCGCGCCTGCGGCTGGTCTTCTGGTCTTCACCCTGGGGGTGCACGAGCCAAAAAGTTTGGAGACGGCTGCTCTATGGCACCTATTTTGAGCAGGAGGTACATTCTATCTCCTAACACATACTTAGTAAATGTCCATCACTCTCGCCGGTTTTACTGTACCTGCCATGGATCAGAAAGCAAGGTAATATATATAATAAAAGCATCAGTGTCAAACCTTCTGTATTAGCTTCCCATGGTTTCCTTAAATTAGGTTTTTAATAGCAAGTAGAATGTAGTAATAAGAGTAATATCACTCACATAGCACTTTCTGTCTAGGAATTTCAACGCATTTCACAGCCATTCATTAACTGTAAAAGATAAAATTTCCTCAAAAAAATATTGAATGTTGTACTGCATTGTTCAGACTCTTAGAAAGATGTGGTGAATCTATTTTATATTAGTTCTAAAAACGAGGAAAGTACTATTATTAGTGGCTATCAGGCAACTATGAATTACTCTTGGAATCCATAGTTTGCTCCGTAATGTCTCATAGATTGTGTTTCAAAAGAGAGCCAGTCTCCCACACATGCTCCCACTGAAGTGTGTCCTTCCCCTCTTAAGGACCCATTCCTCAGGGGAGTCTCCATTTCACCTATCAAAATGGGGATAAGCTTTCCAAAATACATATTCATCTTTAGATGCTTTTTTTTTGGTCTGGCTAACAATAAGTTCTCTTGAGATAGTCTGGTACCATCTCAAAATTCTCTGAGATTCCACGTTCCTGTTTTAAGGGTATCTCTCTACTTGATAGCCACAGAACGTATGTCATGATTTTTAATCACCCTGTTTGACAGAAGTGCACAAAGGTGTTTGTGCAGAATAGTTTCTTCTGTCTATAGAAATTTGAGAGCAACAGGGAATGTTCCAGGTGGTAAGCAGTAGGGTTGGTCCAGCTTGGGTGATTAAGCCTCTTGAAAGACTCTGTATATATTGGAAATGACTATTATCATAGACAGTAAATGTAAGGGGATTGTTGCCCCCTTACTAACATTCAGTGGGGGTGTTTTAGTTGCTAGCTCCCAGTACTAAAAAAGGGGGAAGGGTCGATGGGGAATCAGGACCCTGAGACTGACAGCCCCCAGGAACAATGGGGAGAGGCCAATGCTCCAGGTCAGCCTGAATGACAGGGCGGGCAGGCTAGTCAGGGGGCCAGGGAGGTCCCATCCTCCATGTGAGCTGGAATTGCCTGGGTCAGACAGAGTGGGGCCGAGCTAAGGAGAAAGCAGGGACCCAAGCTGAGCTGCGGAGCAGAGCTGTGCCAGATCCAGAGAGAGGAGACCCTGTCCTGGGAGCAGAGCTGCAGTCCCAAAGCCAGAGGCACAGCCCAGAGAGAGCAGACCCTGTCCTGGGAGCAGAGCTGCAGCAACCAGAGCCAGAGGGGCCAAAGAAACAGCCCGGGGAGCTGGAGGCAGAGCAGCAGTGCTGAGACAGAGTGGTGGAGCTGGGGCTGGAGCAGTGCGGCGCTGGGTGCGGTGAGCAGCTGCGGAGAGCGAGGGGGACCCTGGGCAGCGGGCCAAGCACAGGGAGACACCTCAGCCAAGAGGCTCTGCAGGCCAGGCTTGGATCGTAACCCCAACAGGGCGGGGACAACGCTGAGAAGAAGGGTCCTACCACTTAAAGCCTGAGAGCATGTGGCCACCGCCAGAGCAAGTGTCCAACCCACAGCATCCCTGCAGCACAGCCAGGGCCTGAGAAGAAGGCCTGGGACTTACAAGGAACAGACTGTGAACTGCCCTGACATTCCAGAGACACTGTTTGTGATGTTCCCTGCCACAGAGCGGGTTGATGTTTCCTTTAACCTTTCCCATTTTTCCTTATTCTTAAAATTAATTGTTGATTAAAAAACTTGCATTTGCTTTAAATTGTATGTAATGGTCAATGGGTCAGAGAAGTGCCCAGTGCAGAGAGAGTACCCCGGAGTGGGGACACCTTAGCTCCTGTCCTAGGTGAACCACAGCAGGGTTGGGGGTCGAGCCCCCCAGCAATCCTGGGCCCAGCCTTCTTGGGGTTATGAGGACTCTGCCAGACAGGAGAGTGGAAGGGGAGTCCTCAAGGGCAGGGAGGCCACTAAGCAAAGGAAGTGGGAGTGAGGACTCAGATCCTTTGATAGCCCACTTCACTGGGGTAGTGCAGAAACCAGGAAAGTTCCCCACAATAGCGGGACTATTCCCCCGTTTACATAATCATGGTAGTCCACATATGCGCCAAAGTCAGCTGTGGGCCTAGCACTGGAGCAGCTGCTGCCTGCCTGCCTGATTCTTGCTGATTTATGATGGGTCAGATTAAGCAGCAAAACCTGTGATGCCACCTGTTAGTGCTGTTATTGGTGTACAGGGTGTGGGGTTTACATGCTTTCAAATTATTTTACAAAATTCCTCCCAGGGCAGTGAGGGATAGAGATTACAACCAGGAAAGAAGCACACGGTGGAGGTGGTGGATCTTTCTGCATCCCTTGGACCGGAGAAAGAGAGGATAGGAGGTGGGCCATTGAGGATGACAGGGCCAGGATGTCCCATGTGGACCTGGTCCATGACTGGAGCTCCCAGGTGCTGTGGTAATACAAATAACAGTGCATAGACCACTCTATTTGCAGCTACATAAGTGCTAAGTATGTACCACTGTATGTCTGTGAAAACAAACACCATTATGTCTGAGGTTTTCAAAGATGATTATAGGATTTAACCACACAACTCCGATCAAAATTAGAGTTTTGTAGCTAAATCTCAGTCAATGTTTCTAGAACCACTGGCAAATCTTATGAACACATGTGGCTAAGATATAGGGCTCAATATGACATTTTTTTCTTCACCTGAGAGAAAGTTCATCCTCAGACTGATTGTCTTTTGCTCTGTGATGATGGAGACATTTGTATTAATTTTTTTAGGCCAATAAAAGGCCACTGGTAGCATTCAAGGTGCCATTTCTTTTTTATTATTTTTTAGCTGATTGGGTATGTGAACCTATTTCTCTGTGTTCTAAAATGTACCAGAATGATGGTGCATGCTGTTATAATTTAAATGTTTCATAAAAGAGCAAGGCCTTCTGTGAGCCCTGATAGTGATATTTAGGTAACACCTCCTCACCTAAAATGTGTACATAGGGTTGATACTTGATGCAGGGGATCATTCCTGTCCTCAAATGAGCGTGCAGATATTGTGCCAATAGATCTTATAAAAGCAGCTACTGCAAATTGTTCTCAGCCTCAACAGCTTGAAGATGTATCTGATAGGAAATCTGAGGGCAGGATGGAGCCCATTTAATTTTATCCAGCTCTGAAATCAGTCAAATATTTCCAGCTGAATATGTTTTTATTTAAAGAATGTATCTGAAATTGTTTTAAAGAGAAATCCTGCTCATGGCAATTTTTAAGTCCCAGAGCCTTTTAGTTTAGTATGATATTTTAAATGACACCTTTTTCACCCATCTAAATCTATTTTTTCCACTTCCTTCTATATTGTACAATATGAAATATGGAAATCACATTAAAACTTGACAGAACAAGGAAGCCAACATGGGAAGCAGTGTTGGAAATGACCCCTTTATGAAACTGCCACACCTATACCTAGCAAGCGTAGTAGTAAAACTGATGTGGAGATCTGGTTATAAAATTCCCATATGCTTATTTTGCCCATCTGATCCCAACACATGCTATATCCAAGGGAAAAAAAGGAAGCGAATTTTCCGTTTGGGAAGATGTCTCAAGTGGTTAAAGCACAAAACTGGAAGCCAGTTCCTGAGTTCTGTTCCTGATTCACCTGGTCATCTGGGGAATGTTGCTTAACCTCCCCCTTTTCAGTTTTCCTAACTAAGAGAGGGTATAATAAAACCATGCAATCTACCCTCCCTCACAGGGTTGTTGTGGGAACCAATGCTTGTAAATTGAGTGACAAGCTCATATGAGAAGTGCTATGTAAGTGTGAAGTATTACAATAATATTACTTCTCTAAACTGTTAACCTCTCTTACCCTGGATAAAGTTTGGACCTATAATAATACCAGCTCTTCTAGTGCTTTTTGTCAGTAGATGTCAAAGCCCTTTCCAAAGGAGGTCAGTATCATTACCTGCATTTTACAGATGGGAAAACTAAGGCACAGAGAGGCGAAGTGACATGTCCAAGGTCACCAGCAGAGCGGGGAATAGAACTGTAGTTTCCTGAGTTACAGACTGATGCTCTATCCCCTAGGTCACATTGGCTCACTCTGTGCCCAGTTTTTAGGTATATTACAGTCTTTGTTTTTTCCTTTCTTGGACTTTTCTGTTTGGAGGGAATAGCAAAGTTGGCAGTGAAACAAATCATAAAGGGAGTTTCAGTCCTTTCTCATTTTTAGAAGTAGGTTTCAATCTTTTTCTGTAGCTTGTAAATCAGCCTGAAGCTGCCAGGAATAAAAGTATCAAGACTCATACAATGTGATCTACATATTATCTGGGTCCCCATTTGTCCTACGTCTTCCAACTAACATTCTTAACAGATATGGTCATACCAGCTCCTGAAGAGCATTTTCTTTTCCCCAGTCAGCTCTTCTGCCTCTCATGGCACTCTTGTGGGAGGGAGATACTGTGCTCGGTGAGTTTCTTCACCGGCTTCTGAGCCGATGGAAGCCCAAGTATTCTGTGGCTGACACTCCTCTGGTTCTATTCACTAGTGCTTTCAGTAAAATCAAATACAAAAGTAAACAACTTATAACCACATCTACATATTTTGCCAAGTTATATTTTCCACTAGTTTAACTGCACAAGAGATTCCAAACAGCTGGAGTTAGGGAAAACAAACAGTTGAAAAGCTTTAAAAATAATCAGTTTTGAGAGGTTTTGCCCTTTATATCTGACTGTAAAAAGTAAACAGGTAATGTAGAGTTAAAAATGGAAGTTTTCTTTCATGGGGCTTGTTTTAAAATTACTACAAATTCAGCTTTATTTACAAATACTAGGCCAGATTCCCTGAAAGTGTAAATTGCTGACACCAGCCTAGATTTTGAGCTGTGCTGTCCACTAATGTTCCCCTGGTAAATGGGAGATTGTAGCTGCTTTCTATGTCCTCATAATGTTGCTCATGATTGCAAGTCTCATCATATTTATTGCTTTTCTTAAAGACCTAGTTCCTGGATTCATGTGAATAGTACAGAATCTCAGCTTTCATTTAAAAAAAAAAAGAAGTTCTACCCCCGTGGGATGGAGAAATGCTGAAAAACATGAATCCTAAAGGTACAAAATCCAGAAGGGGAAAAAAAAATTCCAAATGTATTGTTTTAAATCATGATTTTTGAACGTTTGGAGTTGGCAATGCTATCGTCGTAGATTTTAAGGCCAGAAGGGACTTTTATGATCATCTAGTCTGACCTCCAGTATCAACACAAGCTATGAAATTTCACATAGTATTTACTGCAGTGGAGAGAATTCTTATTATTCCCCACGTATTGCCCAGCAAGGATCCCCTGGTCCCAAATCTGAGCCAGATCCCCAGCTGATGTAAATTAGCATGGCTCCAATGACTTCTGCAGACCTACACTGATTTACAATGGCTGGCTCAATCTCTGTATGAGCTGCAGACCATTTCTGAAACACTTCACGGTATTCAATAATAGCAATAGTTGCAGCTTGTGACAGAAACTCAGACCTTTCTGGTGGGCTGGGGAAGGATAAGATTCTACTTTTTCTATCACCTGTGTACAAAGCCTTTTTTCTCTCCCTTTGCTCCTGGTATCAAGATTTTGCACGGTGTCTCATTTCTAATTGAAATTATGATAAGTAAGAAATAAAATGGTTGGTGGCAGCAAATTGTTAGTGTAGTGCCGTCAGAAAATACCCCTGCTTGTGTCAATAACTATGTATAGTCCTACGGATGTAAAAAAATGGGGCTCATTCCTTTTTACATCTTGTCTAGAGTTACGGTTTCTGCTGTAAAACTGGGAAAGAGACCTGCTAGAATAACAAAATGTGATCGTCCTTTTGACTTGTCACTTGCATATTATAAAATATACAGAAGAAAGGAAGTAATTTAATTCCGCTATCAGCCTTACTGATATAACACCAGTGCTGATGTAACAACAAAAATCTTCATGCTCATACAGCAGCTTTCATGCAAAGATTTCAAAATCTTTTACAAACAACATAATTCAGCCTCACAATCCCTCTAGCATTTTAGAAACTGATAAACTGAATCGCAGAGTCAAAATAATTTCCCAGTGCCGTTTGTTTGAGGCAATAGTAGTGATAGAAATAGAGCCTGTGACAGACTGACAATATCCTGCCACATCCTGAATTAACATTACTGAATTACGTTAAACCTTACTGAATTAGTTTAATACCTCTGGGATCCATTGTATTACAAATGCAGTTGTGTATATATTGTTGTGGAATTGTATGTATTTCTCTGGGTAGGGTAAATAGTAGAGCAGCCAGAAGGTGATTAGGCAAATTCACTCAGGTTGTGACATCTCCAGAAAAGCCACCCGCCGGAAAGGTGTGCATATACTGGTTCAAACTGGATTCTCCAGGGGCCCACAGACAAAGAAAGAGTTTTTAGATAAATAGCCTGGTTTTAAAGTGGCTCATGGCCTTCTTCAAGATCCAGCAAATGGACAGGATATGTGGTCCACAAAGGGACCCAATTCTTTGGGAAGGGTTGGAAGGACTGGGCCTGCTGAGGCCTCATAATACTGTGTGCTTGTTCTGAGCTGAATCTGTGATGAACTTGTGAACCACAAGGAGTCCCCTTTGAGTCGCGGTTTGAAGGCCTGAAATGTTAGGGTTGGGTTGATTGTGGTGTGCTTATTAGTAAGTGTGTAGTTTCTTTTTTTGTTTTAATGTTTTCTCTGTAGTGCTTTTTACCTTAAGTATTAGAAATGCTGCGTGTTACCTTATAACTGAAACAATTACACCTGTTCACCATCTCTGAAGAGAAAACAAGTCGGTGTCCTTGGACAACCAACCTGTCTGTGCTGGGAATAACACTGTGAAGACAGGGAACTGTGCAGCCTGGAAATATCGCTGTTCCTGTTATATACATTACCTCTTCATTAGAGATATACTCGGATACACGAGTAGACCTGGATCTGAATTTCTCCAAAATTTTGGAGTGTTGGATCATGGATCTTGGTTTGGAATCATCACTATTCTCAGTGGCCACAATTCAGCAAGATACTTAAGCATGTGTTGAACTTGAAGTGAGTGGGTAGTCCAAATAACTTTAATGGGTCTACCCATGTGTTTGAAATCAAGCATACGGTTAAGTATATTGCTGAAGTGTGGCCCTTGTTCAAGCTGAAGGAATATTTTTTTTCTGTTGGTTCTGGGACCAAGAGGAAATATCTGCGGAGTGGTGGAGAGGGAGAAGGAGGTGAAGTGTGGCTTGGTTCAAACTGAAACTAAATTTTTTCAGCTTATTTTGTCCAAAAAAACCCCCCAAAAGAAATCAAACTTTTAATTTTATTCAATCTGGAATTATTTTTTTCGGTTTTTCATTTTGCTTTTGTGTGGTTTTTTATCCTTTTTTGGTTCTCTAAACTGTAGCTAAATTTCTGCACGAAACATCATTTTGAAACAAAATATTGAAACATTTTGTTGCGACATGGTTGAAACAAATCATTTGGACTTTTTCTAGATTTTTTTCAGTTTGTTTTCAGATTAAACTATTCACGAGTATTCATGAGTAATTTCGGTGCCCCAAAATATGCATTTTTCAGTGAAAATGAAAAACTAGCAGAAAAAAATTGTCTAGGGATTGTGTACCAAGAGGAATAACCCAAAACGCCATGTACTGAAGTGTACTGGTATTGTTGTTAAATTAATATGTAATAGCTATTTGCAAGTGTAATTAAAAATAAGTTTTTATTTGTTTTTAATAGGATCCCTTCTACTTCCTCCTCGCAATTGCAGAACAACAATCTATATAAGGCCATCTATTTTCTAGTAGGGATGAGTAGAGAGAGGGAAGTTGAGACCGCAGTGTTTGTATAGTAAGTCGGCGCGCGCACGCTCGCTCGCGCTCTCTCTCTCATTCACACACACACACACACACACACACACACACACACACACACACACACACACACACACACACACACTGTAAAACAAAGTGTAAAACAAAAAGACCCAGCCACTTGAGCCAGGACCACCATGCTGAGCAACAAGGACTCAAACAGTTCTTCTTTGAAGTCAGACACACAGTGCCTTTTATGTTTGCAGAAATCGAGGGAGAATTCAAGAAACACATTAGAGGGGTTAGGTCACACATTAGTTATGGCATACTCCACATGTTAATCTTAATTATTATCCTACTCTACACATTTTTTATATAATCTTATCTGTTAATCTTTGTTTGGAGTGCTTTGTAGGATGGATGGATAAATAGAATAGAATTTTTTCAATATTGTTGCAAGTGAAGGGCTCTTTTGTAGATGACTATATGCTTAGAGGTTTTTAATAGGAGCGGGCTACATTTTGGTGCTTCCTTCTTAAATTTCAGTTTACTGATGGAGAAACTGAGGCAGAGAGGTTAAAGATCAGGAACTACTTGGGGAGTAATGGACGACTCAGTGTGAGTAAAGGTGGCAGAATGCGGTCGTAGCTGATTTGCCGAAGTCCATTAAGAGAGTCTGTAGCAGAATCGGAGCTAGACCTCTCTCCTCCTGATGTCCATGCCACAGATCATTCCTCTAGATCCTTGCTTCATAGATGTAGTATGCCAATTGCAGTTAGAGCCAATAGTCGTCATCATCTAGTTTTAAATACAGATCGCTCCTCAGAACAGGATAACAGGACTTTAAAAATGTATCGTGGTGACATGGTATCTTTTTAAATGGGAAAAAGAAAAGCTATGAATTATTTATCTGATATTTTTGACTTGCTGTCCACCAGCACATCATTCAGATACCTTTTATTAGATAGGATTATTGAAAAATAATCTTTCTCACTCTCAAAAATGTGATTAGAGTAAGCTACAGCAGCTCTTCAATTTTCCTTGTGAACAGGCAACTAGTTGATAAGATTCTAAAATGCCTCCCCTATTGAATGAAGGAATACACTTGACCTAAAAAAAATAAACAGTTAATAATGAAAAGCCAGACAAAAAAGGTGTATGCTTTAAAAGTGGCCATAAAAAAACTAGCCATTTCAGTGAATGAATGAATGAATGAGGCTTTTTGAAATAAAAACAATGAAATTCTGCTCCTAGAGAAAAGGGCATTTTCATAATTTTTCTCAAATAGAAATTTGTCTTTTTTGCTTCTGTAGCCAAGAAAGCAGAAGTAAAGATGAAAAATTGTTTTGCTTTTTAGAAAACTAACTTAAATGTGATTTATTTTATTGCCTGTTTATCTGGCAATGAGAATTTTTGGTTTTGTAGTTAAAAAATAACACAATCACAGAATGAGTCAGGCATAAGGATTGTAGTAAAAAAAACCTTCATTTTTCTTGGAGCTATTTTTGGCACTTAGTATTGAAGGGACAGGGGGGGAAAAGTACCAGATAATTGAATGAGATTCTTTTTTAAAAAAAGTGTTTTACAAGCTTTTTGAGTATGACATTGTTTTTAAATCTTAACCAAGATACTTCTTGCTTTTAAAATGTACACAAACATTTGTGCCAGCATTAAGATACCAGTCTCACTATTTGTGTTGAACTGTGTCCATTTATTAAATGTCAACTCAGCAGTTATTGACAAGCGACTCATCAGAGGATCAAATTTAGTAGATACTTTCATGCTGAAGCTATGCCTCTGTATTAAATAACATCTGGCATGACCTGCACTTTGTAAAGCATATTTTTGAAATCAGCTTAACATATTTCCTCTAAACAAAACAAAAAATTAACATGCAAAAGAAAGAAAAACATTCCAGCTGAAGATAAAAATAATTGCTGAAGTACTATCAGGAGACATAGGAGTAATTGCAGAAGTGTGATTGAGTGGAGGCAGCAAGTATTTTGTATTTAAACCACAAAACAAGACATCAGAAGAGAAAACAGAAGGTTTTTAATATGGCACGATCATTTTAAAAAAAAAGTTCAGTTAAGCAAGTATATTGTACACAGACAAGAGAAGTGCTATGTTTGTTAGAATCTGTATGGAAGGACCGCAGTATAATGAGACTTAGAATAGAACTTTCTGGCTCTGGTTCCTCTCTGTTTCAAAGCCTCAACTGTTCTTGAATTCTTAATAAGTTAAGGAATAAGTACAGCAGAAGAGAGAGCAGGCAAAATCTGTTGTAGCAGCTTGCCCTGGCCAGTTTGCCAAAGTCTAAATAAGCCTTTTTTTTTAAGGGCTGTTTTTTCTGATGACCTCATTCCTGCCACTGTCAAAATGTGACAAGGCTTGGCTCACTCTTCCATTCCCCCTCCCCGCCCCCAAAGTTTTAAAATGACACTTTGCAGATTAAAAACATGCTAAAGTACCACTATAAAAGTAAAAAAATGTATACCCTATTTCTCTGTATTGGATTTTCATTCAGGCCTAGCTATTTCTCAGACACTTTGACTTAGTAAATCGTTAAACATGGCACTTTAAAAAGCTCTGGATCACTGTTTCCATTGTGCTGTCTCACTTTGTGTTATACAGTTTTTATAGCAGTATCCGCAACCTGCTTTTTTTTCCAGGGTTAGTTAACTTTGTGCCAACTGAAATCTGTAGGTGTTTCAAAGATAGCTATAAGCATTACTTCCAAAATAAGCTACTAGCTCTGCTTATTAGTGAATGTTGTTTACTTTCTGATCTAAAGCTTTATGAAGAATACACATTATCAAAGTGTCTTTGAACATTAAATATTACTTGCCACTTAAACTTCACCACCAGCTGTGAACTGTACAATGCATAATTGATGTTGAATGGTAACCTTGAGCCCCATAAAGCTGATTAATAAGACAATGCATCTGGGAGAACAACTTTAAAACTGTGCTTATAAAACAATATCAAAACAGCTTACCACAGTAGGGAACCCCCACTCCCTGGAGCCGATTGCCTATCAATTGCCTACAAACACTTTTAAAAAGAACACCTCTGCAGTGGAAAAAGTGTGCATAAAAATCTGATGAAGTTATGAAAAACAGAACAGCCCATACACTTAATTGTAACAAAGACCTTTGGGGTTAAGGACTGCTAAAGGATATAGTCAGTACAATCACCCAAGGGTAGAAAATAAGTTTGTCTCCTTTCCAGTTCAAATTGTTACAGCACAATTGTTTTCTTGTATATTGGGTTCTAAATTCTACTTATGGTCAATCACTGCACAGCTTCATTGATGTTGCAAAGCAGAAAAGAATTGCTACAGTTAATTACTGCAAGAAACCAATAGCACAGTGCTTATATTTTTTTTATAAAAGCCAGGTTAAATTTTGTGTAATGATGATTCAACATCAGTTGGCCTTCAAGGAAAGAATATGTGATGAAGGAAATCTCTAAGGAATGAAGCTGGTATTTTGGACTTGTAGGAAACAATTTATTTAGTCGGACACTATTACACAACTATTAACTCATGTTAGCGGTTTCATCACAGTAGTGCCTAGAGGAACTAACCAAGATTGGTGCTCGTTTGTTCTAGGTCCTATAAACTTAGTAAGAGATCACTCCTACCTCAAAATTTTTACCTCCTAAATAGACATGGTTGCTAAAAGGTGGGAGAGAGGAAGTATTATTCCCATTTTACAGATAAGAAACTGAAACACAGGGATTAAGACACTTGCCCAAGGCCACAAAGGACGTCTGTGGCAGAGCTAGGAAGTGAATCCAGGTCTCCCGAGTCCAAATCCAGTGGCTTAATCACCAGATTAGCCTTCCATTGTAGTGTATGTATTCAGTAATTCAATGCAAAAGGCTAGTCTGTGCTTGAATTTCTTTTATGGTTACGCTAATGAAAACACTGTCTTTAGCCTTTGTGTTTACAACAGTTTTAAAACAACCAAAGCTATTTCTCCATTTACATTTTTAACTAGGATAGAAATCTAGACGCCAACATATAGTTTACAAAACTCGTATATGAGCTTTGTTTTCTTTTTGGATTGTTAAAATGTGCTGATGACAGGCTAAGCAACAGAACTTTGGTTTGATTTGTTAATTCTCTTTGAAATAAAAAAAAGTCAATTAAAGAACTGACAAAGAATCCAAAAAGAACCTTCTCCAAGCCGTCTACTGGTTAAAAACTTGTATAAGCAAATGAGCTACAGCATATCCAGAAGATCAACAAAAGTTGGGAGGCAGGTCAGGTGCAGAAAGCAATTTTACAGGATGCCCTGCTGCCAGCCTCATGACGTTTCTGTTTTGAGGCTCTTACCATGATAAAGAAGAGATAGGGTGACCCCTAAGGCATCCAGGAGCCAAATTATAAAGGGAACTTATCTATTGGTCAAAACCAACATCATGGAACTTGATATCATGGGCCTGTCTTCCTCAGGACATTTTTGAACTAGTTTCAAAACTAACAGAGCATGGTGTAGAGACCCAGTGTAAGGCAGACTCACTCACTTTTACTGAATGAATTTCAAATATACCAATGAAGTAAAAACCAGCCATGTTACCCAAAACATTTAAAACTGGGTATACACTATGAATCAAACAAGCTTTTAAATATGGTTAGCAGACTGATTTTAAAACGTGATTGAAATTTCCCCGCGTGTGAACAAAGCCCGTTGTAATTCCCTTTGATATGTCTGCTGGCCAGTTTAGACTTAATCAAATGTTAATTTCCCCCAATTATTCTGCATTGTCAACTACAGGGTTAAACATTTTTAGAACTACCCTATTTGTCAAAAAAGATTAAAACAAGACCCTCTGGATCCTAATGGAATTACAAAGCACCCATTGTACTATCTAATTTGCCTTTTTTGAAATCCGCGGTCTTTGTATTGTGCCTCCATGACACAAATGTACAATATTTTTGCAAAAAATTCCTAAATCATGCAAAACTTGAACGGATTTTGTATTTTGGTTAAAACTCTGATCCAGTTCATCAAAATATTTGGAAGGAATTGTGAGCCTTTTTGTATCACTGCAAGGTCTATACCCATGCATATACTGAATAAAAAAGTGATTTTCTGTAGATGTTGTATCTGAATTGTGGTGCTTGATTCTTTACATTGTAGACTATTGAGACTATTTCTTCCTTTTTGTTCAGTACAGCACTAACCATGTTTTAGGATAGGGACTGTGGCCACATCTACACTGCAGCTGTGAGTGTACTTCCCATCTCAGGAACAGAAACACACTAGCCCTGCTCAGGCTAGCACCCTAGCAATAACAATGTGGCCAAAGATAGCCTGGGCAGTAGCTTGGGTTAGCAAACTGAGCAAAAATCAGCCCATTTATGTACTCAGGCAGCTAGCCAAAGTCACTACCTGTGCTAGCCCAGGCTATGTAGCTATTTTTAGTGCACTGGCTTGAGCAGAGCTTGTGTGAGCTGTCTGCCTGAGCTGGGAAGCATGCTCACAGCTATAGTGTAGACCTACTCTTTGTGCAGAACCTTGCACAGTGGGGAACCTGAACCTGCTTGGGGCTTTGGGGCATTCCAGTAATACAAATAAAGCAGGTTGAAAAGTGGGTAAAATTTCTGGGAACAGTCTTGAGTTTGACTGCGTTTCACTTTGAAGTTTAGTATTGTTCAAGCTCTCCAGTATCCAGCCCTTGTCACTACTAGCCGCTTTCAGAAATGACCAAGTCTGCTGTCTCCAAAGAGACAGTGTACACACCAGCATGTTGGCTCAGCTGAGGACTCACATCTCACTTTAATATAACAGCACTAAGACAAATTGATAATCAAAAAAGTATAAGTTTATTAATAAAGAACAGATTTAAGTGATACTAAGCAGAGATAACAGAAACAGAATGGTTACAAATAAAACAAAAGTATGATAATGCTTTCTGATGACTAAAACTTAACTCAGCAAGCTACAATCCTTGTCTAAGAAGTTTTTTACCCGCAAGGAAGAGGAATCTGCCTGAGATAGGACACTGCACCTGATTCAGGATGGATAGATTATAGAATGCATGAAGCATGCCTTCTACCACTAAATCCCATCCCTGAATGCCTGTCTGCCATGCCTTTCCAGATGCTCCGAGCCTTTAGAACAGTGTTTTCAGGAGTCTGGTGAATAGCTAGAAGCGGAGCAAATAATTTGCACCTTGCAGACTCCCTTGTTGAAGCACAGCTTGTGAAGTGCAGCCCAAGGAACAATTCGGATTCGCATGGTCTGTGCTGCTTCTTTTCAAATCCATACTTAGGGGCGGCATGCAATAATAGACAAGAGGGAACTGAGAAGTGACTCTGATAACTGCCCCTACTCTCTTCCTATACACAAAATCTGTCCAGAAAATATTACGTCCTGGCATCAGGAAATAAGGCAAAAAGAAAAAATATTTTTCTCTGATGTTACATAACGGAAGTCTTACGAGAAGGAGACATGGTGAATCTCAAAATCTATAAACTCAAGAATATAAGCATGACACTGTGAACCCCCCAAAGGCATCTGTACAATGTACAGCACAGCACACTGGACTGTATCTCATGTTAGGCCTGACATACTCACTACATATAATACATTGCTATCATAGTATTTATTTGTATGCGTGGTATATGAAGTATGAAATGAAAGATGGTGACACACCAGTCATTAATATCATTGTATGATGTATGGATAGTGGGTGTGTAAAGAGTTGTATATATTTGCTGGAAACATGTTCCTAAAATATGTTCTGAGGGCAGAGTTGATCAACATTTTTGTCTAGGACAAACTTGATTTGTTTGCCTCTTTGGCTATGTTTCTAATGTAAATTGATCAAGATGAGATGGAAACAATGGGCTGTTCATTTGCATATGAGGTTAACACCAGTTTACCTGTTTGCATTTGAGCTAAACATGGGGAAACGGCAAGGCATCAGCACACTGGAGTTCACCATGCAGTGTGAGCTCCCCGGGATCATCCTGACTCTTAAGACAAAGACAACGAATTTTGTGGAATATAATGGTTATCCAGCACTTAGGGGACAAAGTGGCCAGTGCTCTCTCTGTCTTTGAATGGTGTTTCCGCTGGCATGTGGGAAGTTGCTTTCGGTAAAAAACTTCTTAGATGACTTTCCAAAGCATTCAAAGGTGAATAGTCATGTAGAATATATTGGATCAAATTCTGCTTTGTTATCCTGGTATAAAAAATGAAATAATTTCACTGATTTCAGTGGATTTGCTCAGGAATGGCACTAGCATAGCGAAGAGCAAAATTTGACTAGTATGTAGCCCTGCATTGGTTGGCTGTTGCTCATGTGGTGGGTATTACACTTAAAGTAAGTATGAGTAGGTGACTTTCTCACCCTGCTCCAAGCACAGTCCCCACCTCTCACACACTATATAGGGTCAAAACTCACTACTTTTTGGGCAGGAGCGTGGCTTTATTTACAAAGAAACTAGCACAACATAACAAATTCCAGATCTAAGCTTCTCCCCAGCTTTGGCTGCTTCTTTGAGTTCCTCCCTTGGGACTTGCAGTCTAGACAGTTGCTCCCACCTCTTTTAAATCTAGGGTAAAGTTAGTGAGCAGCAACTTGTGGTAGAGTCAGCATGAAACCATTGACTGTTCTTGGCAGGGTTCCAGCATCTGATAACAGAAGAATCCTGCCACCTCAAGTCTACCAGACCTGTCACCATTGCCCCTCTCTGATTGCACACACAGCATGGGCCTACCCATAGACCTCTCCATGTGCCTCAACTGCTCAGAGAAAAAACAGACAACCTGAGAGGCTGATGGGTATACCTTTTCTGGTCTGGGTGAGAATTCTTGTCCTTTTGACTACTTCCCCCTTCACCTTGCATCACCATGCCCCTTCACTTTTTCCCATGATGGACTCTCTGTTCTGTAGAGCACCCACAGCCTCAGGCAGCTCCGCTCCAGAAAATCTTAAATCTACTGCAAAGCGTCTGCAGACATAGATGAGTAGTAGGAATACCTCAAAGCCTGCCCCCTCCAAGGCAGACGGTCTAGGTAATGTTCTAGCATGGCTGAGTCCATCAATTCTTCTACTCTTCATTACTTGGATTTGAGCCAATGAGTCATGCTGTCTGTGACTTGTGGGTGAAGTTGCGTGATTGCACCTCTGAGGAAA
The DNA here is from genome assembly GCF_015237465.2 of Chelonia mydas. Taxonomy (NCBI): domain Eukaryota; kingdom Metazoa; phylum Chordata; order Testudines; family Cheloniidae; genus Chelonia; species Chelonia mydas. The sequence continues at coordinate 221,097,360 of NC_057849.1, forward strand.
AGGGCCTAGCAACTTGCCTCCTCCATGATCAGGGGTAATTGATAAGGCTAATATTTAGTCACGGGTATTTTTAGTAAAAGTCATGGACTGGTCATGGGCAATAAACAAAAATTCAGGGCCTGGGATCTGTCCATGACTTTTACTATATAAATATTCCTGACTAAAACTTAGCAGTTCCTGGGGCCCTGGGGCATGCTGCTCTGGGAGGCCACAGGACACCGCTGCTCTGGAGGGCACCGGGGCTCGCCCCTGCACTGGCCACGGGGTCTGAATGCCCCCAGCCACCCACTGCTCCGAGGCCCCAGGACCGCTGCTCGGGTACTCCCCTGGTCAGCTGCAGCAGCCACTGCGCAACCTCTGTGACAAAATCCCAGCCTTAGTAACTGAGTAGTAAGAATTTCTTTATACTTCAGTTCTTATTTTGTCTGCAAGCAAAGTGCTAGTTAGGCCCAGTTTTGGTGGTGCTTTTTCTGGTGTTCCCCAAGGAGTTGGAGTGAGACCACCATACTTACTTCACTTAGCTCACTAGACAATCATCACAAAGCAATAGCTTTCAGTTTATACTAGATTTATATTTGAGACAGTTGAAACCTTTCTAGTTGCATGTACATTATTCTGCAATGCAAACCCAATATGTGAAAATTAAAATGGGCACTAGGGATGTGGCATATGCTGAGACTCCAAACTTATTCCATGTTGTGATTTGTATTAAAGTTGCCTGACAGTCAGTACTTCCCAAACGCTCCCCCGGTGGTGGCCAGTGGAGAGGCAATAATGTGAATGTTCCTTTGTTTTCTTGGAGAAGCTGGGATGAGTCATCTCTTTGAGTCAACAATTTCTATTTACATCACTAAACAGTGTAGATATTACTCATTTACAAAAGAGAAGGAATAGAGATAGACATGAACATCACTAGCAACTAGTAGTAAATTTTTATGTCAGGAGAAATGCATTTCTTGTAACAGCTGGTCCAGGTGTAATATAGGTTCTTTGCATATTAACTTGATACTTAATAAGTAACACATGCTGTGGCATATTAACTTTTTGTTGTAACTTTGCCTTGGTAAAAAATTAAAAAAAAAAAAAAAAAAGATTTTTGACTCCGAGGTGGAGAAGGCGGTCATATTCCTTATAAGGAGCATGCATATTGCACGGTAAAAGTTATATTTAATCACAAAAATTCAAAAAGTTCCACAGATGAGTGATCAAGAAAACTGCTGTGATATCCTGGAAAATTGGAAAGAATTGTGGAACATAAAATAAGAAAAAAATATTAGCCATCCGGAATTCAGATTTTTTTGGTGAAATCTTATGTAAATCTCCCTTAATGGTAGCCTCAGGTCAGGTGTTGCCTAACTCATAGATGAAGTCTACAGATTGGATAAAAACAACGAGGAGTCCGTGTGGCACCTTAGAGCCTAACAAATTTATTTGGCCATAAGCTTTCGTGGGCTAGAACCCACTTGATCAGATGCATGGAGTGAAAAATACAGCAGGCAGGTATAAATATACAACTATTTATACCTGCCTGCTATATTTTTCATTCCATGCATCTGATCAAGTGGGTTCTAGCCCACGAAAGCTTATGGCCAAATAAATTTGTTAGGCTCTAAGGTGCCACAAGGACTCCTCATTTTTGCTGGTACAGGCTAACATGGCTACCACTCTGAAACGGATTGAATACTTTTTTTCTGTATAGAGATGTTTTCTCATGAAATATACAAGCTGAAAAAGAACATCATGAAAGTTAATTTCTTATGCACTATGTTTTGATAGCTCTTCTTGTCCTTTTTATTCTAGTATTTTTTTCCTGAAACAGGTTTTAATTAACTATATATTTCTTTCTTAAAAAAAATTGTACACTAAATGCCTTCGTAGTAGGGAATTTTGGGGGGAGATGAAGGAGCAACATGCATTTTTGTAGAACAATTGTAGAATGACTTCTCCAAGAGTTTCAACGTGGGCTTAAAAGGATTTTTAAAACTGTCAGTGAGGAGCTGGCATAAGTAGTGATGATTTGCCAAGCACTCTATATAATGCAGTATAAATGCCTGGATGAAAGTGCTTAGCTTTATTTTAAGTTAATTAAAAGTTTTTGGCAGTGTGCTTTGGATGAATATTTTCCTGAGACACACTCCCCCCCCCCCCATTAACATATTCCAAATAATTGGCTATTCTGGAAACCCTGAATTTTTATCTTCCTTAATCTTAGCAGGGCAAAATACAGAAGTGACTGAGTAGTAGCCAGGCAGTTAGGAGGTACTGAAACTACAGGACAGTTTTGTTTTCCAAATAAAAATAACAGTAGGTTCTTTTAGTGGTCCAGCATGATGCAGAGCCTAATAAAATAAATCTAATGCTAGCCAGCTACAGATTACTGAAATACTTTCCAAAGAGCTTTACTTACAACAATTTTTGAAGCAATCATTGGGTATTAGAAGAAAATGTTTTCTATGAAACTGACTGAGATACCAGAGGCAGATTAATGTGTGACTTTATTAACAAATTATATAATATATAAAATCATATTCTTATTAGAAGAATTAGTATCCACTCAGTGAAAAAATCAGAACAGATGGGTGAGAAGTGTCTTGAGTATGAATGAACATAACATATGCCAACCAGGGGTAGGTGGAATGTACCACTTAACAAATTATTCTATTTTTAGCACCCTAACCTTCTTCATATGCTTTCAATCAGAAGACGAGTCTCATATATGTGAGACAGCCAGAACAAGCTGCCAGTTGTGACCTTTTCATTTGCTTTCCATGGTCTTAGTTTGCAGACCTAACTCTGAAAAATCCTGCAGCAGCTGGCTGCAGAGTGCTGGCCCGTTTGTTGTAGCCATGGTGTGGAATTTCTCTGTGCATTGAGTATATTTAGACAGCAGCACACTTACAAATGTGTTGTAAAATTGGACGCCTGCCGGGGGAGGCTTGGGCCTCCTTGGTTTACTTACTAAGCCTGTGTTTCAATGGAGAAGCAAATTTGATTTTTCCACCCCCCCCACTTCTTTCTCTCTCCCCTCTCCTGCCTCCTTTCTGCTAAAGAGACATCACTGATTTGTGAGAAGAACTGAGCAACTTAAACTCATCTCCCACTGGTGGTCATGAGAATAATACAAACGGGGGTCAAAGGTTACCTTTTGAATACGTTTTAGGAGCTAATTTATTACAGGGAGGGAGTTTCACATTGGCTGAATTATTTTCTCGCAGAGAAGACCACACTTGAGTTTGTTTATGCCCTTGTGTTCATTGGAAGCTCTCTTTGGGAGCCGTTCTATGCACCTGTGCAGAGTACAATAACAGCCCTTTTTTCAGGGAGGAAGAACCGAAGGGCAAGAAGAAATGGGCTACACTGGAGCAGAACCTGGAGGCTGTTTGATTACAGACATTTTTATTTTAACTTCTTTTATATCTTTATCCTGTAGTTGGATACTTTTTGGTTAATAGAACGTAGGAAAGGTAGGGTGTGTGTGTGTGTGTGTGACATTTTCACAGCCATCCCGTCAAAGCATCCCATGGATCCTTCAAGAAAACAGGATTCTGATTTACTGTAAGTGAGTGATAGTAAAAAGTGCCCTTCCCTCTGTGAGCACTCTCATGTGCTGCATACATTACGACACATTTCTCCGTTAAGCAATTTTCTTTGAGCATTCAGGACCTCTGCACTAGTCGGGAAAACCATGAGATCTTGTGAATTTCAAAGTTATGAGCTGTTTGCCTAGATTTAAACAATCTGATTATACTCGGCCCTCCCCCTGCTGCTCAGCTACAGCCCAGCAACCCATTCCTCAGGCGTTCCCTCTGTCTTTTGTAAAGACTGGTTATCTTAAACTTATCTTAAAAGCAGACTGCACCGGGCATATTTATAGTTGAGATTCCAAATCAATTAACTGGCACAGTGTAAAGATCCCCCTCCCCCACATATGACCCTCTACCTCTATTTGCAATTTAACATTTCTTAATACTGTGCTGAGGGTCTGCTGTTTTTTTGCTTCATGGCAGGAGTAGAGGCTAACTTGCTGTACACTTGGGCCTCTAAGTTCCTGAGCATTCCTATGATGTGGGAAGCATCTTCAATTGTCACCGACTTCAGTGGGTGCTGAAGATATTCAGCACCTCAAAGGAGAACAAAATACCTTGCAGGATGCAGCCCTTGGGGAACTACTAGTAATGCAGCAGCTGTAGAGAATTTCTGTATAAATTTCATGCAGTAGAAGAGGTCATTGATTCTGTTATAACATGAAACCTGATTGAAACGTTTTGACACTGCTAATAAATCATTTGCATATTTATTCGCCTTGGCTAATAAACTGAGAGCAGCACCTCATATTACTTCACAAGCAGGAGCTTGAGTGAAATCTCACTGGTATTAAAGCAAAGGATGAGATAGTAGAATATTGTGTGTTAAATATGATCTTTGCACTAGTGCCTTTGTACATCTTCACCTTCATATTTAACATTTTTAGAAACGTTTTCCTGATATTTGTTAAAATTGAGTTTAGCAGATCAGGTAGGAGTGGGAAAAGGATTTTTTGCTTGCTTAGTTGCAAACAGCCAAAGAGAGAGGTGACTAGTGGGCAGCTGCACATGGGGAGATGCGGGGGGGAGAGAAGTCATTGACTCAGTGAGAGCTGTTTTACAGTCAACCCAAGGCTTCCAGTCTTGGACCCTAATCCTGCACCTGCATGCTTGTGGGTAAACCTCTGTGTCTATACAGAGCCCCATGAAAATCAGTGGAGATCTCCATGGGTGCGCAGAGGTCAATGTACACTCATACAGATGCAGGATCAGGACATTTATGTGTTGTTTAGTGGGACTGGGTGATCCCTTTTGTTTGTCAGATGGGAACTGGTGGCTTTATAAATGTGGTTTAAGGCTTGCATTTGAAATGTTCATGCCATGTGGTCTAACCCCTAGAGAAGGGGCCCGATACCATGTACTCTGGATTCTGTTCTCAATAAAGTGTGATCTTGAGCAAGTTACATCCCCTTCTGTGCTTTATCTGTATCCTGCCTCTGCTGTCAAACATTGCTTAGGGCACAAACAAGACTCTGCCTCCCTGTCTATCCTGGGCTTCTCTTTGTATGTCCTCTGTGTTAAGTTTCCCCCTCTAGGTACTGTTTGAAGGAGGGATTTTTTCATTTGGCCCTTTTTTGCTTTGTTTTACACAGCTCAAAAGTAGGGATGATAGCACTTACTTTCCTCACAGGGCAGGTATAAAGATTAGCACCAGATTTTTTAAAGTATTTTGGAACCTAAAGAGGCAGATAGGTGCTTTATGGGATTTTTCAGAAGTGTGTAGATGCCTAACTCCCACTGATTTCACTAACTCCCAATCGGATTTAGGTTCCTGGGTACTTCTGAAAATCTCACCAGGTGCCTATCTACCTCTTTAGGCACTGAAATACTTGAAAAAAATCTGGCAAAGCTCTTTTGAAAAATATGGCATTATATTTTATACCTAATCTAAGTGCCAGCCAAAGCATTAATAAGCCTGGGGGCCAATTATGATTTTGAGTAGGGCTGTCAAGTGATTAAAAAACTTAATCATGATTAATCGCATAATTAAAAAAAATAATCATGCTGTTAATAATAGAATACTTTTTATTTTAAATATTTTGGACATTTTCTACATTTTCAAATATATTGATTTCAGTTACAACACAGAATACAAAGTGTACAGTGCTCAGTTTATATTTGTGATTACAAGTATTTGCACTGTAAAAAAACAAAAGAAATAGTATTTTTCAATTCACCTCATACAAGTACTATAGAGCATTACTTTCTTTCTCATGAAAGTAGAACTTACAAATGTAGAGTTATGTAAAAAAAAAAAAAAACAAACAAAAAAACCCAAAACCTGCATTCAAAAATAAAACAATGTAAAACTTTAGAGCCTACAAGTCCACTCAGTCCTACTTCTTGTTCAGCCAGTCACTCAGACAAGCAAGTTTTACATTTGCAGGAGATAATGCTGCCTGCGTCTTGTTTACAATGTCACCTGAAAGTGAGAACAGACGTTCGCATGGCACTGTTGTAGCTGGCATTGCAAGATATTTACATGCCAGATGTGCTAAAGATTGATATGTCACTTCATCTTCAACCACTATTTCTGAGGACATGCATCCATGCTGATGATGGGTTCTGTTCGATAATGATCCAAAGCAGTGCGGACGGACGCATGTTCATTTTCATCATCTGAGTCAGATTCCTCCAGCAGAAGGTTGATTTTTCTTTTTTGGTGGTTTGGGTTCTGAAGTTTCCACATCGGAGTGTTGCTCTTTTAAGACTTCTGAAAGCATGCTCCACACCTCGTCCCTCTCAGATTTTGGAAGGCACTTCAGATTCTTAAACCTTGGGTCGAGTGCTCTAGCTATCTTTAGAAATCTCACATTAGTACCTTCTTTGTGTTTTGTCAAATCTGTAGTGAAAGTGTTCTTAAAATGAACAACATGTGCTGGGTCAGCATCTGAGACTGCTATAACATGAAATATATGGCAGAATGTGGGTAAAACAGCAGGAGACATACAATTCTCCCCCAAGGCGTTCAGTCACAAATTTAATTAAAATAATATTTTTTTAATGAGCACCATCAGCATGGATGCATGTCCTCTGGAATGATAGCTGATGCATGAAGGGCCATATGAATGTTTAGCATATCTGGCACTTAAATACCTTGCCATGCCAGCTACAAAAGTGCCATGCGAATGCCTGTTCTCACTTTCAGGTGACACTGTAAATAAGAAGCAGGCAGCATTATCCCCCACAAATTATAAACAAATTTGTTTGTCTTATCGATTGGCAGAACAAGAAGTAGGACTGAGTGGACTTGTAGGCTCTAAAGTTTGACATTGTTTTGTTTTTGCGTGCAGTTATGTAACAAAAAAAAATCTACATTTGTAAGTTGCACTTTCACGATAGAGAGATTGCCCTACGGAAGTTGTATGAGGTGAATTGAAAAATACTATTTAATCATTTTTACAGTGCATATATTTGTAATAACAAATTATATAAAGTGAGCACTGTACACTTTGTATTCTGTGTTGTAATTGAAATCAACATATTTGAAAATGTAGAAAAACATCCAAAATGTTTAATACATTTCTATTGGTATTCTGTTGTTTAACAGTGAGATTAAAACGGCGATTAATCGCGGTTACCTTTTTAAATTGTGATTAATTTTTTGCGTTAATTGTGTGAGTTAACAGCGATTTAATTGATAGCCCTAATTTTGAGGGCTAATGTTGGTAAGGGAAATTTGGGACTACTTCCTCAGCAGTTATAAGTAATAGAAGGTGTCTTATGAGTCCATTAATTCTTTAAATACATTAGGAGCAAAAGAAAGACAAAGGAAAATGTAGGTCCTCTACTTAGCAGGGAAGGAGAACTAATAACAGATGACATCAAGAAACCTGAGGTGCTTCATGCCTATTTTGCTTCAATTTTCACTAAAACGGTTGAAGATTAACACAATTAATATGGACAAATCATGCCAAACCTACTTCATTTCTTTCATTGAAAGGATTAGTGACCTAGTGAATGGAGGGGATCAGTAAACATGATATATCTTGATTTTAATAAGGCTTTTGGCACAGTCCCATATGACATTCTCATAAGCAAACTAGGGAAATGTGATCTAGATGAAATTATTGTGAGGTGGGTGCACAACTGGTTGAAAGACCATACTGAAAGAGTAATTATCAATGGTTTGCTGTCATATTGCGAAGATGTATCTAGTAGGGTCCTGCAGGTGTCAGTTCTGGATCCAGTACTATTCAATATTTGAATTAATGACTTGGATAATGGGGTACAGAATGTGCTGATAAAATTTGCATATGACACCAAGCTGAGAGGGGTTGCAAGCACTTTGGAGGACAGGTTTAAAATTCAAAATGACCTTGACAAATTGGAGAATTGGTCTGAATACAATAGGATGAAATCAATAAAGACAAGTGCAAAATACTTCACCTAAAGGAGGAAAAATCAAATGCCCAACTACAAAATGGGAAATAAGTGGCTAGATGGTAGCGTACTGCTGAAAAGGATCTGGGCGTTATAGTGGATCCCAAATTGATTGAGAGTCAACAATGTGATGCGGTTGTGAAAAAGGGTAATATCATTCTGGTGTGTATTAACAGGAGTGTTTTATGTAAGACATGGGAGATAATTGTCCAGTTCTAGGCAGTACTGACTGGTAAGGCCTCAGCTGGAGTGCTGTGTCCAATTCTGGGTGACACACTTTAGGAAAAATGTGGACAAATTGGAGAGAGTCCAAAGGAGAGCAACAAAAATGATAAAAGGTTTAGCATCCTGACCTATGAGGAAAGGTTGTAAAAACTGGGAATGTTTAGTCTTGAGTAAAGAAGACTGAGGAGCGACCTGATAAGTCTTCCAGTATGTTAAGGGCTGTGTATAAGGATCAATTGTTCTCCATGTCCACTGAAAGTAGGACAAGAAGTAAATGGGCTTATTCTGCCGCAAGGGAGATTTAGGTTAGATATTAGGGAAAACTTACAAAGTATAAGGGAAGTTAAGCTCTGCAATAGGCTTCCTAGGGAGGTTGTGGAATCCCCATCACTGGAAGCGTTTAAAAACAAGTTGGACAAACACCTGTCAGGATTGGCCTAGTTTACCGTGGTCCTGCCACAGCACAGGGGGCTGGACTTGATGACTTTTTGAGGTCCCTTCCAGCCCTACATTGCTATGATTCTATGATAATGACATTCACATTATAATTAAAAATTGTGTGTCCGGTCTGACTTTTAAATTTTTGTATTCCTGTGTTATATGCTGTACTCTCACATATTAAGCAATGCATCCTGCATGGTTACAGAATAGTAACCATGCGTTGTGCTTGTTTTTTGTGTGGGGGAGGAGTGGGAGAAGACACACTGATCAATATGACCAATGTCAGTAAAGCTGAAAAAACAAGTTCTAAGGATCAAGTAGAGGTAAGCAAACAAGTGCTTGGCAAAATTTAAGGTTTTGACTTATAGATAAAATCTTTTCTCTCTGGTTGAGGGGAGGAACTTCTGAACTTCTGTCAATTTCATTCACATTTCAATATAGTAAGTAATATTGTGCTAATAAATTTTGTCTGCAAGGGTAAATTTGGCTGAGTTAACCAAAGCCAGTATTCTAGTTACCGCTTGCAATCTTAAGTAGAGTATGATTATTTCAAAGTTCTCATCTGTGGGATGTAAAATGTTATATAATGTTTCAGTTGCTTCTGAAGGTTTTCAAACAAAGCCACAGTGCTCTCGCACCAATATTTTCCTTTTGGTTCAGCAAGGACACCATTTCAAATCCATTCTGTGCATTTGCTCTCCTGAAAGATACAAAAAGACTCCTTAACATACCCAGCTGCTGTGAAGTAAAGTTGTTTTCAGTTATTCAGTATTTTAACATATTAAAACATTGGATCTCTTAACATGATTAAATCCAATTAGGAATATAATTAACCATTAGAAGAATCATTATGTATAGTAACTCTCAGCTGCATTTCACGTTTGCTACTGCTGCTTTCTATTCAGTGCATTTTTCTATAAGTATTTGGCCCCTCCACACAATATAAACAACTAGACACAAATTAATTGCAATAAATAGATGCACCCAAATTTCAACTTAGGAGAATTTGTGATTTTTCTTGTATGAAATGATATTGGGAAGCTGTAGGCAGCAGTCAGATTTTCCTCTTATCTTCCCCTTTTGCATTAATCTCCAAGTCATTTTTGGAAAAATCTTGATTTTTACCAGCTCAGTGGTGGCCTTTGCTTCCTGATAAATTTTCTGATGTCATTTAAAATATTTTGTAAAAATTTGAGACATCTGATCTATAAAAAAGGCATTTTAAAACACCTTTGATTTTGAAAAAAATCTCATCTTGTTAACTATTCCCATAGAGTAGTTTGTTTGAGAGGCAATAATCAAGTACTATAAACAACTGTGGATGCTACAATCTTATGCTGAAACTGTAAAGCTCTGGAGAGGACAATGATGACTTCTTTATGGTGGGATTAGGAAGCTGAATGATGTGTTAATTCAAGAATTAGAGGTGGTGTGATTAAAGTATTGAAAACTACTGAAATGCCTTGTGAAAAGTGACCATTCTCTTCTGCACCATAATAAAATAGCAAAATAATTAATGGCTGGTTCCTGTAAATGTATAAAACCAAAAACAAAGTTTTGATTAGGAATCCAGAGGAGTGCCTTCCTTTTGGATGTATTTTTGTTTACTCCCTGCGGTATTAGAAGGGAAGTGTCCAGCTCATTCTGTGGCAAGACCAGAGGTAAATGACACTTTCATTTAGGCTCTCTGGGTCATGGCTGTGATAAGTATTAATCTATAACTAGGCAACTAAAAAGAGAAAGGGAAAACCAGAGGATGGGGCAGTTGGGGGAAAAAAAGAAAAGTAGTAGTTCCCTTTTCTGTGAGGGTTTATACCTCTCCCCATTGGGAATGTCTGAGTTTCTGACACAATAGGGGGAAGAGGGTATCCACGTGGTTACCCTGTTTCCATTTGAACTCGTGGTTAGCAGGCTGCTATGGTCAGACCACTGGTCATATGCTGAATCCATCATGGCTCCGACAACTCTTTAGCTTCATTGGGATCAGCTGAAACTAATAGGGCTTCTGGTGTGTGAGGGTAATTTGTCGAATTTTCCACTGAGCCTACTGAAACTTCTATTGTGGGGGATATTTGAGTCTCACCAATTGCAAATGGGCTCTATTAAGTTTTGGATGAGAGGTGGAATGCTGCACTTTGCTGCCCTCTTTCACCACTCACCTGTCACGCAGGCTGAGAGACTTAATCAGGTGTCAGTGTGGAGGACAGATCCAGAGGAAGGGGCAAAACACATGACTGGGAATAGAGGGACTGTGCTTCCGCCTTCTCCAGAGGGTCTCTGCCTCCCTCTGGCCACATAGAGGAAGATAGGAGGCGAGAGCTGATTGGCCCCTCACTTCCTCCTCATTAACGGAAGGTATTTTTTCCCATTGATAGCAGATTGGGAGAGGACTAATGGATTTTGGGCCTTCCTTACAGTATCTAGGAGGGACAGTTCAGTCAGTAGAAGTAGGAGTAATGTGTAGGACCATTTAGCTCATCACAGCTTGTGGTCCATGCCAACGGGCCAGCTCCCAGACAGGAGAGACCTTATCTGTGGGAGAAGGGGACGCCTGAGCTCTCCTCTTTGGTACATTCCTTCCCTTTTCATGGGTGAGAATGAGAGGATTCAGAAGAGTGAACAGATTCTAGAAGTAGGCCAAGGAAGATCTACCCCAAGTAGATCCAAGTAATGGGTAATATGGTGGGAGGCCTATAAACCTCCTCACTGGACCACCTTGAATGCCTGGTGTGTAAGAGTCAGGGATGTCAGGGTGAAAGCACCCTCCCCCAGTGTTAAGTTAATAAAGTTGCAGCCTGCCACTTATCTCCATCCTGTGTCTGCCTTCATTCACCTGTGTGTCCTGATAAACTTGCTGTTCCCACCCTGCTTACCACAATGGTTTTTTTTTTGTTTGTTTTTTTTGAAAAAATTCTTATTGTAGTGACTGTCTCCTTTGTTAAATGTCATAATTTATAAATAGTTGGTCTGGTTAAATTGTGTGTGCGCATGTGTGTGAGAGAGACAGAGAGAGAGAGAGAAAGTACGTCTTCCATTGACATGTCTCCCTAGCAAATTTAAACTTTTGGGAAAGGGGCAAGATGACTTGCATCTCTTTTAATGAAAGCTTAATTCTGTGGCCCTGATTTGTCTGCCATTCTGATGTTTCGAGTTAAAATCTTAGCAAACTTTTAAAATTAGAGCTGAATAAACTAATCTCTGCTCCTGTGCATTAGAACTTGACAAGATGAGTCCACCAAACTAAGTTTTTATAACACTATTTCTGTTTTTTGTTGCTCTGTAGCAAAAAAGCTAGATCTTTTGGACCTGGTGAACATCTGTATTTTAAGGGGCTTGTCATCTGAAACCCACTTATCCGATCTGCTTCACTTCAGATTTGGTAGAAATATTCTACCTTGGTCCCAGACCTAAAATACCAGTTTTGAGGATGATATTCAGATGTTTGTGGATTTTGGCTGTGGGGCATAATCAGGTTTACGATGAAAACCGTGTTGGTAATCTTGAATATGGAAAGGCTTCTGGGTCAGAATACTTACTGACAGTCAGGGCAAGTCTGCTCTCTGATTTCTGAGTTTGAATGTGGGTGTCCAATAAAGAATGGGTTTTTTAAGAGCAATGTTCTTGGGTAAATTAAAACAGTAAGTTTATAGCTCTGGAACAGACCTCAAATAATGTAGTCTGAAGCATGAGGCGTGGAAATTTGGAAAGTATTTTTTTGTACAGGTTGCTCATCTTGGAATCGTTGATGCATCAAAGTACTCTACTGTATGCTGTACACAGATGTGGCTTTACACATAAACTGAATAGCCTCTTACTCTTTTTATTTCAAGGTTTCAGAACCAGATTTTATAGCTTTTGGCAGTGTGTACCTAGAAGTTTGAAAATTGTTCTATAAGCAACATCTTGTGGTCATAAATTATTGCAGTCATTTTAAGTTTGTAAAAACCCTACATAAATCTCCGTGTAAGCACGACAATAAAAAGTGCAAATGTGTTTCTTGGGTCACCATTGCTATGAGTGGTGTGTAACAGTACCCTAAAAACTACAACGGGAAACCTATCTTATTACCTATTTGTTAGCTCCCACCATAACATATTGCAATAGTAAAATTGCTAAGCCTTGCTGTTTATTGCCCATTCGTTGTATGGCAACATAACGCCCTCCAAGATAAAACAGGGGCTGCCTTTTTCAATATGAATAGTGCAGATGTCAGGTCTTTGCCTTGCTGGAACAGACAAACCAGATTTAATTGTTGGCTTTCTCAGCAATTTATTTACCCAATTCCTACAACCTTTGGGTTTCTTGTTTACTGGTACAGATTGTATTGTTGAACACATGGTTGGTACTAGTCTGCAAGTCATTTTTGAAGCATATTGGCTAAGGGACTGGATTGTTATTGGAAACATCCCTGGCGCTCTCTCATATTTTACATTGCTAGCATTTATGTGGAAAACTTTTGTGTGTTAAAGTCTTTGAGTAGCTCTTAAGAACAGTTGCAGAACTTATTGTTTATCTGTATTATGATAGTGTAGAAGTGGTCAGGAATCTTTTGATGAAACAGTTTTTCATCAGAAAATGCCAGTTTGTCAAATCCTAAATTGTTTTGTCAAGGGGCAGGTTCATTGAAACTTTTGTTAGGAAGGTTTCTCTGCTCCAGGGTTGAATTGAGAGAGATTCCACCCCAGTAACCCAGTGGTTATGGTACACACCCGATCAAAAGGTCTCAGTTTTGTATTGATGCAGAATGCGAATTTTTCGAAAATGAGAGTTTTCATGGGATGCTGAAATTGTTTTAATTGTATTAAAAATTGGACAAAACATAAATATTGATCGGAACTAAACTTCAGATCCTTGAACATTCCTGAAGTGTAGGTGGATCAGAATTTCTGAATTGTGAAGGTCACATACTTTTTAAAGGTTTCAGAGTAACAGCCGTGTTAGTCTGTATTCGTAAAAAGAAAAGGAGTACTTGTGGCACCTTAGAGACTAACCAGTTTATTTGAGCATGAGCTTTCGTGAGCTACAGCTCACTTCATCGGATGCATATGCATCCGATGAAGTGAGCTGTAGCTCACGAAAGCTCATGCTCAAATAAACTGGTTAGTCTCTAAGGTGCCACAAGTACTCCTTTTCTTTATACTTTTTAAATTTTCTTTAAAATTACTCCTGCTCAGACCGATCAAAATCCCCCTAGTTACCCATTTTAATCCACCTTTCATGGTGTGCCATGGATGGCTCCTCCAGAAAACTTGTTGCTCTGTGACCCTAACCTCATTTTTACATTACCTGACCCTCTAGCTGTGGGAACTACTAAGCTTAAATAGTCTCTCAGGGGAGACCTCTGTGCTTAAAAGCAGATTAGCCTCTTAGGTCAGTGGTCCTTTATGACTGACTAAGACCTCTTTAAGAATGGCCAAGGCTATTGGGGTTGACCTATTGTGCTGCTTCACCTGTTGAAAGTTCCCGTAACCTAGCTGTCAGGGCTTACATAGCCACGGCTGCAAAAATGCTAGTGTATTGCCTCTTGAAGATAAATTCTGGAATACAGCTGCTTAAATAGTAGAGAAAACCCTCTTGCACTGATTACTCATAGATTAATGAAACTGTTAGTAAATAATTTTGATTATAAATATTATTCTGCCATCTCGGGAGCTGGATGAATCATAGAAAACCTTGGAATAATTATTCTATTAAAAATGCCAAACACTTGTTGATAGTTGATCACTGGCATGACCTAGGTTTAGGTTGCACCCAGAGATGGTTTGGGGGCAAACAAGTGATAACATTTTGCTGCACCTGAGGAAGCCTAGAGCTGGTTGCTGGAGTAGAGCTGGGAGAAATATTTTTTGGACGAATAGCTTATTCACCACAAAATGCAGTTTCAGTCAACCCAAAGCTGTTCACAAATTGGACACAAACTTGCCAGTTTCCAACAAACGTTTTTAGGCTAGATTCACAAAGGGACTTAGGCACCAGTGGTGGCCTCCCTGTACTGCTTAGCTCAGTGGTTAGGGCACTTGTGTGGGATTTGGGAGACCTATGTTCAATTCCTCCCTCTGCAGGATATGGAGGAGAGATTTGAACTTGGGTCTTGCCCTCTCCTGGGTGAAACGAGATTGAGAAAAACCTGCTCCTGAATACCTCATAGCCCAGCAGTTAGGGCACTCTCCTGTGAGGTGGGAGACCCAAATACAAATCCGTGTGTAGACAGAGGCAGGCATGTAACACAGGTCTCCCCCATCCCAGGTGAGTTCCCTAACCAACGGGCTAAAAGTTACAAGGACACCACCAACTCCTCCTCCAGCCATTTAGTAAATCTACCCCTTTAAAAATGTCTTTCAGTTTGCTGCATTTAAAAAAAAATATATTTTCCCAATGTCTTGGAACTACCAATAGTGCACTGAAAAATCAGTTACTCGCTCAGCTTTATGACAGAACCCCAAAAGTGGGGCAGGACCAGGTTGACAGAAAACATGCTGATTTATCTCTCTGAGGAAGCCTTTGTTGGTGTGTGTTGAACTGCAAGTAGAAACTAATATGCTGTCCTGTCCTCTTAAGAAATCCAGGGCTAGCTCTTCTGATTACTCAGTGTATGTATGAGCACGAAGCTGTCAGGATCATTACAATATAATACTGTCTTGAGTTAGCATCAGTTCAGGCTACAGAACTTTACTTTCTGGAGAAGTGCTAAGTAAAGAGGCAAACACTCAGAAGGCTACTGAGAGTTTAGATTATTTAAATGGTGACTGTAATTACCTTGTTGGTTTGCTACCTGGGAACTAGATGGATTAATTCCATACATTCCATTCTGTCTCAGCAAAAGACAGAGACAGAAAAATTGATACAAAAAATTGAGGGGGAGAAAAGAAGGGCTTTTGTCATTTTTAAAGCATATGTTAAAACTAATTTGCCATGCAAGAAACACAGAGGGCGCTCAGATACCAAAGAAAATATAATGTATTGGCTACCACTTCTGTACTCTGTATCATCGTGTTAAAAGCTATCCTGTTTTTATCAAATGAAAATATTGCATTAAGTGAAAATCCTTCTTTTTTCCTAACGTTACATAAACCCAAAACATCACACGAACAATATTGCTTTACTGTGCTTTTCCTTACCGGCTACATATGCAAAGATATGGCTTCTGGAATTTGAGAAATGGTAATTATATTTTGAGTCTGATTTTAGGCATGCAAACCATGAATATGTAAATTTCTTAATACCACATTATCTTATGTATACAAGATTTAAAATTTCATAATTTTTTCTGTAATTATTTCAAATCACATATGTGTGTTTGTGAATATAGATATACCAACACCAGAACTCCTTCTAATTTGAATATTGTGGGTTATTGCAATATTGGATTTGAATCCCTATTTCCAAATCCAACTCTACAGCAACTAGAAAAATCATAATTAGAGTTGATTTTAAATGTTGCAATGGATGTTTCCATCTGAAAATGTTCATTCACCAAAAGTTAAACATTTTGTGGAAACTTCATTTCAGAAAAACTTGACACAGTGTTTCAATAATGCTAAAATACTCCATTTTAACATTTTTGTAATGGGACATTTTGATTTTCATTTTGAAATGACTGCATTCAGAATTTGTTATTAAAAATATATTTTTTAAAATGTCAATACCAGATTATTATTATTTATTATTATTGTTACTACTTGGGAAATTGCTTTGCAGGAAACTTTGAAATTTTGTTCCATTTCAGAGTAGGAAAAAAAATCAAACTTGTGAAATTTCCTGTGAAATGGAAAATCAGTTTCCTGCCAATATCTACTCCTAATAGCTAGTTCAGACACATCTAAAAGTTTCATGAGCAGTTAATACTTGGACATCACCTGTGAATCCAAACTACTTTCTATTTCAGGCTCAAAACCAAACCTGATCTGGATCTCAAGCTGTCTCCTCCTCATTTGTCTCTCGTATATTTATTTAGGCCAGTTTTTCAGAAATGCTCAGGATACAGCATCTTGCATTGTTTGCAAGCTATTGTTTTCACTAAGTGCTGCTGAGTGGAAGCTGAACTCTTTATGGAAAATCTGGCCCTAATTGTGGGTGCTGAGCATGTTTGAAAATCTAGTCCAATGTGCTCATACGTGCATGTGTGTAATTATAGGTGGAGCATGTAGCAACATCTAGAGTAAAGGCTGCCAAAATTTTATTCTAAAACACTTTTTTTTTTTTTCAAATGCTTATAACTTTGCCAATTTTCTTTTTTGGCAGAAATTTTCCACATATATTCTGATGGAAAATAATGTGTTTTTTTTAAAGTTTAAGTGAAGCCAGTTCAATTGAGTTTATAAACCTAAACCAAAACCAAACACATAATGGGGAGATATGCTTTTGTCATTATATATATTTTTAAAATGTGTCATATGTTGCAACTCTTTTGTTTAATATCTCTATCACTTCACAGGAAATGGTAGAAACTTGGAATTTTGGAAGGGGTATAATCCGAAGTTACACAGCCAGAAGAAAATCTGTTTTGATTGCTTTATAAGGATTTAATGAAAGTACTTTGTGTGCATGCACATTGGTTTTTCTTATACTTTTTCTATGCAAAGATCTCTCAACATTCTTTTAACCCTGAGAGTACGTGTGTGAGTTGAGCTGATTTTCATTGCCCTGCGTAGCTCTGAAGGATAAGATCTGAGAGGCAAGAGTGGAATGTGGCAGTACTCTGGACCTGATAAATATATGATTTTGTATATTTATTTGAACATTTTCAAAAGCACTAGGGAGAATTTAACTCAGCAGTTTAATATATGTTTCATTGGGAAGGTGGTGATGTTGCTCTCCAAAGTGCATGTGTAAGAACTAAGATAAGGTATTACTCTCCTCCATGTCTGATGTTAAACAGTTGAACTATATGAAGAATAATTTTATAATACAGTATACATTATGATTAGCAGTAGGATTAATCATGCAGGGGTTATTATAAGGGAACTTTATGGGAACAGTCATCCCACTTGATTCAGAAGATCTTATGGAAGCACCATTGGTGGTATCATTGAAGAACTTTGAGGTTTCTACTGTATGTGACCCAGGTTTCAGCACCATACAAGAGGGCAAAGATAACAATGGCCTGGTACATGAGAAGCTTGATTTGATTCTTGATGTCACGATCTTCGAAGACACGTTTTCTCAAACATCTCAAAATTGCACTCGTGCATTGGAGGTGGTGTTGAATTTCCCCGTCCCTATCAGCTTTCTGTGACAGATGGCTGCCAAGGTAAAGTAAATGCTTGACATTCTCCGGGGTCTCTTTATTTATCTGAATTACAGGAGCAGGATTCGGGTGTTTCAGAGCCTGTTGGTTGAGTACTTTAGTTTTCTTGGTGTTCAGTGTGAGTCCTACTTGGTTAGACCTCAAAGAAAATGTCAACTATTTTTTGAAGGTCTTCTTCCGAGTGGAAGCACAAGGCACAGTCATCCGCATATTGGAATTAAATGGCTGATTTAGTGATAGTCTGTCTTGGATTGGAGAATATTGAGGTTGAAGAACTTACCGTCCATTTTGTATTGGATGTAAAGTCTGTATGGGAGCTTGTCAGTGATGAGAAAGAGGATGACAGCAAGGAAGATGGAGAAAAGGATTAGAGTGATGACCCCGCCTTACTTGACTCCTGTCTTCCCCAGGAAGGGGTCCATTTCAGATTGTAATGGTCCCTTGCTCTCCTGCTCGGAGGGAGACCACTCAGCCCGGTCCTGTCTGGCTAGGACCAGAGTCTGCAGGACAATCAAGAGCCCGCAATGGGGCTTCATCTTGGGTTTGGGCAGCTCAAGCTGCCAGCCCTTAAACAGAGTCTGTACCTGAGCTGGGGGCCTGGACTTGAGGAGGTTCAGGCAGCCAGCAACGAAACAGCCGCAGGGCTGACTTTAGCCTGGGCAGAGCTCAGGCAGCCAGCAAAGCTACAGTCTACAGGTGAGCTGGGGCCTGGACTTGAGGAGGCTCAGGATGCCAGCAAGCAAACAGTCTTGAGGCTGGCTCAGGCTTTGGCTCAGGCAGCCAGCAAAGCAACTGTCTATAAAGGAGTTGGTAAGGGAGGGTCCTTCTTCAGAGCTGGAGCTTCCCCGGTCAGTGTAGGGAATTGGACCCGGGCCCACCCTACTCCACTGCAGGCCAGCCCAGGGCTCTGGCAGGGGTAGGATCGGCTGTCCCTGCGTTGGCGGGGATCCAGCTGCAACACACCCTCTGAGCCACACCTGGCTCTGCAGCTGGCTGCTCCGTGGCTGCCCCTGGGCCACTTCCTGCCTCCCCGGGGTTTGGTACCTGTAGCCTCCAGGCCTCTTCCGGCTCCTCGGGGTACACAGCGGCAGGCACTCCGGGCCAGTCCTCGTCGGCATCTGGGGATCGGAAACAGCCAATCTTAGGTTCCGCTCTGGGATGCTGCAGAACAGGCGGTGCGTCCCCCTCCTCCGCAGGCTCTGCCCCCGCTGTGCTGCAGGGCCTGCCTTTTATACTTCAGGCCATGCCACAGTACTTCTGGTGAGGAGGGTGGAGCAATCTAGGCTCTACCCTCCAAGGGGAGTGTAATGGTCCCTCGGTCTCCCGCTTGGAGGGAGGCCACTCAGCCTCACTACACAGATCCATTGCTGATGACCATCACAGACATGTCATTGTGGAGGAGTCGGAGGATTGCAACAGATTTTGGCAGGGATCCAAATTTAAGGAGAATTCTCCACCGAGCCTTACAATAGATGGAGTCAAATGCTTTTGTGAGGTGATGAAGTCCATGTATAGAGGTCAATATTGTTTGACACTTTTGCTGAAGTTGGCGGGCAGAGATCATCGTGGCAGTATCTTAAGATGGTCTGAATCCACTTTATGATTCTGGGAGGATTTCCTCTGCAAGGTGGAGAAGCCGGTTGAGGAAAATTCTGGCAAGAATCTTTCCAGATGTGGACAACCGGGTGATTCCTCAATAGTTTCCACAATCCAGTTTGTCTCCTTTTTTGAAGATGGTCACAATCATGCCATCCCTAAAATCATCTGGGATTTCTTCTGAATTCTAAATCTTGAAGATTAGGGTGTGAAGATCTTGAGCCAGTTCTTCTCCACTTTCTGTGGAGATTTTGGCTGGGATTCCATAAGATCCAGATGTCTTAATATGATGATGGACTAAGTTGAAGATGCTTTCATCAATGCTGTAGTCATGATTCAGGAGGTTTTCAAAGTATTCTTTCCATCATGCATTGATTGATACATTGTCCCTGAAGAGATTGGTTCCTTCCCCTGGATCTCAGGGGGGTTAGTCCTTGGGTGCTGAGGCCATAGAGGTCTTTAATGGTGTTGAAGAATCTGTTTGTTATGGGTGTCGGGTGAGTTGTTGGATCTCCTTCTCTTCATTCTCCTACCACTTGTTCTTCATTTTGCGGGTTTTCCTTTGAACCTCAGCTTTGAGTTGATGGTGGATATATTGTTTCTGCTTGGAATTGATGTCGTTCTGCCAAGCACAGAAGGCATGCACTTACCATCAATCAGGTATTGGATTTCCTGATCATTCTATAAAATCAGTCTTGGTTCTTCTTGGTTGAGAAGCTCAGTGTTCACTCATACGCAGCATGGACTGCTGATTTGAGTGCTTTCCAGGGATCTTCAGGGCTTTGATCATCAGTTTCTCAGTGATGCACTGTCAGAAAAGGTTGCGTTTTGTTGGGTCCTGGAGACTCTTGATGCTGATCTTCTGTCTGGTTGATTTCTTCTGCATTTGTCATTTTGGTGATGTTTGAGGAAAGTGATGAGGCAATGGTCCATCTAACAATTGTCTGCAGCAGTCATATCTTTGGAGATGTAAATGTCTTCACAATCACGGACAACGGCATAGTCGATCATATGCCAAAGATTAGATTGCGGGTGTTCCCACAATGTCTTGTACTTGTTCTTTTGGTGGAACATGGTGTTCATGATAAGTAGGTCGTGTTCCGTGCCTTTGGTCAGGAGTAGAATGCCATTGGAATTGGTCTTGCCCACTCCTCCCTTTCCAATCATGCCATTCCAAAGCTCTGAGTCACATCCAACTCTTTTGTGTTACAATCACCAAGGAGGATAAGTTTCTTTTCGTTAGGGATGGCGGAGAGAATTTGGTCAAGGTTGGTGTAGAATCTTTCTTTGGTTTCATGATTGGCATCAGGGTTGGACCATATGTATTGATAAGTGTTGCATGCTGGGTCTTGGCAAGTGTAAGGCAGAGGGTAATGAGTCGTTCACTAATGCTAACTGGTAATTCTGAGAGTTGGTTGGTGATTTCATTTTTGATGGTGAAACCAACATCATGGATTCATCACTCCATTGTCGCCTTCTCCTTTCCCGAAACAAGTCATCACCTTATTCCTTGAGCTGTCCTTCTCCTGCACATCGGGCCTCACGCAGTGCAGCAATGTCAATGTCATGTCTCTTGAGTTCTCTGGCCATGATCACTATTCTTGGCTTTGACGGTTTACTTTTCAGGTTATCCATCGAGGTTCAGATGTTCCAGGTTCCAAATTTCATTGTTCAATTTTGACCACAGTGAGATGATGCAATTATTTAGTCAGGGTGCGAGGTCAGACAGACTATGTTTAGGGCACCTTTTCTAACTCCCTCCCCATGCAGGATGAGCAGAGTGAGTCCTAAAAAGAGCTGCTCAGTCATGGTTGCAGCTGCCAATTTGCACTCCTGACTCTGTCCGAAACCTTCAGCATTGAAGCTAGGATCAACCACCAACTCCTCTGTTGGGCTGGTCATGTTCTTCAAATTCTAGACAGTCAACTCCTGAAACAGGACATGTTCTCACAATTGAGCCATGGCCAATAGATATGGGGTGGGGAAGTTTTTTTTCAAAGATACCTTCAAAGCCAACATGAAAAAATGCAATATTGACATAAACTCATGGGAAACTCAAGCCCTTGACCGACCGAAACGGAAAAGGATCTCGTGGCAAGGATCCCAGTATTTTGAGATCCAATGAAGACAACAGCAAATAGAGAAATGGGAAAGGAGGACAGAACACATTGCAGCCTGACTCAACAATCTAGATCCTTCCCTTCCACCAGGAAATGTCTGCCCAACTGTGACAAGATCTGTGGATCCTGGATTGGTCTCATTAGCCACCTGCAGATCCACTAGCAATAACTGGCTATCATTTTATGGAAGACCATCATCCTTGAACTCTGAGGGATTGCCAACTGCATACTTCAGCTATAATGTTTTGTCCTTCCTCATTTTGTCCCCTGCATTTTTACATTATCTGAGCAGTGTGCAAATGTAATAAAATAGCCTGAGCATGTCGTCATGACTCTCTAGTCGCTGATCCCAGGAACTGTGCTGTCTGCTACTTATCTCACAGGTGAAGAAATTTTCCTTTATGTCCAGTGATAGAGGTCTGTTCTTTCTGATACTTAATATTCCTGCTTTGTTCCCTTCTGACAGCCTGTACTGGGCAAGGGTCATGGTTAACTTCCCCTTAAAGTGGATAGCACAATGCTGATGCCATCCAAATAAATATCAGTTGCATATGAAAAACTACATTAAAATAATATTATTGTGGTTGCAAAGTTGAAAGTTAGGATGTGCCAGATTTAAAATGATCTGTGCAAATTTAAGTCAGTCTCCTTGTGTATACAGTATACATTATGACTACAGCTGGTCAAAGCACTTTTTGAATTTAACAGTTTTTTGTTGAAAAAATGCGGTTTCATGGGAACATATTATGGTGACCAGGTGTTCTGATATTAGGGGCTTTGTCTTCTATAGGCAACTATATTTCTCACCCCCCAAAAAAGTGTCTCAATTTTTCACACTTGCAACTTGGTTGCCCTAGAACATATTGATTGTGATAAACAGGAAAAAGTTAAAATCAGTAACTTCAGGTTTCCTGTTTCATTTTGATAGTGTCAAAATATTTCATCTTGGTAAGATAAAAATGTTTGGTTTTGACTACCATTTCAGTTCACTACATTTTGATTTTTATATTAAAATATTTTCATATATACATGTATATAATGTTTGTTATAACATATATTAAATATGTTAATAAAGTTAAAATGAAATTAATGGAAACAATGCAAAAATAAAACTTTGACACTATTCAAATAAAATTTTGATATTATTGAAGCAAAACTATTGAACACTCGTCTTTTCAATAGTCCCATATCGAAATTGTTCAAAACTTTCATTTTGCAGGACACTTCAAAACTTCGGCTTTTCATTACAATTTGGAACAAATGTTGTTTTCAAAATGTTGGAATTGCCCACAGAACAGAACTCCACTTCCTGATCAGCTCTAGCTATGATGTAGACTTTATTTACAAGATCATATGCTCTTTTCCCTCCCTCCCCCCCCCCCCCCACAAGTCTCCTGCTTTGTTCAGTGCACAGGTTGGATGCATAAGGGGACTAAATTAAGGTTGCATGGACAACTGTAAATTTGGCATTTTTTGACTGCCCCCTAAATAAGTCTCTGACATTGTATAACCTTGTCTGATGGGACACAACACAGGGAAGGAGATGACAAAGAGCATAAATACATCTGAAAGGAGTTTGTTCCCAGTTAGGCACATGCGTGCACAGACTGAAATGGTGTAGGGGGGAAAAAACCCTTGTTCCTAATCATCCTCTCCATTACACATACATACATACCACTGTGGTATGTCAGGAGTGCAGAGAGAATTCATAGTCTTTCTGTTTCCCCTGGATTCTGTCTAGCAGTGGGGAAGCTGGTGGCAGTTTTAGTTTTCTGTTGTAGGGGAAGTAGACCTGGAGGAGGCATGCTTTTCCCATCTGCGCTGGGGGTGAAACCAGCAGAGGTCAGATCTTCCTGTGGAAGAAAAGTGGTAGATAAAGGACTCCCAGCTTGGGTAATTCAGCTGCTTGTGTTCCATCTACTGGCAGGAAGACTTGAACTATTGGCTCCTCCTGATGTTTTCACTTCAAAGTCTCCTATCTGATGAGTCCATTTTTCACCATCCATTCAAGACTCAGGAGGAGGTGGCGACAGAGGTCTGGGGAAGTTCAGCTCCCCAAATCCAGGAGAAGGGAAAGGTAGGGGAACTCTTCATACGTTCCCCAGAGCAGTTGATTTTACATTGATTTCTACAAGCAGAAAAAATATTCATTCTTCTTCTTTCTCCCAGAAGAGCTGTGTTTTATCACTTGTTTAAAAATGCTGTTTTGTATGTAATACTGACAAAACATACACAGTTTTTAGTAATCTTTTGGACAACTGCCACAATATGATTACCAGAGTTAAAAGTTACTCCTGCATTATAGTGAGTACAAAAGCTGTAGCCCTATTATTTCCTTCCCTTGACATTTGGAACAATAATGGCCCTTTCATAAGTAAGCATTGTACCAGTTTTTACTCTGAATAAAGTCAAATTTAATGGCCCAGGGTCCTTTTTAAGAGCACGTAGTGACTTTATGTGAAAAACGTACTCCATACATTTTTTATCTTGGTTTTGGATTGTTGTTGGACTCCTTTTTGAAATAAATTAACAAAGATTGAATGGAAAATATCATGCTTCAAGATGCTGCTTTATTGTAATGCAACATTTTGATATGTGTATATATGTTGGCTCAATTATTTTAAAGCTGATATTGTCCATGATCAATATGAAGTTACAATGGCTTACTTATTTCTCCTAATAAAATATAATTGATTTCATGTTTATCTCATCCATTGGCACAGCGTACCTCATTTTATTATTTTTATATAGTGACTTTTACCCCCAAAGGATCACAGCACTACTAAAATGCAGCTATTTTGGGGGGCGGGAAGGGAGAGTGGGCAGCAGCCAACCAATGCACGCTTCACTATGCCACAGAGAAGGAAATAGGATATTTGGGGCAAGTACACCCTTGCAATGCATAGGATTGTTGCCAGGTGCAGCAAACAATTTATTTAGTGAATTTAGCTCTTTCTGTTGAGAGATTATCAACTATCACCCTTGTATTATTTCCCCCACCCCCACTGCTCCTCTGTGTGTATATAAATCTCCTCACTGTATTTTCCACTGAATGCATCCGATGAAGTGAGATGTAGCTCACGAAAGCTTATGCTCAAATAAATTGGTTAGTTTCTAAGGTGCCACTAGTACTCCTTTTCTTGTTGCTCCATAAATACCTAAGATGTACTACTTGCCTTCCTCTAGGGAGCTACACCCTACCCAGACATCTGAGTTCAGGTGTTAACAGAACCTAGATTTAAACATCTGAGTTAGGATGAGATTTTCAAAGGCACACATCATTGGCTTTGCTATACTCCCATCGAAGTAAGTGTTCTGAGTGCTTTTAAAAATCCTAACCTAACTCAATGTGTGTGGGACTCTATTGAGAGGGGAGTGTTTGTTAGAAGCAGGAAATGGGCAATGGGAAGGATCATTTGATGATTACGTGTTCTGTTCAATCCCTCTGAAGCACCTGGCATTGACCACTGTCAGAAGACAGGATACTGGGCTAGATGGACCTTTGGTCTGACCCAGTATGGCTGTTCTTATCTTCTTACACCCATTCGTGTAGACATGCACTGTGCATACTATCTCACACTCCAGATTCTTCTCTAGCATGCCATATTTATCTGTGGAAAAAACAAGGAAAGGAAATTTACTCCCCAAAGTTTCCTTTAAAAGTGGCTTCCTATAACATCAAAGAAATCAGAAATATTAGTCAGTCCATTTTTTATTTTTTTCTAGTTAAGATGGGGTGCTCCTTTCTATAGAGGAATCATCTTTTATTGCACCTAGTTTTTGGAACATGTATGATACATGTCACTCTAATTTCTCTCAGCTAAACATTTACTTCCTTTTTCGTATTTTAGTTCTTAATTACAATTAAAGCGGAAAAAAGTGCAAGTGCATCCAATAGTCGTTCATTGTTGCATAGTATGATACATTTCATAATCTAGAAATTTTATTCAGTAAAATACTCCTCGGATATGTGTTTAGTTTAGAAGTCTCCAGCAATGATTGGCTAGTGAAGATTGGATGGCAGCAATATTAAATGATTGTTTTCTATATTATAAAAGCTCTATTGGGAATGAAAAGTGTGGTCGGAAAAGGATAATATAGACAGAGAAAATAGAGAAGCAAGATACATTGGTAGTGGGGAGCAGATGAAAGGTTGAGAGAGCCCTTGCGGTTTCTCAATGGTTTTTATTAAAAATGAAAAGCAATAAGAATGTACTAATTTAAGTCACTGGTAAGATATAATAACCTATTATACTCATGCCCATTCTTGGCTGCTCATTGACATTCTATTCCTACATACTCTGAGTGGTAGGTGGAAGTGTTCCCTTCTAACAAATGTTCCCCATCAGAAAACCTTCAGAATCAGCCCAGTTCCACCTCTGTTTTTTTTCTTTTCAAAAAGAAAACTCTTAAAGTCATCAAAGAAATCTCTTTACAAATTCTACTATATTGATTTTTTTGTTAACCCTATGTACAGTTAGAATCAAATGAGGCCCGATTTGATAGGCCTCCAGGCATTACCATAACCATGTTAAATAACAAAGCAAAGTCCCACTACAAGATTTTTAAAGGACGTTCTTAATATTGCAAGTCAAGCCCCATTTGAACAATTTTCAATGCATTTTATAAAAGAAAGAGATCTGCAAGAGGCAAAACACACATCAAGTGAAATAGGTATATCTGGAACTAGGTAAAATCACCCTTGTATTATTTGCATTCTTTCTGGAGTTGTAAATGTTATTTATACACTGCAAGGCAAACAGAGAGGCAGCTCTGGTCTGTTAGGCACACGTTTGTAGGCAGCCACAGACTGTATTTCACCGGAGAGGAAAGATGGTCTTGTTGTTAGAACCCAGATCCCCCAAATCCAGGGTCCTATGCCTCATTTAAAGTACTTGTTTGCTATGTACTTAGTTCTCCATGAGTAAAATGCGGATGATAATACTTTCCTACACCTTTCAGAGACATTGAGAGGATAAAGTCATTAACACAAGTGACATGCTCAGATACTGCATTCATAGGCACATAGAAAACCCTGTAGATGAATTTCTCTAGACTATTTTATCAATTACTACAGTTCATCCTTAGAGAGAACTTTACCCCAGAGCAGTAAGCTATCCAGTCAAAAAACAAAAACCCTATCTATAAAAAGTCAAATATAGTGGGTATGTTGTGTATGGTAATTTCGTGATGTGGCTTTGCCCAGTGTAAATAGAACCACTGTCTGGCTGCACCAGAAGGAAGACAGAAGACCATGGATTTTGTTGATTAGGCCACAACTTTATTCACTTACAATATCTGGGAGTATATGGCAACAAATTGTATGGTGCAGGTCATCATCCTTTCTTTAGTCATTTCTACCTAACCCTAGTTAGGTTCCAGCTATCGTGCTGCCCTCCCCTCATATGAAGTTAAAGCGGGGAGCTATAAAAAGATGGGGGTTGTCTTTCTGCTCTTCCAAATGTAGGTGCCGCAAACTTCCTTCCTCAGCTCCCTTAGAGATTTGGTGCAAAGTCCCTTTAAGCATTTTAGCACTGATGGGACAACATGGATCCTCTCTAGGGCCCAGGTCCCGAAACAACCCCATTAAAAACTTCCAGACTAAGACCCTGCTATAAGGATTTGGATAACCCCTCATCCTACTGGCAAACATAAAGTCCAATAGAGGACCGGAAATCATAGGTGATGCCAGCCCATGAATTCCCAGAGACACCATGTATTGTAGTATCCAATCTGCCCTCCCTCCTCTGAAATTGTACACAATTGTTAAAACACCTGTCATAGGCCCTAAACATTTGTGGTGCTACTGATCTCCATACTATGCATGAGACAACATATGCCAAAGTTCCAGAGTGCTACCATTCCTCATTGGCCCCCAGTGCCAGCTTCTAACATTTGTCCATCTGAAATCAAGACAATGCGTCATATTTGCCAATATTAATCCTGGGCACATGCTTGGCAGCGAAACATATCGTAAGATTTAAACATTGCAGTACAAATGCCCTTACCAGCCTCATAAGCCTGGGTGATTTGGAGGACTGGCAATTGATAACAAGTACCACTACCATGTTGTCACTCCAAAA
Organism: Chelonia mydas; assembly: GCF_015237465.2. Classification (NCBI taxonomy): domain Eukaryota; kingdom Metazoa; phylum Chordata; order Testudines; family Cheloniidae; genus Chelonia; species Chelonia mydas. The sequence goes on from NC_057849.1 coordinate 221,125,039, forward strand.
ATGCAACTTCAATCCTGATGAAGCTTGGAAAGCCAAATGGAGTTCACAGATAAACACCTTGTAAAAGATCCAAGGCAGAAGATCCCTGGCTTTGATCGCCCACAAAGTTCTTGGGCAACTCTAAACCGTATCCACACAAACCATGGCAGATGCAGATACTTGCTGCACAAATGGAAAATTAAAGATTCTCCAGTGTGCGACTGTGGTCACCCAGAACAGACTATGGAACATGCAACAGCTCAGTGCCCGATTCACAAATAAGAAGGAGGCCTCACAGTAATACGCTCTGCTACTCCAGACGTAATTATCTGGGCTAGCCATCTAAATGTAAAATTATAGTAGTTGCTCTACATTTACATCAGCTACATGAAGACGATGACTCCAAACGTGTGCTTTTGTTTGCAAAATCAGTTATCCAAGTAGTTACTGCTACCAAAATGGGAAAAAAATTCCCAGAATGTTATATCCTTTGCTATCTCTTTTTGTATCCCATCCGAGGGCCATTTCTGAGCATACAACCTGCCTTGGTAAAACGGTCTAAAACCTGAATGCCCCTGAATGAACCTCTAAATCTGCCTCTATCACCTATTCCTCCCTCCAAAAGGACATTGTATTACATTGATTCAGAAACTGTTCCAACCCCCCTAAATCCTTCATCTCTTTATTAACCCTTATAAAATGGTTTGGCTATGCTATTTCTATGGTAGCAGTTGAAAGTCGGGTGCAAAATGCCTGCCCTGGGATCGTCACTCAGCATGCAAAGTTAAGATGCCCAATAATACTGCAGTGTAACCTCGTTAGCTACTCTAGTCTTCATAATCACTCCCAGAAGTTCCCCCAGCCTTTTCTAGAACATAAGAACGGCCATACTGGGTCAGACCAATGGTCCATCTAGCCCAGTATCCTGTCTTCTGACGGTCACCCAGGCCAGATGCCACAGAGGAAATTGACAGAACAGGGTAATTATCAAGTGATCCATCCCCTGTTGTCCACTTCCAGGTTCTGGCACTCAGAAGCTAGGGACCTCCAGAGCAGGGGGTTGCATTCCTGACCATCTTGGCTAATAGCCATTGATGGTCCTATCCTCCATGAACTTATCTAATTATTTTTTTGAACCCAGCTGTACTTTGGGCCTTCACAACATCCCCTGGCAATGAGTTCCACAGGGTGACTGTGCGTTGTATGACGAAGTACTTCCTTTTGGTTGTTTTAAACCTGCTGTCTATTAATTTCATTGGGTGACCCCTGATTCTTGTGTTATGTAGAGGAGTAAATGACACTTCCTTATTCACTTTCTCCACTCCATTCATGATTTTATAGACCTCTGTCATATCTCCCTTAGTCATCTCTTTTTCCAAGCTGAAAAACCCCACTCTTTTTTTTAACATCTCCTCATATGGAAGCTGTTCTATACCCTTAATCATTTTTGTTGTCCTTCTCTGTTCCTTTTCGAATTCTAATATATCTGGGAGAGTCTAGATATATCAGCCCACATATCTAACTAAATCTCCAAATAGGTCAGCTTCATAGAGGGCCCCCTCTGTTTTTTCATCAGTCACAGGTACCCTCAACCTACCAACCAGTGCCTGGAATGTGGCTAGTAGGCTGGAACACTTCTCAGAATCTGCCCTGTCTGCAAACAAGCCATCATCCAAATAACGTGCCACATGGTATAAACCAGACTCCTGTACCACTGCCCATTCCAGCAGTGTACTGAATTTTTTAGATTCTGAACAGGAGATGGACAATTCCATCAGAAGTGACTTAACAAAATAAAACTGACCCTCAAGACAGAAAACCAAAATATTTCAATACACTGTCAGTAATGGAAAAGCAGACTGGATGTTGCATTTTGCTAACAGCACCTCCAGGTCACAGGTCTTGACCATGCACACAGCCTCATGGAAGGAAGAATAATGCACTGAACATAATTCAGAGCCTATTGCATCATTAACTGAACTACTCCATGGGTATGAAAGGTGGTGGATCGAGTAATACTCTCCAGGTGCCTTCGTAGAACTAAACCCAGTGGAAAAACCCAGGGGTTCTTTATAGGTAATGGTTGAATGATCCTGCAACTCTGTTAGCATTTACTTCCTGTGCAATCTTTTTCTTTACAGTATGTCTCAACCCTTCTGTGGACATTACGTGATCTCTTAGCCCTGTATAGAATACTAACTCCTGATGTAAACCTTTACCATAAATGTGCCCTGTCTGTCTTTTTAGGGTAATCCCAAAAGAGTACCCGTAACACTTTGAGCTTAACTGGAGACAAAGCTTTTTCCAGTACCCTTACTGCCAGCTCCCCGCTCCCCACACCCCTCTCCCATTATCTACCCTTTGCTCCCTGTCCCTGTACCGTTGGGCAATGGGTGACGGGGGTGGATTTACCCCCCCCCAATTTTCTATCATATTGGGGCCTTCCCTGAAAGCTATAGCAATTGAAGACTACATGAAACACATCTCATAAGCATATATAAATCTGCCCAGTAAATGTTATGCAGAGCATCAGATCTCTGTTGGATTTGCTAAGTAATAAATCGGCCGTTCTCATTGTGAACACCTGGTGCCCCTGATATCATTCACTCTAAGCAGACCATGTGATTCAGGATGTCCCACTGAATTCTAGCCTGTTACAGACCTCAGTCTCAACTGCTCATCATAGTTAAACCAAGCCATGCCCCCAAATGTATTGTGTGTTCACTGTATGATGATCATACATTTGAATAATGCTGGGCTTCTTTTTTGCCCTTTGGTAATGCATATGTCAGAGCACAGCCCCAATTTTACAAATCACACAGTGATCTTTCTTGCCTATGTATCAGAATGCAGGGTCAGTCTGTTAGTTTCTGAAGTGCCAAATCTAGTTCATTTGCAGAGAAAACAGGCAAACCAGATTGCATTTATCTTGTCAAATGGATAAATAAGCGAAGTATGTTTAAGCTATCAATATTTTAGGCAGAACTTTTGTGTGTGTGTGTGTGTGGCGGGGGATTACTCACAACCAAACTTGCAAGATAGAGGGGACAGCGGTGAGAAGACCAAGCAGTTTTAAAGATTTATTTCACCTGTCTTTTCCTGAAACCAAAAAGAAGCGTGTGAGGCATTACTTTTCCAAACCTAATTTTAAGTGTAATGCCATGGAAAATGTTCATAGACTTATTGTTCTGAAGTGATTATCCTTTAAATCATGGCTGTTTCACTGGCTGCCTTCATCTGATCCTGAAACTATAAATGAACTCCAAGGCTTTGATGTTGAGGGTTCGAACTCAAAGGAGATTTTCAAGGTCTTTGAAGTTGAGCTCTAGAAGGGACAATGCACTGTGCACTTATTCACTGGGGGAGTGCTGTCATCATAATACAGCTGAGTCTTTGCCAGTGTAAATTTATCATGGGTGTTTGAAGTAGCTTTATTGCATCGGTTTTCCTTTTATTTCAAAGTCAGGACATGGCTAAAAATTGGTGGGCTTCTGTTCCTGTTTCATTGTATTTGTGTGAAATGAATAATGTATCAAAGGCAATATAATTTGGACAGAATTTTGTGGAATATAAAAAGGAATCTTTTGGCAACCGCTCCCCACCTTTTTAAAAGTTGGTGTAAAAAATAAAATAAAAAGTTCAACGATGTTTCCACTTCCATGTCTAGTTTTCCTTAGATGATGACAAACAGGTAAAATGTCATTGATGAAATTAACTCCAACTCTAAAGGCTCAAAATTTGGAGGAAGCCTTTGAAATTTAAAGATCATGGATGTGCCCCTCACGTTGCCGCAAGGTTGCTCTTTAAGAACCTGATCCTGCAATGAGAGCTTTGTGGATGGACCCCCGATGCTCGCACGGATCACCACTAAAGTCTGTGGGGCTTTGCATGGATGCAGGGGTCTTGTGCATAGATCATTGCAGGACTGATGCCTAAATTGAGAACTAGCATGCTGTGACATATGACATCATAAATTCATGTAGCGAAGAATGAATGTAGGACCCAGCCCTTTGAAATGTGAGTGCTTCCAGTGTCATGCTGTGCACTCTCAACTTTAGATCGGTGGATGTTAAGGGCACTCAGCACCTTCCATCACCGGGCTCATGTTTGGTACATGACATTAAAAGCAAAGTGAACAAAGTGCTAGAAAAAAATACTTCTGGGAAAAATCCTGCATTCTTAAAGGGATGGGTTAGATGTGTTTCCAACACTCACAATTTTATCACAAGCCTTGCAATATTTGCTGTTTTTTCTAAAGGCCCCAGTTCCTGGAAGTATGTAAGAATCATAGTTTCTGGGTGTTTTTAAGTAAGTTTCTAGTCCTTGTGCTTGTGAAGAAAGGCTTGAAAACATGACCCCTCCTCCCCCAAAGGCTCAAAAAACGGAAGGCAAATAAAAAGAACTTGCGTTTAAACATCTCATTATTATTTTTTTTGTGGGCCTGACATGATTTTTGAACATGTGTTGACAATGTTGAGGTGATGATCATAGTTTTTGTCTCTTGTATCCTGTTACCATTACAAGATGCACTCACTTTAGTACGCTGCCTACAAGAGGCAAGCTTTGTGAATAGTTCTTTGGAGAGTTAACAGTATATCACATTTTATAGGCCTCATTGTAACTGGGAACAAGATACATAGAAGAGGGTTAGTTATAATATACCCTCATAAAAAATGTGTGTGTTCTTTGTGTGATATTGGTAGTTATGTGAATATTATAGGGAAAGTAGCAAGAATACAGCACTGTAAATATTATACTGTGGATTTAAGATCTATCTGTAATAAATAGTAATTTACAGTGTAAGTTCATATGGGTAGGGACCATGTTATATTGTGCACTGGAGCAGCTCTAGCACAATGGGGTCCTGATCCTGACTGCAGCCTCTTGGTGCTACTGCAGCATAAATAGTAGAGGGGTTTTTGTGTGTGTGTTCAGGGGCCCATTTGGTTAATTTTATTGATAATAATGAAAAAATGATGGAGCTGGCTAATGCCTAGCATAGTGTTCAGGTCTCTCAAAAATCCATTTCTTTGCAAACACGTTTGTAGTTGAGATAAGAAGCAAATCCATTGTGAGGGTAAACAGATACTGTGTGAGCTTCGCCATATAGTTCTACCAGTGCACTTTGGTCCTTGCTTCTCGTGCTGCTAATACTTCGTGTTTCAATCCTTGAACTCTGCCTGTGGTACTGAATTGCACGGTGGCTTATTGATATGAACATTTGATTGAAACCACCAAGCTCATATCACTTGTGACCTGAAACAGATTAAAACAGAAGTCTTTACAGATGACAGGCTTGAAGGTTTATCCTCTCAGCTACCTAGCCCCAAAGAGCTATATACTTTTTTTCTGTAATTTCATGGTCCTTTTGTTGGAAACGAGTGCCATGGGACTGGGAATAATGACATGCTGTGACTGGCTGTTTCAATAAAGACAGGATTATGATGATGAGGGTTTTTTTTCTTTCTATCCTTGCCTGTTTGTATGATAAATATACAAAACTCAGCTGGTAGGTCCATCTTGATATTCCAAGCTGATATTATTAACTTGTGAACAAAGAGCTAGACTAGGGCAACTGTTTTTTGATATTTGAAGTTTGAAAGGTGTGTTTTGTGTGGAATTACAAGAGCCGTACCAACTTCATGAACAACACACATTTTGGTCTCAGTTCAGCAGACGCGTCAAATATTTTTGTAGCCTGATTCCATGCTTGGTGCCCCTGGTTTCTGAAACTTTACACACTCTTATATACATGTAGCTGTTCCTTGGACTTGTATTAGATTTTTTCCCAAACAGTTTCTGTTTGCTTATAGTGCTTGTGGAGTGCTTGTGTGCTATTAGATTATATTAATTAAGGATAAAAAATGAACGTACAATATTTCTCCTCATACCCAGCCCTAACCTAATGCTCCATGGCCCTGTCATAACCCCTAAGTTACACTGCTTTGATAAGGAAAGGCATGAAAGGGAAAATGGGAGTGGTGTGTAATTATAATTGTCTATATTTTCTTTTGTTTTTTACAGTCCTTTTGTAATTACAGCATAATTCCAGTGAGGTTAAAGTTTACTGGCATCCAACTTAGCTGCAGTTTCCGACAAGTATTATCACAGGAATCTAGCTATTATGCATGAGTGCCATGTCTGTAACCACGAATGCATCCGATGAAGTGAGCTGTAGCTCACGAAAGCTTATGCTCAAATAAATTTGTTAGTCTCTAAGGTGCCACAAGTACTCCTTTTCTTTTTGCAGTTATGAGGTAACTCATCAACAAGTATTAAGCATATAAATTCTTAGGGGGAAAAAAGGGCATCTGTGTTTGGATGCTCACTGCGCATGTTATCCCATGGAGTGGTGCCACAGCTTCTCAGTCCCTTCTGTATCTTTCCTTTTACTGGAGTACTAGGCCTCTTCTGAGCAGCTCATACCAGTGACAAATTGTGATTTTTGTAGAAGAGTATACTGTACTATAACTTCACCCATCACATGAGGGTCCATTGTGAATCTGTATCAGAAAAAGTTAAAGCCTAAGGACAGACTTTTTAGCCCAAGTTTAGTTTCATGTTCTAAATGCCAAAGGGGACTTTTAGCCTCATCCTTCAGAAATTTTGAGCCCCTAAAAGAATGCCCCTAAAAGAATGAATGGTACTTAGGAGGTGGAATGAGACCTTTGGGCAAATCCAGAATACTTGTCTACGAGTTCATTTCTTTATCTTTATTTAGAAACTGTTCTTGAAGCACAGAATCCTAGAAATACAGGGCTGGAAGGGACCTCCAGGTCTAGTCCATCCCCCTGCGCTGAGACAGGATTAAGTACAGCTAGGCCTTCCATGTCAGGCATGTGTCCCTCTTTTTTAAGAACTGCCACAACCTCTCCAGGGAACCTGTTCCAGTGCTTAACTATCCATATAGTTAGAAAGTTTGTCCTACTATGCAATGTAAATCTCCTTTACCGCAAACTAAGCTGATTACTTTTTGCCATGCCGTCTGTGGGTATGGAGAACAGTTGAACACTGTCCCCTTTATATCAACCATTTACATATTTACTATTATCCTCCTGTCCCCCCCTCTTTTCTAGATGAAACATGCCCAACTCTTTCACTATTTACTTATAAGTCATATTTTCTAAACCTTTTATCATTTTTGTTGCTCTCCTCTGGACTCGCTCTAATTTGTTTGCATCTATTTTAAAGTGTAGCGCCCAAAACTGGAGACCGTACTCAAGCTGAGGCCTCACCAGTACTGAGTAGAGCAAAACAATTACCTCCCATGTCTTATATACACCGCTCTTGTTAATACACACCAGAATGAGGTTTGCCTTTTTTGCAACACCATCACACTATTAACTCGCATTCAATTTGTGATCCATTATAATCCCCAGATCCCCCATAAGGATCCCCAGACTCTTTTCTGCAGTACTGCTGTCTAGCCAGCATATTATATTTCTTTTTAAGGGTTTACTAAACCCAGAAAAGGCCTGTCATTCCACTGATAGGCTAAGAAAGGGTATTAGATATGTGTTGCATTGCTACGAAACACTGGGGGCAAGGTCTCAACTGTGGCCCAGGCTCGACACAGCACAGATCAGGGATGATGTGACAAGGTGGCATAAATATCTTTTCAGTATATTCATCAATGATTTAGATAATGGCATAGAGAGAGTACATGTACAAAGTTTGAGGATGATATCAAGATGGAAAAGGTAGTAAGTGCTTTGGAGGATAGGATTAAAATTCAAAATGATCTGGACAAACTGGAGAAATGGTCTGAAATAAATAGGATGAAATTCAATAAGGACAAATGCAAAGTACTCCACTTAGGAAGGAACAATCAGTTGCACACATACAAAATGGGAAATGATGCTTAGGAAGGAGTACTGCAGAAAGGGATCTGAGGGTCATAGTGGACCACAAGCTAAATATGAGTCAACAGTGTAACGCTGTTGCAAAAAAAGGAAACATCATTCGGGGATGTATTAGCAGGAGTGTTGTAAGCAACACACAAGAAGCAATTCTTCTGCTCTACTCTGTGCTGATTAGGCCTCAACTGGAGTATAGTTCTGGATGCCACATTTCAGGAAAGATGTGGACAAATGGGAGAAAGTCCAGAGAAGAGCAACAGAAATGATTAAAGGTCTAGAAAACGTGACCAATGAAGGAAGATTTGGGGGGGGGAGGGGAGTGTTTGTTTAGTCTGGAAAAGCGAAGACTGAATGGGGACATAACAGTTTTCAAGTACATAAAAAGTTGTTACAGGAGGAGGGAGAAAAATTGTTCTCCTTAACCTCTGAGGCTAGGACAAGAAGTAATGGACTTAAACTGCAGCAAGAGAGGTTTAGGTTGGACATTAGGAAAAACTTCCTAACTGTCAGGGTGGTGAAGCACTAGAATAAATTGCCTAGGGATGCTGTGGAATCTCCATCATTGGGGATTTTTAAGAGCAGGTTGGACAAACACCTGTCAGAGATGGTCTGCGTAATACTTAGTCCTGCCATGAGTGCAGGGGACTGGACTAGATGACCTCTCTAGACCTATGATTCTATGAAAAGCTTATTTGCACTGTTAGAGTAGCTTGCAACCTGCTGGAATTTATACCACCATAATCTCCTCTTCACTCCATGTAAACAAATTAGTAAATTTTAAAATAGACACTCCTGTTTTCAAATTCCCTCATCCCTGTTCTCTTCAATACCATATATCTGCAGTACACTACACTAACATTGGCCTGTCCCCAATTGGTCAAATTGCTCTTTTGTTAGGTAGTTGCCTACAATCTGAAGATCATTGTTGCAGAAGTTGTCGTCCTAGTTCATTTTCTCCGTCTCTAATAATGTAATCAATATTTATGCCACATTAATCACTATGGTGTCTAAAAGCCTTTTGGCAGCGATAGCACCTGAGGACTCCGACAACATTTTTGATTCATAGCAATGAACTGAGCTGGACTGAAGACTTGCTTTCCCTCTGACAGTTTTTGAGAACTGAGACGTAGGAGTTTAACAGTGGTGTGTGTGTGTGTGATGCTATCATATATTTAGGCTTGGAAGGATTAGATTTCTGTTGGTAGATGTTGTTAAGCATTGATTTCACTGCACACGCATGCACAAACCAACCAAAATATAATTTCCATTGATGATAATTTACATTTAAAGGTGGGCAAGGTACGAAAAATGATTTGACAACTTATTAGAGCTTGATTTAGGATATTTACTTTCTATATTTTGACGTGCTATTGACAATTTGTGTTTTGTTATAAAACTATAACTTATTGAATCTCAACATGTACTGTCATTAAATAATTGTGTGACCCCCATAATGTCCCGTAACTTTGAAAATTTAAATAATTTTAAAAATGCTTAAAAATAACATTGATATTATCCATCAAAATGATAAATATAATAATCAAACTCTGCCAAGCTTACATATATTATTCTCTCTAATATACTAATTTTATGCTATAAATAGTATATTAGAGAGACTTATATGACTGAATTATTGTATTATGTATATATTTTAAAGATGAAGCTTGTATTATATGTCTATTACACTATATAGTGTATTAGAGAGAGGGGTGTGTGTGTGTATACACTCAATAATGCTCTCAGTGTATTTTAAAGATGAAGCTTGTATATCCTCAGAAAAGATATCATAGTTTTATGGGTTTTCCCAAAGCAGATTTTTAGTGTAATTTAGTTTATGATGGAAAATTATTCCCTATTATCACAGCTGGGTGAAAGTAACCTCCAATGAAGCAAACACCCCTGACTTCTGCCATGGTAGCCTGCTGTTATTGCAGGAGCATTATGGCCACATAGGTTTCAGAGTAGCAGCCGTGTTAGTCTGTATCCACAAAAAGAACAGGAGTACTTGTGGCACCTTGGAGACTAACAAATTTATTAGAGCATAAGCTTTCGTGGGCTACAGCCCACTTCATCAGATGCATAGAATAGAACATATAGTAAGAAGATATATACATACACACACACACACAGAAGGTGGAAGTTCTCCTTTTTTACCTTGGGGCTACAGTGCACTGGGTCCCCAGATTCTCCACTTAAGGAAAGAGAGGGCATTAAATGGTCCTTTATTTATCCCCAGTGAATGATCATTCTAGCCACTGTTACTCTTCCATATTTTAAATCTTTTCATTTTCCTTTTGTGAAGTTATGAGTGTAATATAATATCTCATTGAAAGGTGACAGGGCCAGAAAGAGTTAATTAACTCACAGACTGACCTGACCCATGGCCGAACTTTAAAGACTTGCTAGGAAGATATGTTAATGAATAGAGCTCTGAAATGCAAGCCTGCATTGTTAGAGATAGAAGGATAGGTGTTTGCTCAGGTCTTGTGATGTAAGCAAATAAGTCTTGTCTATTGCTATAGCTTTGATTCAAAGATCAAAAAAGGAATATTAACATTTAGGAAGACACTTGAGTGAAATAGTATTATTGTCTATATGTCTCTTTGAAGGTTGTGGTAACCTGTATCTGAACTGTTTAATGGATAAATTACCTTGTGCTAATTGCCAGGATGTCTGGGAGAAGGAAAGTTAAGCCTATTGTTTTCTCAGGCCCAAAGGCTACTGGAAATGTATAAAAACCTTGGGACACAATCCTTCTTCATCTCAGATCTGCTTTGGGTTTCAAGAGGGGGAAACCTTAAGCCATAAGAATTGAGATCCCCAGTCATTGACTGGAGTCACCTTGAATATGGACATTGAACTATAACCTATGGACTATTTCTAAAAGGACTTTTGGCAAATACAAGCTCATCTCTGCTATATATCTGACCCTCAAGAATTGAATTCATGTCTGTATGTATATTGATCTTTTAACCAACGCTCTCTTTTTTCTTTTTTAACAAATTTTAGTTTAGTTAATAAGAATTGACTATAAGCGTGTATCTTGGGTAAGATCTAAGATATCATTTGATCTGGGTCTGGGGATTGGTCATTTGGGATTAGGAGAACCTTTTCTTTTTATATGATGAAAAAAGATTTTCAGAATTTATCATCATATGTTTGACGTGTGTCTGGATGGAGGCCTGAGGCTGGATACTTTAAGGGAACTGCATTAATTGGAATTCTGAGTAACCAGTGAGATAATACAGAAGCTGTTTTGTGCTGGCTTGGTAACAATAAGTATTGGAATATCCACGAGCGTTTGGGGTTTGTCGGCCCCGTTCTGTTTGCAGTTCACCCTATATGAGTGATCTCAGCTGGCTCCCACGGGCAGCACCGTCGCACCTTTTCCTTTTCCTCTTCCTCATATGTAGATTCCTCAATCTATTTGTGTCTTTAAATGTGTATTGGTGTTTTCATACTTCAGAAATTATTCTGGACCACTCAAGCATATTGGCCCAGGGCAAGGGCGTCTTTATAAGTGTCACTCTTGTTTCCAGGTGTAGCAATTATGAGCTTGCAATGTGAATCTGTAACTTATATAAAATAAAGAAAATGGTAGAATGACAAGGTAGGTAAGATAATATCTGTTGTTGGACAAAGTTCTGTTGGTGAGAGACAAGCTTTCGAGCCAACACAGAGCTCTTCTTCAGGTCTGGGAAAGGTTCTCAGAGTGTCACAGCTAAATACAAGGTTGAACAGATTGTTTAGCATACAGACTTTCTCCTTGATGCATATTCTGTGGTATCTGAATGCCTGGCTAGAGATAACAGATTACTTGGCGTGTTTGGGATGGTTGATGGATCTGTGAAGGTAGGTGTGATGAGCTGTGGATTTCATGTATGTAGTTGACTGCAGGGACTACTTCTGCTAAATAATACCTTGTATTTAGCTATGATACTAGGAGTACCTTTCCCAGACCTGATGAAGAGCTCTGTGTAAGCTCGAAAGCTTGTCTCTCTCAGAAACAGAAGTTAATCCAATAAAAGATACCTTACTCACCTTGTGTCTCTGATATCCTGGGACTGACCCGTCTACAACAATGCTGCATACAAAGTAGTAGAATGGGTAGCGAACATCTCGCTACACCTCACCATGGTTTATAATGGACCTCCAACAATGCTAGTGCCAGAAGGACTTTATAATCATCAGTGGGGAAGTGAATAGATGAATTTGGTGGCTTGAAGAAGAAAAGAGAATTGGTGAATGGTACCTTACTGAGACAGACTGAGTGGGTGGGGTTGAATGGCAGTTAGCTGGTGTTCGTTACTGAGTTGAGGGTTAATTGTGGGGCTGTGTGTTTGCCTCATCTATATGAAAATGATTTATATGAATATGTGAGCGAGAGAGTGTATGTGCATGTGCGCTGAGGTATGGGATTTATGAATGGGAGCGTGTGTGAGAGGTTGTGTAAAGGGAAGGAAAGGTTGTATTGAGGGTTTTGTGCATGCATGTGTGTTGGTGTGTAGTGGTGTTTGTGTGACTCTGTCCATAGACAAGCATGTGCATGTAAGGATAAAAAATGTACTTCTCTGTCATATGAGAGGTAGAGGTGGGGAGGCTGTATGAGCTGGTGATCATGTTAATGTAGTTTTGTGGGTGAACTGGTAAATGTTCTTACTGATTTTGCAAGGCTGAAATATATATTTTTCCATGTATGTGTGTGAGAGACAAATTTAATAAGTAGTTTTATTTAATTAATTTTTTAAATCTGGAAAGTATTAATGTTGCAAATCACTTGGGGTCTGTTTTTTGTAAACTTGCAGGAGTTTTGTAATTTTGTGTGACTGTTTATCTCCTCCTTGCTTTCGAGTAAAACAAGAGGCAGATATAATTTACATCATCTGTCTTTACGCATAGTGTCAGCACGAAGCGTTTCCAATTTAAAATAGGAGACAAAAAGACTGTAGAAAGCTCATAGTAAGTAAATGCTTTGTGTAGGGGATGAGCAAACCACCAAAGTTTGGTTGTTTTTTTTCTTCCCCTTTTGTTTTTGGAGGTGGAGGTGAGGGGATGTGTTTTTGTTTTGTTTCAAACAAGCCTTCCTTTTTAAAAACTCCTTTCCATAAAAGTGATGGCTCCATCAAGTAACATGTTATGTCAACATGGTTAACTTTCTTTACTTCATTTTAATGAACAGTTCATTAGTTTTAATTTCAGTTAATGTAAAGGTAAAGGAGAGAGGCCCTGAGGAAGATATTTTTAACCAGGCATCTTAATCAACTGTGCTTTTCACTCGTGTTTGCATTATGTGCAGGCAAACTAAGTTGGCCTTGTTTTCACTTGCTGTGCTAACAGTTACAATGAATGAGCCAAGTTCTCTTCTTGTAGTGGAGCTACATCACAGGTTTATAATGAATTATGTGCAATATAGAAAGATGGGGCAGATCTGGGGCTAATGATCAATAATAAAACACTTTTGTGTGCTTTACATATACATATGTGACTCTTAAACAGGCTATAACTACATTTTGAAATCACGTTTTAACAAGTAAGATTGGGTATGAAGAACTAGAAAGATTGACATCACGTTTAAATTATGTCTATACAAATGCTTAAAAGCAATTGGCCATACTTCGTAAAGTACATTAGCTGGAAGTTTCCATTAATTTTCTTTTGTGCTTAGACCGACAGTTAGCTCTTCTCTTGCGTTGTGTTGACATGTTGTATGGGAGGAAGGGAGGAGTTCAACTTACACTATTTCACAATAACCAAGTAAAGCAAATTTTAAAAATACAATAGTGTTGACTTTCTTTGCCTGTGTATCAGGCCAAGATCTTCGCAAGTGAGTAGTGATTTTGGGTGTCTGAATTATGAGGTGATCTTTTAAGGAGGCATGTTTTTTGAGAGAGTGCTGAGTACCTACACTGTAAAAATTAGCCACCTTTAAGGTCACTCAGATTGAGTCCACAAAAATAACTAGTCTGCTTTGAAAATCTTTGCCTTACTGCTGTAAAGCGTATGAGATATTTTCAAAACTACAATGGAATTTATTTGGGGGTTTTCACATTCTTGTCATTACGTGAGCGTAGTCAGCTCGACATGAACGTCCACGATAAAATGATCAACATTTTAAATGCCTGTTTTTACTATCAGATATGATATCCAGGAAATTTCTTCTAGTCCGGGGGGTGCAAAATGGTAGGTGTCTCTTTACAATAACATGGCTGGAAGCTGGCAGGCTATGCCAGACCCCCTCTCTGCTCAGGAACAGAGACTGCCCCGTCCGTTTTGTGCTAAGCTGCAGAAAACTTGGAGTTTGAGGCTTCCAAAAGACTTTCAGATTACCTCTCTCAGGGTATCTCAGGTACCATATCACTGTTAGTTTTACTTGCTCTTTGCTTTATTAAGCAAAATGAGGTATAGCAGCCAGTACTTTTGCTTTTACCCAGATAAGGAATACAGTAATTAAGCTTTAGTTTGATCGGTGCCATATTTATAATTTGGAACATTCTGAACATATGGTTATATGAATGGCAAGATAAGAACTCCTAGACTACTTAGGTATTGAGGGTCATGGCATATGTTATTTGAAAGATAATTTCCCTAGATTGGCAAAAAGTTTGATGTCACAAGGTATTACCATATGTATACAAAATGGGTATTTTGTCTAACTAGCAGGACTTAAACTACTTCTACGCTCATAGGAGTTAAAGATAGTACATCATTCAAATGTTAATTTCCTTTAGATTTGGAATGAAGTTTCAGGTTTGAGCTGTGACCTCAGTGTCATGATAATTTGGCTATTCTTACTACTAGGGCTGTGTAAAATGTGAACAATGAAATAGAAACCTGTGTTTTTAGTTCTTGAATTTTCTTTTAATTTCACACACAACATGTATGAAACATCATAAGGTTTTGCTTGAAAATAAGATTTTAGTGAAGCAGTTTGAGAGAGCGGAGGGGAAGAGGGAGTGTAATTCCATTCCTGTTGTGTATTCATAAAATGTATATTCTTTCATGCTTATGTCTCTTCACTTTTTTACTCTGTTGTTCCTTACTTTAGTCTAATTTTTTCTTGATATTCTTTATAGATTTTAGATTTCCTAACTTTTTGGGGGGTCTGTACTTTCATAGCTAATGAAAGTAGTTACTGAAAATGTATGTACAGTTTCTTTAAAATCTACCCTTCAAGATGTATGCCTATAACATGCATTATATAAAACAGAAGAGTAATTAGTAATTTTTGTGCCAATACTTTGACATTCAAATGTTTGTTCCATGAAAATGAATTTTCACATTAAAGTGTGCAATATTTTGAAGGATCGTGTGTGTGTGTGTGTGTATGTGTGAGCGAGAGAGAGAGAAACTGGCATTTCTTTCAAAAATCCAATATATTTCTATTTTAGTTTTATTAGGGTAACACAATTAGATGTGTTTTTACACGCCTGGCTATACCATGTCATTGATTGGATTCTTCAACTGGTTCATAAGAAGAAGAATATACTCACCCTTCCTGAAAACAAAGTTTTCTTTAGAGTTTTGGAAAAACGTTAAAGCCCATTAACATCAACTACAATTACATGTATCTGATATTAAACATGTCTCCCCGCCCCCTTTATCTCTCTCACTTTTTCTCTTTATCTCTTTCACTTTGAATTTAACTAGTATTTTAAGAGCTCAATTTCAGGTTTCAGTTTCTCTCAGCAAAAGTAGTTCATGACCTTTATTATCAAGCTTAAGTTTAGCACCGATGAATAAGCTGCCAAATATGCATCATTATTATATTTTTGACAATTTGACAGAGGAAAATGTCTGTTAGAAAGATAAAGTATTAGTAGATCACCCACATATCTACAGTAGCCTTAATGAAAGGTTAAAGCATTGACAGATAAGTGGTTAAACAATTCTAGCATTGTACTTTCTGCAGTACTTTGAAGCCATTATGTTTCATTTATAGTTAACTTGCCCCATTCAGGGCATAGATAAAATGTCAGTCATACACTGTAGCCCTGAGGTCACAATTATATGAAAGCTTCTTTGACAGAGTATAAGTGATTTGGGATAAACAAGAAAATGTAGAAAATGTTGTTTACTTTAAGGATCAGCAGTAGACTTGGACTGTATTTTCAGTAGGCTTAAACCATCCTTACAAAACTACAGTACTCTCAATTTAAAGGAACAATTATCACATTTGTGAGCCCCAAAATTTGACCTACTATTCCTTGTCTTGTATCCATCCATTTGCCAACTCCATATAATTCTGATAAGTTTTTCAAAAGGGGTTAATTGAAATACGGAGTAAAAATGATTTTTTAGAATGTTGAAAAATACCTTTAACTTTGTCCTTTTCTAAGAAGTCAAAGCTGTGATGGTTTTATTAATTCTCAGCTCATTCTTTTTCCTACTCTTTATAGCATTTCGATCAGGAGTGATAGCAAATCAGAGAATAAAACAATGAGTGCAAGGTAAGAAAATGATTGACCTGATTCTGTTAGAGCTATCATTAACATAGGAGATTGTAGTTCAATATTGACTGTGGTGTAATCTAGCCGGGGGGAGGATGCTTTTATGAACTACAGTTTTAAAACTGACTTAAAAGAAGTGAAAGGAGCAAAACCTAAACTAAAACTAAAGCACTGGGCTCAAGGGAAGATTTTTGCAAGTGCATTCAGTTCTGTAGTAAACCAGCTGCAGAAGGGGTTTCAAATTCCTACACTAAGCCTGAGACCCACAGATCTGCCCTCTATCCCCAAAGGTCAAAGGGCATTTCTCCTGCAGGCATAGTGGCAGCTTGTCCAATAAATACAGGACTGTTACCATGACACAGAAGGATCATTATATTGAGTAAGCTGACAAATAATTGGAACATTTCTTCAAGTCTGTCTACAAGAGGGAGTTGAGAAGACAAGCATAAAGTGGGTATATATGTTCTCTTTGAAAGACAAGCGGGTTTAAGAAGTATGCCCTTAGTAACTTTTCAGAGAGGTGTCACTGATAGTTTTATTGAATAGGCCTACCAAAACCGGTTGGAGAATTAACAATATTGGACTTGGATCCTACATTTGGACTCTTTGCAGGAATTGAGTGAAAAAACATTTTGGTGAACACAGGAAATAGGCAGACATTGATAAGGATTTTTTTTTTTTACCCTGAATTATTAATTCTACTGATGTTTGCACTAAACAATTTTCAGGTTGGTCCATCTAAACCCTAATCTATGTGTTTTGACACAGTGAACAAAAATGTTATTTTCTTCATCTTTTTGAGTAATGTGCAATAATCAGTTTAATTCCATGATTTACGGTGACATAATAGGCTGTAAATTCAATATCCCCCCCACCCCCCCCCAAGATAGAAATTATATTGTAGAATCTCATTAACTGAATTAGCAAATACATATGGGATAGAAACTAAAATAGGCTCTCTTGGTTTTGGTTTTGTTCAACAGAAGGAAAATATTAGGGTAAGCATTGAGGAAAAACTAAGAATAGTTGAGCAGTAGAACAAGCTACCCAGAGAGGTTGTGGGGTCCTAAAAACTGGAGGTGGAAAGCAGCACAATACACTTACTAAGCAAGGGTGGTTTATGGATAATGAAATCAGTATTGCCCAGTTATGTTGTATGGTGATAGACCAGGAGACCCACTAGAGAGTCTATCCATCCATGTGTTACTATAATGTATGAATGTATGACTCTAAAATTGACTTTTTTCATATTTAATTTTAGTGAAATATTTACAATGGCTGATCTTTACTTAGCATTGCTCGGCTTGAATGCTCTTTCTATGACTTTCGCTTAATATATTTTTCTTAATTCTTATATATGTAAAGACCAAACGGTAAAATGTAAATATGCTCATATGTTCTTCTTCTTCTTCTTCTTCTTGCATTTCCTTGCCACCAATAATTTAGTGCTCTCCCTATTGAGCATGTGTGTTTGATAATATGATTGCTGATACATGGAATGGAGGAGAAGGTGGTACTTCTCTGAGTTTAAAAGGAGGATTTCATGGTGGATCAAACTTGACAAACGAGGACCTCTATATTAAAAGACAATTGAAATGTCGTGGTTGTGTCAATCTCCCAGTGTTGAAAAAAAAAGTAAAATTTCATGTCCCTTATAAAAGCAAACCAACAGGTACCAATTGTACCATAGTTGAAAGCCCTCCCTTTAGCTCAAACATTAAGGAAGCAGTGTGGTCTAGTGGACTGGGGCACAGGAATCCCGGTGTCTGTTCTTGGCTCTGCCAGAGACCTGGGGCAAATCATTTTCCCTCTGTGCATCAGTCTCCTTATCTGTAATATAAGGATGATGATACTGACCTCCTTTGTAAAGTACTTTGAAATACATGGATGATCAGCACTAGATATTATTAGGAGTGATTTGAAACAGGGACTATAATCAATTTTCATTACTGTTTTATATTAAAGATAAACAGAATGTTAACAAAGTTATTTTTTCTATAAGTATTATAATAGAGAGTTTCAGATATAAAGGATAAGGGAATACAACAGAGCTCCAGTAAGTGTGTATATATATTATGATTTTTTTAAAGTATTTCATCCATCCCTTCAAATATAATATAGAAAGTAAATAACTGCATTTCTCTTAATTTTGGTTAACATATCTATAAATTGCGGGATTTTTTTTTAGCAGTCTCATACTGAAATATTAATTGGATTCAGGGAACCATCTTTGTATATCCTGGGATTTTCCCAAATGGAAAAAGATTATGGACAATAGTCATTTTAATATATGAAATGATGTCAACTGTGTAAAATCAGAGATCCCCAGTCTCATTAATGTGTAGCGATATTAGATGAGGAGAGAGGGATGATTACAGGCTCTTCTGTTCAGAGAGTATTTATAGATTATCCAAATTATAGTTTGCACAAATATGATTATTTTAAAAACAGCCCTCTCAAGTCTCTTCCCACCTCCGCATTTAACAAAGTTCACTACTCTGTAAAATGAACATTAGTGACCAATATTATTCTCTGGCTTGTATGTTCTAAGAAGTATTCCCATGTGATATATATTATGAGTTTAGGAAGTTTCAGCTGCAGTTGAGAGGTGATTTGCAGCATGCTGTGCCATGCTAGCTCTTGGCCATATATATTTAGTAGTTCAGCAATAATCCAATATCTCCTCGAGAAATGATATAAAGCCTACAACTGTCAATATCAGTACTGCATAGCAGGCATAAATTAGATGGTTGTGAAAGAGGTGGATATCAAGGTGACGTGGGATAACATTAATTTGATGATATATTGCTTAGTTATTGTACCATACATTTTATTTTATGTGACTCAGGAGAGTGTGTGTGCCGGGGGGCGGAATCATACCATTTTGATGTAAGATGATGTGTAGAGTGTGGCCCTTTGAGTGAACTAAGTTTCAAGATATTATACTACTTGTTGACCCCATGTGGAACATTGCATTTTAGGTGAGTTTCACATTGTTATTGTGTTCCTTATAACTTGAAACTCAGAGCAGAACTCAGAATGAGAATCCATGTGAAGCCACAACAGTAAAAAAAAGCCCACATGAACCTTTCTCTACCACAACTCTGTAGCTTTCATGTAATTGCAGGACAATACATGAGGACATATATTTGTAATATGAGTGATGCTTCATTTTCAGGGGAATTGGCCAGATGTGACGATAGCTCCCTTTTTTGTTTCTTATTTCTATGGTTTTGTCTCTCTCAAAAGAAGATCCCTGATTTTTGCTAGCTCGACTATATCAACTGTGGCAAATATTGAACTGTTTCAGGCCATAGCTCTGAGGGAATGAGGGTAGTGAACAGTTGTCTGTTGGGAACAGAGAGCACACAGTAGATGATATTGGAGTAATCTTGTGCCAGTGACTCAGCTCAGTGAATCACTTGTTCCTTTGGTTGGTACTGCCGAGCTTCATGGTCATTCCTATGTGGGGGCTGTAGGTCTGAGGAGCATGGATAGCCAGCGCTCATGATGTGTATGACTAAACAACCAAAGCGAAGTGTCCTCAAAAGTCTGACTTCATACCTTCCACTTCAAGCTCCCCAGAATAGAAATCTTTACAAATGTCATCCACTGGCATTTGCTCTAATGTAGTAAACAGGACACACCTTTGCTTCCTTATTTACAAATAATAGTTGAAAGTAAAAGGCAACTAAGAAAAACATGGGAGGAACTTGGAAGCTGTTGAGTAAAGGCAGCATAAATATAGTAGATGATGGAGCAGTTTTTTCAATAGGACCAAATTATGCACAAGAACATAAGAACGGCCACACTGGGTCAGACCAATGGTCCATCTAGCCCAGTATCCTGTCTTCTGACCGTGGACAATGTCCGGTGCTTCAGAGGCAATGAACAGAAACCAGTAATCCCCAAGTGATCCATCCCCTGTTGCCCATTCCCATCTTATGGCAAAACTGAGGCTAGAGCACACCATGCAGCCCTCTTAGTTTCCATTTCAGTGGTTGCCACCAAATAATCCACACTGTGTGCTGGGAGAGAATTTTTTCAACTCACATAGGTGCCCAACCTATTTGAAAGTGCTCTTGCTGGGTACAAGTGGGAGAACTAAAACAAAGAGTAAAGGAGAATGGTATTTGCCTGAATATGTCAACAAATCTCTGTCTAGTCCTTTTGTGGTCTAACTTCTCCTAGTGGGCCCATACCAGCCAAAAATGTAAAAGGTAATCTTCCTTTCTTTTATTGAATATGCACAGTTTTGGGAATGCTTTAAATATGCTAATCTGACTAAAGGATCTGAGCTGAAAGATAAAATCATAAGATGAACGTTTCTACCTTAATTATGCTTTTCAGAATTCAACTGTTGCTAGTTGCCTGTTTATGATACATATATATTTCTTACAGAGCAAAGTCCCATGGAAAACACTTACATTTACTTTTTCATTTTAAGAGTTAAGATTTAATTCCTGTGTCTCTTGCTGAGCTTTTTAAAGCCATGCTACTTAACAATATCAAAGTTATACCACCTGTCGAGATGAGTTAAAGTTGATGCCTTTGACTTGTGTCATTGTGGGAGGGCTTATGATGATGATTTGTTTTTCATGGAAAGGAGGGAAACTCTAGTCTTTGTTCCAAATCATCAAGAAAAAAAAATGCATCTCAAGATCATAGGGATTTTTTTTTTAAAGAAGCTGGTCATGTGGCTGTTTATATCCTGATCACCACTTGTATGTGAGAGCTAAAGAGCTCAGCTCAGGGAGTAAGTGCAAAAGACTACTGTTTAAAGTTTGTTTAAACTGCACTGACTTTGGGTGGTCGTCTCTGGATGATACATGGGAATGTACGTTTGAAATGTGACCCATCTTCAAACCTGTAAATGTGGGAAGGAGAAGGCTCCACTTACTAATCAGTTTCTAATTTTTCCTCTTTGAAATGCAGCAAAAACTTTAGTTTGTAGCAGATGCCTCACTTCTAAGAACTTTACTCCAAGATGGGGTGTTCTTAGTTAGGTAAACAGCTTGAAATGATTAATTTTCCAAATCTCTGCAATGGTCACTTATTTCTCCCTATGAGTTTCCATTTTCTCCTCCCTACATTTTCATCTGGTCTATAATGAAAGGAAGCTCTTGTAATATGAAGAGATTTCCATATATGCAGAGTGAAGGAACATTAATATTGGATGTTTTGGTCAGTTTAAACACATTCCTTTTTTTAAGCTTTGAGAGATGAATCACTAAAGCCTAGAACTTTAAGTTGCATACTTTTAAGTAGACTCAGATACAAGGGGAAATGAAGAATGAAATCAAAATTAGAATAGATTTTATTTTTTAAATAATTTTTAAACTTAAAATATAGCAAAGTCAGGACTGTAACAAGGCAGTGGTACACAGAGAGCAAAAGAACTGTCAAGACATTCCTACATATTCATTCTGTCTCTGGATATATATACGCAGCTCCCATTGAACTAAGTGGGACCTGCACAGACACATCTGAGAGCAGAATATGTTTCATGGTGATTCTTACACAATTCTCAGTGTTGAATATCTTCATTGATGGCAATTTCATACCCTATGTGGTCAACTTGTTCTATTCCTAACTTGTTTGCAGGGGTGGAGGTATGAGGATGGAACTGGTGGTTTGAAAAATAGTGATTGGTATGTTTCTGTGAATTCTCCTTTTCCCATCTCCCCGCCCCCCCCCGGGAAAATTAAGGTGTAAACATAACCATCCACCTTTAGCCCCCAAGCCTATTCAAACAGTATGAAGTGGTGTTTAGTACTGCCACGAAGTATGTGGGCTTTGTCAGAACAGTTCTGCAGCTACAGTGGGAAAGGAAGGATGGTTGGGGACCTAGTCTGGAACTCTAGAGACCCAGATGCAACTCCCTGCTCTGCCACAGACTTCATGAGTGACTTTTGGCAAGTCACTTAGTGTCTCTGTGTAAAAGGAAGAGCGGGGGGGATAATAGCACTTTCCTACCTTACAGGAGTTTTGAGAGGATAACTACATTAAAAGTGAAAAGTAAAGGAGTACTTGTGGCACCTTAGAGACTAACAAATTTATTAGAGCATAAGCTTTCGTGAGCTACAGCTCACTTCATGGAAAGTTTATGCTCAAATAAATTTGTTAGCCTCTAAGGTGCCACAAGTACTCCTTTTCTTTTTGCGAATACAGACTAACACGGCTGCTACTCTGAAACATACATTAAAAGGTGAACCGCTCAGACACTGTGGTAACAGAGGCCATGTAAGTAGACCTAGTAGAGGTCCTTTGCCCTAGCTCAAATTGCACTATCTCAGAATAGGGCTCCCTTGTTGATATCAGCTGCTACATTCTTAACTGAATTCTGCCAATATAGCACAGGAGGATTATATTTGTTAAAAGTTGTTTTTATTGAGTGCCCTGAACTTCCATTTAAGTCAATGGTAGGATCAGGCCTTTGGCCAATCTCCTTTTGCAGTTGCTTTGATTTCTTGCTGGCCACGGTTCACCCAAGGTGCAGTTTGTATGGTCAGGAAGGAGGGCAAACATCAACCATGCATGTCAACCTCCAGAATAAATCATTATGTCTTTAATTCAGAAACAGTGTGAAGGGGAATGCATAGGAAAGCAGGAGGGAAAAGATTTGCTTTTGTTTTGGCAGGAAGGGGTGTTAAATTCAACAGCAGCTACAACTCTTAAAATAATTCATTAGCTAGTAACCTCTTGAGATATGTTAACATTGTGAAGCAGTAATTTTTTGAAGACTGTCCTCTGTTAGACTGTTTGAAGCATATTAACACAGGTACTGTATCTCTCTTGTCACTAAAGCTTTGGTTTAAAGGCAGCCACTTCTTTCTTGTTTTGCTTTCTGCCAACATCTCCATATTCTCGTGTGCCCAAGGTACCAGTGAAAATCCTTGGGTCCTGATCTTCAAGTAGGATAACCATCCACTTTTGCAGACACCCATTTGTTAGAGAGTGATCTCAGGATCAGGGCCTTGATTAGCAGTGATAATCATCTTTCTGGTCTTATTTGTACAGTGCATAGCACAGTGGTCCATGTCTGGGACTCTTAAGTACTACTTTCAATACAAATAAATAATTACACAAGGAAGGTACTGGAATTTTACAAACTGAGCAATTTGCTAAAGCAGATCTAGTTTTTTAACTTGGGAGGGTAATAGCAAGGCGCCTTGCACATCTGAGTTTCAGGTCACCTTCACTTTAGTCTAATGCAGTGAAGGAACCTTGTAACAGCATTACCACGCAGGCCATGCAGCTGCTTTAAGAATTTACTTCTGCAACTGCTACATCTAATGAAAACACAGCCATTGTCATCAGCTTTCCTGATGTCATACAAATAGACCCAGCTCAATATATGTTTTTACAACTTTTTTTCACCTAACAGAGATTCTGAGAACTGCAGAAATACAGGGTCTGTTAGCACTCTTGTTTTAATTTATTTTATTAATCCCATATTGTCCTTCTATGCAGTATTGTAGCTGTGTCGGGCCAAGGATATTAGAAAGACAAGGTGGGTGAGGTAATATTTATTGGAGCAACTTCTGTTGGTGGGAGAGACAAGCTTTCCAGCTTTCACACTCTTCTAGCATGCACATATTTTTCTACAGGTCTGAAGTTCTTGATTCTTTAGATGTTTCTGCTGCAGTCCACCTTTCTTTCATGCCAAGTTATAATGGTGATGTGTTTCAGATGCACTGAGAAGACCTGAATGGGTTTTATCTGCAATGGCAAAATAATCTCAGGGCAAACTGAAATTCAGCGGGCTTCATTTTTGCTACAAATTCAAAAGTCAAATCAGGTTTAGCTGTAGGTTCATCGACCTTTTAAGCCCACCTGTTTGTATTAATTTAACTTACTTCCACCCTCCCTCGTTCTGCCAGAGGTAGATTCTGAGACCTTCAGAGTTGGTGACGCAGTTGGTTAGTATGCCTTTATCTACTCCCATTTCAAAATGGGGTAGTTCAAAGTGTCTTAAGAAGCTGTTAGTGTACATCAGCAGGGTCCACATGCACAGTTAGTGCACAGCAGGCTAGTGTAAGGTAGATACACTCCCCAGCTTGCCACAAGCTAAATGTTTGTGTCGACAAGTCCCTAGAGACTTGTCCATTTTCCCAGGCTTTTTTTAGGGTGCAGTAGTACAATTAATGGATGGGCTGGATAGATGGTCAGGTTGGGTTAGTAGCATTTGAGGTTAGTAAAAGATAGCAAGGAGGTCGTCTTTTGTAATTAATTAATTAATCTTTTTAAAAATTAATTCATTTAAAATCTGGGTCCTAAATTTTCAAAAATGACTAGTGATTTTGGGGGCTGAACTGGAGACACCTTAAAAGAACCTGATTTTGAGAGGGCAGATGTTCAGCCCATTAAGCAAATCGGGAGTCCCCAACTGAGCACCAAACAGCACTGGTCACTTCTTAAAACTTAGGCAGATGGATTTCACGGTCTTTGTGCACCCTATATTTTTGTTGTTGTTTTAAACTGTATTTTATACAACATTTAGGAACATGGTTCAGATAGATGCAGCTTGTACATTCCAGTAAATACCACAGCCTCACCCTAGTTTATTATGTGTAAATTATTTTATATTATTTACATGCTTTTTATGTTAAAGTAAATATTGTGTGATTAGTTAAAAACAGCTGCCCTGTTTTCCTGGATCATAAATACAAATCAGAAAATACTCTCTCAATCTCTGGATTTGCTGAACGTTCTCAATATGTAAGTTTTAAGTACTTCCTTAATCTTTTCCATACTTGAGTTTGCAGTGGTACGCGTTTTGTGAAATGGTAACTAATACTTATATTCAATCATTAAACATTTGGGTTTTTTTAGGAAAAACATGAGAAACTGTAAATATGGAGAGCAAACTATTCAAAAGACTGGCTTCAGTTGGTAAATGTATTTTCAAAGTGAAGTGCATGCTAAAACTAATGCAGAAAGAGTCAGAAGTGTGTGAGTCATGCCAGCTCGAGAACACATGAATGCCGAAGCATGTCAGGTCATTCACAGGGCACTGATCAGGATTTATGGGTGTATTAGAAAACAGTAGGAGTGAAATTAGATTATGTTCTGTTCATAGTGGTAATCCCACAAGCAGCATGTGACGCTTTCTGTAATTATTCATTTGCCTCACTTCTCATAAATATTTGTGACCTGATCAAATCTGTTTAAAATGCCATGGGGTTAGGCAGGGCATTAAAGCACACTTTTCCCTAGGGACACCTTCCTTGGTGATTTAGAGTCATGAATTTAAGGCCAGAAGGGACCATCAGATCATCTAGTCTAACCTCCTGTGTATTATAGGCCACTAACACCAGACTTGCTGGTCCCCACTAATTCTTCATGATACCAGGCTGCCCTCTTATAAAATCTTTTTTCTCAGCATATCTTTTTGGGGTCAGCCTTTTAAAATTTGGTGCAGCCAAGTAGCTGTGACCTTAAGGTGGCCATTTAGCATCTGGCAGTGCTGTATTGGCTGAATCCTTCTCTCTTCCAGCTGGTAAGTACAGACTACATTTCCCACGGACCCTCTCCCTCCAGTTTCTCCTTTGATTGCTAAGGACAGAGCACACTCTCACAGTAGTTATAGTAATATTTTTGTCGTGGCTTCTTTTTCAGTCCTTCCTCTCTTCCTTCCCCCAATAATTAAAAAATGTAAGCGTGCTCAGGAAAGCAAAGGTCCAGTATTAGGGTCTTGGGTCAAACATACTGCAAGCCAGAAGGCATGCAAGTCTTTCTCACAGGTCTGCCACTGGATTTCTATTCCGACCTCTGTCATTGTACAGTCACAGGCCCACCCTTTGAGTAAAGATAGATAATCCTTCCAAAACATGAGTTGACCGTCATAGCTTTGTTCTCCTGACTCATAAATTCTTTTACTTGTGGCCTAACGTTGGTACAGATAGTCCCTACATAGGAATAACTGACGTAGGAGATACAGAAATCTGCAAAACTCCCTGGGCATTGTTCTCTTGGGTGCGAGGTTTCCTCTTATGTAGAACAAACAAGGAATTCATTATCCAAAATGAGTGGATTCTCCCCAGACATCTAAATGGGTCTTAAGGGAACTGTAGAGGCCAGGGCCTTTGCATTGGTTCTCTGCCTCTGGCAGTTCTGTCCTGGCTTTGCCCAGAGGCTGAGCAATTGGCAAGTGAGAGGAGGAGGAAAACTTTGACATCAGTGCCTGGAAAGAACGAGGAAAGTAAGTGGGCGGGAGATGAGAAAGGAGAGAGTGGAAGGTATAGATTTTTTTTCTTTAAATAAATCAGGGTGATCCAGGACAGAGGAGAAGAAGCAGGGGATTAGGCTTTAAGGAAGGAGTCAGAAGTAGAGAAGAGGCAATGTGGTTGTAGCAAGAGGATTCATTCTCAGATGTAAAGCAAAACTGTTTGGCAAGGAAGAAGCCAAACCTGAAGCAAAAGATGAATTTGTGGTGGAGGGAGGCCCCAGTAATTCCCAGATTTTTTTCAGGGGCATGTGGCAGCATGGGAGCAGGACTGAGGAAGTAGTTATGAAATGAGGTGGGGGCATGCTGGGATGCAGAGGGTTTTGCGGGGGGGGAAGGCGAAGTTGTTCAAGAGGGAAGAATATCAGAGGGGTAGCCATGTTAGTCTGGATCTGTAAAAGCGGCAGAGAGTCCTGTGGCACCTTATAGACTAACAGACATATTGGAGCATAAGCTTTCGTGGGTGAATACCCACTTCGTCGGATGCATGTAGTGGAAATTTCCAGAGGCAGGTATAAATATGCAAGCAAGAATCAGGCTAGGAATAACGAGGTTAGTTCAATCAGGGAGGATGAGGCCCTCTTCTAGCAGTTGAGCCCAAGGGAGGAGAAACTGCTTTTGTAGTTGGCTAGCCATTCACAGTCTTTGTTTAATCCTGAGCTGACCATGTCAAATTTGCAAATGAACTGAAGCTCAGGAGTTTCTCTCTGAAGTCTGGTCCTGAAGTTTTTTTGCTGCAGGATGGCTACCTTTAAATCTGCTATTGTGTGTCCAGGGATGTTGAAGTATCCTACAGGTTTTTGTATATTGCCATTCCTAATATCTGATATTAGAAATAGGGATGAGAGGGTGATGTTTTTGACGAGAGAGACCATGGAATCAACCCAGAATTTTACTTTAAAATAAAAAGATGCAATTTACCGGCAGCCAAATATAACTGGTTCACCTATTAATTGGTTTAATTTATACAGTTCATGCTTTAAAACACCTGCCCTGTGCCTTAACAGGTTGTTGGTTGAACCAAAAAAGAAAGTGCAAGCATGTGCTGGAGCAAGGCTCCTCCATGTCTGTAGCTTCACTGCATCCTATTGGTTGGCCAGGAGCACTGAGCAATAGCTGATTTGGCTCTCATGCTCCCACCCCAACAATTTAAACTTTTTCCCATGCTGCTAGTCTCTTACCTCTTCAGCTGCCCTGCTGTCCCTCTCTGTAGTTGTAGAGCATGAGCTGTGTTTCCAGGATCCAGTAAGGCTGAGTAATTGCTTGCTTTTTGGGATCAGGAAGGAATTGTTTTCCATTGGATTTAATTGCTGGAGATCTGTTGGCTTTTTTCATCTTCGTTGTGGTGGCACAGTTGGAGAACAGAACATTAGGACACTCTCCCCCTTCTCCTTAGTGCGGGGAACGTTAGATGATTCAGAAATTAGCTGAGTCCTGGGGCATAACCAGAGGGATCTAATCCAGGTTATTGATTATATGGTGGGAGCCTTGTGGACCCAATTAAATGCCTGATATGTGAGTTGGGTGGATGTGTACTTCCTTTACCCAGTGTTGAGTTAATGTAGCTGTCATCTACTGCTTAAAATCCAGTGCACTGTCTGTCTTTCATTCACTTGTGAACTGAATCTCTTTGAGTAAGACACCAAGATCAGGGATGCCTAATATTTAAACAGATTTAATAATCTTAAATTTCAGTGAAAACTGATGTAGTTATGGTATGTGATGCTGTATGTCTGTGGAGAGAGTTAGCAATCTGGCTGAATGTTTTTGAATACTTTGCAATTCATAAAATAAATATGCTGTGGTAGAAGATATGTTTACTTGCAATGATGGATTGCCATCAGCCAATGGTAACTATAAGAAACAATTCTCACAAATTGTATAATTATGTAGAGGAAATTTCCGTGCAACCGGAATTTGGATGTAAGGTTTTGTTTTAAATGAGGTCTGCTGTACTTAAATGCCACTGTATTACTTTGTTTGAAATAACTGAGTAAGATGCATCATTTCCTGTTCCTTCATCTGGTGTATCAGTGTAATGCCATCAGGCATGCAACACTCGTTTGCTTTTTCTCTTTACTCTCCTGGTATTTCCATTCTCCTCTCTGGCATGAATCTGTAATTTAGATTCTCTCCTAATTGCAGCAAATCCACTTTAAACTGAAAGAAATGAGGAAATCAGTGCATTTACACATGTAATTAGGGTGAGTGGGGAAAAATAATACTAAATGGATATTTCATGCACAGTAATCTGTCATATGCAAATATGGTACCAAAGTCATAAACATAAGGCAATTTTATATTGCTCATAGCTATATTTTCATAGTTATTACACAAATTCAGACCATAAGCACCTTTAGCAGGTATTAGTTGCATATTAACAATGTAGATGGGTGTGCTACTGTGTTACTAGTGAGCTGCACTAGAAACAATTTTGCCCATAGTCCCACTGTGTATGGCTGTACATGGTTTTCCCTCTCAGACAGGTATTTTCACTATTACTCTTATGTTGTCTAGGTACAACATATTCTATATTTTTCTTATAAACGTCTGGCGTATACAAGTTAGTACACAGTATTATAAGATGTGTAGCTAAGCTTGTAGAAAAGTAAGCTGATACAGTGTATTGGAGGAATGTTATGTGCGCATGTAATTAAAGACCGTATCATAATGCATATGCAAAATGGGATAGAGTTAAGGTTGAGAGTTCAATCTTAACTTTGGCATTTCCCAAGGTTTGAGTGTATAACTAATACAATAAATAATCTCAATTTTCTCTTTTTGACTTTTTTTCTTGTTCAAGGAAGGGAAAAAGTGAGACTCCAAAGAAGGAGCTTCAATCTTTCTGTTTCACAGGTCTGCTGGCTTTTGGAAATCTGATGCTTGACAGAATTCAATTTTTATTTTAAATGCTGTTGACAGATATCAATGTATGTTTTAAAGCATTTTTTTTCTTCAGTTTTTATCAATTTAACTGTTCACACTTTGTGGGAAATTATGGGGTCAGACAATAATTATTTAATGACAGTAGACGTTGAGATTCAAAAAGTTAAACTTTATAACTGTCAACATTACATGTCAGAATATACAAAATAAAAATCCTTAAATGAAACTCTAAGTTCTCAGGCAGCATTTTTCTTATTTTGCCTATCTATAAATTTCAGTTATTATCAATGGAAATATTTGTTTGCTGCTTTGTGTGTATATGGTGGAATCAACATAAAAATCGAATCCTTCCAAGCCTAAGAATAGAGCATGCAAATAAAAACTTTTTCCCTGTAGATCAAGGCTGTGTACTGCTTCTTAGGGCAATTTCCATAATGAATTACAAATTTCAAACTTCTGGTGGTTAGGTTATACATGGTTTAAGAAAATAAATTGCAAGATTTTTTTTTAAATGGGAAGAGGGTATTTTTTTTTACTCTTTTTGAAAAATGACTGAACCATGTTTTCCCAAACTTTCAGAAAACATTTCCTTTTGATTACGGAAGAAGCTGGAAAATGTCAGCCAAAAAGTGAACGCACGACAAAGCTACCATTAAAAACCATAGATTTTCTTCTATTGAATAATTTCGAATGAATAAATTTAAGGAAATTGTGGTCAGCTCGCAGTAGCAGAGGAGTGGACTTGATGACCCCGGAGGTCACTTCCAGTCCTATGTTCTAGGTTTCTACGTTCCAGGTACAAAAAAGGAAGCTAAATTTGTCAGATTTCCAACTGTGACTTGGATCAGCTCTGTATTGGAGCTCGCAGCTAAATTCAGAGATGATGTGATTTAAGTCAAACATCAGTACGTGAGCGTAACTTGCATGCCAAGTGGGAATAAGAGTGGGCTATAGCTGGAGAAGCAAACAGATGTTTGTGCTCTTCTGTTGCCCTTTCAAAATTAAAAGTGCTACAAATGTATATCAAAGTTGTATAAAAAAATTGTATGCTGAAGTACATGATTTGAGAACTAGTATGACATCATGTAACTAAAAACTGTGCCATAATTATTACATGCAAAGTGGTAAATTTGAAATGACACATAAAACCCTAACACTGGCATTTTCTATCTTTTGAGTGCTTAAATATGTGACCTTTATGCTCTCAATGTCATTTCTTTTTTATTTCCATATAATATGTACTTTTTAGAATAGGACATATTGTGATGTAAAATTCTTCCTGGTCATGTGATCATGTCCTGACTTTTAAGTGAACTTATTCTGAGAAATGCATCTAATTTGGACCTACATTTATTTCTGATATTTCAGGAAATGCTGAATCATAAAACTGGAGTTATAGGAAAATTTTGTGATCACACTTAAATTCCTAGTTTCAGAGTAGCAGCCGTGTTAGTCTGTATCCGCAAAAAGAAAAGGAGTACTTGTGGCACCTTAGAGACTAACCAATTTATTTGAGCATAAGCTTTCATGAACTACAGCTCACTTCATCGGATGCATCCAATGAAGTGAGCTGTAGCTCACGAAAGCTTATGCTCAAATAAATTGGTTAGTCTCTAAGGTGCCACAAGTACTCCTTTTCTTTTTACTTAAATTCTTAACTGTGATGGGGTTGCTGCGGTGCAACCTGGACTGTGGGACTGCTGAGCCCTTTTCCCATCAACCTGGGGTATCCCTGTTACGCTGTGATGCTGTTGGCAAGCTACAAACCTCTGGCAGGTATTGCACTTACACAGACATCCACAGGCAGGGACACACCTAGCTGAGTTACATGAATGCTTCTCCCAGCCACTCATGAACCAACAATAGAGAGGCTCCAGCCAATTACCCCCTGCTCCCCAGCCTTGCACCCCACAACTGTACCATCTTGCCCTGGTCAGAAGCCTGACCAATGTAAGTTCATTTCCCAGTCTGCCCCTCCCTCGATGTGGAGAGGACATTTTCATTTTCACCAAATAAAAGGAATTTGTGGCCAGTTGTACACACATGTCAGCTCCAGTGATGAAATGTAATGACTCTGGGACAGGCAGTAAAGAAAAAAAAACGAAAAAAACTTGAGCACTGAGGTTTTGTGGTCAAATCCCACTTGAAGACACTCTGTCTAGGGATTCTCCATGCTACATTTGGAAATACACTGGCTTCTGTGTTTAGAAACTGAGTTGGCTGTTAGGGTTCAGGTTTGGTCACGAAATGTGGCAGTTTTGATGATACCTTTTATGCTCCAAGCATGGTCACATGCCACTGGTGAACAGAGTGTTTCCCTTAAACATTCATGCGTCTTTTATATAATGAAGAAAGTGACCATGTTCATAGGGTAGTGAATATTTTGTTCTCATTGACTGTGCAAAAACCATGTCCCTACAATGGCAGTTAATTATAGAGTAATACATCTTGCCTTCTCAGAGAAGTGAATACTTTTAACCTTGTAAGTTATTCATCTGAAAAGGTTCTGATCCTGCTCAAAAAAGTAAAGCATTGCACAAAACTTAGATTCTCACATTGGCATAGGCTTTCTTTGTCTGCCACAACAGTTAATGGTTTAGATCCTTTTCTTTTTTAGCCTTCTAGGTTTTTCCTAGAGCTGAGCAAATAATTGCGTTTTTTGGTTCTGTGGCTGAACGGGGGCGGGGGGGGAAATCATGTTGGGTTGACCTGAAGTGAAATTTTTTGTGTTTGTCGCTGACCTGGCAAACCAAACAAAAACTATATAAAGTGTAGTTGCAGCCATGTTGATTCCAGGATATTAGAGTGAGAAGGTGGGTGAGGTAACATCTTTTATTGGACCAGCTCTTGTTAATGAGAGAAACAAGCTTTTGGCCTTAGACAGAGCTGAAGTTGGTCCAATAAAAGATATTACCAAACCCAAAAAAGTCATTTCAGGTCAAATAAAACAAAATATTTGTTTTGTTTTTAGGTGAGTTTTACCCTTTTTAATAAATAAAATAAATAAATGGACAAATCTAGATATATTTCAAAACAAAATGTCATTTCCAAACACTTTGTATCAGCAATGTCAAAATGAAGCATTTCAACTTCAGAAAAAGTGTGTGTGTGTGTGTGTATGTATGTGTGTGTGTGTGTGTGTATATATATATATATATATATAGCCAGAATTATTTGCCTATTTTGACCCAAATTCATAAATAGTTTCGGATGACCTGAAACTGCACTTCTCAGTGAATAAACTAGTCATCTAAAATAAATTTTGCTTGGCTCTAGTTTGCGTTCTTTGCTTGCGAGGGCTTCTCAGGGTATGACTACACTGCAATTAAACACCGCCTGCTGGCCTGTGTCAGCTGACTCGGACCCACAGGGCCTGAGCGACAGGACTGTAACATGGTGGTGTAGGTGTTCAGGCTCAGGCTGGAGACCAGGCTCGGGCTCTTCCACCTCATGGGGTTCCATAGCCTCTGCTCCAGCTGGAGCCTAAGCATCTGCAGTTGTGTAGTCCTTTGAGCCTGAGTCAGCTGACGTGGGCCAGCCATGGGGGTTTAATTGTACTGTAGACATACCCTTAAAGACCTCTCATTCTTTTGTAGGCAGCAGGGTCTCTTGCTTTGGTGTAGATTTCTTTAAGAAAACACTTTTTCTTCTGAGTGTATATTTGTGACCCACATTAACTGCTAAAATTAGTACTACGATTATAAATTTCCTGTTTTACTTAATAATAAAGTAAATATATCCTTAGCTTCTCCAAGCTGTACAAAGCTTTTGCTGAATGACCACAGTATCATTGATTAGAGTCTTGTCCAACCCTTGCTTACCATTCCATACTCTTTTATTTTCCCCCATTCCATCCCATCATGCTGAGATGAGATTGTAAAGTCTTTTGTGGCAGATCTGTGAAAATCAGGCCTCTTTTTTTTTTTTTCAGTCTTATAAGTAGGATTAGGATCTTAATTCTGGGAAGCCAGGTTTGGAAATTTTTGCCAATAATAACGTCACCATTGCTTAGCAATATCAAAGCTAAATGGTTACAACAGAATGAAACCTGTCCTTGCTTTCAGGCCTGCAATACAACTTTTGAAAAGCAAGAGTGACAAGTTACACCAAAACAGCAAATGCCTTGATTGGACTTTGTTAGAATTGTAGTTTCCCTGGAAATTGTAACAATGGAATGACTCCAATATAAAGCTCCAGATTATAGCAGTGAGGCACACCTATTTATTGATGGGTGCAGTGGGCTATTTGAGACAGAATTCTTCCAGCCACTCTGGGGGAGTAGTAGCTGTGCCACAGCATCGAAAAGGGTGCAATGTGACTCCTGTCTGCACCCTACACATCAGCTGAAGGAGCATAACCTCACCCTCTTGCATGAGACTACTGGCAGGCACTAGCTAAAAATAGTGCCACACAACAGGCATTGTGGCTGGCTCTATGTAGAGGTTTAAAAGTGCAAGGAGCTTTCACCCCTCTCTTATCACCACACCAGCACAGGTCCAGCCATAGTATACCCCTCAATGATGTCAAACTAAATAATATGCATTTATGTTATTACTTGACTTAAAAGAGGAAGTCAGGCAAATACTATTTTTGGAGCTCTTTAAACAATATGTATTTACTGCTAAGGAGACCTTCATTCTTGCCCCTTTCAACACAGTTTACCTTACAACAGGTACTCACCTGTCATGTGTTTAAAAATTATTCGTATCAGTTTCTGGTTTTTTTTGCTTTCTGGTATTGATAAAACTTTTTTTTCGTGAAGGTGCAAAAGCAAAATTTAGTTTCAGATACTTGCAGCTTTCTTGGGTGTATTGTACATACAATTCTCTCTAGTGCTGGACTGCAGTGTATTTGTATTCTGGATAGTGGGAGTCCTATGTTGACACGCACACACACAGTAGCACACCAGTGTTCTATTAACATAATACAGCAGTGCCTGAATGGTAGGGAGAGACCACCCAGCAATATCTGCATTTCTGGGTGGGCCACTCTGACACTGCTTCTTTCTCTTGAAGCTTAATTTTTAAATTGCTACCAAATAACTTGAGGAGAATCTGGTCAGAAAAGGGCAAATGCTTCAGTTTCAAAGCCACATCAGGGTGGGTGAAACAGTTCAGGCTAAATATAAACCAGCTTGAATGTTCTTCAGCTACCCCGTTGGCCAATCTGAAGTCAAACTTTTATAGGGTGTCAGACAGGGTCACCCTGCCCCTTCTTGTGTCTAATCTGCATTGATCTCTTTGCTGTGCCCTAGTGTTCTTCATGTTGAACTCTGAGATTCCTGTTAGCTGCACCCCAAAGCATGTGTGAATTTCTGCTCTGGAATGTCCTGTCAGATGCACAGTACATTCTGAAGCATAATTAACAGGAAACTGTAGATGCAGCACAGTAGGGATCTGGCCCCACAGGAAATCTGTCAGTGCTTCTGAACTTCCATTTGTAAGTGGGGGCAAAAGAACTAACAGTGATAGGGCCTAATGGGAGAGGGAGATTAGCAGAGGCTCAATAAGCAGGGAGGTCATTGGACCTTTGTAATGGTTTAGAAGATGAATAAAGGGACAGTACAGATTAGCACCCAACATACTGGTGCTTAACTGAATCTGAAGTTCACCCAGAACTCGTCTTAAAGGCTTAATACTTGAGGATGCATTATCGCTAAAAGCTTGTGATCCAGTCCTCAGAGAACCCACCCAGTGGGACTCCACGTACCCTGCATTCTGTTGAGTGTAGTTATCCATGGCAGATCTTCACAGTGCACAGAGGATGGGGCAAGTTGAAGTCATGTGCATGAGGAAATCCATAACAGCCAAATCCATAGTAGGGAGTAGTAGGCTGCAGCCTGCATAGGCAATTCACAAATATAAGGAGCCCTTGAAGCACATATAGGGGATCAGGATTCCTTTATTTCAGCCCCATTGTGTTTCAGTTCCTAGCACAGACTTTAACTCAGCCTTTGCTCCATTGTCCAAGATTTCCTCTTATACTCCTTAAAAAACAGACTTTACTCAGAGTAAAAGGAATCTACTGAGAATCCATAGTAGTTTGCTATACATTAAGGGCCTGATTCTGTTCTCTCTTTCACCATTGTATATCAGAAGTAAGTCCAGTGAAGTCCGGTGGTATGAAGTCGGTATAAATGAAAGTTGAATAACACCTCTGTATCATGCTGCTACTATTTCTACACTGTGTTTTCTTTTTTTTTTCATATGCTGCCTTAGAGGGGACATATTATCCCTGGTTACCTGTTGACTCCTCTTTGCCAAATTGCATTATGTCACATTGGTATACAATGTCATGCAACAGAGTGGGTGAAGAAAGAGATTTGACATACTTAATCAAATTAAAAAGTAAAATATAGCAGCGATGTTTTAATGAGATGTCTGTTATCTGGTTGGATTGCAAATATTCAGTGACAGATATTTATTGAAATTCAGTAGTTTTGATATGCAGATTTTATAACAATCAGACCACTGCAAACCTGACCTGTTTTTAAATAACACCCAAACTTGCTTTTATGTTCATTGCAGCTGAAAAAACTCCAGTACAAGCCAACAGCAGCTTTGCTTTTCACAAATAGGTGTGTATTGATTTAAATCTTCAACCAGCTGCTAATCTTTTGGGTTTGTCATGTTGTCAGACTTCATTACACCACTCACTCAGTGTAATACACTGAGTAATACACACTACATGACAAATTGCTGGCTACCCATAGAATGGCTGAAGAGCTGTAGACCAATTTTCTGCAGCGGTGAACTTGTTTGCACAGTATTGTTTCTTCCTGAAATAAACACAGAAAAACTACCACAATGTAAATGTTCGTGCCAGCAGATTGTCTGCCACTTATGGCAAAGCAGGGGCAAACTTGAACAGTTCAAGGTCAGACTCTAAGTATCTTGAAGTGTGTGGGAATACACTTCACTACCTGCACATTTTGCATTCCTATATGCATTACTCTTTTCTTTATAGAAGGAAGTCATTTCTTCCCCCTTTCTGAGGAAGAAAACACACAGTCTATATCTCAATTCCTCACGCTATTGGGTTGGTGCTGGGCTCCTTTATCCTTCTGTTTTCTCACTCACGCTAATACTAGCTCTGCATACTACATCCAGTGAAATAAAAGACTTTTCTAGTTATTTCTGTTATAGCAGTCTCCTGCCATTGCTGACCGCTGATGACACATTTTTAGGTTTGAATTAAACAATCCTATCAGGTTACCTTGCAAGATGCTTCTGTTTTCTATTATTGGTTTTCATGGTATACAGAAGGAAAAGTTATAATCTACCTGTGTTATCCCAGTGATCCAATATTTCTCTTGGTATCTGTTCATTTGGGAGCTTTAGTTTCATGCTATTATTCCTTTCAGAAGAGCTACATTCTCTTCAAAGTGGAAACGGTCAGGTTTGGATGGTGTGTTGTTATAGTCCAGTATAGTGTATATACTTAGCCTTCCTTTCTGACTTTTAAAAGGAAGAGGTTGATTAGATAATTTTATATGTAGAACAGTAATATAGTAATGTCATTTCCATGCCTGGGCTACTAATACCTTATTTGTTCCAAAAATTTAATGACCAAGATTTTCAAAAATAACTAGTGTTTTTGGATGTCCAGCTTTGGGACACCTTAAAGGTGCATGATCTCAGAAAGTGCAGAGCCCGCCTGTTTTCTGATAATCTGGACCCTTTAAATTAGGAACCCAAAATCACTAGTCACTTTTGAAAATCTCTTTTGTTTCACTGTTGGCAATTCACACTGCTTAGAAAATGAAAGTATCCCAGTCAGTTTCACTTCATTGTTAGTTTCACCTTTCTGGTACTCATGCAGTAGCCCAAAAGCATTGTGTTTTGGTTCCAGTGCAGCAAGTGATGATTAAATACAACATCTGTCGCCATTGAAGATAGTTTTTTCTGTCATGAAAACATTTCTATTTGTATTACATTTTATAAATCCTTCTTATTTTACTGACTTAAATATGGATTCTTTTAAATATTTACTATACAGTAAACTTATTTATTGGTGATGTATAAAGTGAAATATCTGCCGTGCGTGTAAGATTGTAGTCAGACTTCACACACTTCAAATTATTTGGCCCTCCAAGTAAATGTAATATTCTTAGTCCTGCCACCTTGAGATAGCGTGTGGGAAGGTGGTTCACAAACTCCTTTGCCTGTGATCTTGTGCTCAGATCAGTCACTTTTTACTCTTTCCCAAGTTCAGTCAGTTGGTCTCCGAAGTGCCAGCTAATAAGTGACTCCAACTAACTAACAGTACCCAAATACAGTTGTTTAAAAATAAAAGTAGATTGTTACTGTCACATAATGGAAATAGAGAAAAAAATCACTAAATAGAATCTCAGAGGAAATAAGCCCATCTTATGATCTACTATGGAAGGCAGAATTAGGTGAGTTCAAGGCTTAAGTATTATTTACAGCAGTAGTTCTCAACCGGAGGTACGTGTACTGCTGGGGGTATGCAGAGGTCTTCTGGGGGGGGTACATCAATTCATCTAGATATTTGCCTTCTTTTACAACAGGCTACATAAAAAACACTAGCATAGTCAGTACAAACTAAAATTTCACACAGACAATGACTTGTTTGTACTGCTCTATATATTATACACTGACATGTAAGTACAATATTTATATTCCAATTGATTTATTTTATAATTATATGGTAAAAATCAGAAAGTAAGCTTTTTTCATCAATAGTGTGCTGTGACACTTTTTTGTATCTTATGTCTGATTTTTGCAAGCAAGTAGCTTTTAAGTGAGGTGAAACTTAGGGATACACAAGACAAATCAGACTTCTGAAAGGGGTACAGTAGTCTGGAAAGGTTGAGAGCCACTGACTTACAGCATGGTAGAAAATGTCTTTGGTCTCCTGTAATCTAAACTTATTTTCCTTTAGCCTGCCAGCACTGAATTTGATCACGTGACCAGCAAAGGTGTGTGTTTTATATACAAAATCCCATTATATGTCCCTTATTCTTCTAACTTTCTGCATCAGTCAGTTACTTTGTGGCATTACCTCAAACTTTCCCTGTGCAGAAAAATTAACTTTGAGTTATCTGAAGTTTTCAAACTTTTTAATGTTGGATTTAAACTTATGTTAATGTTTTTCCTCTTCCAAAACACGAGTTCTTAAGTAATATAACCTTCTCTGTAAGCTATTGCATATGTAGCTGTTAGTGTTTAGTTCAACTTAATGTCTCTCAATATGTGTGTCTGAGTTATGTTTGGGCCTTTCTGGGCAGGGGCCTAAACTTTAACATGAAGCAAAAATAATAGTAATAGGCAATTACCCAGATCCTACAGATACAATCATGAACATTTTATCTGTAGTGTGATGACATTGTGTATTATAGATACTGGCAATATAAAACCTGCACCAAGACTTCAGTGACAAGATTATTTTTCTGTATGCTTTATGAAAGGAAATCTTTGTTCCTTGACCCCAAACTAAAGCTTTTGGGTTTTTTTAAAAATCCAATTAAATCATATTCCACATCAAAAGATGTTTGAACCCAATATTTGCTAACACAGTTATGGTACAGTGATCAAAAGCATGTTTTTACCAATAAGTGGTCTTAACCATTTGTAAAACGCTAGTCAAACCATTAATGTTACCGAACTCCAAATGTCAAGGTTTAAACCCATGAAAGGAAGGAAATTGAAGGTTGTTTGAAACCTCACCATTAGCCCGTTGCAAAGTCCCTTAATATTGCAACACACAGTGATATGCTCTGTTTGAAGACACACTCACTTATAACGTATTCATCCCTTGATGAGCCTACAGGTGCTACACGCAGAGTTTTATGGTTTTTTTTTTTTTTTATTGATGGGGCATGCTTGTTTAAAAATTAGTTTTCTCATCCCTAACCTTTTTCCTAAAACTTGAGCGGGGCCTGAACCAAAACTTTTAATAGGTTTAAAAACAGCTTGGATGGTTTAATTTACCTTCCTTTAATTTGTTAGCACATCCCTCTTCCCACTGCCAGTGGTCGTGCCAAACTACCCCAAGAAAGTCTGTTCTGGAGGCATTTCTGTTATGGCCTGTAAAGGAAGCACCAGGTATTTTACAAGAGAATCTGTTACTACGAAGTTTCCAGACTGTAGAGTTTTGGATAGGTCCAGGGAAGCACCTAGCTATTTAGATGTTTGTCTGAAAAAAAGCCTCCAAACTTTATATCACCATCTAAGAAATTGTGTCTTGTATTTGAAAGCAAGGAAGGGCTATAGCAATGGGAGCTGAATAAGGTTTAATGGGGTGTGTACATTTTTATTCTGTATTTTGAATAAAGCTTAGTTTATGCATTTGGGAATACCACATTAGTTTTCTATTACTGATGTGTGGTGAAAGCTAAAAGAAAAGGAGTACTTGTGGCACCTTAGAGACTAACCAATTTATTTGAGCATAAGCTTTCGTGAGCTACAGCTCACTTCATTGGATGCATAAAGTGGAAAATACAGTGAGGAGATTTATATACACACAGACCATGAAAAAATACCCATTGTAAGGAGAGTGATCACTTAAGATGAGCTATTACCAGCAGGAGAGTGGGGTGGGGGGAGAGAACCTTTTGAAATGATAATCAAGGTGGGCCATTTCCAGCACATTTCCAGGAGTTAACAAGAACGTCTGAGGAACAGTGGGGAAGGGGGAGGGCGAGGAATAAACAAGGTGAAATAGTTTTACTATTTACTTAGTATAATGACTCAACCACACCCAGTCTCTCTTCTAGCCTAAGTTAATTGTATCCAATTTGCAAATTAATTCCAATTCAGCAGTCTCTTGTTGGAGTCTGTTTTCGAAGTTTTTTTGTTGAAGGATAGTGACTTTGAGATCAGAAATCCAGTGACCAGAGAGATTGAAGTGTTCTCCTACTGGTTTATGAATGTTATAATTCTTGACATCTGATTTGTGTCCAGTTATTCTTTTACGTAGAGACTGTCCAGTTTGCCCAATGTACATGGCAGAAGGGCATTGCTGGCACATGATGGCATATATCACATTGGTAGATGTGCAGGTGAATGAGCCTCTGATAGTGTGGCTGATGTGATTAGGCCCTATGATGGTGTCCCCTGAATAGATATGTGGGCACAGTTGGCACTGGGCTTTGTTGCAAGGATAGGTTCCTGGGTTAGTGGTTCTGTTGTGTGGTGTGTGGTTGTTGGTGAGTATTTGCTTCAGGTTGGAGGGCTGTCTGTAGGCAAGGACTGGCCTGTCTCCCAAGATTTGTGGGAGTGATGGGTTGTCCTTCAGGATAGGTTGTAGATCCTTGATAATGCGTTGGAAATGTTCCTACTGTCAAGAATTCCACCCTACTGTAAAATGATCTTGTCATCCAGTCATGGATAACTTTTCACTCAATACTGGTTGATTACATCTGCAAGCAGGATCCTTTCTCTCTTTAGAAGAAGTCTACTGAAAGTTGTTCCTGAAAGCAAAACCCACCTATCAGACTTTCTGAAAGGGATGGGAAAAGACTGTCTTGGGGACTTGTCTTCATTTAATGCCAATCACTTTCGCCCGCTGACCTGACACAGTAACTCACGGAAGGCTGTGGGGATGCCACTGCAGCAAACACTGCCTCAGGATGACCAGATCTGTCTGCCTCCCAGGCAGCATCCTCCAGTTCTGGATTACAATAGGCCCACATACAGCCATACACTTCTTTGACACCCTCCTTTCTTCTCAATACTTCCACAAGTCCAATAAAGGCTGAAATCCAACTTGATGCTGTTGTACCTTCCCAGGCCGCCAGATTTTTACCCTAATAGCCCAGGCCACAGATCAACACTGAGATTCCCTACCACATGCTGGAGGTGGTCCTGACCTCTTCTATTTCTGCAATCTCTCTCATTGTACAGCTGGCTAATGAGCAGGCATTTGTGCTCAGGGCCACTATGGTGAGGAGTCAGGCATCCGCTTCACTGCATATGCTGGGTGCACGCAGACTATTGCCCACAGACTATTTGCTCAGACTATTGCCCACCGTCTTGTTTCATGATCTAATGCTGGATCATCGTGAGAGAGAACCAGAGGTCAGCATAGTGGGCACTCTGAATTTGAATTGCTTGGATTCATGCTGAGTAGAAGAGGTATTAGTATTGTTTTAATGTCCAAAAAAGAAATATCATAGAGAGGCTTCAAGCTGAGGAAACAGAATTGTGTATCATTCACAGTCTAGTGAAAGGTGTCAGAAAGCCTGGGACCTCTTCTGAGAACGCTAGATTGCTTGGAACTCAGAAAACAAGTGGGTTATTTTCCCGAATCTCATCTCAGGGTAAGAATGTTATCTTTGGCAAAATGTGCAAGAATGTTGATCTGTATAGTAGTGCCAGGGTGCTTCAAACTGTAGAGGGTGATGCAGGGCCAGATTAAGACCATTAGAGGCCCTAAGCACTGAAAAGATTATGGTGCCCCCCCCCAATATGAAATTCAAAATAAAAACAATACTATACCGTGAAATAAAATTTTGTTTTTCGAAATGACACAAAACTTACATGTATGCTGAAATTAAAATAGCTTCTTTCTAGATTGCAAAATTCTGGATGAGTTCATCGAAGCTGACTTGATGAAGCATGTCCGCTTCCATACACAATAGGGAAAGTGAATCAAGTCTGTCCTGACACATTGTTGCTCTCTGAGGGTTTTATTTTTTTCAGCTGAGAAAAAGAGCCTTCTGCAGAGCAGTTAGTAATCATCAATGTTAGAAAAATATGTAGTGCGATCACTACGTTTGGAAATACACATTGTATTCCATCTTTCAATATTGTGTCATGAAGATCAGTGTGACTGAATTTCATTTTTCCTGTTTCATTAAACTTTGCGCTCATATAACAGTGGAACTGCCATACTTCTCCACAGAGATTCATGTTCAAGTCGGCAGGGTATGAGTCAACTAGCTTTTGGGAATCTTGTGAATATTGTTCGTCAGATAAGTCCATATTGTTTAGAAAAGAAAATCTACTTGATGATACTTTGTACACTTCACCTCCCTCTTCATATGAGGTTCAAGTTATCAATTATAGTGTAGTAAGTAGATACACGAAATTTGTCTCTAGGATTCAATGCTGTTTCTGTTGCACTGCTATCATTTGCTTGTTTTTTCCTGATTCTCTTGAGGGACTGGGCTTCTTTGTACTTAGTATCAGGCAAGATATCTTTTGATATGTCTTCAAATCTTTCGAAATCATTCCTCAAAGTGTGTAAGTGGTCTGCTAATGATTGACAGAGGTCTGCGCATGTTTTCAAATCCAATTCTTTTTCTTGGAGAGCTTGACTTGTGTGGTAAAAGTGTTGTAAAATTTCATTCCACATGGTCAACATGAATACAGACTCTAGTCCTTGCATCTTGTTAGCAATGTTTTTTGCCTCTCATATAGTTTCTCCCTTTTGTGATTGGTCTTCAGCTATACTTTCTAATGCATCCACAATCTTTGAGTAGGACTCCAGAATTGCACTTGTTGCCACTGCATGTGCCCCCCCAGCGAGTATTAGAAAGAGATTCCAACACACGATCATTGCCCAAATATGTTTTAAGAACTGCCCATCGGTGTGTTGAGGCAGAGAAAAATGT
This sequence comes from Chelonia mydas, assembly GCF_015237465.2. Taxonomy (NCBI): domain Eukaryota; kingdom Metazoa; phylum Chordata; order Testudines; family Cheloniidae; genus Chelonia; species Chelonia mydas. The sequence goes on from NC_057849.1 coordinate 221,168,017, forward strand.
ATAAAGTGACGGGACTGTTGAGAAAAAACTTACTGCCACCGGACAACAATCAACAGCACTGCGGCCAACAAGACTGAGAGAGTGTGCAGCACATGGTATGAATATGGCATATTTGTTGTGTTCTAAAAGCTTCTTCTGCATTCCTTGATAATGCCCTGACATGCTGGCAGCTTTGTTATAAGATTGACCTCTGCACTTTGAGAAATCTGTTTTGCAAACTTGGCACAGATAATGCAGTACTTGGTTTGCCATTTCTTCACCAGTGTGGCTTTTCCAATTGAGGAATGTTATAAATCGTTCAACTGGTTTTCCATCTGTGGGAGACACATATCTTAGTACAATACTCAATTGATCAATATGTGAAAGATCAAGTGTAGAGTCAACAGATAAACTGAAGTACCCAGCAGTACTTATTTCATCCACAATAGCTGAATGAACTTTGTCACTCATTAGACCAATGACTTCATCACATATTGTCTTGGATGAGTATTATGGGTTACTTTTGCCAGCATTCCCATATTTTGAAATATGGCCTGCTAAAAATGGGTCAGACTGAGCCACAAGCTACAACAGTCCCAAGAAATTTCCATTCTGCAATGATCCATATGTGTCATTTGATCCCCAGAAAGGCAGACCACATTCAGCTCATGTTTGAATAACAGCTATAACACACTGCAAGACATGTTGCCAGTATTCATGCTCCCCTTTAATTTTTTTGTTCCAATTTTTGTGTCAATCCAAAGCCCTGTCTTCGATTTAAATATGTCAACATTGAATCTCTGTGAGTAGTGCTATTTTCATGTTGTTCAATTAAAACAGTATTCCGCCAGTCACTAAATCCATCTGCAGCAAACCGGGATGTTGAAGGTTTATATGCAAAAAGTTTGCAAACAAAACAGTACACAGACCCTGTTGATGGTGAATACAGTAGCCATTCTCGAGTGTATTTCTCACCATTCGCTTTCATGCCAAAAAATATTTTTTGTGGACAATATCTTCTTTGTTTGCCATCGGTAAAAGTCCGACATGATTTCTCAAATGGCCCAGTGTGGTGTTGACAGTCATTTGGTCCGCGATCTATCCAGTAAGCTACATCATCAGTACTGAAATCAACCCACATACCAGGATCTTTTCTCCTATTATTTACAGCATGAGCAGGTTCAGTCTCTGACACATCCACACCTTCTAGAACAATGTCTGTTTTACCACCAGGAGTAGGATGATCAGTTACAGTCTCTGACACATCCACATGTTCTGGAATGGTGTTTGTTTCACCAATAGAAGAAGGGTCAGTCTCTGAAACAGCTACAGGTTTTGGAACGATGTCTGTGCTACTGAGAGAAGATATTGCTTCTGATGGATTCGCTTTGAAAAATGACGTCAGCTTTGGAAGATTTTGGAAAATTTCACTAGTTTTTTGTTTTTGTTCCGCCAGTTTACATTTCTGTGCTTCACTCAGTTGGTTACATTTCATCCTGCCCCTTATCTTAGTTATCCGAACTTAAAAAAAAACAACAAATTACACAACATACACTATTGTGTGTGTGTGTGTGTGTGTGTATATGTATATGAAAGAAAAAAACGAATCAAGTACATATAACTCAGAAGACTGTATCAATAATAAAACATAAATTTATTGCAATACATGACAGGATCTGATTTCCTCACCTTATTTCGATCTACGCTAGTAGGATACCCCCGTGGTTTAGGTGGGGATAAGTAATAAAAAGAGAACAGAAAAACGGGGGAAGAGTGTGTAGTGGAGCGTAAAGAAGTCTAACAAAGTTCTGATTTTTCTCATGATGACTACTTCGATGCTTTTTTTGAAATATCAAATATCAGTTTTTTTCAAAAAAATCTTTTTTTGGTGCCCCCTGCTTTGCTGGTGCCCTAAGCACATGCTTAGTCTGCCTATTGGGTAATCCAGCCCTGCGGTGATACAACTCGCATCAAGCTCATAGACTTCTTCTGCTTGTCCAACTGACTTTCCTGTTTAATGTTTCATTAAGATAGCTTAAACAAAACAAAACAAAAGTAGAAAGCGGTATCTCAGAATCAATGGTAGTGAAGTCCCCACCCAAACCTAGCCCTAAAGATGAAGAAAGGTACAGTCCCTTGGCTCCAAATACCTGCTACATCTTGAGGAATGATGACCAAACACCACACAGTGCTGATAGATGTAAGGAGTTCTCTGTCACTGGATTATAAACTGAAAGAGAGAGACCTTGAAGGCTGCTTCAAAGCTTTCCCCTCTTCAGACATTATCAGAGGTTCCCAGCCTGCCATAACCAAGCTGTTCTCTAGCAATTCCACAGGGGAAAGAAAAAAAAATATCTGTCAGTCATTTTCTGCAAGTTAGTCAATGCTTTACAACTTAGGATAAATCCTAACTATCAAAGACTTCTAAAAATGATACCAGTAGGCACTTTTACTTCAAATGTTAGAATCACTCTGATGTGAAGACCTCCAAAATCAGAAACAGTGGAACCAATATGAGATCTCTTCAAGAACAGCATGCTCTTTAATAATGGACAGGCTACGCACTTTGAGCATATCTGGTCTGTACTCAGTGGGTCAACCTTCAGACCTGGTATAAAGAGAAATCACGGAAATCAATTGTGTTGTATCTGCATACACCAAGTTAGAATTTGGCCCTATAACTTTGAGTATTTGGCCACTAAATTGGTATGTCTGTTTCTTAACTTTGTGTTGTTCCACAAAGTTGTCTGAACAGACTATCCTAAAAACTAACTGAACCCTTGATGAAGAAAAATCTGAAAAGACATAAATTCTTCCTGGCAAGAGAACAATCCTTGGTTAGCATGGAACTCTATTTGCTGTATTTTGTGATGATGTCACAGGTCTGGTCTTGGCCATTCACCAGATTGCTGTGAAAGGATCCAGATGCTGGATTCCAAAGTGTTTTAAGCCTCGGGAGCCTGAACAGGCCCTTGACACTGTCCCTGTCTTAGGGTCCCGAAGCATACTCTCAGATATCCTCTCTCTAGCTCCCCGGCCTCAGAGTTTGGACCATGTAATCACCTGCCTAGCCCCTAGAAGCAGTGCAGAGCCCTCAGACTCCTCCATAGTTTATACTCATCCTTTCCCAGAATCCCACTGAAGGTGTGAGCCTCAAGTCTGGATTAACTGGTGTGAGCTCAGCATACTTGCACAGGTCCCCCACTTTGGGGGGGGATGGGGACAGGAGGACAGCGCATGTGCGCGCGCGCGCACACATACATTAAACCAACCCAGGGCCAGGAAAGGGGTAGGGAATTGCATCACAGGGGGAGGGCCCCACCTGTATGATGTGGCAAAAACCAGTCAGCGCCGGGGTTCAGGATTCACTATGGGATGAGTGCAGGGCAGGTTCATTCTCCAAACCCCCATTTGCCGAGGCCTTTCACCCTGGGAATAGGACCACATAACCTGACCACTCTTAGGGCGTTCCCCACCCCAGGGCCTGGGTTGGTGGGGGAGCCTGGAGTTGCCATATTATACAGGGCCTAACATTATTTAATCTGGTACTACTGTGTCTTCTGGATTACAGTTTCACACTTTCTGGGGCCATGTGATAGTGTAACACATAACATATATAGATTTTACACAGGACTTGAACGCACCATTGCTCTTTTCTAAATCACATGAGAAATACACACATCTATACAAAAATAATAAACCCAACATGCATTTCCTTGCCTCAATTTCCCCACTACTCCAGGGCATTCTTTGGGATGGGGTCAGAATCCTTTGGGGCTCTCAAGAATCCTCCTGTTCCTGTGCGTGGCTTGTGTTCTGAATCACAGAGCCTCCACTCTTCAGCTTTCCTTCTCGGACCTTGGCTGTTCTGTCCCTTTCCCCTCTCCGCAAAAACTGCCTTTGTGTGTCCATGAGTCTTCCCCAGACCCACCCAGCCTCTGTAATTTTTTTTTAAAGGCTAGCGTCAACATCTTTGTGTCTTTGTCTGCGTGGTAATTTTCTGCTTTCCAAACCTCAGCCCGTTCTGAGAGAAATTGGAAAGAACTGGATTCCCAACTCAGCTCCCCTCCTTAGCATAACTATTCTGTAGTGAGAGTACAATTCTTAGGATTGACAACTCTCTTCTGATAAACCAGTTTTCCTGGATAGGAGCCAGCCTATTGTTTAGAGTGATTCCATTTCACTAACATGAAATGTTTAAATCAGTGAGTTCCTATAGTTATCCCTTTGCCACCAGCCTTTGGGATTCCCTTCCAATGTGGAGGAAAGAGAACAGAGAAGATAAAAAAAACCCACCACATCCAAAATGGAGTCTTCAGTCTGACATAGATGTACATAAAGAGCCCCCTATATCAAACAGAATTCATAAGTTAATACATACAGGCTCCCCAGACCATCATCACAGATGAATTTATAAGATTCTGGAGCCCACATCCCGGGGTCATGATATACACTGAAAGTCTACTGCAGACATCCTCTGTTGTAGAATAAAGGCCAGGATTATATTCCATGAGAGTAAAGCAGCGTGGTGCCCCATCCATCAGAGGGGGAGGTGCATCTTCGGCAGTCAGCAATTCACTGGTATGGAGCAGGACCTTTGTAAAATATAACTGGAGATCCTCAGAGGAGGACAAATACAAATTGACATCTATGAGTCTCATACACTAGTGGGTTAATTTCTCAACCAGAGGAAGAACTTGTAGAATACCATGGCATTATGCCTTGCAAAAACACAAGACTTACTTCAGAACTCCTTTCCCAAAATCTCTAGTTTAACTGGCTACCAGAGTATGCTACAGGAGTGGCACAAAGCTCCTGAATTGTTATGAGCTGGGAGTGCTGTGACCCATCATTGGCGTAAAGTGAGAAACTAACTTGAGAATCAAATGTGAATCAGTCAAATGGCAGCATTTCATGCCAAATTTCAGTCAAATGTGAATGTTATGGTCTTTGGATATTCAATTATAAGATAAATGCTGCCAGAGTCTTAAGTTTTAGTGATGCTATTGCACTGCCAGTACAATACAGAAGTTTTCTTTCTTCCTATGGTTTATTGGCCTCTATCTGCATCTTTTATTTTTCTGGGATCTCAGGCAGTCAAGCAGAGTCTTAAATGTCTCAAACCTCTAATTGACAGCTGTCTCATTGGTAAGGAGACAAGGAAGTTTTGTTGGTCAAAGTACCCAAACTGACCAAAGAAAAGAGTGTACAGTGGGCACTGACAAAGAAAAGTTCAGTAAAACTATTCCGAATCCAAGTACGCAAACCACAATCTGCTGGAGCCAAACCTGAGACATGGAAATAGAGCAAAAGTTTGGTCCAGACACTTTTTCATAACAGATAAAAGTATTTATACAAGTTATCTTTGTTAATTTAATTTCTGTGCCCCATGAAAGAGAGCTATGCTCCAAGAGTTAAACATTTATTCTTTGCTTTTGAAAGTGAAGTCATTGAGAAAATGAAGTACTTGTTACCAGGATTTCTTAAACAATTGCATTAGCAAGGCAGAAAGTACTAAAAAAAAAAGGCTGATATAACCAAGGCATAAATATATTAAAGACATTAGGCCAGTGAGGAATTTGTAATAGTATAATTTGATGCACACACCAGAATATCAGGACTGCTTTGTCTGCTGCTACTGTTTTATTTTTGTCACTTTATAAACTCTGAAACCTAGAATGCTACTTTGATATCTACAGTCCATAGGAGGAAGAATTACGTTTCTTACACACATTACACACCCAGGACATTACTCATTGTTCATATAAAATTATTTCACAATGCGGTAAATGGACAGGGTGGGTTTTTTGTATTATTAAGTAAAGCACCTTTAGACATTGCAAAACTTCTCATGCTGTTGCCATGCCAGCTTAGACCTAGCCTGACCTGGCACTGTTTCAGGGCATACATTTTTATTCTCTGAGCTCTTACTGTTGGAGCTGTCTGAGACTGAGGTTGCCAATTTAATGCCTGCTCACCAATCACTTTGAGGCTTTGAGTCAGAGGAACTCAAGTCTGACCCAGATGGTAGTTCTCTTTTCCCTCAGGAATAAAACTACCATTTGTTTAGGAAAAAGAGCTGTGTCTGGTTTATAATGATGCATGTTAATGTCACTGAGATCTTTAAAACCTTGTAACAAGCCATCTAGCATTAGGGTGTTATACAGATCCAATATGGTTTGCAAATCCATACACCACACTTTTAGAGATATTACAGTAAACAAAGTATGAAACCAATATGTTTTGAACATTAGCTCTACATAGGGTGGAACGTGGCTGGCATTTTAAAAGAAAATAAGACAGAGGGGAAGCTTCCATTTTGACCCAGGCGTGTAACAAGATATTTAAGTATCTTTAACTCATGGTAATCGTAAATTCAGACTATGTAACTCACTCTGGAAAGTTATTTTAAGGTCTAAAACTTAATTTAAAGGAGACAGAACGAACATTGGCATCTAAAATTACAGGTTTAGTCTTTTCTAATTATGTGCCTCTGTTATCTTATGGCATATTTTAAGTGACCTCATAACTGTATCTTTAAAGTCATTTCTTTAGTCTTTGAATGGTATGTAATATGAAGGCAAATGTAACATTTCTGTTACTGACAGAAGAAATTAATTTCAGGCTATTGTCCCTTTTAGTTATGAATATGTGGTCAAAAGTTCCTGCTGCTGCTTTGATCATATTCCCCTAGCAGCTTTTCCTAGGGACAAAAACTTCCCTACTTTTCTGTCAGTTGAAGGTACCAGGTCCGGCGCAGGACTGTACAAAGGAAAAGTAATGTCTCCTTGGCCTGCTCCCTGCTATCACTGACCACATGGACATCCCTTCCCACAGTTGCTCTGTAGTGATCCGGCACGGAAGGGATAACTGCTTTCTGGCGTTTTCCAAGTGGGATAATTTCCCTTTTCCCCCATCCCTTTTCTAGGAAATAAGTATGTATAACTATAAATATTGTTGATGTAATAAACATTTTTTATTCCTTTTCTATGTGTTCTTTGAGGAGGGGCGAGGGTAGTTGCACACATTTTAACCTGAAAGGTTGTGAGGCAGTAAAAGTGTAGCAGCACAGTCATTCTTCACAGATTGCTCTGGTCTCGAATGGATCTGTTTACTGCGATCTGTGGTGAAAAGCCACACCTTTCTAAGCCATCAGTTGGAAACCTCATGAGTCAAACCTCATGGAGTTTTCAGCAGCTTAAAGTGATTGGCTTATATATCCTAGGCCCAATCTGTACTATAACTTGTAACCAGGTTTGTGGCCAGTTAAAATAATTGGCTTTAGAAGAGGTTTTGTTGACAACTGGTTAATACTGTTAGGTCCTGTCTGCATGGGAAAGTTTTACAAGTTATACTGGTGTAGTTATACTGATCTACCCTCTCTCCCCCCTCTTATTCCTTTATAAGGGTGAGTTTTTCAGTTTAGCTTCAACCCTTTCCAAAGCCATGTAAGCTAAACTGAAAATAAGTGTCCACATGGGGTAGGTAAGACCTTAGTAACCACAGTAGGTAATAATCATGTCATCTTTGCAGTGGCCAACAATGGTACATGGTGTCTTCCAGTTACTAGGTGCTACTTTTCTGTGTAGACAGGCATGATTAAGGGATCCTATGTGACTGCTGTGGTAGGAACTCCTTCCTCACAGCTGTCTGTGTGATAGGGCACCTCAAAGTAGGTGGTGTGGTAGATGAAGGCACACAACATGATTGATTTGTCATTGTATTGTGAAAAAAGATACTTTGTGGTTACAGCTAAACTGTGTTTTCTGTAAGTGGGTCAGATAAGCGTCATAAGCTGGTTAGAAAATCCTGTCTGTATTCATAGTGTAGATGGGATCTTATTTTAGTGTGTTTAATTCAAAACATTCCTATTTGCCATAGTTTTTTATTGAAGTGCTTCCTGCAGCAGTGAACTGCAAGCTAGTCAGCTGAGGTAAAATAATCCAAATACAGATATTAATAAGAGGGAAGAACATGGGGTAGTAGTAATGCTTTGAAGTGATAGATACCAAATTTAGACATCTGTGTGTGATGCAATATGGCAGTATAAAAGATCAATGCAAGCTGCCTATGCAGAGGCAGCTTGTCACAAAGCAGTGGTTTAATAATCCTTCTCTAGAGCAACTTCACATGGAATATTATATCCATTTCTGACACCACATTAGTGGAAGTATATTGACCAGTTCAGAAAAGAGCAACAGAAAAGATCAGGAGATTGGCGGTATGCATTAAGAGTATTATGAGGAAAGATTAAAAGACATAGATCTACATATGTTTGAAGTGTGCAAGCACCAAGGATACAAAGCAATTATTTAAGGTAATACAATACTATTAAGAGAAATGGGATTCAATGTGGAAGGAAGATGTACGGTGAATATTTGGAGTAACTTCCGTTTAGACTGTGGAACAGTCTCTCAGAGAAGAATGTGGAGCTTCCACTATTTTTTTAACATTTAAAACTAGACTATACAAAACACAAGAAATATGCTGTAGGGAACCATCCTGCATTGGCCAAAAATGAGATGGTATAACTTCATAGATCTTTTCCATAATGAGTGTCTGGCATTCTTTGGATTTTACAGATTTGGCTATATACTTTGGTGAACAGTTTTATTTTCTTCTCTTTTTTCTAATTTTATCCGTCATTAGTTTCTTCAAGTGATCCCCTAATTCTCACATTATTGAATAGGGCAAACAACCAATTCAAAGCCTAGTATTTCTCAGGGAGAGAAATATGTTGTTCTTGGATCTAGAGTTCCCACAGGACTCCTTAAAAGACTGAGGTTTTATCATAAGCACTGTTGTGTAAATAAAGCTGTTGCCTGCTAATCACTGTTTGATATTGAGTTAATGGAAACCAGAGCAGAAGGGGAGGGTAAGAGTTATAGGGAAAAAATGCCATCATTAATGAAAGTCTGTTCCATTGAGCAGTCTTGTTTCCCATTATATTTTATTTTGACCTTGTGGGTAAGATTTTTTTTCTGGAAGTGATTTCTTTAGAGAGTAAGGGAAAAGTCATGATAAAAGGCCTCTCTTTACTTGTGGACCTAGAGAGATTGATGGGAAGTTAACAGAGAACCTCAAAAAAGGTGGACTCTTTAGCTTTGCTAAGTTTACAGAGTAGCTGTGGAAAACTCAAAATACATGACAAAGTATGGGAAACAGTTACATATGTATAAAGAATTCTTTGGAATTGTAGAACTTCTTTCATCTGAAAATTTCCATGTGTAATAAGAATCTATTTGTATCCCTTTTTACAAATGGGGTAATTGAGGCACAGAGAGGTAACGGGAAACAATCCCCCAACACCTCAGTAGCATTCTTTTGCCATGAGAATATAAATAAGGTAAATTGGCACATCTACAGCTAACTACAGTTCACTATTATTTTTAATTAGACATTCTTTGCATGGTAATACCCATCTTTGGAAATGACCAGTGTGTGCTATCATGGCTCCTATAGCAAAGTAAAGTTATACATTATCACATTTAATGTTACTCTGATCCTGTAGTTCATATCTCATGTTAAATAGAGAAAGAAAGACCTCCATTACTGTAATTTCATTTAAAACAATTTTATTTTGAAGGCTTCAAGAAGCCACTTCTGATACAGGCTGTAAGTTTGTTTGTTTTTTAGTTAGGGACAACTCTTAGGAAAGAACATGAAGTGGCTTGCTTCTGTAGAAGTAGTTATGAAGTCACCAGACCTTTGGGAGTCAACAGAATTCAAAATGGGTTCATAACAGGTTAGGGTTTCAGTCTACCTCAAAAATGCATGAAGAGAACATTTCATAGTACCTGAGAGAAGGGAGCTCCTTATCTTTAACTTTGGCAACTAGTAGCACTGCATTTTGAATGTCCAAGGTGAAGGATGGGACATTCTTTGCCTTATCTGACAGCTTCACCGAAAGCATTTATATGTAAATAAAATAAAAACTAAAGAGCAATTATTCTCTTGCATCAGCTTGGAAGAATACTTTGTCTCTACATGCATTTTTTCCCTTTCCTGTGACTTGTTCATGAATTGTCACTGACCCTTTCAGTGACAAACAAAAATGAAAGCCCCTTCACATGACGAGAGATGCCTAGCAACCAAGTGATTAGAAATAAATCTCATGAGTCTTGACAGGCTATGAATGGGCACCCAATAAACATACTACAACTTTTTCTCATGTAGCCAAAAATAGCTTCTATTTTAGCCTCTGCTCAGTCTAGTCTTGTTTTGTTGATGTAATTTACAAGCTCAGTCTCAAATTGTAGTGTAGAAATAGAGGTTGACCTGAGTTAGAAGAAAAAGTAAATTTCTACAGAAGAGCAGCATGGAGATGATATAGCTGGTAATGTGAAAAATGAACAGGTGCTGATTTCCAGCATAGTTTTTAGACGGAGCTTCTGCTACCAGGAGATGAGTTTCAGCATGGTATTCAAAGGAAGCCGCAGCAGCTGGGAGCTGCCTTTAGGCTCATATTTCATCACAGAAAGAGAAAATATTAGAAGTTCTAAATTAAAATTGTTTTGCTTTTCTTACTGCTAATGTAAATAAGTTTGTTTTGCTTGGAAAAGAAAAGGGGAAAAAAGATACCCATAAGTGGAACAAATATTAAATTCCAATATGACAGGAAATCACAGTTACCCTATTCTCATTTATTATTGAATTTTTCAGTGACTGTCAAAAGGAATTTGGGAAAATGCAGCAAAGGAAGCATATTCTCACTTAAAATGTGCACTTTTTAAAATTCTGTATAGTTTTCTTTACCTGGAAAGATTTCCAATTGTATCATTCATAGTTAAGTAAACACAAGTGAATTAGCTCGACGTGATTGTGCTTAGCTATATTATATAGGATGTATACTCCGCTCACTACTGAGTATACTGTACTGTACACTGTAGTGAGCTGTACATTACAGCTCACTACATAGTTTTATCAATGTTATTATCTTTGCTTAGTTTCTTTCCATAAATGTTCAATGGAAGTGATAGAAGTGAACTTGAGTGAAGTGCAGAGGAGGCATGGTAATGTGAAAGATCAGACTTTGAAATGTCATCAGCTTGTTTTCCTTGAAGATTAATGTCAAGGTTCTTTCCCCACTCTGAACTCTAGGGTACAGATGTGGGGACCTGCATGAAAGACCCCCTAAGCTTATTCTTACCAGCTTAGGTTAAAAACTTCCTCAAGGTACAAACTTTGCCTTGTCCTTGAACCCTATGCTGCCACCACCAAGCATGTTAAAGAACAGGGAAAGAGCTACTTGGAGACGTCTTCCCCCCCAAAAATCCCCCCAAACCCTACACCCCCTTTCCTAGGGAAGGCTTGATAAAAATCCTCACCAATTTGCATAGGTGAACACAGACCCAAACCCTTGGATCTTAAGAACAATGGAAAAAGCAATCAGGTTCTTAAAAGAAGAATTTTAATTTAAAAAAAAGTGAAAGAATCACCTCTGTAAAATCAGGATGGTAAATACCTTAGAGTAATCAGATTCAAAACATAGAGAATCCCTCTAGGCAAAATCTTAAGTTACAAAAAGACACAAAATCAGGAATATACATTCCATTCAGCACAACCTATTTTACCAGCCATTAAACAAAAGAAAATATAACGCATTTCTAGCTAGATTGCTTACTAACTTTTTACAGGAGTTCTGAAGAGCATTCCTGATCTGTTCCCAGCAAAAGCATCACACAGACAGACAGAGCCTTTGTCCCCCCCATCCCCAGCTTTGAAAGTATCTTGTCTCCTCATTGGTCATTTTGGTCAGGTGCCAGCGAGGTTATCTTAGCTTCTTAACCCTTTACAGGTGAAAGGGTTTTTTCCTCTGGCCAGGAGGTATTTTATAGTTCTGTATACAGAAAGGTGGTTACCCTTCCCTTTATATTTATGACAATCACTAATTACACATTGAAAACTATTTCTTTCAGCTCAGTCTGATTCCATAGGTGTTTTGGGACTTGGCTCATACTTGCTACAGGCATTATGACTTTTTCTTTCTTCCCACGGTGGAGTCCGTAGATGATCAAGTATTGAAATGTAGCAAAATGCCCATTCCCTCTTTAACACAGAGACACAGTAGTGCTTAAAACTTAGATGTATAATGTGACTACATTTAGAAACTTTGTCACCACCTATTTCTGGAAAACTTAGAACTTGCAATGAATGGTTTCCATTAAAAATTTGCATTTTCCCTTGGTTACCAAATCACAGAATCTTTAATGCTACCTATCCTGCTTATAAGGAGATAGTGTGGTATCTTGCATACCACTAATGTTAGTAAATTACTTTTGAATATCATCACTATATATCTAAAAGAAAAACAACCACTTGTTTAAATCATATATATAAAACTGATTTTATGTTGGACACTTTATACTGTGTTTGGGATCAAAATATATTAGCTTTGAACTTATTACAGTGATATAATACAGTTAGTGTCAGGTATTAGATTACATTTCCAAAGCAGAATGAATCCATGCCATCATAATAATACTTTGCATTTCAGTAGCATGTTCTATCCAGAGATCTTAGAGCACTTTGAATACACCATTAATGAAGACTCATTGTACCCCGTGAGGTATCACAGTTAAGTGGTATTACAGATGGGGAAGGTGAGGCATATACAGGTTAGGTGACTTGCTGAAGGTCAGACATGAAGTTGGTTGTGGAGGTGGAAATATAGCCCAGGTCAATTTACTCCCAGTCCTGTTCCTAACCACAAAATCATCCTTTCTTCCTAATATTTCTGAAGGATAATCAGAAGTAGGGTGGTGTTCAGGACTCTTTCACTGTGGCTCTGTAGATTTGTTTGGAAAGTGACTGTTGATTTGTGTGAACTTAAGTATGAATCTTGGAGATAAAGCTCTTGACTGAGATTACTTCTTTGAAGTTTCAAAAAGGACTCCCCAGGACTAACCACTGTTTTCTACTCATCCATTCACATAAATCTAAACTGAATTGGTACTTAAGAATATAAGAACAGCCATACTGGGTCAGACCAATAGTCCATCTAGCCCAGTATCCTGTCTTCCAACAGTGGCCTATGCCAGGGGCTTCAGAAGGAATGAACAGAACAGGCAATCATCGAGTGATCGATCCCCTGTCATCCACTCCTAGCTTCTGGCTACTTTTTAAGCTGGTTAACACTATATTTTTGTTTTCATTTGTATCACCTTTGGCCCTTAAATATGATTCTTATCCATGGTCATTAGATATTTCCTGGGCATATGGAGGAACATAGCCCTGCGGTAACACACTTCATGTGAGAGGACTCATTAGTTGAGGAAGCTTTGAAATGTTAGAATGGAAAAAAGGAAAAATGAGAGAAGAAAACTCAAGCTGGATTTCATTCATTTCATTGTACTCAATGGGAAAAAGGGAGAAAAGTGAAAACTGAAAGTTTAAAAAAAAATCTTTTGTGCATTTAGTGAAAATTTGCAAAAAAGAAATAAGAAAAAAAATGTCCATTTTAAATTCTTCATGAAATTTTTTTTATGCTTTTCTACTGGGTCTATACTTTTGACAGGCAGCATGCCAAAAACATGGCCTCCAGCCTCCACTGTCCTCTATCATCCTTTCTCCTTGTTCCCTTTTTGATGTTATAGGTGGGGCAGCATCTATTATTATACCAGGTTGGCAGACCAAATTACATCTGCATTTCAAAAAAGCAATGTTTGATTAGTTGCATCTCTTGTAAGGGGGAAGTGTCATAGTCTCCATCCTCCACACAATAGCTGTGGTCCCCTAACTCTTCTGACATTCCTCTGGACAGCTTTGGAGGTATTTCCGGAGTTTCCTTTCCCTAAGACTAACATTTCAAATACCCCTTCGATCTTGCCTTCCTCTAAGTCAGTTTAAGACTCAAGGTGGGTGGAGCTTGGTTTGCTTTTTCCGTTGTCCTTGTCTGGAGAAGTTAAGCATAATGTGTCTCTTTAGGAGCAGACAAAGTTACAACCTATATTTTCTTCTAATTCCTAACTTTATTCTCCTTTGTCTCAAATATGAATTAGTAACAGATTAATGTTCACCTGACAATTAGCTGGCTTGATGGGCACATGAGATAGGAGTTTGTTTTGGCCAACTAGCTGATGTAGTTGGAAATGGAATCACTGAGTATATTTTAACGTTATAGATATTAAGTCACTTTTTGGACATCTTTATTATTATTAATTTTATTACTGATACACAGTTCTTTCCTAGTGTAGTTCCACCGTGTTTTAACCATCTGTCCCTTCTCCATTTCTTTAGACGATTAAGATAGTCTTGTATGATTTTTTTCAAAGTGTCATTTAATGCATATCATGTATGTTTGCACCGATTTACCTTTATAACTAACATTTTTAAAAATGGTTTTCTGGCTTTTGTGTGGGGTGGTGATGGAAATGTATGTATTACAGTCACATCCATGGGGCTCAGTTCTGCAGCACGTGTAGTCACACCCAAGTTTGCTAATAACAATAGCAGCGGAGCCAAGGCAGCATGGGCTGTACAAGCCTGCCCAGGACCCTGGGTGTGTACTTGAGAACTAAGCTGTGATGCAGCAGTGTCACTGCTCTCACTAGATCAAAGCTAGCGCAGGTGTCTCTCCGTGTGCTGCAGCCTCACCTCTGATGCAGTGCAGACCTATCCCAAGCAAAGTGATCAGAGCAATGGGTGATGAGCATGTCAGATTCAGGGTTTTCTTTTCAATTTGTTTCTTGCTTTCATGGTGAGCTCTGTACTACAATACTGAACTTGGAGTATATTTCATCCACCCTAAGAGAGAAATGCAAACAATGATCAATATGAAAACAATATTTTAGATACCAAAGCCAAAAAAAAGAGCCTTATTAAAGACAATAATTAGAAACAGTTTGTACTGAAAAGTAGAAACTGGAATCAGGGCTGGATCCAATTCACTGAAACCAATGGAAAGACTGTAGGTAAGTTAACTAGGGGTATGTCTATGCTGCGAAGTGAAACCCTGACACTGAGTCTCAGAGCCCGGGTCAATTGAGTCGGGCCCGTGAGGCTTGGGCTATAGAGCTAAAAATAGCAGTGTAGCTGTTCCCTCTGGGACTGGAGCCTGGGCTCCAAGACCCTCCCCCTCAGCAGGTTTCAGAGCCCAGGCTCTAGCCCAAGCAGAAATGTCTAGGCTGCTGTTTTTAGCCCTCATCCCGTGAGCCCAAGTCAGCTGACCCAGCCTCTGAGACTTGGTGCCGCGGGCTTTATTTTGCAGTGTAGACATACCCTGAGGAACTGATCCAGTGAGCAGTCCCATTCACTTCATTTTGTGAGTAAGGCAAGGGAAATTCATCAGCTACAGCTGAATGTGAGGATTTTCTAAGCTCTTTGCATAAAGACTCAAGCAGTGATGAGCCTTCAGAATAATATTGTAAACTTGTAATTTGTATCTGAAACGAAGAATTTATAAAGCACCCTCTTCCTATTAAAAAGCAACGACTAAAAGTGTCTTTTTGCAGGGGATGATGGCTTTTCCCAGGGCGTGTAGCCTGCAGCGTTTGTTGCCTCTGCCTGGCTGGCTCTTACCAGAAGTGTATGTTTTATTTCTTTCTATTTACAGCGGTTGTCTCTTATGTAAGTAGTATTCATCTTATACATCCCTGAATTATCATTCTGTCGAAGAAGAATTTTTATTCTTTAATTTTCAGCACCTCTTTTTGTGGCTGTCTCGTCACATTTCACTGGCTAGATAGCCTTGCTGCTCTCTCAGTATTTGATGAGAAATGTTCTCTCACCCATTTAGGATATACCGACACAACACCTGGGGTGTGATTGCAGCTCATGTACAATACCTGAGCTCTCTTTAATCGAGCTAGCTTGGGCACTGGAGCAGTGAAGCCATGGTAGCACGTGTTTCAGCATGGGCTAAACCCACAAGTGATGACCAGAGGTTCTGGGTGGGCTTGTTACACTGGTGTCACTGCAGTCCAATATTCAAGCTAGCTAGAAGAAAACTAGTGCGGGTAGCTGAGCTTGTATTGTGAGCACGCTTGTAACAGGAGGCATTCTGCTACGTTAGAATGCACCATCACAGTTAATATCAATACAGGCATGGGGGTCTGAAATACAAATACACACATCTCAACATTAACCATGTGGTTTGTTCAAATTTCCCTGAACAAAAGGGTAGATTCTGTCCTGTGCCAGAACTCGGCTTGGTACAGAAGTGGATTGGTTGGGAAATCATGGCTCCACATACTGCTCCCTTATTCTTGGGGCCAATACCAACCCAGGCCCTAACACCACTAAAAACTGCTGCCAGGAAGCTCTCCGTTCTGCTGCTGGCTATGACAGTGGAGGATCGCCACACCACTGCAACCCCTTCTCTTCCTTCACACATGCCTAGGAGGACAGAAGTGGAGGGTCAAACAGTAGTATCGATGCACTAGTAGGAAGTTCCCCTATGTCATGGGAATTCTCTCTGCATTTGTGACTGGATATCAGCCACTTTTATGCCAACTGAGTGGTGCAAAGGGTTGTAACAAGCTTTAACAACTTGGGCCAATGAGTCTAAAAAAGGAGTAATGACAAATAGTGGTTTTCATGACAAATTTCTGGTGTTCAGTCAGTCAGATAAATATTTTCTTTTGATATATGGCACATTTTTGTGATGTATCTTGGGGGCAGAAGGGTGGGGGAGAGGAAATCAGTGGCTATCTTGTGTTGTAGGCAAGGAAGGTAGCTGATTTTCCAGGGTAGGTAGTAATGTAAGCTGTTGGCCATAGGGATGGATCAACACCTCAACTGTGGGTGGCTTTATATTTTGCAAAGAAATGACTAGGGAAGGCAAAAACAATGTTAGAGCCCATTCTGATGTATCACATAAAAACAGTATATGAGACCATTTGGGAATACCCCTTCGTCTTCTCCTCCATCTCATAGACTAATAGACTTTAAGGCCAAAACCATTGTGATCGTTTAGTCTGACTTCCTGCACACTGCAGGCCACAAAACCTCACCCACTACTGAAATAGACCGCTAACCTCTGGTGTCATGTGTCTAAACTTTGTTAAATTTAGGCATCAGTCCTGCAAACAATTATGCATGTGCCTAACTTTGTGCATGTGAGTATAATTCCTATAATTGGGTCTTGGGTTGCAAGTTCTTTAGGGCAAAGACCCCTTCTTCCATTGTTTTTGTTTTGTCCAGCACCAGCCACGTTGCCAGGGATCGTTAAATAAAAGCAGTATATTCTTGGTCACAGCAAGCAGGAAAGGCTCCTTTAACTTTAGCCTTGCAGTAGGGCGAAGTCCATAAGGAGGGCTAAAAAGAGCTTATGAATAACACAGAGGAGAGCATGGCAAAAAAATTAATAAATGGACTAGTCTGTTTAGTGTTTTTTACACAGAGCAAAACCCTCGTCATGGCTAATTTGTTCTCAGTGAGCTCGTATTGTTTTTTTCTCACCAATTTCTAGCTACTCAGACAAAGTGCATAGTTTTGTAGTGATGACATGCTGTGCGTGCAATCCACAGCCACCAAGACTTTCAATATCATTTTACTTCATCCATAAGCATTGCCATATAGCGCCCTTGGCATAGGACGGGCAGCCCTGCTGTCTAATGTGCTCCCAACAGAGGATGAAGTAAGGTAACTATCTGTGGCTGCATGTGCAGTACGTTTGTCGTTATTCCTTTTACACATCTGTGTGGAGGAATCAGTGTGGTGCCTTTACTGCACCGTCCAGCCAGTACGGATCATGCAGTTGTTACCTGGAATGTGGTACAATATACACCAGTCCTGCTCTCCCTGAACAAAGACAGCAGCCGAGCTTCACAGAGACAATTCTGCTTTCAGAGCTCCAGCTGAAACAGCTTTTGTCTCAGCACTTTTTTCCCCCAGCAGCAGCTTCTCTGTCTGTTTCCCATCCATGCCCTGTCTTCATTTCTAGTGTGTGTCTGTGGCTATGTCTACAGGAGGGGGGGAAATTCCCACCATTGCTACCACTGTTTCAACGAGTGGGATCCATACTGTAAACAAAGCTTTAGTTGCTTTCAGCATTTCTGCCGCTGGCTTTGTGTTGTGTATCTTAAGTCCACCCCAAACACATGCAACAAAATCCTTTTGTTTTGGGACTGTTGCTCAGGAGTTATTACTCCCAGTTGTCTCAGAAACCTGTTTCCAGGTGCTGTGCAATTTAGCTTGCCCCCACTCACTCAGCTTATTCCCATTCTTCTCTGTGGTTGTCTTGCTAAGAAAGGAGGAGCCATTTCAGCCTATTAGACTTCGATGGCACTTCTGCTTTTTTGATTGCAGCTCCCACTGACTGCAGTTCACCATTCCAGGCCAATGGGGGCTGCGGGAAGTGGCGCGGGCCGAGGGATGTGCTGGCCAGTGCTTCTCACAGCCCCCATTGGCCTGAAACGGTGAACCGTGGCCAGTGGGAGCTGTGATCAGCCGAACCTGCGGACGCTGCAGGTAAACATACCATCCCGGCCCGCCAGCAGATTTCTCTGATGGGCCGCAGGCCAAAGGTTGCCAATCCCTGTTCCAGCATGTGTCCAAATTATTATTTTGCAGCACCCAAAAGTATGCTAGCCACCTCACAGTCCACATCAATAGCACAATGTTGGTGCTATAAAAAGCTCACTATGGACCCGATCTTAGACACTTAAGCTCATGCATATATTTACTCTTGTGAGTAGTTTCATTTACTTCTATGGACTGTCTCATGCAAGGAAAGTTAATCACATGCTTAAGTATTTGCGAGATCAGTCCTTAGACTGTACATGACGCAACTAAGCTCTGGGAGGGACAGACAATGGGAAAAGCAACAATTTTATGTTGCTGTTATTTTTATTATCAATTTTATTAAGACATGGAATGAAATACCTGATCATTTTCACTTGTTCATGGTTTACATTTTTCATATGATTTAGATAAGGCTTTAATCTTGGTTGATTTCCCACTGCCCGTTGGTCTATAGAGAGTCTTTTGATGATGGTTTAACAAACCTATTAGTGAGAGAGAGATTTATTTGGAGGAGGTACATTTATCAAAATAACTTTTAATTTATCTGTCTTTGTTGTAAATTTCATAAAGAATACTAGATTAGAAGGGGAAGGAATGGGAGGAGATACACCAAGAGAGAAAATATCCTTGGACAGTATTAAATGTAATTATTTTAATTTAGTTATAAATGCACATTAAATATGAACAAGCTTTCTGATCTGCAAGCATGTACTTTATTGAAGTGGTCTATTTTTTAGTGGTATTTCGCCTCATTCATCAGTGTGTTACTCCAGTTTTATGTGGGTGGAACGTCTCTGAAATTAATGGAGTTATACAGTGGGGAAGAAGGAGTAATGCAGGGATGACTTGGGCCCTTTAACTATTAGCGTCTGGTCCAATTGTTTTTACGCACTCAGGCAAAATTCATATAGCCTCTAATGGGAGCTGAGTCTGAGTGAGGACTGTCGGATGTGGCCTAGAATCTTGATTAGGTTCTTTTAAACGTAAATCTGAACATAAGAGAAATTGCCTTTCTGTACTGCTAAGTACCACACACGGATGCCAAATGCTAGTGCAATGATGTATCAAAGACTATCAAACGGTTCAACAGGAGAAAACAGATACCTGCCTGGAGATACAAACAGCTTGAAAACATGATAGCTGTAAGAAGAGGTGGGTGATTAGAGTTAACATCTAGAGCAAGTGAATGGGGCAAAATGTGTAATTTAAAACTCCAGCAGCAGAGTAATAAGTTCATTGAGGTTTCAGCAGGTTATATCTATCAGTGCCACATTCACTGGGACACCATATGGTAAGCTGCCTTATCGAAAGTCTCCACCCAGTCCTGCATATGGCACCCACCATTTAAAATAGAGCTGCTACATGTTTATTAAGCTTTATTAAAAGGCTAATGTCACAGCATCCCTTCACAGCCACCAAATTAGGGTTTGGTTACATAGACCATAGCATCCAGCTTTCAGCTGCTGTCTTGGTAATTTTAAGCATTTTAAATAGAATTAGTTGTATGCCCTAGTAGTAAAGAGAGACTGAGCAGGATCATGTCGTTATACACAGAAAGGAATTTCACACCAGCATCGAAATTCTAGAAAGTGTAGGGCCATTACCAGAAAGGTGACGTTTGTCATTCTGAGCCCCTTTATCAAAAAGACACTTTTTTTTTTCCTTCTTACCTTTGTGAATGAAGAAAGGAAAGAAGATTATTTGACTTCAGCGCAAGCTGTTCAGGATAGTGACTCACTTAAAATTATAAGAAAGGGCACATTAATGATATTCTTTCAAATGGTACAATTATGTTATTCACTTTAAACTGTTCAGCAGCATTTGTGTGTGTGTGTGCAGCGATACTCAGCCTTGAGGAGCTGTGAGGCTTCTTTGTTGAATAAACACACAGAGAACCACACGTTAATCACAATGTGATGATCCGATATTGTGTTGCAAAGTTTACATTGTGGCATTGTCTTGAAATGACATGACGCAATGTGCTGTTCAAAACACAAAGTCAGGGTGAATTCATAGGAGTTACTCCTCTTCTCAGAAGGGGAGTGGGGTGAATGAGACCGAAGATCAAAGTAACCCAGAAATTTGTGATTTGAACTTCATGGCTCAGATTCATCTCTACTTCTATTTTTCTTTTTGTGTCTCACTTTCTGCACCCCTTCTTCACTTCTAAATCCTACGCAGTGAGGATTTGGCTCCATGCTGGCTAGGAGGGAATGAGATGTGTCTTCTCTCTCTCTCTCTTTCATAAAATGAGAGAGGGATAATCTATTTGCTATTAAATTATAAGGAGCACTGGACTATTGGAAGGCTAATTGAGAAATGACAACTAACAGAAGGGAAGAAACATCCTGTGGTATACTGCATGGAGCAACCACCATGGCTGTCAAATAACTCTGAAGGAAAAATAGAGGTTCAAATTATACATTCAGTGAGGATGCTGGCTGAAATCCTGTCTCCACTGAAGTCAATGAGAGTTTTGTTTGTTTACTTCAGTTGGGCCAGAATTTCACCCACCCTCCCTTTGAAAGCAGGAACTGAAACCCAATTTTTGGGGCTGAACGTTATCAAGGAAAAGAGGCATTTTAAGAAAAAAAGTATATTAATCAAGGACTAAGACACATTGCCTACTGTGTATTCTAAGAATCTGCAAAGCAGAGTTGGATTATAATTGATTTAGGCTGTAGACAGAGAGTGCTCCATTCTTTAAGTAGTTTAAGCAGAATTGGAATGAAGCATACAGTCCTGGAAGGAGATAAGCTAACATGAGCCAACATGGATAACCTTTTAGTCTTTATTACAAAAAGGAGTAAAAATAATGATAGTTAGTTAATTTTTTGCACTTTATAAACACTAACTATATTTTGGTAGCATGTGTTAAACTTTCCATACCAGTTACACAGAATATTTAAACAAATCATCCTTTTTCTGCATACCATTCCTTGTTAGATCTTAAAATAAATACTATATATGTGCTATGAGATTGAATCAGATTGTTGTGTTTGGGGAAATACTGTATGTATTCTTGACAATTGTTGTTCCCCTTTGTTTGGTTGTAGAAGAAAGTTGAGTATTGGTGGTCTAATGGAGGAGGGGCATTGAGTCAGAAAGGACTGACATCATCAGAGTTATCCTGGCACAGCTTAAGTGAAAGCTGTGCACTAAAACGTACACAGGCTAAGAGGGGGTTGATTGTGCTATTGTATTTAGCATCTTAAATAGAGATGTACAAAACTATCCTAAGGAAATGCTAAAGCAAGCAAAATGTCTAAATGTGTCTGTTGTCCTTGCTCTTTAGCATAAGCATTGAGTCACTTTCTCCACCACAAAAATAATACCATATAATTCCAACAATACCCTGCCCATCCCCCCAGAACTCTTCACTGGGTAATTCTATTTTTGTTTCCACAACTCTCCTACAGAAAAAAATGCCACCAAGCCATATCTTCCTTAAAGAATTCCATCTCTCCCTTCCACTGACTAAATCCCCTGACCCGGAGCTGAGCTGGGAGTCAGGAAGATTTAGGGAGGGCTTCCTGCTGGAGAAGAGATGAAGGCTACAGCTGGCTGCTATTAGCTTAGGGCCTGATCCAGAGTCCATTGAAGTCAGAGAGAGTCTTCCTATTAACTTCAGTGGGCTTTGCATCACACCCTTGGTGAGGGCTGTTTGACTAGGCAAAATGTCAAAGTTCTGTAACAGGCTGACCTGCACTAGTGGCCCAGTTCTTCAAAAGGAGACCTTGAATTCCAATGAAAGTTGAGAAACTATGTGACTAACCCCTAAGCAGTTTTTACTCAGTTCTATATATAACCTGTTTGAAGTAAAGTACTTAGTAAACTTATCTAAGGCACAGAGAGAAATCCACTGAATGCCTAGGCCCTGATTTTGCAAATGGCTCCATCTGATCTGACCATGCAGAGCCTTGTTGAGATCAGTGGAGCTCCTCACTGGAGCAAGAGTCTGCCCACAGATCTGCTTGAAGGACCAGGGTCTTACTGTCATATTGTTTCACTTTATTGCATACTCTCCCTTCTTTTGAGTGCTGTCTTCCAGAACAAAAATGATTTTCAGTTCAAATGTCCCATCCATTAAAAATGCCCTAAAAGTTTAAAATCTGCTGTTTTTTCCATAAGCCTTGCTAAGAAATTCCTTATCAGTTCTGTATTTCAGGGATGAAATGTTGTTGCAGTGATTTAGGAAGTGGACTTTGTTGCTGTTTGTATTTTAACTGCTGTTTTCAGGATTGCTCAGCTGACAGAACAAATTGTACTTGTGATATGTACCGAACAAAAATGTTCGAAGTATATACATTTTACTGAAATGACATCCAGAGCTAAATACGTTCTAAAGTAATTTTAAGGGGGGGGGGGGTTACCTTTAATAAGCATTAGATAATTATTAACCACCTGCTTTTATTAGTAACTATTGTTGTTCTTTTATTGTGTTTCTGCAGTGTAAGAAACTAAAAGATTTGATATGCTGATTTTACAATCTGATTTGGGATTTTGAAATTGCAGTCAATCTGGAAGTGAAGGTGAAGGCATTAGTGAACTGAACCAGTGTTCTAGGGCAAAGGGCAACATATCAACAAATAAAAATTCAATCTTTCACGTTATTTGTAAAAGAAAAATGTTAGATTTACTTTTA